>NC_134706.1:14196006-14796006 GCF_043290135.1 Rhipicephalus microplus
TCCATGGAGTGAATGATGAGTAGGGCGAAGCGTCCGTTCATACGTCCATCTGCCTGTCTGTCCATCCGTCCCTCCATTCGTTCGTCTGTCAACTATTTGAAAACAACAAAAGCTATCTAGTTCTATTATTCCTAAGAACGTATACAAACAACGCCATCTATCGTATTATAAGGGAGACGCTACTGGTTACGCCGGAGGGACGAGGGATGCCGTAGACCATAAGGATTTTCGCCTCCCCGAAAAACATACCCAGGACAGAATGGCAATCGAAATCAGGCCATCTGCGTGGCAGCCCACTTTTCTACCACTGAGCTACACTGGTGTTTCCATTACCTCTCGCCTAGAGAGGTAATGTATATATCTGGTAGCAACCCGGATGCTACAATCCTGGTTGGCCTCTCCGCTTTTCTCTCAATGTATCTCTCTCTATCTCTTTCTCTCTCTACGCCGGTGCCTGGAACTCCGTTTCAAACGGACCATATGCAGGCTTGATGTCGGAAAAGGATTAGCGTTAACATGTCTAATAAGGCGTTTTAGATTAGTAAAGAGTTAGAGAAGTAAAGAGTAGTAAAGAGTTGGAGTAGAAAAGAGTTGGTTTAGAGTAGTAAATAGTAAAGCTTGCTTGAACCTCGTGATTGGGCTCTTACCTCGTCGGGATATTAGCCATGAAACCGGTTGCTAGTATAGGTATAATGTTTAGATTCAGACAAAAATATAAAACAACAAAAACTGATTGGTTGGCTGGGAAATATGTAAAAAATTAGCAACGAGTTAGCAACGAATTCCTGTTTCGTCGCCAAGAGAGAGAGAGATTGAGAAAATTAGAAAGGAAAGGCAGGGAGGTTAACCAAGCTTGGATCGGTGTATCGCCAAGCTATTCACACACGGCGAAGCAGATGTCCCTGTTGCTGCGGCCCAGAGAAGAAGCCCCGGGGGAAATAATGTTTTCCGAATTTAGACCGATTGGTAGAGGCCTCTGAATAGCATTTCCAATTGTTCTTCTTCCTGGGGCTAATGAAACGATGGCGAGTTGGTTGTGAAAAGTGATGCGACCAATTACAAAAGCCTCGTCCACAGTTCTTCACCATCGTCAGCCACAGCATCAGCAGAGTGCATATAAGTTTTTACAAGAGCGTTGTGGATGTACCTTAAGGTACATCCGCTACGTATGTACGTTAAGTACTTACGGATGTACCTTGGTAGGTGTAACCTTAAAAGACAAGAACAGAGCAGAGTGGATTAGGGAAGAAACGGGGGTTAAGGATATCATAGCTGAAATCAAGAAGAGGAAATGGATATGGGCCGGGCATGTAGCGCGTAGACAGGATAACCGCTGGTCATTAAGGGCAACTAACTGGATTCCCAGAGAAGGTAAGCGGGTTAGAGGGAGACAGATGGTTGGGTGGGCAGATGAGATTAAGAAGTTTGCGGGTACAAATTGGCAGTAGAAAGCACTGGACCGGGTTACCTGGCGGAACATGGGAGAGGCCTTTGTCCTGCAGTGGACGTTGTCAGGATGATGATGATGATGAGCGGATGTACCACGATTTTTTCGATGCACGACGAATAAAGGCGCTGTGGACGCCTCCTTCCACTCAAAAATTACTTTCGCCCTGCCGTGGTGGTCCTAGGCTAAGGAAATTTCGACCATCTTGTGTTGTTCGACGCACACTGACAACGCACTGTACAGCCGCCTGTAGCATTTTACTTCCGTCGAAATGCGGCCGCCGGAATCGAACCCGCGACCTTCTGTTAAACAGCCGAGCACCACGACCTTTTCACCACCGCGGCGCACGGTTTGCTTTTTGGTTTCAAGCGTTTACAAATAAGGAGCTCCGGGAGGCCGAAACCAGTGGCGAAGCCTCGTTGTTCATCTCTAATAACGCTTGTATCGCCTCTACGGCATCCTTCGATCGACCCCTAAATCAATCAGCCAATCGAGATTCGAGGCAGGTCGGGAAGATAAGCACTCAACTTCACAACCAAGTTCAATACAGAATTGTACCAGCGCAAATGAAGGTTATTCGTCCACTTCAATTCATTTCAATTACTGACGCAATCAGTACTTGACAGCTAAATACAACAGTTCAGGTCATCGATGCTTTCTCTGACCTAACTCTCTACTGAACTTATATTTGAATGTGTAAACGAGCCCCTAAAAGAAAGTCCTTGTTTTTTTGTTTTTTTGGTCCACTTGTCATTCATTTAGCACGCATAAGCGGAGTCTCTTCCATACTTTGTGCGTCGACACTCAACATCAATCAATCAATCAATAAATGAGTGAAGGTGTGAGGTAATGAACCTTAAAAACAAGTTAGTGCGCAAAACAAGGCAGCCGTCAGCCACTTGTTTCTACGGCCAGCATACGGTGCAGTTAAATAATTATAAATTATTACTTAATTATTTGATAATGGAATTATTGAATGCTTTTGTGGAATGTTTCAGAGCCTCAGCCCCACCAAGAACCTGAGCAAGAAGGTTCAGTGAGCCAGCGAAAGGGAAGTGTTGGCAAGCAAGCCAGTTTATCCTGGTATTGTTTTTCTGGGCTTCATTTATGCATTGCCTATTGCAGGCGATCGGGTGGTAGACATGTAACTAGATCGCTTTGTGGACAGTCGGCTTGTGGCACGTGTGTTTACGTATGCATACAGCAGCAGCGACGTTCATCACGCTAAATGTTTCAGTCAATTTCATTCTTTTATAGCATAATTGCATTTCAGAACAAATGCCAGGACAGAAGCAAAAAGCCGCTATGATAGCGTCGTGAAGTAGGCCCCTGCCCCTACGAAATCGGGCATCGCAGACAGACAACTGTTGTCGTGCATGAATGCGTAAAGAAATGCACTGCATCGATATACAAACGATATATATATATATATATATATATATATATATATATATATATATATATATATATATATATATATATATATATATATATATATATATATATATATATATATATATATATAACTTTGCATGAGGTTTAGGATTATACGGCATAACCGACATTTTTTTCAACCTACACATCAAGGGACACCTCTCTCATCAGGAACACCACTTTTCCGAACATGTTTGCAAAGCTAAGTAACAGGGAGAAATCACACTGATTTAAAGGTACTTTACAAAGTGTAAAACCTAGAAAGGAGACCTGCGCTTTGCATATGTGCGTCAGGCTACTATCCGCACGAGCAATTGTTGCATGAACATAGCGTTCTCTTTCATAATGGTCACGACTGTGTGCGTGCGTGTGTGTGTGTGTGTGTGCGTGTGTGTGTGTGTGTGTGTGTGTGTGCGTGTGTGTGTGTGTGTGTGTGTGCGTGCGTGTGTGTGTGCGTGTGTGTGTGTGCGTGTGTGTGTGTGTGTGTGTGCGTGTGTGTGTGTGTGTGTGTGTGTGCGTGTGTGTGCGTGCGTGCGTGCGTGTGTGTGTGTGTGTGTGTGTGTGTGTGTGTGTGTGTGTGTGTGTGTGTGTGTGTGTGTTCTCTGCATTTGTGCACGACTGAGTGCAAGAACCTGTTGCCGTGAGTGCCTTAGCGGCGTCGTACCGTAAACAAAGTTCATCCTCTTTTCGTTCCATCGATCCGTTTTCCTCCTAGACTTATCCCTTTATCTTCTCTTGTTTCTTCTATTCTTGTCTTAAGACTGTCTTTTAGTGCACTTTTTTAGGCTCTTCGAGGCTGTACGAAACAAACAGCCGGTGTTGTTTAAGTGCCGAAGGCCCTCGGTCACGTGATAACACTCCCCCCCCCCCCCCTTTCTGAGATCTTGTTATACGTGCTACTCTAGTCTTCAATATATTGCTAGATTTTTTTAAGCTAAAGTGTGACTCAACAAATACTGGCGATATTGCTTTTCTCAAAAACGAGCAGCCGCTAAGTCGGCACGGTGAAAGTCTCGATCCCTAGAAAGCGTATACCGTGTTTTTAATTTATAATGTAGCGAGGCCTTTCGGTTAGGATAAAGAAAAATAGAACGGCGTTTTCTGATCAGGCTCGAATGGTTCGTTTGAAATTTGTGTTGAATGCATTCTATTGGTAAAAAAATCATCCTGTGTTTCACTTGTCCCCCGTTGTTCGTCTGTTTCTATTTGGTCAAGAGTTTTAATCATTGTAAAGTGTTCCGGGGTTTTCCTTTTCTTTTTTTCCAGTGAAAGCTTGATTTCGAAAAAAAATGTTACAGTATTACGTGTCTTCTGTTGTTCTATTGTTCCCCTTTTCTGTGTTATACTGGTGTCATGTGTTGAGTGTAAGGACTCCGGCGAATTGATGTCTACAAAGACAACAATGCTGTTGAGCCACAGTGACACAAGAAAGAAAAAAAAAATTCCGCCATATCCACGAAGTGAATGATGATGAGTGGGCGAAGCTCCGGAGGTAAACCTGGTAAACCATGAATCCTCTGTACATTTGGCCCACTCGATTTTATTACATCGCTCCCCCTAGCGTACGTCGCCGCACTAAATCGAACGATTGCCTTCAACCAATGACACGCGCCATATGTGACATCATTCCTATTTTATAAGATCTCGCGTCTTTCATCAACTACAAGTACCGCTTTCTAGTTTATAACATCTTGCATCTTTTCATCATCAGCTACAAGTACCACCATCTAGTAAACACTACAAGAACTAAACGAGAGGTGGCTACATACAGGAGACGGTACCGCCATCTAGTGAACACTGCAAGAACTAAACTAGAGGTGGCTACATACAGGGGACGGTACCGCCATCTAGTGAACACTGCAAGAACTAAACTAGAGGTGGCTACATACAGGCTACAGGGGACGCACAGCCCACGCCCTAAGGAGCTTCGCCCCTAAAAGAGAAAAGAAGATGACAGACGTGGAAACCCTCATGACACGAGCACGAGAAAGAAGAAAAAGAGAGAAGCTCGGCGGAAGACTACATGTTCTCTTGGCCAATCCCCCAGAGTGGGTACGAGCCATGGATTAGAGGATACAAACAAACAAACAAACAAACAAACAAACAAAGAGCAGGAACGTGGAACGTGATAAGGACGAAGCGGGCGTTCTCGTTAGCGCGCACACACGTTCAAACATTTGATGCCAGGAGGAATAACTATACAAAGCTGTCGCGTTATACACAAAATACAGATAAATATCAATAGCCAAAGAAACAATTCCCACGGCACATCACCGTGGGTTTTTTGCCGGAGAAACAAGGAGCGTCCCAGATGCGACGCCTCGCGGCGTTGAGTCGAACTCGATGCACCGCTGGGAGTCAACCGACGAATCGCAAACGGTTGTTGTCCGTGTGCCTCACGATGATGCACGTTCAGGTGAAGTCTGGGGCGGACTCGGGGCTTCTGTTGATTCGGAGCCATAGGCTCTGGGACACCGGGCGTCGACAGGAGCCTCGGGATCTCCCCTCCGCGGTCCTGCTCTTCATGATGATGATGATGATGATGCCTTTGCTATGGCTCTTGCCCACTCGGAGGGATTGGCCGAGAGTTGAGGATATAAAATTTGAGCACACCGCTCCGCGCGCGCTCAACTAATAAGGCGTTTAGCGCGGCGCGGCAAACAGACAGTGTTCTAATGCAAAATACACAATACTTTATTGCCCCTGGCGGCACCCCGAACAACAGTACAACGTCCGCTCCCGGGACGCGGGTAGCAAAGGCACCCGCACGCGGACGTTCACAATAAGGGGAAAAACCGCGAGCACGTCGCAGCTGGCAATGGCGAGCTTTGACACGCCGGTCGGTAAAAGGTCCCCAGCGGCTATGCTGCGCACTCTCACGATGGCCAATGGGCCTGGTCGCGAGTGTTAGGGCAAACCTCGTACGCGTAGGCCTACGGCAAGTGCGGCTCGGTGTGGTACGACCACTTCAAGCACTAGGCACCGCTCTGGGCTTAGCGTACGCTACCGAAGCCAGCACTCAAGTAAACGCGCCTGCCGGGGTGCCCAAGGCCACCCCAGGCAGGCTACAGTCCGGCGATTCCCAAAGGAGACGCAGACGAAGGAAACACGTGCTTACCCGGCGCCGACCACGGAGGAGAGCCTCTTTCCTGTGCGCACGTGACTCGGCCTCCCGATTCTCGCAGCCCACCCGAGAACACGTGCCGTGCCCGCGCGTGGCGCCATCCATCGCCACGCGCCGTTACCAGAGCACGGGAAAGGAAAAGAAGCGGCCGTACGGCTGAATGTCCGCGAAATGGTCGCGGGCACGCCTCAGATCCCCACAATGCAAAGTGTTCATAAAGGTAGCTACGCCACCTGACATATCCACAGTTCTGGATATATAGACTTCGCGCTGAATTTCTCAGTTGTGAGTGCATTTCTGGTACGAAAGATGACTTCTGCTGTGATGTGGGCAAAACGTATGTTTAAAGTATCATACAATGAATGCTTTGCCGTTTTTTTTTTAGTTCTGGACACTTTGTTATTCGCCTCAAGTTCTTGTGCATGAAAAACTTCTGCTGCGGAGTAAGAGGTTTTTTATGAAGTAGTGGAATATTTGATGAAGGGTTTGCGGCATGCTAAGTACACAAAAATAAACTTATTTTTCCCTAGTTTCGTTTATCAATAGTTTCATTTATCAATGTTATTTTTGTTTCTCGCGTGAATTGCTTGAGATGAAATTATTTTTTGCTTGAAACAAACCTTCTAGTATGTAGTGGATGAAAAGAGTCCCCAGAATTTGGCAAAGGCGAAGTATACAAATCCATGAATAATTCTGCAATTTTCCTTTGGAGGGCAATACTTTTCGCCGTAAGTACTTGAACATATATTTTTCAATGTTCTAGGTACTTCGATTTTGGCGTCAGCTTTCTCTCGGTATACGAAGGATGAGATATGGAATGGGGCAGAACTTCCGGTGTGAAGCAGACGAAAAAGTCTGCTCGAAGTTAAACACATACGCGAATTGTGTTGGATGAGAGCTCACTTACTGCGGTGAATTTTGAATTACGAACACTCCGCTCATGGTAAAAAGTTCAGTGCGTTTTCTGAAGTAATCATACGAATTCTGCTGCATCCTCGTAGTTATGGATGTTTCACCACCGACAAGAACGCGTCACCTGTATTCGAGAAACAAAACTACGTTGGTATCATTTCTCTAAAAGCATTCTGTTTGTGGAAAGGCTTTTTTTGTGTGTGTGTGTTTCTGTGTTCCGTGATCGACTTACGGAAATTACAAGTCTCAAAAGTCCAATATTCAAATTCACAAAATCTTACAACAGATCTTGAGCCTCTTGATTCTGATAACTCGAGGTCTCACATGCGCGAATGCTTCGATTACGTCTACAGCAATGAGAGCTGTCGTAGATTTGGCGAGCTACGACATTAAAATTTTTATTTATCCGTAGTTCTAAAGTCGGTTGTTAAAGCAACCAGTTTCTATTGCATTTTTACGCTGTGACGAACCGTTTACGTCAATCACTCAGTGCCTTGTTTTGCAAAAAACTAAGAGACGCTTTCACTTGGCTGGCTGGCTTTCGTATGAGTAAAATCATGTCATTGTTACAATCACTTATATTGCACTCGAGATTGGTGGAACGGTTTATATCATTATCTTATACCTAGACCAAGTAGACTATCAGACTTGGTAATCAACAGCTCCACATAGGATACCCAGCTGGACGCTGTTCTTGGTTAATTACACGTTGCGTGCCGCCCTTAAAAAGCGCTAAAGCAAAAACCAATCGACATGAAGGTTAACATCGTACGTTTGCTATTGAAAAAAGTTATCGAACACAATGAATGTCGTGAAACAGGCCTCCTCCATTCGTCGTTGATACGTCTGTAACTTCGCATTGCGCAAAACCAGACGCGGAGGTCGGGCTTTCGGAAGCAGCTGCTCAATAATCAATCACCCGACGCGCAAAAGCGCGCCTTCAGAAAATGCCGCAGACATTTCAAAAACACACGTACCACATCAAGAATTGAAACGGAAACCTTTACCCACCTGCCTTTGTCATGGCGGCGGCTGCTTGTGCTGCGCGGTTGCTGAAGCGACCTGCAGATGTTTCGTCTGCTACCGAGGCCGGACGTCGTCTGCTAACGCAGCTAGAGCGCTTCGCGAACCCACCCAGGATTCTTTCGTCTGCGCCGCGTTTCTGCTATTTTCATCCGCTTATTTTTTCTGGCTTTGTCTTTGTCTTCATCCGTCCTTCTGCTTAACGCTTCGGCTTTGCCTCGTCTATTACCCGCTCCATTTCTTTTTTTTTTTTTACATCGTCTGTTTTCCCTTAAGTGTTTTCTTTTCGGTTTTGGCTATAGCTAGCTCTGGCTCCTGTTTTCTCTAGCTGCACTTCGGCTTGCGTCGTCTGCTACTATCACTCTTTCTTTTGCGTTGGTTGTGCCCTTTAGTGCTTTCACTTTGGCTGTAGCTGGATTGTTTTTAGTCTAGTTTGTATTCCCCATTTTTTCTTGTCATATTCCCTTCGTGTCGCCTCATCTAGTTTTCTTTAGTTCCTTTAGTGTCCACATATTTCTTTCTAATCACGCCTTTGACCCACTTAATCAGCCTCCGATGCGAGCCATCGCTCGCATTTTCGTGTCGTTTGTACTTTCTTAGCTTTCACTTTGTCTTGTTTGCGCCCTTCCTCATCTTCGCTTCACTCTGGCTTGTCTCGTCTTTGTTACTTTCTTTCGTCTTCCTGTTTTTTTTTCTTTTCTCATGATGCCTTCGACTCGCTTCATCAGCCTCTAATGTGTGTCTTTGGTGCCTTTTCTGTCTTGTATTGGCTTTGACTTTGTCTTCTTTTCGTGCGTTCTCTTTCCACCACCGCCACCTCCGCACGAGGGGTGTGGTTCGTGCGCGGACGTGAGTTGTCACGTGACGTCATATATATAAGGAAACGAAGGCTTCGCTCTCTCCTGACAGCGTTTGCTCTTTGATAGATTAAAACTACGTACGCCCGAGAGGGATTTTATGAGCCCTGACAAACTGCCGTGAATCACGAGCGTAGAAACGCGTGGATGTATGTCTGCGGACGCAGGTGATCTGGGGACTGTGTAATCATTGCCCTTCACTCGCCTTCCGTTCTTAGGTAGCGAAAAATGTCGTTTTGTCTCAGAATATTGCATGTCAGAAAATTAGAAAACGGCTAGCCGATGAAACATGATACAGCATATCTTTATTTGTCCCAAAAGATTGTATGTCAAAAAAAATGAATGATCTGGTAGCACGGGAAATATGATGTGTACATCTCGACTTGTTTCTGAAGATTTGTTGTCTGAAAATTAAAGAACCACTATTTCGCGGAACAAGATCTTGTGATTAATCCTAATTTATTCCCGAAGATTGCCGGTTTCACATAATATACGTGTAGGTAATTATTATGAAAATTGTTTGATGAAAAAAATTTCTTGCTCCCAGAAAAATTTATGTTCGAGATTAAGGAACTGGTAGCTCACTGATTATGATGTTGTTTTGACAAATCTTAAATTGTCCCACATGTAAGATTCCATGCCTGAAATATATACAGGATAATTACTTCACAAAACATGACGTTGTTTCAGGTGATGACGTTCTCCTCGGTCATGTACTGTACTTGAACTCCCCAATATTACTTCGTCGTGATTAACATTGTAGGCTCGAGCATAATTAAGTTTTAAAAATAGTGGCTGCATGCGAGAAACAGCCACATTTGGTGGTCGCTTCGTCTGATTTGCGGAGCAAGATTTTTGGACATACTTCAGATGAAAGATTTGATTTTATCTTGAATTGCAAATATACGAACTGTTGCAAACGACCTCACGTTTCATTAAGAGCGACCGAAGCCGTTAGTCCCGAAGCATCGAAAGGTGAAGATTTTTTTTTAATTTCTAGCTCCGGAACACGTTCAAGCTTATGTTATGTGCAAAGCAGTTTAATGGCCCGGGCTGTGTAGTATGCTGTCGTCGTCCTTTGGTGCAACGCAGACAATGTACTGTAGCATATGGTTTGTTTGTTTGTTTGTTTGTGTGTTTGTTTGTTTGTTTGTTTGTTTGTTTTTCCTTAAACATATGGCACGTTCCTTTTCTGGGAAATTAAGTAAGATTGCTAAGTTGAGAATTTAAAATATTATTTTAAGAGTGGTAGCTGATTTAAAAATAAACAACTGAAATGAGAATAGTAAGCAGTATAATAAACTAAAACTACAAGTATTATGCTGATGAGCTTGTATTCTAGACTGCCGTATTATACTGATGGGAACAATCTTGAATGGATTAGTTAGATTCTACCTTATTTTATAGCGAATCTCTTTAAATACCAGATTAAAATGGCACTCTTTGAGTATACAGTTATAATGAAATTACACGCGGTATCAAAGGCATCCCGGTGGCAGTATCCTAAGCCTGAGGCACCGAAGCTTAAAACAATTTCTTCAGTTAAGGTTAAGCGTATTTGTAAAAGCGAACTAATGAGAAGTCGAGTTCTTATATTAATATATCTTTGACACGCCAAAAAGTATTGCGCAATATTCTCTAATTATCCGCAGAATTGGTATAAAAGGGTGATGTCATCAGTCCAGGGAAAAGGGGGGGGGGGGAGGGAGTCTCAACACCGAATTCTGGTGATTGTGAGTTCTGATTGTCGATATTGGCTCCCATGCGACTTCCACGGAAATTTCAGGTGCTTATATTCCCTTCACGTTTTTGTGGCTTCCAGCCCATCTGCGTGAATAGCATACTGAGCGCCACGGAATAAAAGTCTCCTTCTTCTTGCTCGTCGAGGGCATTAGTAATAACATACGTGGGCTCCCCGCCTAGCACATCGTTAAGGCAGTTCAGTGGCTTGGACGGCCGTATTCTATCGTACGCTGTCGTCAAGTGGCGCAACGCAGGCATGACCACATATCAACATAGCACAATAACGAAGGAACGAGCGAGAAATAGAAAGAGAGAGAGAGAAAGATAAAAAAATTAGGAAACAGGAGGAAAAAGAGGAAGAAATGAAAAAATAACGCTAAAAGAGAACAAAGGTTTCCCAGTGCCCCGCTTTTATCTGGATTGGCAACGCCCAGTGCAAAGCTGTGTTAGTTTTTTTTTATTGTCTACGATATACTTGAGTAATCAAAATCAAAGTAAAATTAGAATGACTATCTGATAACTGCACCCTCTCGCTTTGTCCTTTGAACTTAGCTGCCTAATTGTAATCCATATTAGTGCATGCGCTGACGAACAGTGTCACTCTCCAACTTCCTGCGTTCAATAGATACTTGGTGTCATTAACCACCGCCACTTTTACCACGCGCTTATCAAATTAGAATGGCAGTAGTGCACTAAGCTATTTTTTGTCCAATCAGTTAATCAGTGTTCGTAAAAGGATCAAGGGAAGGAAAACTCAAGCTCTCCGTGGAGTTCGGGTCGAATAAGTACCTCAGATATCTGATACCAAATATTCAATAAACTCGCGTTATGGGAAACAGCAGAATGCACACGTTTGAGCGCACAACAATCGCTATAATATGCATAATCTGCAAGGAAATATAGTTTATGAATATCTTGTGAATCATCTTTCTGCTAAATCTATGCGGGGCATTTAACTGCATCGATATAGAGGTGGTAGTACACCGAAGACAACAACAAAAAAGTGATGAAATAGATTACAGATCTTCGCGTATAACAAGCTTGTCAAGAGTGGATACAAAACCCTACGTATATAACAGATCGAGTTTCCTAACGTCTTTTTTACGTATTTTGGCCCAATCTATGTTTTCATATGTGATAATTTCGTTCATTAAACTTGTTTTCATAGGATGAACACGGTTTTCGAGTTTTCTAAAAGAAAAGAAATTTCGATGACGTGGTATATCGGGTGATCTTGTTTATGTTGTTCTTCGATACGAACATGGTCGAACGTGGAATATCGGATCTGAAGCGAATCACAAAGCCGTTTCCTACTGAGACAATTTGATACAGAAAATACTTGATATGCCGCAAATACATTAAAAAGTATACGGTAACTGTTCACTAAGCACAATAACTCGTCATATGCGAATTCCACATAAACAGGTTTTTCTAATAGAGGTGGATTTGACATTTAGTCTTGCAATACACGTGTTTTTCTACCAAGGCATTAGACTCCTTAATATAACGACTTAAAACTCTTACGCCATTTGCTAACATTTCAATTTTATTACTTTCTGGTTGTTGCGAAAGCTCACCTCTTGTTTTTCACACGTTGTCCGTCATTTCTGAGCACGTCGTATAAAGCAAATTTTCACGCGTTCATGCATAAACGTTCTCCTAGCTGTTACTCCCTTAGTCATGCTTCGGAGTAGATCACCTCTTTATGCTCCCTTCTTTCTACGCGTACTCCATGTTGTATTTTACTTTCATCTTTCTTATCTTAGCAGGCAGTGAATGCATATATATAGAAGCAGCAATACCATATCAGTATTGGTTGAAAGCCCAGAGACACTTTCACGAGTGCACTTTCGACTGGTTTGTTTAAAACGCACCGCAAGAACGGCAGTTTTGACCGTCTAATCGATACGTCTGTCCAGATCTATTTCAGTTTGGAGTAAATCTTTTTTAAACTCTTTTTCTACTCTTCGTCTCTATTTTACTCTCTTCTTCTTTCCGGGCCGATTGTGTTTGTAAAAACAAAGCTGTCGCTCGATTTGAGCAAGTTTATACCAGAACAAGGTTACTTTTTTGTTCGTGCATTTGCCGAGTGCCTTTGTTTCGAGCATACCGCGGAAGACAAAAAAAAAAGAAGAGGTACAACCTGCTGATTGATGCGCCTGCTTTTATTTGTTTCTGCATCGGAGTGAATCTCTCTTTAATTCCATTTTTCACCTTATTTTTGTTTCCATTTTACTGTTTTTTTTTCTTCCGTAGCAACGCGTTTCGCCTGTGCGAACAAAACTACCATTCGATGCACGCTCATGAATAATTAAGAGAGGGCGGTGGAGTACGTGACCAACATGGACGCATTCGGCATTAACCTTGAACGATGAGATGTCCGGCCATATCTCGCTTGAAAAAAAAAATAGCCCGCTGCCGACGTCGTCATCCGACAGCAACATTGCGACAGGGACCATACGTAAACTATTCGTGGCATCACGTTCTATTGCATAAGGGCTATGAACTTGAGCACATTGGCAGCATTCGGTGCCCGTGTGTTTCGTTTCTATATCAAAGAATATTGTAGAAAGGTACAGAAAGGTACCTCATGCATGGGTGCAGAAATGACGCAGAAGGAATGAAGACGACGATGTTGTTGTGGGGCCCTGTCTGGACTGCCCCGTTGTCCTGCATCCTTGCACACTGTGTGCAGTGTTAGCCCAACCGGAGTTAACTTAATAAATACTCCCCGTTACAATATTTAGAGATGAAAAACAGGAAGCACTGTTATTATAACAACGCGCTGACAACATGAGTCGACATCATTGTGTAGCCAACCATTAGCGATGCTTGTCCCATTTACGTGGCGCACGCCCGCACGTAACTGCAAATTCTCTCCAGAGAATGACCCCAATTTTTTAAGGCCTGACCAGATGTACGCGTCGTAGCGCGTCAGCGCATGACTTTCTGAGCCAGTGCCGCGCGCCCTCTCCTGTGGAAAGACGGAGAGAGTGCGCGACGACGCGAAGCTGCGCGCCCTCTCTCCGTAGGGAAGAGGGTGCTAGCTGTGCCGCGTCAAGAAGCGACGCGCTTCGATGCGTACGTGTGGTCAGGCCTTTAGACGGCCCCGCTGCCTCGGGCGGAGCTTACAATAAGCCGAAACTTATGACAGGCTCTTTCGAGAATACGGGTGAAGCGAAACATATCGCAGGTGCACGGCAGATTTCGAATTATTCAGGTCACGGGCTGAGTATTATCTTCCTGCAATAAAACTTGAAACGCGTTGCGCCGTCGTTCTTCGGAACGAATCGCACCGACGTGGTACGTGCTTTGAAAAATCCGCAACTTGGTCAGTCACACGCAGTGCAACTAGCCACCAAGCTCGTGTTCACAAAGTGGCGTCGGAAAATGCGCAAGGCCCGTGTGCTCAGACTTGGGTGCACGTTAAAGTACCCCAGGTGGCCAACATTTCTGGAGCCTTCCACTACGGCGTCTCTCATAATCATATGGTGCCTTTGGGACGTTAAACCCCACATATCAATACAATACTTTTCTACTCCAACACTATTTCAGGCGCATTAAATGAATGGGCCAAGGACAAAACGAAAACGCTTTCAAATGACACGAAATGTTGTAGGCCCGTGTGCTCAGATTTGGGCGCACGCTAAAGAACCCCAGGTGGTCCAAATTTCCGGAGCCCTCCACTACGGCGTCTCTCATAATCATATTGTGGTTTTGGGACGTTAAACCCCACAAATAAATCAGTCAATCAATCAAATGACACGAATACGACACAAACTTGCATGGTCTCACAAACAACATGACACCTTACAAATAAACAGCGCTCGCTGGAAGCCCACTCACATCCAGCGTCAGTGTTGTTGTTGGTTTCGGGGCGTCAAACCCCACATATAAATCAATCACAAAGTGGCGTCGAAACATGGCCGTGGCACGGGGCATTCCGTTTTGTCTCAACTAGGGATCCGCAGGTGTTTGTAGACGTATGGCCTCGGCTTGAACAGCCCACACGAGGGGTTCTGCAAGTCGACGACGAGCCATTTTTCTGGTTCAGCTCGCACTACAAGTTGGTGAAATGCTGCCTGCTAATCGGGGGAAAGCAGGATGCATGGCCGTACTATCCCAACTCGGACACTGATCTGATGTCCAGAGGCTATGCCGGGGGTGGGCGAGTCCCTGCGCACCCCTTTTTTCTCCGCGCCAGTCACCTAACTAGCCAGAGAGACAGCGAAAGTGAGTGGTCAACGGGCCTATTAATAATACATTCTCCGCAAGTGGGTGCCTCTAGAAAAAATGGGTGTTTATGTATGAACCAACGCCAACACAAGCTGGTCAATGCAAGCGTCGCACTTAAAAGATTCATGATTTGGCCGATTATAATAATTGCTGGGGTTTAGCATCCTGAAACCACGATATGATTATGAGAAGGGCTGTGGAAATTTTGACCATCTAGTTTTGTTTGCGAGCACGTCAATATAGGTATATGGAGATCGACCATTTTGCGTCAATTGAAATGAGGCCAACGCGAGTGGTATTCGATTCCATCGACCTTCGGTTCAGCAGACGAGCGCCATACCAGACGTTACCACCGTGGCGGGTAATAGTGATCGGGAGTTCCGTGTTCGGTACATCGGAAGGAAGTGAGGTGTCTGGACTGAGCAGCTTCAAAGATGTTCAGAAAAGGAATCATGTGCTGCAGAAGTGATACGCACTGAGCAGATGGTGTTTAGAACTAATGTTAAGCGATTCATACTGCCGTGCACTGTATCACCTCGAAAGTCGCATGCAGATGCCCCTATAGAAGCTTGTATTTTTTTTTCAAAGAAAAAATATGAATATATCATTGAAATGGGGCACATGTTCCTCTAACAAGCTCCACTATATTTCGAAAGCATAAGCGCCCAAGGAGGTTTTGGTGTGTTTAGAAAAAAAGTGGTCAACGATTTACAGTACTCAATACTCTGCTAAGGTAGAGCTAAAAGCCTTCCCTTGGGACTCACACTTGATGAGGCTGCACCGACAAATATTCACGGATAAATTCATGTTTTGAAAAAGTTGTTAACGATTTAGAGTACTAGGTGCTCAACTATGGGAGACTTATGACACCGACTGCACAGCACTCCCAGGAGACCATTCTATCGACATTTAAATGAAGCGCCCTCGATCATCCTGGGAGCAGTGATGCCACTTCGCAGAAAGGGTGGCGTGGTGCCAGTTATTAAGCAAGGTTTCGAACCATTCTAAAAGCGCTAAACAAGCAGAAAAGACTCGAGTACCAAGAGCTCTCCGAATGCAGCAACACTTCCACCTATTTGTTTATCTAGATCGCAGGTACACTCAAAGGCGTTTTGTGATCACTTGAACGAAAGCTCTTCTCTGGGCACCTTTCCTTCTAACCGGGCTTGGGAAGGCAGTTGTGGTCTTTTCGGGTCTATGAGAAATTTTGGAGACTCTCCCTGTTCTGCGAGACGACGTGATGGGACAAGTAAGAAATTTACGATGTTACGCTCGACGTGAAAACTGTAGGATGTGCGGATCAGTGATTCGCCTGCCCTTCCGCGACGCTGGCGTCAACGGAGGAGCGCGCGCCGGCGTTTACAGCGTGCCGCCCGCTCGGCGTCCACTGCGCGGAAAAGAAACCTCAACTTGGAATATAGTGGTGCCATCCTTTGTCCACCATTCTTCTCAACATCTCTTTACCCTCGCTGCCCTCCTCCTCAGCATATATTCCCGTTCCACCTTGATATGCTATTATCAACCTTAAGGGCTCGATTTTTCTTTGTTAGACATGATACTTGTTCTCATTTATACTATATATACATAGCTATGCTATTATTTACCCTCCTCCTCATCCTCGGTTCCCTTTCTCATCCCTGGCCATTCACCTTTTCATAAACGTCTCCCTGGGCGCCGCCATAGCCCTCCATGGACTGTGCAAATTGGCGCGTCCCCTCGAAAATGCACTGACAACGCTGCGCCTTTAGCCTTTGTACTCCCGCGCACAGCCCATCATGGTGGTGTTTTTTTCCTTCCTGTGAAAAGGTATATAGGCACCGTCCGGAATCCAGAAGGAGCTGCGTTGCTGGCACTATAGCCCAATCCAAGTTCGCTGACGTTGGCCGTTAGGGGCAAGCAGAAAAGAGACGCGCGCTGCGTCCTGATGCAATTCCTGATGCAATTACTAATGCAATTCGCCCGCTCACGCAGGCCGGCAGACGCGGACATCGCGTCCCATTTTGACTGACCCCAACCTATTATTGCGTTTTTTGTCCGCTATGCAATGCGTTCTGTCGCTGCAGTCACACTGGAAAACTCGACTGCACGTTGCCTGCCTATACTATGCTACGTATGGCTGTGATATGCTTTGTCTTTCTCTTTTCCATCCTCCTCAACCTCCCGTCCCTGCACGTGGCTTCCCCAGCGTGACAACCGACAAGATACATTAGACGCCACAGCCCGAGCCCTCAAAGTACCCCCCACTTGAAGGGACGCGAAAGAGGAAGAGTGACTTTGTTTATATTGATAAGCTGTACTCTAAGAACTCTGACGACTATTTCTTACTAGCACAAGTTCATTATTAGAGGAGAAAATCAAGGTTGATGTATCATTTTTAAATTTCGCGCTGAATTATCTTCCCGTGAAGCCCAAAATTTCAAAACGTATTTTTGGTATTTTCGGAACATTGGCTGGATGAAATTTTTCGTAACTTCTTATGCTGAGTCCATGGCACACATAGATGACAATGTACTTCATTTTCATTTATTGGAATCGAATCAACGTAGGACCCAGTAGACGCCTTCTAAATTTTCCACGTCATGGTTTTCGGTGCGGGAATTCAAAGGTGGCGCCGCCACCCGCATTTTGCTTTTCGTGCATTGCCTCGCTTACTAAGTGTCGTGTCGCGGTAAGAGCGATGTTTTCGAGATTGTGAAAGTGTACTTCACTAACACGTGAGATATGGTGTCACTCTTTAGTGTCGCTTTAAAACTGAGCGTCCTGTATGCGAGAACATGAGCTAGCACCAAGCTGCGATAAATGGAGCCAACAAATACTGTCTGCGGGGCCACCAGGTCTTTTGTGACTCAACTTTACGCCTCCAGTGCAAGCTGTCCACATTTTTTTTAAATGTATACTTTTATTAGAGCGTTGTTTCGTAATTTTTCACTCGAAATGGCCACCGTTTTTCCAGATAAACGCCTCGGGCAGCTCCAAGTTAACCTTTTCCGCGTGTGCCTGTCATGTACTGTACGCTGTTGCTAAGAGCGACATAGCAGTTGCGTAGTGCTGGAAAAAACATCGATTTCTTAATGCTGTATTTCTGCTTGGGTGTGTTCTCATAAAGCTGTGCACTTTTAGTAACGCCACCGGCATGCTGTATTACGGCCTTTGCTGTTCTTTTACTTTTGCGCTTTCATGATTTAGTTGATGTTACATTTTGCTACCTTGGAAACCCGTACAGCTGCAATACCCTTAATTTTTTTTTTCATTCGGAATACCGTTCTTTTTGACATGTAGTGATCAGCATTGTTTTTTGTTGTACATACGCGTTGTGTCACTGAAAAAAAAAGAACGACAATTGCGGTTAGGCTCCTTTCGATCGCCAGGTAATGTTTCATTTTCATTTATGTTATTAAAGATCATTACTTTCGTACAAGTCGCTCATTGCGCAAGATGACCAACGACGCCAGATGGTCTGTGTTATCATACCGTTGCGTTTAAGCTCATTCGATCAATCGATAAAGATCTATGAGCTTCGCAAGCGTTCGACCGATGGCCGAATGTAAGAAGTTTAGTCCAAGCGTTGTTGGAAACGTTAGGCTTTTGAGTTGCCCATGTTACATGGTGGCATAGTGTCCACGTGTTGTCGCGTGTTTCAAGCACCGGCGATCGTTCCTGGTGGCTACGATTTTTTTATTTCACGTGTGTTGTTGGAACGAATTCAGTAGTGTAACTTCTGGTAAGCCATCACATGCGGGATTGTCACGTGACTTGAGGTGAGATGTCACGTGTGACTTCGTCACCTGAGAGACACGTCACTGTCGACTACGGTACAGGTAACGATGCTGCTGGCAAGACATCGTGAACCGCCAAGTGACATGGTGTTCATCACTGAACACCCTGGATGACACGACCAAGCCAATCACTGAAAATGGCGAAATAGTGATACATAAGGGGCTGAAACACGGCCGATGACGAAGCCATCAGACAAAAGTTTGAGGACCGTGCAACGGGACACAGAACTTGAAACCATATGAACAACTCTAAAGAGCCGACTTCTTTTTTTTTTTACTCCGGCTTTTTTTTACTCCCCTAAAACAAGCTCGCACACATTTCCTACGCCTGAACAACCTCCTTTCACGTGCAATGACGTCAACCCGGCGATTGGTGACTTTAACTTCATTATTGTTTGTTGAAACCTGGCTTAGACCAATCGACCAGCTGTCGGCTGCATCACCTCGCTGATCGCCGAGTTGACGTCACTACGCGTGGAAGGAGGTTAGCCAGGCGTAGGAAAGACGCGCGAGCTGATTTGGATGGGTGTAAAAAGAAGTCGGAGCCTGTGAACTTCCCTTAAGGGTTCGGAGGATGATAGTATGGGTCAGGGAATGGAATGCAATACTTTATTAAAAATAGCTTTTTTCCGGTGAAGGTGGAGCCCTCAGTCCAGGGCCCCTGTGGCCTTTGCCATCTTGCAAGCTCTGTCGATCAGCTGGAGCTGTTCTTCAGGCTTAGAGGAGGACAGCGCAGCCTCCCACTGCTCTGGTGTTGGTGTACAGTTCTTGGCACTACCTTTCTGTGTTGGCAGGCCTATGTCACGTGGTAAAGTGTGGGGTGTTCTCCTCATAGCGGGCATTTGTTGGTGTATATTCCCGGATAGATTTTACTCAGAAGACAGAGATTGGGGTACGTATTAGTCTGCAGCTGTCTCCAGGCAACAGACTGCTCTCTGTTGAGGTCTTTGTGGGGAGGGGGGTATATCCTCCTCAGGACTCTCTGGTGTTCTAAAATTGCTCCATAGCGTCTAGTAACTGTGGCTGGTTCCTCGTCGTTGTGCGCCCCCCGGTCGGCGTATTCTCGGGCAATGGCGTCGGCACGCTGGTTCCCTGTCACAGTTTCATGGCCTGGTGTCCACGTGATGGAGCAGCTCGAGAAGTTGATTTTTATTTCCTTGAGTATGCGGATGGCAGCACTGGATATGCGTCCACTGCTGTACCGTCGACACGCTTCTTGCGAGTCACTAACTATTTCTGTAGTAGACTCTTCGCTCTGGTGTGTGATGGCGAGCGCGATCGCTACTCCCTCAGCCTCGAGGATGTTGTTGCTTTTGATCGAATCACTGTTGACTTCCCTAAGTTGGTGATCAACAACGCTTACAACTGTCCCGGAGTGCTCTCTGTATGTGGTCGCGTCAACGTACAATACGTCGGTTCTCGCCTTGAAATTTTTTTCTTGTGCTTCTGATCTGGCTTTTCCTTGAGCCTTATGGATTTCTGGATGCATGTTTCGAGGTATTGGGCTGACTTCAATGATCTAGCGAATGTCCTTTGGTATGCTCGCCTTGTTATTGATTTCTCCGCAAGCATCCCTCATGCCCAATGTCTGCAACGTATGCCTGCCCGTAGCAGTCAACATTAATCTCATTTTCTGCGCAACAAGATGCGCCTCGATGTGTTCTTGCACTGTGTTGTTTATCCCGAGTTTAAGGAATTTCTCTGTCGAGGTGCTGACAGGTAGACCAAGGGCGCACTTGTAGGCTTTTCTGAAGATTGCCTCTAATTGTTCTTTTTCCTGTGGGAGTGGTGTTTGGTAGGGGGCACTGTATACAATCCTACTGACCACGAGGGCCTGTACAAGCCTACAAGTGTCCTCTTCCTTCATACCCCGTCTTTTGTTAGAGATTCTGGTGATCATCCTCGTGATTTGCGCTGTAGTGTTTGACAGCTGTCTGATGGTGTGGTCTATACGACAATTGCTTTGTATCCACATGCCGAGAATCTTGATTCGGGACACTTCTGGAATCTTCTTCTCTCCTATATAGACGTCTATGGAATTTTGCAGATCGTATCCTCGTCTGTAGACGCTCAGAACTTCTGATTTCTCCGGAGAGCAGACGAGGCCACATTGACGCACGTAGTCGTGAACTACATCAGCTGCGCGTTGCAGAAGATCTTGTTTTTGGCCTAGAGATCCTCTTGTCACCCAGATTGTAACATCGTCTGCGTAGATGGCATGTCTGAGTCCTTCAATGTTTTCGAGGTTCCGAGCTAAGCCGATCATAACGATGTTAAACAGCATCGGCGATATCACAGAACCTTGGGGTGTTCCTTTTGTGGGCGTATCAAACCTATCAGTGGGGATGCCTCCTATACCAATTGTGGCGGTTCTGTTACTGAGAAAAGCTTTGATGTAGTTGTGTATTCGCTTTCCACAGCCTAATTTTCTAAGCCCCTCTAGCACAGCCTTATGACTGACATTGTCGAAAGCAGCCTTAAGATCCAGTGCTAGTAGTACGTTTTCGCCATATTTTGGGACATCGGTAAGCACCTCCTCCTTGATTTGTAGGAGGACGTCTTGTGTTGAGAGGCATTTTCGAAAGCCAAACATGGTGTGCGGCATGAGTTCGTTGTCTTCCAGGTAGGTCTCCAGCCTCTGAAGCACGATTCTCTCGTATACTTTTCCCAAACACGAAGTCAACGAAATGGGTCTTAAATTTTCCAAGCTTGGAGCCTTTCCAGACTTTGGAATCATTATTATTTCCGCATGTTTCTAGTCGTTTGGAACGGTACCCTTCTCCCAATGTTTGTTGATGAATTCTGTAAACCTTGTGATAGATTTGTCATCGAGGTTCCGTATCATAGTGTTGCTGATGCCATCCTTTCCTGTTGTAGTGTTATTTGTTGCCGAGAGCATAACATGTTGAACTTCTTCTGTGGTAATGGGTTCGTCCAGAGCGGGATTAGCTGCACCAGTGTATGCCAGGTTGCAGTCAGTATTCGCTGTATCGCCAATATAGCGCAGCTTTATGTGTTCTAGCAGTTCCCGGTCTGTGCCTTTGAATTGGTGTGCAATCTTTTGAGTCGTCTTACAGGTTTCAGTCTTGGTTATGGTTGGGTCTATGAGGGCCCTCAGCAAGGCCCATGTCCTTTTCCAACCTAGTGTACCTTGTAGCTCGTTGCATTTTTGGTCCCAGTTGCGCCTTGACAGCTCCGTCGCATACTCTTCGGCTTCCCTGGTGACTGCGGTGATCCTAAATCTCAGTTTGCGGTTGTGTTTCTGCCGCTTCCATCTTCTTAATAGGCCCCGGCGGGCGTCCCAGAGGTGTAGGAGATGCTTGTCCACCTCGGGCGTGTTTGTAGATAGGGTAACTTCTCGGGTTAATCATTTTCAGTCTGCCTTGATTCCCGAGACCCAACTCCTCATGTCCGCAATTTCTTTATCCTCGAATTCTGCCCTAGTTTTTCTAAAAGCTTCCCAGTCTGTAAGTCGAGCCAGGCCATGTCTTTTCTTAACCGGGAGGGTTTCTATCTGGATACGCAAAATGCAGTGGTCACTGCCAAGCGTTTCCCCGCCGTTTTCCCATCGGGCCTCCCTAACACCTTTAACGAACGCCAAGTCTGGGCACGTATCTCGGTTGATACTATTCCCTACTCGCATTGGTTGAGTGTGGTCTGTAATGAGGCTTAGCCTTCTGCGATCAGCTTCTCTGGCCAAATCCCTGCCTTTCTGAGTTTCCTTGACATATCTCCAGCTCTTGTGCCACGCATTAAAGTCTCCAAGGATGACAAGACCCTTTTTGCCTGCTGCTTGTTCTGCTTTGCGCAGAAGGGAGCTGAAGTTGCTTTTCCGCTGGCTTGGTGGGCTGTAGATATTGAGGAGAAATATGCTTTCGTCGGTTCTTTGTTTCGTTATGATTTCAATGAGAACGTGGTCAATGTCTGTTGCATCGATGTCATGTCTAATTGCGGTGACCGCTTTGGCAACCAAAGTAGCGACCTTACTTTGGCCAAGACCCTCATAAACCAAAAATCCAGTGAGTTTCGGTGAGCAGCCGGTTTCCTGGAGGGCGATGATGTCTGGTGGAGTTGTGCATTTATTGATGTATTGATTCAGAAGACCTTGCTTTCGACGGATTCCACGACAGTTCCACTGCCATATTTCGAGGGTTTCCCACTTGACCGAGCATTTACGGCTGTTCGCCATACTCAGGTGATGGCCGAGCGTAGGGTTTGCCTCTGGATTTCATGGCCGTGAGTTGCCCTAGACGTTCTCTATCCTTGCGCGCCTCATCTTGGATATTAGAGATGAGGTTGCCAAGATTCGCTAGGGCATTTTTTATGGCAGCCATGGTAGTTGTGAATTCCTGGCGCCCTACGGTGACTGTCAGCGTTAAGTCTGGTTGGGGGTTAGCATTGGTCTGTCCTGTTCTCAGGGCCTTCAGTTCATCTATGAGATCGTTTAGTTTCTGCGAAGTTCGGCGTTTTTTGCCCTGAGTGTCTGATTGGTCTGCCTTAAATCTTTTACTTCATCGTTAGGTGGCGCACTGCCATTCTTGCCGACTATTACTGTCTGTGTATTTGTGTTGTTTGGAGCAGTGGGAGAGGCAGAGAAAGAAGGCGCTTTCCTGCTCACCATACTGTCGTCTTCCTTCCTGGTGGAGGGTTTCTTCTGCTGCTTTTTCTTGTTTTCTGGAGCCTGGCGGGTCCTGGACGCCGATCTCGACCATGACCGTGGTTTCGATGCTGATCGGGACCTGGATGGTGAGCTTCCATCCCTGCTGAACCAGCGTTTCCGGGCCCGGCCGTGTCCATCGGCGCCTTGTGCTCCAGCGGCCGTCCGCTCTTTTGTTCTTGGTCGTGGGCTTCTCGGTCTCCTGAGGCGTTCCTTGCACTCCTTTGCCCGCGTAGGGTGCGCTTCCTTGCATAGTGCGCACCGGGGCTCACAGGTGTGTCCGTCCTCTATGACTGGCTCGGTGCAATTTGAGCAGACAACAGCGTCTGGTGTTGGGCATACGTCTGCCCTATGCCCAGGCTTGAAGCATATATAGCAAACTTGCCGCGATGATCGATAGAGGTAGCATCGTGTTTCACCACCGTAGTAGTAAACATAGCGCGGGACGATCTTGCCTTCGAAGGTAATGACGGCACTTTGGGATTTTCCAAGCATTCTTGCGTAAAGTATTTTCACTCCTTGGGTACGCACCCGAAGATGGGCTAGTATTTCGGTTGGCGTGGTCCCGGCGTCCAGTCCGTGAATCACACCCTTGCACGAGTTGTCCGGCGCGGCTACGTAAGCCATCACTGCATAGTCTTTTGCACCAAAACGTAGACTTCGAAGGCCCTGCACAATGTTGGCGGTCTCCATGCTTGGCGTGCTGATTATGGCGATGATGGATCCATTGCGCAACCGTATAAGCAGTAGAGCGGTTGACTGGGCTAGTTGGTATGGCATACTTGGGTTTTAGCAGCGCGAAAAATGCACAAAAGACAAGAAAGGGACGAGACAAGCACTGGTGCTTGTCTCGTCCCGTGTCAGTGCTTGTCTCGTCCCTTTCTTGTCTTTTGTGCATTTTTCGCGCTGCTAAAACCCACGTATAAGCAGGTTGCCTTCGTTGCAGATGTCTGGGTTACCACATGCCATAGTTATAGCGCGCGCCATCTGATGCGTGCTTAATTGACTGATGTTGAGCCCATCCCTCGGTCTAATGATGACTTTGAAGTCGGTTTTCGGCAGTGGAGGCAGTTTCTCTTTTCGAAGAGGAGTCCTTTTCTGTTTAGGTTGGCTCGACGCTGATTTGTCTACCGCTTCGGCCCCGGTCTCCGGAACGGCGATCAGCCTTGAGTTGTGGTACGTTGCAGTGAACCATCCCCCGTTGTCAAAAGGCTTCTTTTGCGAGACGCTGGTAGCATTTTCTCCACCTTGAAATTTTTCTTCGATCGATGTTGTGGCTCCGGTTGACGCAGCCGCGTCGTCGTCAGCCATTCTCGTGCGTTGCGCGGAAACGCGAGTAGCGTTTCGTCGGGCCAACGGCCCGACGCCGCTTAGGTTTAGAGCTGCGTTCTTCGCCTTGGATCTTCAAACAAGCAGACTTTCAAGAAATATGGACTTACGGTTAAAAACCGGTTATCCACCGACTGCGCTTGATTAGTAGAAAACGGTCCAGTACTTCATAGGTGGCAGCAATGAGGTTTTCCGGGTGAGATGAGGCGTCGAGGCAGGAACTCATGCGAAGCACGTTTGCTTCGACTGGCCCCCTAGCGTCGTCTCTGGGTCAGGGAACAAACAGTGGTTGCGGGTGTCTAGTTGACATCGAGAGAAATAAATGTAACTGGACTAGCCACGTAATGCGCAAGCCGGACAACCCATGAACAGTAAATGCAACAGAACGGTTACCACGGGACTGGAAAACGCGCCCGAAGAAGGCAGAGAGCTAATTAAGTTGTTTCAGGGATAAGGCTGAATTAGCTGGCTCAGGATAAGGTAAAGGGTAGGTCATTCGAAGTGTCCTAATTCCGCCAGCGAGCGAGAGCTGTATGTGATTGATGATGATGATGATGATGATGATGATGATGATGATGATGATGATGATGATGATGATGATGGTGGTGGTGGTGGTGGTGGTGGTGGTGGTGGTGGTGGTGGTGGTGGTGGTGGTGGTGGTGGTGGTGGTGGTGGTGGTGGTGGTGGTGGTGGTGGTGGTGGTGGTGGTGGTGGTGTTGGTGGGGGTGGTGGTGGTGGTGATGATGATTCAAGACCAGGTTGAAACTCTCATTCTCGTGAGCATTATGTTTGTGGTGTTGACCCGCCAATAGCGTGGCTCTTTCACGGAAGGAAACTAGACACAGACGCTCCACAGTTTCGCGGATAGAGCTTGCACTGTTCACCAGTGTAATACTTTCGCAATAAAACTTGCTTTGGAACCATGATGCTTTATCCTAAACGACCCTATGTGTTTCGCAATGGAGAGCAGAAAGTGATTGAGGGGGCCACTGATCTTGCGCTTCTTTTTACTAGAAGGTGTTTTCTCCGCAGTAGTTTCCTAACTGCGGCGAAGCACCACTTTTGGGGGGGGGGGGGGGCAGAGGCAAAATAATGCTTAAATGGTTTAAAGGAGCCCCGGAACACTTTTTGAAGTAACCATGCAATGACTTCATTGGAAAATCTCATTGCCTCATAAATTTAACGCTGCGAAAATTCCAAGAATCTTTCCAGTGTGAGTGAAGTTACCAAGATTTGTCACATGCAGCAATTTCATTCTGTCTTCTCTCGTCCCGACGAAAGCGCTGGAAGCTAAGCAGGGAGAGATGGCTGGAGCACTTTTTTTTCTTCGAAAGCGCGGCTTTGTTAGTGTAATCTCGCGCTTACGCATGGACAAGTCGCGGCCTCCCGTGGCGATCTTTGCAACGACCAAGCGCGCCATGTCCAAATAAGCTAATGGCTGATCGATAGGCTTTCTACGAGTGATTTTTTTTTATCGTCTTCTGTCATTTGTCGAGAGAAGGGAAAGCAATTTCAGCTGAATTTTATAATTTATTGCGAATTTCAGGCCGCGTGCTGTGCTATAATATTTGGCTCGCCTGTTGTCTGGAGCCTCGGCTACCGATCGGCAGCATTTTCTGACCATGCTCAAAAAGTGTTGCAGCGCCCCTTTAATATCGCTATTGGCGTCCTTATATTTCATCTCGTCACAGATGGCGTTTGACGCGATGATGCAGTGTGAGATATGCCATAGTGCGCTATCTGGTACAGAGTGGAAAGACATTTCAGTAGTTGCGGCTCTTGCGTGCCCCCCTTTTTAAAAAAAAAAAAAAACTTTAGGGTGGTTTCTTTTCGGTATTACTGTAGCTGTAATGAAGCACTCTTTCCGAGACTAATATAAACAAGTTATGAAATGGTCGGAACGTCGCAATTTCCACGGTTAATTTCCTTCCAGTTCTTGCTCGAAAACACAAACTGCTTGCTATTGTCACAGGTAATGGGTATGAGCCATCAACTGTAGGTGGAATCTCTTGGGAAGTGAAGAAAGAAGAGGGCTTTTGTTTCCTGGTCTGATGGCAAGGAAGACGTCGATTCGTCACTGTCTGTTATTACGTTCGCGGCACTATATATTTCCGAATATTTACCAGGTTCGCCTTCTTTGTTAATTTTTGTGGGCCATTCAACCAGGCATGCTTATATTCGTAATATTCGCCGTTTGAAAGGTGACATTCATGAAATAAATTCACTTCAACTCCAATAAGAGACGGAAGGAGCTTTGTCTGCTGGGAAGAATGTGTAGAAAAATTCAGCCAGGATCTGATATAAAATTTCTGTTACAAAATCGTGTGAGAAAAAGAGGGTACAATGAAATATTTAAACATTACCTTTTTTCTATTTTTATCCCCGATATAAGACTTCGGTTGCAGAAAAACGATAGACAGTTGAAAGTTATCAAAAATTCCATTTTCTTCCTTTTGTTCCCGCCGCCAGCAATGTGTTCCCAATTCGGGTCGAAGGGCTCAGATGCAGCTGACACCCTGAGCGTGTGTCAAAAACTTCATCTCTCTTTTTCTTACTTTCTTTTTTTTCTTTCTTCGTGCTTTTTCAATAAATTTGTTCTTTTTTTCTTTATTTCTTTTTTTTTTCATTTTTTCCTTCTTTCTTTTCACTGCGTGGTATTTCGTACAGCCAAAGTAGCCAAAGTATACCATTTTTTAAACAATCAGTTCACTGGCAACAGTGTCCACTTGGGAAAAAAATGAGGTAATATATATTAACTCAGATAAAACGCCTGAAAACGAGAAGGGGAGAGATAATAACGAATATAGAGAGAAAATCTTCATTAGAAAAAAAAACTGCTTTTTGTCGGCGTCTGCATACCGCTAGCACGCTACCTGTATTCGACTTTGCGCTTGGTTTCCAGGTTGCGATAGCAGCAGCACCTGTTGCTTTTTAAGGAACTTCCGCTTACTTAAATCATGGCTCTAATAGCGACGCAAAAAAAAAAGTTTGTTTTTATGTTGTGCAAGAGTTAAAGCGGCCTGGTCAGAGTGATTTAGTAGGACTTACTAACAACACTACTGATCGCGCAAGTGGCTGCCACTTAAGTTAGAAGAAATGCTCAGACACTGTGAACGACTTCGCGTCGCACAATAGAAGAGGTTGGCGGTAGTCACGGGATGGCTTTAAGCTCTCCCATAGTAGAGTAACTATAGTACTCTAAATCGTTACTTACTTTTTCTGAACACACGATTATCGCATAGATTCAGTTTCATTTTATTCCGGACATAGTTACATGGCATGAAATATGTCCACGAGGCAAGGCGAAAGGAGACTCGTATGTCTCCTGACGAGGCCTTCACCCCGGACTTACACGTCGGACAGCCAGGAGCAAAATCAGAGAAAATAAGTACAATGCTCATTGCACAACTTATATAAACAAGAAACGAACAGTAAAAAACACATTAGGACAACAATTATACATAGTTTACATTGTTCAGGTTTAATAGTTTTATAAAGTTACATAAATATACAAAATTAGATATTTTCGTGTTCAAAGCAAAATAATTGTGATTTCAAGGAGGCCAGAAAAGTAGCTTTACTTGTTTTTTTTTAAAACGAGACATACTTGAGTTCTGATTAGCCAATTCGATTAGGTATGGGTATACATTCAGCAATGAAATAATCTGATAATCTATAGTTTTAGTACCATAATTAGTTCTTGGTCTTGATCCCGTCAATGAAATAGTGCGAAGGTCATATGCCACTTGTCTGTTTAGATATTTGCTTGAGAACAGAGTGCGATCACGATTGAATTCGCGGAAAATCATTGCTGCCAAATAAAGCTGATATAACTCTGAGAATGGTGGTATGTTCAGACTGTTATACAGAGAGTCTGGGGAATTGCCGCCTATCCCTACCGTGGATGTGGGCCGACCCTTTCCACAATAAACGGCTCTCCGTCCACGTCCTTGTTAAGACTGCCATCTGACGGCGGCAAGGCTTACCCTGCCTAAAGAGTGTCTCGGCGACCGTGGGCAACGCTGTGCGCCTCGAATAGCCTCCTGTCACGAGCACCGGTCTGTTTTGGCGCTGCGAGAAGATGGAACTCCAGACGTTAGCCGCGGGAGTCCCGCTGCCCTGGTTACGGCCGCGGTTGCCGCCTCCTGCGGTGCCGCGAAAACTCTGGAACACGTTGAAGCTGTCATGGAGGAATGTCATCGCCTGCCTGGGAGAAAGAAAAAAAAAGAATATATTTCTGCTTAGACAGCTCAGTGACCGCATGACCGCTGGATGAAAAAGCGGCCGCGGTCATTGGATGGAGACTATAGAGGATGACAAGGTATGTTAGATTTGGGACAGTAAGCGGACAGATTGCAACAGCCGACATTGGGTCCGTCTGGCTGGCTTGTGCGAACAGTTCAACCGAATATTAGCTAAACGTACATCTATTTATCTATCTATCTATCTATCTATCTATCTATCTATCTATCTATCTATCTATCTATCTATCTATCTATCTATCTATCTATCTATCTATCTATCTATCTATCTATCTATCTATCTATCTATCTATCTATCTATCTATCTATCTGTCTGTCTGTCTGTCTGTCTGTCTGTCTGTCTGTCTGTCTGTCTGTCTGTCTGTCTGTCTGTCTGTCTGTCTGTCTGTCTGTCTGTCTGTCTGTCTGTCTGTCTGTCTGTCTGTCTGTCTGTCTGTCTGTCTGTCTGTCTGTCTGTCTGTCTATCTATCTATCTATCTATCTATCTATCTATCTATCTATCTATCTATCTATCTATCTATCTATCTATCTATCTATCTATCTATCTGTCTGTCTGTCTGTCTGTCTGTCTGTCTGTCTGTCTGTCTGTCTGTCTGTCTGTCTGTCTGTCTGTCTGTCTGTCTGTCTGTCTGTCTGTCTGTCTGTCTATCTGTCTGTACGTACGTACGTACGTACGTATATGTTCGAAAATTGGCAAAGTGGAATCTACGTATAGGTGAGGATACAGAAAGAAAGAAAGGCGTTAGTCTAAAAATAGCTGGACAACTGTTCAGCTTACAGTCCGGTAAACGAATACACAGTCCAAGTACAGTCCAATAAACGAAAAAGCCGGCAGGGTATTGCAGCCTATACTTACCCTTCGAATCCGGGGTCCCATACACGCGTGCTGTTTAAAGAGAATTGCGAAACTCGACGTGGTTTAATGAAATCTTGTTACCATTCAGGTGAAGTGGTAGCAGCGTTTCTTGACAATATAACTAAGGGGCGTAGCATTTACTACCTTCCTCTTGAATCTAGTGAAAATAAAACGAGTTGTTCTCGCTCTGGAACGTTTGTGTACGCATTGGGCTAAGTACCGAGTGCGCGGGTACTTAGCCCACAAACATCACTAGGTGATATTCAAGAAATCATTTCATGTTCTCCGGATTCCATTTACATTCCAGTAGAGATAATCAATCGCTGATCATCGCAGACGTCCGGTCAGAAATCTTGAGCGTCCGTAGCAATCATCGAATCTCTATTCGTAGAAATAATGTCAAACTTTTCTTTTTGTCCTCGAGGTGCGCATCACGTCGCACAGAGGTTTCAGTCACTGTATGCTGGAGGACAGTTCAAAGTTCGACAGTACAAAGCAAACGGTAAGATCACTTGAGGCTCCGGTGCGTTAGAAGCCATTTGCGAAGTCCACAAGCCACGTGACACCGTAGCGAACGAATCGAGAAAGGCTGCAGTGGCGGTGTTCCACGTTCGCTGTTGTCAGTCGTAGCCAGAGGGATACACTTTTGATAGTCACGTTAATGGCGGCTTTCGGAGGGTAAACACGCCGCGAACGATTCCCTTTGTTTGCGGGACCGCCACCCCAGCGATCTTCGGGTTCCCTACACCCCCAACGTAGTATTCTTCCAAGCACTGGACGCACCGTGCACTCGTGTCATTTAATGCGGGAATATGCTCACGGTGATATTAGGGAGAAGCTAACGTTGATTTCCCAACCGCAGAATGCATGCTGTTACAAAAACTTAGGCTATCGAGAACCAGCTCAATCCGTGTGTGTTGGGGCTTCTTCTTTCGTGGTAATTCTGTGCATAGTCTTCGGATGTAAGGGTCGTCTTGTAGGCAGACGGCACTGGATGCCACGACAGGTTCCACCGAAATGGCCAGTGTTTGTGCAGGTACAAGGTATGGATTCTTTTGACCAGGAGTGCTCACTTCTGCGCAAGTTTACTGCATCCTAGCTATGGCAGCCTAAGTTAAGAACGGACACTAAGAACACTCGGCGTGCCGTCTGGTGGCGTCGTGCATATTCTCACTACTGTCTTCAAGAACTTGGAGTTTGTTACGTCGTAAACGGTACGCCTGGACAATGAGGCTTTGACGGGTAAAAGTGTCGGTACTGGACGCATTCGGAATCTTTTAGTGCACTAGACGCAGAAGTAAGTTGCCCAAGTTCACTGCGCCGAAGCTACAGCAAACACTTGCCAATATATTGATCGGAAATACACACATCTCAGTGTTTTCTGAAACTCAAGATTGATGACTGCATAGAGTGAATGTCTACGGAGTTCTTTTTCTGAAGTTGTCACTGGCCGTTGTCTGAAGTCTAGGATACACGATGGAGAAGTCACTTTAGCCCAAGTTTACTGTGCCGAGTCGACAGCGGGCATTTCCGGATGCATCGTCTGCCGACGTACGTACTCGCGCTGTATGTCCTCCAGATTTCGTAACTGGTGACGTCATATTGGGTGCCCTTAGAAAGCTAGACAACTTTTGAATGCCGCTGTATAAGTTACTACAGGAATGTCCCCAAAGTCTTTAGAACTTTCGACGCGGGAGTTCACTCCTGTTCACTGTGCCGAATCCACAGCAATTTCCCGGATCAGGGCAAGGTTACGCACATATTGATTGCACTGTTTTCTGAACAGCCGCACTAGTGACATTATAGTGGACATACCTAGAAAGGCAGCCCACTTTTCAGAGCACACGTACAAATGCTATTATAGGACCGCATCCGAAGTCTAGAAAGCTCCAGGCATGTCACTTGGCCCAGTTCACTACCCTAAACAGACAGGTGGCATCTTCCGGTGTGCCGCTTGGTGACGCGCCTACTCGCACAGCTTTCTGAATGCCGAACTTGATGACCTAATGGTGGGCACACCTGCTGTGGCAGGTCTTTTTTTGAATACTTACGTATAAGTGTGACTGCTGGATGGTCTCTGCAGTCTTTAGGGCTCTAGACGCAGGTGTCATTCGCCTCAGCGCACAGCGTAGAATCGAGAGCAGACGATTCGAGGAGTACGTCCGGCAGCGTGCGCGCTCAACCTGTCTCCGGTATCCCGGAAATCGTGATGTCACGCAGAAACGGACCGCTTTTCTCGAATGCGCAAGCATCGGTGCATCGTAAGTGGACTGCCGGCATATCGATGCAGCTCTTGAAAGGGCGGTTTCGCAGCGCCATATAGCAGTCCAAAACGCCACTATACTTCCCAGTGAGTGTCACTCCAGAAAAGTGCGCGTTATCTGCGAAGTGCCGTCCTCACATCTGGTGTCATTCTCTCGCACGCACGCACGCACGCACGCATGCGACACTTTGTGAGAAACCGCTGCAAATCTCCCTCTCCCTTCTTCCCGCATTTGCATATCCCAATCTCCGCGTGTCACGCGATAAACGGCGTGGCGTCGATTGGCGCGAACAAATATAGACAGACCGGCGCGAAGGTGGCGCAAGGTTCCATCAACTTTGTTTGTTCTCTTTCTCGGTTTTTATGCTTTCCCCGGGCGTTTACTGTAAACGCTATATTTTCGGGGACATCTACAAATTGTACGCGAGACGCGTGAATGCACGTTTCATTACCATTTTGTTCACGCGCTTCACTCACGTAGAATGGATGGATGAAAAACTTTCATTGGGGTTTGTTAAGAGGGGTGCACCTCCAGAGCATGTGGTCAAAATCGCTGCGATTCTGGCAGTCCGGACAAAGTTCTGAAATATCGGAGTAATGGCTATAGGGTGCGAGACTAAGGTATGTTCCCGTGTGAAGCAAGCGAAGAGATATTGCCTGTGGTTTATAGATAACTTTTCGTGTGGCACTCACGCAGAAGAACAGAAAAAAAAAAGCCATGAGTGCTATTGCGTCGCACTACTTTGAAGGCGAACAGAATACGCAGAGGCTCGCGTGAATGTCGTACGTCCATATCACGCATTGCCAAAGTGGACGTACTACTATATGCCACACTTCTGTTTGTTCCGGGTACTGTTCGTGCCATTACAGCTCGTATTGCGAGCCATTCCATTAATAAAGCATTCAGAGTGGAAATCAGCACTCTCTTTGTATCTAGCATTCCAGTGTTCCCGTTTTCAGCGCGCTGTTCCTTATTAGCTATGGTAATTGCGCGCGGGTTTCCGAAGCAAGCATAAAAAAAACAACGTTGTCCAAACTAAAATTGGGAGGGAAATGCTTTCTAATAAAAAAAAACAGGCCATTTGAGAAGACCCAATCGAGGTGAATCATGCACTGTTACATTGATATTTTTTTGTGAGTGTACAGTTCTTGGAATGCGTACCTTACGCGATAGCATAAAGGTAGCACTGGCTGTTGTTGGCTAAACTGTTTGCTTGGTATTGGCTTGTTTTAGCTACCTGCGAATAATATAAAACACGTGTATTACTGACTCCCCCTTACCGAAATCAGGGCATTTAAATATAGTGCACCGGAAACATTTGAAATACGTTTTCAAAAGGTTGAAACACCTCGTAACTCTGGTATCTCTGTTACCATCTTTGCTGAATTCCTCATTGCAGCATAGCTATTTCCTTTGGCTGCTGAGGCTTTTTTTTTCTGTACCTCTATGTATCTGTCGCCCTCATTTACCCATACATTGGGGTACTTGTGTTCTCTTACACTCGGTATTTTCTGGCCAGTTATTGGCACCACCTGATCATTGAGAATGGGTTCACTGAATACCATCAACACGTATTTTGCTGCAGTAAATGCTAGTGTTAGAAATTCACCTTCTCTTTTGCAGATATCTGCCAGCCGCTATGTGCCACATTTCGTATTTACTCATATGAGACAGTATCGTCAACATCATCATCATCACGGTGACCTGTTAAAACAGGGTGGCAGATTAATACGAATGTTGCTACCTAGAGGTGGAGTAATGAACTTTATCGAAAATAAAGGGGGGGGGGGGGCTGACCAGGCTGGACGGGGGGCTAGATTTTGACACACGGGGCAGACACACTAGCAGATCGCAAGACTAGCAGATCGCTATCAGAGTCACCGTTGAGGGCACAGAATTGACCCTATCGATGCGATGCCGGTCATCAAAGCATATGCTGCCGGATACAGAAATTCTGTAACCTTCTAGCGCAGTTTCTGAAGTTACTGTATATGCTATGATGTATACAGTAACTCTAGACTGTAACACACAAAAAACAGTAACACAGAAAAAGCTAGAGCTACTGGCCAGAAAAAGACAGTTACACTAGTACTACTTCTTTTAGTTTCTAGAAAAATTTGTAACACAGAAACACAGTGACACAGAAAATGCTAGTTACTGTATACTTTATAGCATACACAGTAACTCTGGCTTTTCCTAAATAATCTGTATATGCTAGCATTAGGTACTATACACAGTATATACAAAAGTATATACAGCATATACAGTAGCTCTAGATGGATGGATGGATGGATGGATGGATGGATGGATGGATGGATGGATGGATGGATGGATGGATGGATGGATGGATGGATGGATGGATGGATGGACGGATGGATGGATGGACGGTGTGATGTGTGGTGCGCGTTCAAAGTGCGCGCCTTCGAAAAGTGCGCGTCACGGAAAAAAAAAAACAAAAGGAGAAATACCAGAGTGCACGTGCGGTGATGCTTAAACAAGAATGACGACGTTAAAGAGCGTCAAGCACGAGGATGCGTGGCAGGACGTGAAGTAAACAAAAGGTAAAACATCCAATGGGCAGCGAACACGGAGATTTCAAGGCCCAATGGCTTGACACCACGAAACAGTAGTATCTCCAATGAGAACGAGACAAGTGGGCCAGAGCTGAAGCAGGAGCCTGGGGAGACGAGAGCAAGGGGAATTCGAGGCAGGCAGTGCAAGCGGAAGGTCGTCACCGGACCGGGCGCTGAAGATGGGCCGTTGGGTTCCGGACCCGAGCCTACAGGACTTCCACCGGCCGGGGCCTCCTGCTGTCGGGTTCCCGCTCCAAAGGACCGTGGCCATCCGGTCCTGAACTCCTTTCCAGAGCCTGCGGACTTCGGTTCCGGCAGGCGAGCTACAGCCGTCGGGCTCCGGGCCCGAGCTGTGCGCCCAGCTGCTTGACTAGGTCGACCCTAGTTCCCGGACGCGTCGCCACCAGCCTGCGTTCTCCCGTCTCCGACGTGTCCACGCTCCTCAAGCCGAAACCATCACGATTTGGTAGGGCTTTTCGACGTGTCGCCAGCAGCCAGCGTTCCCTCGTCCTCGTCCCTCCTTCTCCTCGTACCATGCTTTAAAATCCGCCCCATCAATTCCCATGCGATCCGCCAAGGCCATTAGCTCTCGCATATTCGACATGATGTCAACCGCGTCAATAAATGAAGGTGTCAAACCAACGGCTTTGTCCTGTCGCTGCGGACGCCAGTTTGTGATGCAGGGTTCTTGTTGCTGATTTGTTTTTCTCCCGGGCTGAGCCTCAGAGAGTTTTGTTAATAAGGACAAAGCCGTTCGGTTTCCAAGAAACACACAAAAAGTTTAATTGAAAAGTAAAAAGGCAAAGATTCCTCACAAAACAAAACACTTAATAAACAGTTGACTGGACATGACGAAACACATCTGTAAACACCCAACAAGAACGTCCAAAGTCAGTAACTAAACCTAACGTTCGAAAGAGGCTGAGTGATGGGAGTAGCGCAAGAGTATCGGTGCAGTCTCACCCACAAGTTGGTTTTCGGCGGTGATGAGAAACCGGAACGCCGTGACTCCTGCGTCACTGCGTGGGCTGGACGAGGACGAGGGAACGCTGGCTGCTGGCGACACGTCGAAAAGCCCTACCAAATCGTGATGGTTTCGGCTTGAGGAGCGTGGACACGTCGGAGACGGGAGAACGCAGGCTGGTGGCGACGCGTCCGGGAACTAGGGTCGACCTAGTCAAGCAGCTGGGCGCACAGCTCGGGCCCGGAGCCCGACGGCTGTAGCTCGCCTGCCGGAACCGAAGTCCGCAGGCTCTGGAAAGGAGTTCAGGACCGGATGGCCACGGTCCTTTGGAGCGGGAACCCGACAGCAGGAGGCCCCGGCCGGTGGAAGTCCTGTAGGCTCGGGTCCGGAACCCAACGGCCCATCTTCAGCGCCCGGTCCGGTGACGACCTTCCGCTTGCACTGCCTGCCTCGAATTCCCCTTGCTCTCGTCTCCCCAGGCTCCTGCTTCAGCTCTGGCCCACTTGTCTCGTTCTCATTGGAGATACTACTGTTTCGTGGTGTCAAGCCATTGGGCCTTGAAATCTCCGTGTTCGCTGCCCATTGGATGTTTTACCTTTTGTTTACTTCACGTCCTGCCACGCATCCTCGTTGTTGTTGTTGTTGTTGCCCCTTCGCACTGGCACATACCCACTATGGGGGATTGGCCATGAAATCTAGAAGTATCCTATATGAGATATATTAAAAGGTTTATCCTTAATGAAAAAACTAATGATGTAATAGAAAATAATAATTATCTAAAAAGGAATATTAAACTAAACAAAGTGCTTGACGCTCTTTAACGTCGTCATTCTTGTTTAAGCATCACCGCACGTGCACTCTGGTATTTCTCCTTTTGTTTTTTTTTTTTTTCCGTGACGCGCACTTTTCGAAGGCGCGCACTTTGAACGCGCACCACACATCACATACGCCCCCCTTTTATTCAAGTTTTTTTTTTTTTTAGAAAAAAAAAACTGCCGATGAGTGCGCGTTCTGCACTACGTCACAATTAAACCACATATTTGCACCACGCAGTTCAACACATCACCGGGCTACAGTTCGCTACATCGTCCAAATGTCCACACTTAAACTTTAGATTCACCCAATTGCATTTAAAAGTTCTGAAACCCGGAATAAACCTTTTTACTACAAAATCGACTATGGACAAAGCTACTTGTGTCCGCATCTAAAAGTCGAAGTCCAGAAAGAGCTACCGGTTTTCTAACCCTACACTCAGGTTATCGCGTCCCAAGCCAGACGCACTGCCCTTCTCGCACGTTTCGAAAGTAACTGTGGCAAACATGCTTTTATGCACTTTCGCTGAAACGCGTGTCTGCGCCCCCGCCGGCCACATGAACGCTTACCGGTCACAGAGGAACAGGGCGCGGTCTCGAGCCGTCGGCGTCGACACGAAACGCACTGAGACACGAATGTCCAAATGCCACAATCTCTCACACAAATGCTTTCTTTTAGTTCACCATCTAATGAACACAAGCTCGGGGTGCCCTCAGCAAGCCCAAACGCTCCGACAAGCGTGTGAGGTTCCTGGATTCTTGAGAAGGGATGCCGTTGTGCTCGGTCATTATACAGCTCATCTTGAGTGGACTTAATTATAGGTTCAAAACCAATCACGTTCTCAGGTTCAAGACCCTGTCTGGCATTCTCCATACCTACTATCGAGCCCACCTCCGATTCGATACTGTTTATTTTGAAGAGTGCTTCAGCACTCCCATCGTGTTTTCTCGGACAAATAGCAGTTACGCTATCCTGTGAACTAGAATCCCCTCTCTCTCTGAGTGAGATATACGTATGGTCTAGGACCATTGACGTGGTGCCTGCTGCTACCTCTGTCGGTACAAAACAATCAGTGGCCACTATATCAGAGCCTTCATGGCATTCGCTGCCATCTTCCCAATGACGTTCTAGCGCTCCTTCCATGGAGCTATTGAGAGGTAGCCCTACCCCTTCCCGAAATGTGCTCGGCCTCTGAGACGTTCTGATACACACCTCATTCTGAATGGAGCTTCTTCGTTCCCTGCTATCGAAGCTTTGCTCCACAACATTTTCCACAGCTTCTAGGTCGCCCATATCCAGGCGCTCTTCTTCATAGGTGCTTGGCCTCTCAGAGGTCCCCAAGCAGCTAACGGAAGTAATATGTTCCCAGCCAGAGAAGCTTTCCGTCGCTTCAACAAACTCCTCATGACTCCTGCCTTCTTGGCTGTCCACCTCTCTGCCTTCCTCTATCTGAGCTTCTCGCTCCGAAGTAAGGCTGTCGCGAGGCTCGAGGCCAACCTTGCAGGAATCGACTTCCCTCCAGCAAACGCTGCTATCGGAGCAAACATTCACCGCTTGCTCGACCTTCTGCATCGCCAGCTGCCCCCTTTTCGCCATCGCAAGCTCGAGTCGCCGCTCGAAGTCCACCCTCTCTAATTGGAGCTGCTGCTTCAGTATGCGTGTCTGACGCTCTAGCAACACTTTATTTTCACGCGTTACGCGCTCTAGCTCCTCCTTCTTAGCTCTAAGCACCAATTCAAGCTTTTCCTTCGCCGCCTTTCGTTCTGCAGCCCGTTGCTCACGCTCCCTCTCCATCCGCTCCTCGTACCATACTCTAAACTCCGCTCCCGTCAGTCCCATTTTATCCGCCAACTCAATTAACTCCCACGTGTTCGTCATCGTGTTAACCGCGTCAAAAAATCTACTGGAAAAACAAACGACTTTGTCCTGTCGCGGACGCCAATTTGTGATGCAGGGTTCTTGTTGCTGATTTGTTTTTCTCCCGGGCTGAGCCTCAGAGAGTTTTGTTAATAAGGACAAAGCCGTTCGGTTTCCAAGAAACACACAAAAAGTTTAATTGAAAAGTAAAAAAGCAAAGATTCCTCACAAAACAAAACACTTAATAAACAGTTGACTGGACATGACGAAACACATCTGTAAACACCCAACAAGAACGTCCAAAGTCAGTAACTAAACCTAACGTTCGAAAGAGGCTGAGTGATGGGAGTAGCGCAAGAGTATCGGTGCAGTCTCACCCACAAGTTGGTTTTCGGCGGTGATGAGAAACCGGAACGCCGTGACTCCTGCGTCACTGCGTGGGCTGGACGAGGACGAGGGAACGCTGGCTGCTGGCGACACGTCGAAAAGCCCTACCAAATCGTGATGGTTTCGGCTTGAGGAGCGTGGACACGTCGGAGACGGGAGAACGCAGGCTGGTGGCGACGCGTCCGGGAACTAGGGTCGACCTAGTCAAGCAGCTGGGCGCACAGCTCGGGCCCGGAGCCCGACGGCTGTAGCTCGCCTGCCGGAACCGAAGTCCGCAGGCTCTGGAAAGGAGTTCAGGACCGGATGGCCACGGTCCTTTGGAGCGGGAACCCGACAGCAGGAGGCCCCGGCCGGTGGAAGTCCTGTAGGCTCGGGTCCGGAACCCAACGGCCCATCTTCAGCGCCCGGTCCGGTGACGACCTTCCGCTTGCACTGCCTGCCTCGAATTCCCCTTGCTCTCGTCTCCCCAGGCTCCTGCTTCAGCTCTGGCCCACTTGTCTCGTTCTCATTGGAGATACTACTGTTTCGTGGTGTCAAGCCATTGGGCCTTGAAATCTCCGTGTTCGCTGCCCATTGGATGTTTTACCTTTTGTTTACTTCACGTCCTGCCACGCATCCTCGTGCTTGACGCTCTTTAACGTCGTCATTCTTGTTTAAGCATCACCGCACGTGCACTCTGGTATTTCTCCTTTTGTTTTTTTTTTTCCGTGACGCGCACTTTTCGAAGGCGCGCACTTTGAACGCGCACCACACATCACAGACGGACGGACGGACGGACGGACGGACGTACGTACGGACGGACGGACGGACGGATGGATGGATGGATGGATGGATGGATGGATGGATGGATGGATGGATGGATGGATGGATATGGCTGTACCCTTTAGATCGGGCGGTGGCTATCGCCACCAAGCCTTAATACTTAATGAACCAAAAACTAGATTTATTTTTTTTCCTTAAATAGTGAGGTTGAGGATTTGCACTTTGCAGCAAAGGGTTCATTTTTCACTCGTGCCTTGACTTTAGCCACCAATCAGATAACCTCCTTCTAGTTAATTCTACCCGCTTAAAGTCTATTCTGCCCTCACTTTCCCATCAAAGCTTTTCCCATCAAACACTGCCCTCTGGCGGTGGCAGACAGCGCGCCGTACCTGCCTTTTCAAACCTGTACTGCACATGTATCTCGATTATACGTTGGCTTGTTTTTCGCACCTGCGTCGCGTCTCGGTCCGCAACGATTCCTCTAGCACCGGCCAGGTGAGGCCTGTCGGTTCGCGGCGCGCTTAGGAAATTGATATTGATTAGCTGAGAAAGTGGCAAAACAGACAGAGAGATAGCGAATAGATTCGGTTGTGGGCGTCCGTATTGTTGTGGCGTGACACCCATCAGGCAGCTCGTCCCGTGATGCACTAACGGCGGCAAAGCGGTTACCAAGGCGTTTGTTTTGCCTGCTAGTCCCTCCGGTCTCTTATTAATGTTTTTTTTTCTGTTTACCTCCGGACCTCAGATTCGTCTTCAGACCGGTCGATACACAGCGAATGCATAAATGAACGGATGTAAGCTTCTGTTGTTTTCTTGCCCTGGAAAATGTCCAATCAAGTGTATCTGTCACCCACTCCAGCCTACGACTTCGCATAGAAGTCGGCAGTATTCACTAAATAAATAAATAAATAAATAAATAAATAAATAAATAAATTGATAAATGTCTTCGCACTCCGTAGCTGTTGTTCGAAGCCGGACGTCTGTGTACTTTCCACGGATACGTCGGAGTAGACGGGGCCCGGGGGTTTCTTTATTTCGATGTTGTTCTTGTTGAAAGCGTACAGCCTGTATGAAGTCACTACGTTACGAAGAAGAATCCACCGTAACGAAGTAAAGTATTCTTAACTGCGAGGCTGTTCTATCTCGCCGTATACTTTGTGTGAACAGGAGAAAGCTGCGGAGGGCCGCTTCGTGCATTTGCAGGGCGAAATAGTATCGGTGTTAGTGTGCGTTGCCTTAGATTCCAAGAGCATGTGTGGAAGCGTGCGGAAGCGTGTGTCACCAGAAAATTCCTCAAGTGGGCATCTGCACAGGAGTATGGCAAGCTCCACTACTGTGGATTAGAAAGAGAGAGAGAAATTAAGAGATAGAAAGAAAGAGGTAATGGGGAGAAAAAGAAAACGACGATAAGGAAGTTTACGAGAATAATAATCAGAAAAGAAGGGAATATAGGTTTAAAATGATGTAAAAAGAGAAAACCATTGACAGAGACGTTATTAAAGCTAGAGATAGAACAAGACAAGAAGAAAATATTAGAGAGAAACAAAGGCAATAAACACACACAAATAGAGAGGAACATATAGAAACAGACACAAAACCGTTGTGAGATAAAGAAATGTACACCAAGACAAACAAACAAGAATAAAGAGAAACAAAGAATCATAAATATGGAAAGAGCAATAAAGAGATAGAAATAGAAACAGATATAAAATGAACTTGCAGTTGTTTTGTGTACGAATACAACTGATGAGCGAAGCTCCTTAGAGATGGAACGCGAACTACTACGCAGCTGATTTCGCTGCCGGCTTTCATAAAAGGGCGGTGAGCGGGTGGGGAGAGCGTCTGGTACGCTCGGTGGCGGAAACGACCGTGCGCGCTCCCGGCAGATGGCGCGCGCTGCGCAGCGAGCGCCATCTGCCGGGAGCGCGCACATGTCGTTTTGCTCGGCGCTCTTGCCCGACACTGGGAGCTTCGACGGCGACGGTGGTGTGTGGGCCTAAGGAGCTTTGTTCCTAAAAAATACATAAAAGAAAGATGTTGAAAGGCACAGAAGAAGAGAAGAAAGAGTACAGAAAAATTGGCAAACCTTCCACTACGCCGTGCAAGCCTTGAAAGGGCGAAGCAGATGACTCAAGGACACAATCTGCTTGCTTCTACGTTCTTTCTAGAGTTTTTCTAGGGGATGCGGGTTGTTTCTAGGTTGGTTTTAAGTCGTTAAAAACTGAAGCAAGACTGAAAGTTGGGCTAGTTGGTGATACATTATGGGCAGAAACAGCGCACAAACTCACGGGACGAAGAGAAGAGAAACAGCGCTTGTTTGTGTCTCTTCTCTTCGTCCCGTGAGTTTGTGCGCTGTTTCTGCCCATAATTTAAGTCGTTGCTAGGCTTCAGCTAGGTGATGCTACTACGGCTGTTTCAGCGTCTATTCTCAGCGCAGACAGTATCGATTTAAACCAACCGATGTCCAGACCGGAGATGTCCAGACCAAGAGATGTCCAGACCAAGAGATCCAGACCAAGAGATGTCCAAACCGGAGAGACAGAACTTTGTGCTGAAACCGTGCGTTCGCACGTCTCATAGGTGTACGACCGCATCGTGGATGACGCGTGTCATCCATCGTTTCGGCGCCTTATCGCAGTCGCTGATTGCCCCACCCGTTCCATGGTAATCTCTCGTTGTATGTGTCTGTGGTCTTCGGCTCGACGCCGTTGCCTCGTGGCCATTTGTCAAGCCAAGTTCCTTGAAGATGTGCCGCACACCCATGCTGGTGGATTGGCGAGGAACCGGATAGTTTTCATGACAGACTTCTCTAACAACAGGTTACGATTGATCTATTTTCTAGAAAAAAAAAAGAAAGCTGAAACAGGTCAAACGATGCAGTCATTTTTTTGGCAAACTGTTGTATTCCTCCTCTTTTCGGGAAGTTTTGAGTTGTGGGACTTACCAAATTCTCTGGCACTTACCCGTTTGGGCTGATCAGAGTTTTTTCTAATAGGTCGCACAAATGTCTGTGGCACGTACCTGTCTGTTGTGTTAACTTTTGCCTTGTTCCTTTTTTTGTGGACCAGTGAATAATAGTGAAATTTACTTAATTGTTGTATCTGGTACCCGTTTATGACTACCGGATAGATATTTGTGACATGCAGCTTGGCCACGTGACGATATGATCAATATTGTAGCCTCGCACTTGGAGCAGGACTCGCCTATGTCTATAAGGCGTCGGTCCGAAGTAGGCTGACAGATAGGCCTGTGGAAAGAGAGAGCGACACAGAAACGTTAGGCGTAGACGCTTCTTCCGGTGCCTTATGGCGTGGCGTTTATTCATGTATTTTTTATGGGGTTCAAAGGTCGAGGTCACTGTTTTCTACTTTCTTGGCGTGACTGTCCAATTGGCTTTAACAGGTCGCGTGGTCACGCCTGATTAGCTCAAAGAATTAAATTCCTAGACAAAATGGACTCTGTCATGGGAAACTTGTAGGACAACAGAGGCGGTGGGTATTGCGTAACTATGAGAACAGGAATCAGTGCCGTGAAACTATCGTCATTATCATCGTTAGGGTCGCGGGCAAGCTCAGTGAAAGCGCGTGATCACGGCTTCACAGAAGAAGACGCGTTTAGCCCTGGCGGACGCCTCGCGGCTGGCCAGGATCTCGGACACGTCGGCAACACGACGTCGCCATCATGGACGAAGGTGAGCCGCGCCTTGAGACGTTCTTGAGTACAGCGCGCTCCACATCAGTGTACCCTGAGAGTCCTCTAAATGTCTGGGAGCTTAGTCGATCAGTCGGAAGAAGCTTGCACGCCAGGAAAATTCCTGCGTACTACAAGAGAGAAACAAATTGCAGCCTGTTGTCATCTCTGTGACACTTGAAGGTGAAAGAGTGCTTGGCACTTGGCAATGCCTTTTTGTTGTGCGTTATGCCATATACGTATGTTTTTTATATATACGTATGTCCCTTATATATACATATGCTCCTTATATACGCCTTTGATATATGGATAAGCCTACATATAAGCTTTAAGGTCTTATACCAAGCCATAATTTATTTTTCTTTTGCGAATCGGTGGATTCTTTTCGCGTCTGTAAGGTAACACGCATATCTGCGCAACTGTATAAGCTACACAATTGGGCACTAGAGTTCTTTCAGCAGAAACAAAGAACCACAGTGGGAGGTGATTGAATCTCAGCCGACGGGATGGCGACTTTGACATTATGGTGTGCCGAGAATGGCCACGGCGCATTTGCCGACCGTAACGACAGATACCCTCCCCCCCCCCCCCCCCCCCGCCCTTCCCTTTCACTCCTGCGTGACTTTGCGCGACGGCAGCGGCCAGCGCGTTTCAAGTCTGCGGTGTGGGCCTGCCGAAATAACTTGGCCATTATTCCTCACCCAAACCCTGGGCGAGAAGACTGGGAGGCGGCCCTGGTCGGCTGCTTAGACCTTCAGGCCCAGCAGGCCTTGGTCCAAAGAGCCAGGACGGCGGTTTTATTCAATGTGGTCCGGGGGTGCCATTCTGGACATTGTCGGATTCCGCCATGTTGTCAGATTCCGCAATTGATCGATACTAATTGGCCAACTGAGCTGCTATTACCTCTCTGATTGGCTTAAAATGCCACCATTACGAAGTTTGACAACATGGCGGAATTAGACATTGTCCAGAATAGCACCCCAGAAGAGAGAGACTCCACCAAGTCTGTAGGGACCTCTAAAGAGGATGTCACACCTGTATTTTGTAAATAAATGTTTTCGCTATCACCATCGGCTGTTATTAAAAGCTTTCACTCGCACACAGAAGAAACAACGCTCGGGGCGACGTAGCTGACTCGGACTGGACACGGAACACGGTTACGGTAAAAATGAGCTTCGAGTAAACGGTTAATGTAACAAAACGAAATCGTATCACATGGGCTTGGTGCATTCCATGAAATTGTGAGGTGGAATCCTTAAATGCCTCATATGGCGTGAAATTTGACCGTCGGCGTTTCGCGTCGATGGCGTACGTCTCACGGATTCTGGAACGAGTGACGAAAAAAAAAATCCTCACTTGATGACTTCACGAAATGGAGTCACGTTGTCGTCACTAGTCAAAGAAATTACACCTTTATGGCGTCCTCATGACGTCGTAACTTGGTGAAAGGTGCTCTGATCATGAAGGCAACGCAAAACCTGTTGAGGTGCCTATAATCTCGAGGCAGTGTAAAACAAGGTTAAGTGCAGAAAGCTTTCGAAAAGTGGCAGGGCAGGAAGAATGCACAGACTGGAAATAGGAAGATGACTTTCGCCTTCAAGTCGTCTAGAGTGAATGCATGAAGGACGCTGCAAGCTTTTAAAAATGATTCTCAATATTGGGGTACGTACTTGAACGCATAAATTTTTGGTCTGTCCGTCCATCCATCCATCCATCCATCCATCCATCCATCCATCCATCCATCCATCCATCCATCCATCCATCCATCCATCCATCCATCCATCCATCCATCCATCCATCCATCCATCCATCCATCCATCCATCCATCCATCCATCCATATATCTGTCCGCATATTTGTATGTCTTTCACACAAAACTATTCAGCCAAACGGCGAAAGTGTTCAAGCACTTGCTGAACGCCCCGATATCTCGAACTGGTGGCTACGTTCGTACTTGTGAAGATTGTCGATCAAAAACCAAATATGCATATCTGATGTGCAACATGAACAATTAAGTATTACGTGGTATGCTCATTTACTAGAAAATACACAAATACATCAGTCCAAATATCTCAATGTTTCTTAGTCTGTGCTGAAAATGCGATGCTATGCTTGAAAAAAAAAGCCGGCAGGAAATATCGTCTTTCGACGGCATTTGCGTCAAAATATAGAGATACGTGGCCAATTTCTGTTTGTATATCTGCGTCGCATCGCAGGCACAGATCAGAGCCAACAGAGCCTTACGGAGAGCTCCATGGAGAGTTCTATGGAGAGTTCTATGGAGGGCTCCACAGGTGCGGCAGCGGACGTGAGCAGCAAGATTGTCAGCGCCACGTCGTAAGTTGGCTAGCGTACAGAGTGCTGCATGAGAAGTGTGGCAGTCTACACCGACTTGCATACCTTGACTGCTTATTTTCTCAAGCTTTCTCAGAGTCGGCAGAGCGTCGCTTACTTGCAGTCGGAACCAGCAGGGCACCCGCAATAACATTTGAAAAATGAACGCGCGCAAACACAACACGCGGGCTACAAACATTTTGACGCACTGGTCATGCTGAAAACGTGTTGCAAGGCCTTTCTAACGTGCTTCCTTAACTAATTGAACTAACTCCAGATGTAAGTATTAAAGCAACGTAGCACGTTGAACAATTGAACCAACTGGGCACCTGCAATAACATTTGAAAAATGAACGCGCGCAAACGCAGCACACAGTTTGCAAACATTCTGACGCAGCTTTTTCGACAGCTTTTGAAAATCGCGACCTCGACTATGGTACGTAACTCCGCCCATTTGATTCTACTATCGTTTATGGCATTGTACTATATTCCACGACAATTGGCTATAGACCACACTCGTGTATCTTTAGGGCCTGTACACACGCGATCCGCACAGCCGCACCGAACGTGGCAAGACACGTGCCACACCCAGGCGGAGGGTGAAAGAGCCTCGCCGATTCCCTCTCTTTCCCCCACGCTTGGGTGCGGCAGGTGACCCGCCACGTGCGTTGCAGCGATGCGGATAGCGCGCAAATACGCCCTCAGTCCACAACTGTGGCAGGAGGCTCCGTTTGTAACTTGCTCGCTGTAGCGATTCGCTACAACTCGCTTTTCTCACTTCCAGTGGAGTAGACGGAGACAAAGACAGCGACGAATACCCCGACGAAGCCGTCCCCGTCATTTGCTGCTGCATCCTGGCCCTGTTCATCATCATGATTATCCTCCTCATTCTCGTCTCCAGCGTCACTGTCAGTAAGTTGGCTGTACTGTACTAATCGAATAGTGTGTCATGGAGTCGCGTGTAAGTTGATTGATTGATTGATTGATTGATTGATTGATTGATTGATTGATTGATATGTGGGGTTTAACGTCCCAAAACCACGTGGGAAAGTTGTGTCCAGTGTAAGGTGGCAGGGGCATGGGCTTCAAGTCGGAGTTACAAGCGGCAGAGTCAGTAGAACTAGAGTGTTACTAACAAATTGCTCTTTATAATAGCGATGCCAGGTGACCGGGACAAACTACCGCTGTGTCATTGACAGCATTCGTAATTCCCGTCACGTGCCCACATGCCAAAACGCATTCCTTTGCACCCAAAGTACGAGCTTGCGAAGAGGAAAAGATTATTTTTAAAATGTGACGAGTAAGTCGTGATTGTATTATGACCTGTCATTTATGATCGCCATACAGTCATGTTACGCCACACCAATTTTGACATAAATCTCGTCAGCAATATGGCTCGGAGAGCGAAAAGTCGTAGGCGACTAAATAGATTGACAGATACGCTCAAAGTCACCGTAGTTAATTAAAAAAATGATTCCCATTTAAGATATTCTTACAAGACAGGGTGTCCAAATGATTGGCCATTCTATTTTGACTGCAGCAATCCTTCGTTCTCTATCTGGCGCATGAACCGCAGTTCAAACCTCGTTCTTTTCTATACGGGTGATACCTGAGAAAGTAAACGTGAGACAAAGTACATGCATTGAAAAAGATTCTCAGCGCCGCGAGCAGTTCTGACACACCCCCAATCCAGATGTGGGCCTTCGAAACATTAAATAGGACCTTTTCATAAACCGTAAGTTCGCTTCCCTGCTGTGTATATTCGCCCAACTAATGACGTCACCTGACGTTCTTCAAGTGGAAATCAGATACCAGTTGCGCATGTATGCGTTTTCCTCGTCAGAGCGTAAGCAAACTACGCAACACCCAGTTTACCGTTTGTTTGCTGGCTTCTCCGTCATGCAAGTGTTTTTGCAGAAAGGCCAGCTTTAGGTTTATGAACGGGTTCATAAGGTCGACAAAAACGACTCTGGAAGCTATATAACTTTAGCTACACAATAACGTAGTGTATCAGTCGAAAGAATATTTATTGATAAATCTAACACTGGGAGTCGTTTTTTATATCTCTTCTCTAAGATTTGAAAACAATGTTTGAAGAGGCGAACGTGTGTCTAAATCGTGGCTGCTCCCATGGGCTGTGTGGAAAAATATTCAGATTGTCTGGGAAGGAAGGCACTTCGTGGCACGTTGTTGAAATTACGCCATGAATGCCCTAGTGGTTATTAGTACAGGAAACCGGAAGTCGTTTTCAATACCGCGTCTCGTTCGTGAGATACGATTTCTTTTTCGTGCTCTTTCCGTTAAGTTACGGTGGGTCGCCAAGAGATGGCGCGACGTGTACATGTCCGGAAATCCTGAGGGTGAGTGCAATCAATAGATGCCGCCACCACTGAAGCAAAGTCCACTCCAAGGAGTGCCGCAATGAGCATCATCCGTCACACAACGAGCGGGAACTTCAGCGGGAAATTTAAAAATGACATTGGCATTGATTTTGTCCTCGAAGTATGCATGTGATGGTGACACAAACGACATTAGTGTTTCCCGAGTCCGATACATCAATGTAAGCTGGTTCTTTGATTTTTATGTCCCTTCAATCTGTGACATGTATCCTGTCCGTGCCCTAAAAATGGTGTCCACTGAAAAAACTCGATATCGCAACATCTTGTTTCAGTCCTTCGTTCAAAAGTACGCTAATTTGATAAGTCGGATGAATGCAAACTCGATCTTATCGTTTCAAAGCAGTAATGTTGCTCTGAAATAGTGTCTTCTCAGATAATCAATGCCTGTTGGTGGTTCGATGTGATGACACTAACGGAAAGGTCCCTTTTCGATTTTGTATTTCAGCTGACGTCGACGACGGCGACACTGGTAAGCTCCCTACAGTCATCGCTTGGCGTTCGCTCGATGACGTACACGTGCACTGCAGCGATGCTGGCGCCATCTGACGACGCCACCTGTAACCTCTGTAGTCGATGTTCTACCTCTATGGGAGTGTAATGGATTAAGAAAAGAACACCACGACAAAGACTGACGAAGATAACTTGCGCAGCACTGTCCTTTGTATCTCGCGGTGTCTTTACATTTCATTGTGTCCTACTGAATTGCCCGAATTTAAACGCTTGGTGGCGTTCCAAAAGTCTCGTGCAAGAATGCCTTTTGGGTAACTCAGTTACGCTTTGTTGATCAGTTTTGCAGGGTTCCCGCAATGTCGCGTGTTGGTTATGAAATAGATTATTGAAAACCACCTGCTTAAAGGACGAAAGCGCAAGCAACCAGTATTTTATTGACCTTGTGCTACAAAACAAAGCGACTTACTGGGCATGTTGGTTTAGCATACTTAAAGCTTAAAAGCTCAAAAAAAGAAACGTGGTGGACAGGAAAAGGACGGGACAAGCTCTGTGCTACACTCTGCATCCTTTGTAACTCTTCCACCACCTTGCGAAAATCGGCAGAGCTTCCTCTCTAATATCCTTTGTCCATTTGCTTCGAGTAGTTTTCTAGTTCACCCTCACGCCGCCAATCGTTGACATCCTGGGAAGCTCAAAATCTACAGCGCCCCGCTATGGCGTTGGTCTTGGGTTCGACCCTCATACCGAGGCTACTTTTTTTTCCAAGCCGAGGCTTACTTTTCGAACGAACTCGAGCGTATTAATTTGTGGCTGCGTGCCACAATCGCGTGGTCTACAATTTTCTCTGTAGCAGTTTTTAACAGTCTTCAATGGCTTTTTTTAGGATGTGCCATCTTGGTTTGTTCAATGCGAGCTGAGAAAAATGGAGCTTTGTTGTATCGAGCAACGTTTTTAGTGTTAACAGTCACTGCTTGATCGGTGACATCTAAGTGCACGCTGAAGCACCCCATACATGTCCAGAACCTTATTACTTCTGCGTCTCTTGGAAGCACCGAGGAAGAACAAAAAAAAGAGGGGCGGTCACGAGATGACGTGTGCCTCGGCGAGCAAGCCCTCTGACGCTGCCCGTAGCAACCACTGCGCGATGCTTCTTGGGTGTTAATAATTTTCCGCAGCAGACGCAGCAGCGGCGGGTATTGGCGTTCTCGCCGTCCAGTCATCGCCATGGACATCAGCAGCGCTGCCAAACCGGTGTGCATCCCGCCTGTCAGTGGTGAAGACTGGACTATGGGATTTTATGATGCTTTTTAGGGGCGAAGCTCCTTAAAGCGGCACCCGTTCGTCCCCCGTAGTATGTAACAAGTATAACATTTTGACCTCCAAGGTGGTGCCGGTGAGAGACTCCTTCTGTGCGTTGTTGAACAATAAAAAATAGTGCTCAATGTACATGCCAATGACTGCTAATGGGAAATGAGAGACAGGAGCATTCGGCTTTTAGTTAATGCGCAGGCTGCGATCACCATTAGCAGCCATTGGCATGTACATTGAGCACTATCTGACAAGAAAGGGTTGCTACGTTATATTCGCTGAGTGTAACCTCCTTAGCTTTAGAAAGGTTTAGCGAGCGTTGAGCCGCAGTGCCATGAATACAATGAACTTGTATATACCATGAATGAACTCGAGGTGGTTAAAAATGGGAAGTAGATACGAAGCGCAAGCCGTAAGAAAGCAAAAGCCGAATTCTCCGCCTCTCATTTCCCATTAGCAGCCATTGGCATGTACATTGAGCACTATCTGACTGAAAAAGTTTGCTACGTCATACTCGCTGGGCGTAACCTCCTTGGTTTTAGAAAGGTTTAGCGAGCGTTCGGCCGCAGTGCCATGAATACAGTGAACTAGAGAGAGAGAGTAAAACTTTATTGAAGGGGAAAGGGAGAGGGGCGTTTTAGAGCCTTTATGGTTGGGGCCCTACGTCCAGGGCTCCACTGGCCTTAGCCGCCCGCCGGACTTGATCCAGTAGTGCGAGCTGCACTCCTGGGTCCGAGCTAGCGAGGTGTGCCTCCCACTGCTCCATACTAGGTGTTAAAGGTTCGCCGAGAAAATTGGTTATGTCACTTGGTTTACGATCGCACCCCCACGATATGTGGTAGAGAGTCGGTCTGCCGCCGCACCACGGACATACAGCCGGGTAAAGAGTTGGATGTATCGCGTGTAACTTCAGTAGGTGCGGAAATACATCCGTTTGAATTTTTCTAAGGTCAGTGGCCTCTTCCCCATTAAGGGATCTGTGAGGTGTTCCACATTTTTGACGCGTGAAGCGCTGGTGAGCTAGAATCTCCCTAGGTAAAATTGGCATGGTCAATGAAAGAGATGGATTCTCCGCTCGGTTACAAAACGCACGAGCTAGAGCGTCCGCCCTTTCATTGCCTTCGAGACCTGCGTGTCCCGGGCACCAGATCAAGCGATGGTGGTGAGTGAGTTTGGATCCTAGCAACCTCAGCCCCATTGCTGGAAGGCGGCCCCTTAAAAAGAGCCGGCAGGCTTCCTGGGAGTCGGATAAAATAACTGATGGCTCCCCTCTACGCTCCTGAAACCTTAAGGCTAAGGCTATGGCCATCGTCTCCGCCTTTGTAGCCGAGGTCGTGCGTACGGAGGCACTCGTTAGCAGCGTCATGTTGTTGTCGACAACAGTAATTATGTGTCTCTGCCAATCGAAACTGGCCGCATCGACGTACGCGACATTTGAAGCTGAGCCGAATTGCTTTCGAAGCCAGTTTACCCTCGCAGTACGTCGCTCAGCGTGAAAGTCGTGATGCATATTTTTGGGCACCGGTGCGATTGAGATTCGCCTGCGGACCTCTTGGGCTACGTCGACCAGCTCCTCATCAATGTGCTGTGGGTGGGGCGAAATTCCTATTCTAGTGAGTATCGCCCTGCCTGCTGGAGTTTCACTTAGACGATTCCTCTGAGACATGAGGACTGCGGCACTGAGCTCAGCATAAGTGTTATGTATACCGAGAGCTAGGAGCCGCTCGGTCGGTGTGCTGGTGGGTAGACCAAGTGCTGCCTTAAAAGCGCTTCTAATGAGCACATCCACCTGGCTCTCCTCACTTCTGTCGAGTGAGTGGTACGGTAGGCCATACGTCACTCTGCTCAAAACTAAGGCCTGGACAAGCCGGAGAGTATCCTTTTCTTTCATGCCTTTTTTATGATAAGTGATGCGACGGATCATTCTAGCTATCTGTTTAACCGTAGTCTTTAAGGTGGTTATCGTGTGACTGGCTTTGCCATTGCTTTGGACCCAGAAGCCAAGTATACGGGCCTGAGTAACCTCGGCTATGGCATGGCCGTCTACCTGTAAGTTTATGGCACCGTTACTTTTGTAATACTTACTGTGTATTCTTATGAGTTCAGATTTTTCAGGCGCACAGCTCAGCCCACTATTTCTTGCGAACTCTGCCACAGCTGTCGCAGCAGCCTGGAGGGTCTGCTCTTTCAGCGCCAGTGAACCCTTCGTAGCCCAGAGTGTGATGTCGTCCGCATACAATGTATATCCAAGGTGCGGGATTGCTTCGAGCTCGTGAGCAAGTCTGCGCATAGCTATGTTAAAGAGCAAGGGGGAGATGACTGCCCCTTGCGGTGTGCCTTTATTTGGCATCGAGAACGGCACCGACCTCGTGTCGCCTATCCCAATAGTTGCCGTCCGCCCAGAGAGGAAGGATTTAATGTAGTTAAATGTACGCTTTCCGCAGCCGATTGTGTTGAGTTCAGAGAGAATGGCCTCGTGCGAAACATTATCAAAGGCCCCTTTGAGGTCGAGGGCCAAGACCAAATGTTCGCCTCCCCTGGGTACGCAACTCATGACCTCTTCTTTTAAAAGGAGGAAGGCATCCTGGGTTGAGAGTCCGGAGCGAAAACCAATCATGGTAGCGGGAAACAGATTTTCTTTTTCAATGTAATTTTGAAGCCGTGTCTGTACTACTCGCTCGTAGAGCTTGCCCATGCACGAAGTAAGCGAAATGGGCCGCAGGGCTCCGAGCGATGGTGCTTTACCGGGCTTTGGTATAGTTATTATTTTGGCTTCCTTCCACTCCGGAGGAACGTGACCTTGGGACCAGCAGTGGTCGTTAAGAAATTGCGTTATCTGCTCAAGAACCTCAGTGCTGAGGTTTCTTATCATAGCGTTTGTTATACCATCCGACCCCGGCGCAGAGTTCCGATTGGCTGCCTGGGCTGCCGCGAAAACCTCTTCTTTCGTGATTGCGGCGTCTAATGTGGCATTCTCGCTGCCGATGTACTCTAATGTACATGGCGGAACCACATCAGTACCGATATAACGGTCTTTAAGCGCCTGGATCAACTCTCCGTCGGTGCCGGGGTAGCTGTGTACTATTCTTTGAAGAATGCGGTTCATGGAGGACTTAGATTTGTCCGGCTCCAGCATGGACCTCAGTATCGCCCACGTCTGGCTAGTCCCTAGTGTACCGCGGAGAGAACCGCAAAACTGCACCCAACCATCGGTGGCAAGTTTCGTTGCGTATTCATTCGCTTCCTCCGACAGAGCAGCGATTCGCCTGTAGAGGCAGCGGTTGAGGCGTTGTTTTTTCCATCTCTTGATCAGGCGTCGCCTACTATCCCACATGTGCAATAGGTGCCGGTCTATCGCAGGCGCCTCAACTGTGCGCGCTATTTTCTTAGAGGTGGCATCATGCGTTTCTCGAATGAAAGCAACCCACCCACTGACATCACAGGGCGTTTGCTCCGGCAGAGGGCGCTTTCGAAAGGTCACCCAGTCTGTCATCACAACGTCACCAGCGACACGACGAACTTTTGGTGATGCTATAGAGGTGCTAAGAATATAATGGTCACTACCAAGGTTTTCATCGAGGTTTGACCACGTGGCATTTTTAATGTTGAAGGTGAAGGTCAAATCAGGGTACGTGTCCCTGCTAATGCTATTACCAAGCCTGGTGGGTGCTGTTGGCAGAGTGATAAGGGTAAAACCTAATTTAGACGTGGTGTTCTCTAATAACACTCCCTTGGGTGAATCCCGGACGTAGCCCCAAGCGGTGCTCGGAGCATTAAAGTCGCCCACCACCACTAATTGATCTCTGGTGCCAACGGCTCGAACTGCCTCGTTTAGGAGTGGGCCGAAGTCGTCATTCCGGTTTTTGGGAGGACTGTATATGTTTAAAATTTTCGTTCGTACTTTTCCTCGTTTTTGTGGGAAGACATCGATAATTTGGTGATTAATGTCAGTCTGATCGTAATGGTCTAGCGCAACTGTCATGAAGTTACTCACCAGCGCTGCAACGCGGGGGTATTTTGGATCGTATAATGTGTAATATCCCTGCAATTTGACGGGACGGTTCCCAACTTCTTGCAGGCATATTACATCAGGTGGGATTAGTGCCGAATGGATGTAATTCTGCAATGCCGCCGCTCGTTTGTGGAACGTGCGACAATTCCACTGCCAGATTTCTAGGTGGTCGGAGTTTTGCGTGGAATTAGTTCGCGCCATGGTGACTACTGCCTTTATTGGGGGGTGTCTGCTTTCTCCGTGATTCGACGGTCCTTCGGTAGTGGACTGCTCGCGGAGGTAACACTGACCCGCTTGTTGATGGCACGCTGAATGCCTACAACTGAGTCATTAACGTATCGTCTTTGTTGTTCCGTTTCTGCTGCAAACTCTTTCCTGTACTCCGAAAACATTTGATGCATTTGCTGCATCATCTGCTCTCGGAGTTCAGACGCTGCTCGTTGCTGTTGTGATTGGAGTTCTCGCATTAAGTTTCGCAAGCTCTGCAACTGTTCCCCCATCTGTAACTGGCTAACGTGGGCCTCCTCGCTAAACCTCTGAGGTATGTCTACTTTCGCCGTTCCTCCCTCCAAAGAGTGGGCTACGGTTGCCCTGGAGATAGCATGAGTGGCGTTGTTGTTCGCCTCTAAGGCGTTAAGCCTGGCTTCAAGTTTGGTTTCTAAAGATGATATGATTTTGTGGAACTCCCGGCGTTCCTCCTTAATCTGGCATCGAAGTTTCTCGTTTTCTAAAGCAAGCTGCTTATTCTCGGCAACCATTTTCTGATATTCGGGATTCTCAATTAAGGGAGCAGATGGAGACACAATCCTCGTCCAGCTCACCGTGTTTGCTGGCTGGCAGGCGGCTGCCTCCGTCCCCTCTTTGGGCGGCGTCAAGATTTGTACCAGCGCTTTCTTCTTCTGCTGCTGATGCTGCTGCTGTTGCTGCTGCTGCTGTTGCTGTTGCTGTTGCTGCTGTTGCTGCTGCTGCTGCTGTTGTTGTTGCTGCTGCTAGTGAACTAGTATATACCATGAACTCGAGGTGGTTAAAGGTGGGAAGTGGACCCGAAGCGCAAGCCGTAAGAAAGTGTGCGTGTGCCACCTCTCGTTTAGTCCTTGGAATGTCCGCTGGATGGCGGTGCTTATATGATGAAAAGATGCGAGATGGTGGTACTTGGAGTGTTGAATAGATGGACGAACGGACACATAGAGAGATGCATGGATGGACGCATGAACGGACGCAGGGGCGGCTGCATGGACGAACGCAGGGACGGACGCACGAACAGACGCACGCACGGACGGGCTGATGGACGCATGGACGGTCACACTGACGGACGCATGGACGGTCACACTGACGGACGCATGGACGGACGGAAGCAAGAACGAATGGACGGACGAATTCTTCGCCCCACTCTCCATCATTCACTCCGTGCATATGCTGCCACTTTTTTCGTGTTCGCGTTTCATTTGACTCCGATAGTACGTAAATGGCTCCTCATGAAATCGCCCCCTATCGGACAGAAAAAAAGAAGAAGAAAGCGATGGCAAAGCATGGCGAGTGCTTTGATATCACGTGATAATTCGTCCCTTCTGCATGATTGTTCGTAACTCGCTGTTCCAATGTTCTCTTCTTGAAGTCACTGCAGTAATCGCATCGCTATTGTTTTTTTGTTTTTTTTTGTTTTTGCAGAAGAATCGAGCGCAACATACAAGACAAGCGGCACCAGTAAGTGTCGAACTTGTTTTTTTTTTATATGCGATACCATTCTTTGGCTTTTTCGATAGCTTTCTTGGGTTGCTCCGTGTGTGTTTCTGTCACCTGCTAACGCAAGACCCGGCAGCGTACAGAAGGCAGCACGCTTGCCTTGAGCTCCACAGCGTCGCTCTCGAAATTCTGCGGCTGACCTTCACGCAGCTCCAGTTCAGATTTGAGCTTGCTCCCAATCTCTCGCCTGCCTGGAATGAAAATGAGACGGTCGTCGCAGGAAGCCGCGTGTGCTCAGACGTGGCCTATCGCAAACCTCGTGTCATCATGCTTGGGATGTAAAAACATCGCAAAGATAGAGACAGAGACTGAGAAAAAACATGGTTGATTTTTTTTTCTTTTTATGAATCGGTATAACACGGAAGTGAAACTTGTCCCTGCAAAGGTAGTTGAGCAATCCTTGCGCATTACTTCACCACAAGGGCGAAATAATTAATGCTGCAATAACGATTACAATGTCACGCGAGGAACGGCAAGCAGCTGGAAACTTGCAGCGCGCACTTCAAGCAGGAACCATGCACGAAACGACCGTACACATGACGAGCGTTGAGAAACAGCTGTCGCAATTCTTACTTCGTGCGTGAGCAGCACGCTCTTTTGGTAAACGCGGCCGCGGCAGTGAGCGAATTGACCTTCAGGCTCTCTTTAAGTGCTGTAGCTTCAAAGCAAACTTGCGGTGGAAGCACAAGCGGTACGAAGTTGCACCCTTAAGTCCACGTAGTAGGTGCATAGCAAGTTCGAAAAGATTTCATACACTAAGTGTTTGAAGCAAGCACTAGCAGCAGAATATCGCTATGGCATTCAACTCTTAAAGGCGAACCTTAAGGGTCTCTCCTTTTTTTTTCATTTGTTAAAATGAGCCCAAGAGACATTAAAACCAAGGAAAACATAGGCGAGATTAATTGTTCTCTCTTGGCTGCAGCGCAGCAGTTGTGACAAATTGAAATAATTTAGTGAGGGAACGCAACTCCTTCCATCAGCAACATTCGAATTGTGCTCCCGATTTCTTGTCAAGTGAGCTTCGACAGAAGGCTACACCTAATGATCCCTTGAAATTCATCTGGTTCTTTCCTACAAGAAAAAAAAATGAGCCAGTCGAACAGGTTCCTCTTTACAAGGTATATAGAAAGAAAATAAGGATAAGTTTAAGGGCTTGTTTTCTTTGTTAAACAGAATAGTAAGAAAGTAATTTTAAGGAAAGTATTTGGTTTTGTTGTTACAAGTAATTGTAATGTAATTGTAAAGAAACAAAAGTGGACGAAAAGATAACTTGCCGTGGGCAGGGACCGAAACTGCTACTTTCGAATAGCACTTTCCAATAGCGCGTCCAATACTCTACCAGCTGAGCTACCACGGCAGCAATCTCCCCCCCCCCCTCCCCCGTCCTCAATTACTTCTCATAGTTCCCTATTGTTTCCTTGGTATATTTGTATGTCAGTTTTCATTAAACGGCACGCACTATTTCAAGATTTACACCTCATCAAAGCGATCGCAGTGTGAGCCGTTCTTCAACAAACGCTATTCTTTCTATTTGCGGAAATGTTTTGTGCTTCAACAAGGTGACGACAACGTCGCCCTTACTTCTATATTCACGGCGTCTAAAAACAAAAAAAAACAAACAGAGCACTTTCCACTGGATCGTGCAAAGCTATGACGGAGCAGAGCTCGTTCACAATCGGCTATAGTCTTGGCTTCGCTAGGCACACGTGAATTCAGTCGCCGATACACGAGTGTTCAAGTAATGCATACTGTAAAACAACAGTATCGGCAAGGTACCGATCGGGTTCGATGGGGAATCACTTGACAACCATTGCACCAAGTGGCTTATTTTAATTAATTGTGCAAATAAACTTAATTGCCTTAGTTTGCGGAATCGAGGCCTACCTTGATTATATTGAATGTCAACTCATTCGAGATGTAATTAGCAAGTAACCCTAATTGCTAAGCCATAGTCTTCAAAAGACTTAACACGGCAGTCTGGCCAAGATCAACATGTCTAGGCACATGTCTTGATTATTTAGTCTTATTGAGGCTCTAACTGACCTTATTTCAACATATTCCTTTAGGTTTTACAACTCATCAAGTAGTCTTGATGAGGCTTGGCTATGCTTAACTTGGCTTCAAATTGAAGCCCCTGCATGATAACAGTTTATTGTCAACATCACAATCCGGACAAACAGCGGTCATAACAGATGTGCTGTAAAACGTTTCTTCAACTTGTGCTTCAACTCACAGCGAAATCACCAAGCACTAGGGCGACTACCACTGGCCCTGGTACCAGCCATCATGGACCGACGAAGGGTCCTTCTCCCGTAAGTCCTGGTAGTCCCGCTACAGGAAGACCTCGTAGTCCTGCCACAGGAAGGCCTCGTAGTCCAGCCACAGGAAGGCCTGCTAGCCCAGCTACTGGGAGGCCTCGTAGTCCAGCTACAGGACGGCCTCGTAGTCCAGCTACAGGAAGGCCTCGTAGTCCCGCCACAGGAAGGCCTCATAGTCCCGCCACAGGAAGGCCTCGTAGTCCCGCCACAGGAAGACCTCCTCGTAGTCCCACTACAGAAAGGCCTCGTAGTCCCGCTACTGTCAGCCCTGGCAGTCCCACTACCGGAAGTCCTGGCCATCCCACCCACGTAGAAGCGCTTTATTCTTCCATTTCTTTAACGAGCAGAGCCGGCACAGAATTACCAGAAGCGTTTCGGAATATTCCGATGAGGCGCAGTGTCCGCGCATGTGCATGTAACTTCTTTTCGCCTGTTCTTCGGACTCCTGGGCAACAGCAAAATGGGATGAAACAAGCATTAACTACAAAACTACTCGAAAAAGCGACAAGAAACAGAGAAGGCACACACACAAGCGCTGCGTTCTCTCTTTCTTTTCGCTATTTCACGCAGTTTTGTATGAATTACCAACTCGCCCAGCGTTCAGTACTCTTATATCAACTCCTTGCCTTTTTATAGTGAAAAACTTTCGTATAGATAGATAGATAGATAGATAGATAGATAGATAGATAGATAGATTGATTGATTGATTGATAGATAGATAGATAGATAGATAGATAGATAGATAGATAGATAGATAGATAGATAGATAGATAGATAGATAGATAGATAGATAGATAGATAGATAGATAGATAGATAGATAGATAGATAGATAGATAGATAGATAGATAGATAGATAGATAGATAGATAGATAGATAGATAGATAGATAGATAGATAGATAGATAGATAGATAGATAGATAGATAGATAGATAGATAGATAGATAGAGTGTCTCCGAGCACGACACGCTTAGATTGCGTGTGATGGAAAAATATAGCTTTGCAGCTAAGACACCGCGCATGCGTCCAAACAGCTTCGCGGGCTGCACATGCTCCCGTGGTTACGCTGTACTACGTCCAGTGGTTTTGTACTACGTCCAGTGGTTTCGCTGCAAGGACAACATGTACGGCCCGAATGTCTCGTGTATCTCCACAGGCAACACCTCGTATTTCCACGCCTGGACGAAGTCCCACTCCTCCCGCACCCCCTGGCAGTCGTCCAACGTCACATCCTGGCACTCCTAGCACAACGCCAAGTCTAGGGCCCCAAACTCCGAGTGGCCGCCCTAGACCGCCAGGCAGTCGTTCAACGTCACATCTTGGCACTCCTAGCACAACGCCAAGTCTAGGGCCCCGAACTCCAAGTGGCCGCCCTAGACCGCCAGGCAGTCGTTCAACGTCACATCCTGGCACTCCTAGAACAACGCCAAGTCTAGGGCCCCGAACTCCGAGTGGCCGCCCTAGACCGCCAGGCAGTCGTTCAACGTCACATCCTGGCACTCCTAGAACAACGCCAAGTCTAGGGCCCCGAACTCCCAGTGGCCGCCCTAGACCGCCAGGCAGTCGTTCAACGTCACATCCTGGCACTCCTAGAACAACGCCAAGTCTAGGGCCCCGAACTCCGAGTGGCCGCCCCATACCCCCAGGAAGTCGTCCAACGTCACATCCTGGCACTCTTAGCACAACGCCAAGTCTAGGGCCCCGAACTCCGAGTGGCCGCCCTAGACCGCCAGGCAGTCGTTCAACGTCACATCCTGGCACTCCTAGAACAACGCCAAGTCTAGGGCCCCGAACTCCGAGTGGCCGCCCCATACCCCCAGGCAGTCGTCCAACGACACATCCTGGAACTCCTAGCACAACGCGAAGTCTGGGGCCCCGAACTCCAAGCGGCCGCCCAGGACCCACAGCGACCACATTATACCCAAGCCCCACGCAGCCAACACCACCGATACCAGTGTAAGCCTTGTGGGTGACCCCCTGTAAAGTGTTTGGTGCCTCGTGTCACACACGTTTTTCGTGGGTAGGCTGCAGTTAGAAATAACAACCATTGAGCGGCAGGTGGCATAATGCTCGTACAAGTTTACCATCATCATCATCATTATGGTCATTGCGGTAGCGCCAGCAGTGCCTCCCGGCGGCGAAGCTATAAATGCCTGCATAGGCATTAGGGTCCCTCTTTGGCGTTTGGCGGCTGGCGTGAAAAGATGTCTCAATTGGTGGGTCCACGGGGAGGGCGCCGCAGGTCCTCTCTCTTGGATCCCTCGTGGTGAGCCCACCATCGGTGACGCCGCATTCGCGGTACCTTGCTATTATGTTGTTTGGGTGGGTGTGTCATTGGAATACTGTATAAGATTGTTTCCAGAGTGTCATCAGCGACGTGTGTTTTTGTCTGGTCATATCGTCGTTTGTAAAATCAAATGAATAAGTGTAGCTTGGCAGGGTGTTGAAAAGGACTCGTTAGTGGTGATACATTGCGAAAAGTTGCGGCGTCCGAAAAAAGATGAGGACTAATACACGTGACACACGGAAAAAAAGTAAAGCACTTTGAAGCAAACCCACTGTTGTCGCCAAAAGGGACCATTAAGCGAAAGGAGTTTCGCCGATGACACACGGCACCAGCCACAGTAATTGCCGCTGCCAACGCGGTGCTAGTGACGTCATGCGGGCGTTTAAGAGTACGCCTTTCCGAGCCGAAAAGTAGACGCTGGATTTGCCGAAAAGAATCTTTGCTGGAACGGAGTTACTTCTTTGTTGTGTGTCACTGCGCCCGAACGCCTTTCGGGAAGATGTCCCCATGTCTAAAGGACTTTACGGCGCCCGTGTGTCACGAATACAACAAAGACGACGGGATGACGTGCATTGTCTGATCGTCTTTTTTAGTCCCTCTCTTTTTCGTGCGCCACTAGCTTTCATCGATAAATGTACATAGAGCATTTTGGTTTGCCGGGCCGCGTCTACCGTGCTCGTGCATTGTGAGAGTGGTGTTATCATCTTCCCACAGCCTGCTTGCGAGGACTTTTATACTCATTTAAAGCGAACCTTGTTATGAGGTGCATATTTCGGTGGCGTCGTCGTCCAACTCGGTAACTCACAAGGTCTCTCATGCGATAACCTAAGACGACTCGTAGGCGAAAACCATCTTCTTTTTCTCCTCAATCGATGTATTGATCCTCCAGCGCCGACCTCCAAAGCGTTTCGCGCCGAACGTACTTTTGTGTGGCCTCCGTGATCGGCGCTCTCTCACCAAGCAATGACGTCATTTGGTGACGCCACAAATATTGGTGATATGTGACGTCATGAGAGCATCTTCGCGTGAAGAAGGGTTTCGAGCATCACCCGTGTTGACGTTGAAGGTTAATTCTCGCGTTTTGTGATGCATTTGGGACTTTAATATGGTTCCTCGAAGGTGCGCCGGTCGCGTGCGCATTTTCCCGTATGCCATGCTTTCCTGGTGATAGGCTCGTCGGTGATGAGCCGTTTTCAAATATGGTAGTCTGATCTATAATCTAGGTGACTTTTCGATTCGCGTAGCCGCATTCAATTGTTGCGTTGATACGAACACGGGAACTAACGTTCCGGCGCTGGCACCTGGATACGCGTGTTATTAGGCGTAATGCTTCCAGCGTAGCCGCATGCAGTTGGCATCGTGTCTGCGCAGAGAAAAAAAAAGAAAGAAAAAAGAAAGAAAGAAAGGTAGAAAGAAAGAAATAAAGAAAGAAAGAAAGAAAGAAAGAAAGAAAGAAAGAAAGAAAGAAAGAAAGAAAGAAAGAAAGAAAGAAAGAAAGAAAGAAACCAAAAGAGCCCTTCCAGATACGGGAAGATCTCATAGGTTTTTTTGTTGACTTTGGGCCCAGTTAAGTAAAGCCAGACTTAGCCGAAGTGTGTTGTTTGTCTGAGCCGGACGTGCGTAACCTTTGTGATTGCCTGCGCTCAAGCGAATGCTGTGAGCGAGCCTGTGTTCTATTCATTTCGCGAGCCCAGTGACGGTCCTGGAACACCAACGCCAACGACTATGAAGACGCGTTCACACATGCGAATAGAACTGGTCGCACGACCATGTAAGTCGCAAATGACCGCAATGGTCGTAAAGCGACTAGTTCAGTCGCTTTAGATCAGTCACTCGCCCCTTGATTTCTCACTCGCGTGACCGCATTCTCGAACTTCTGAACCAATCGCATGTGCGCTAAGATGACGTAAGCTTAACTTACGGGGCGAAGACAATGTGAGTCTTTAGCGACCGGGCGGGAATTCTTTCTGGCGATGATTATATGTCGGACGCAGGTAGGCGAACATCCGCTGCTTTTTGAGCGTCTGTCGCAAATGACCGCGCGACCTGTGGAAGTGGCCAGTGTGAACGAGCCACAGGTGCCAGTACCATGAGACCATCTACTCCGTCTCTTGCTATTCCCAGGTCGACTCCTCGTTCCACACTAAGCACCTCGACTGCTACGGCTCCTGGGACTTCTCCGGTTTCGACACCGACTTTAAGTACGACGACTACATCACCGTCCACTCCATCTGTGCCGATGTCAACGCCGTACCAGCCCTACAGTAAGTGTGACAGCAAACAGCACCTTCTCCTCTGTTATCCGTGCTTGTGATTTGTATTGACAGGATCGTGCTTTGATAGAAAAGTCATGCTAATTTACCATTTAGCTGCGTGTAAACCTCGGAGTTGATGTTGCCCCGCAAGTATCGTATGCATTTGTGTAAAATGCCAGCTTTTCTTGCTCTACAGAGCTCAAATATGGGTGAAAGATTAATCTCGGCAGGTATCGCGAGGACTTTTTAAACTTACCTTTACCGTTAAAACATTGTCACGTGCTCATGTTTTCTTGTTCTTTGTTTGTTTGTTTTAATGTGGTCAGGTTTCAGCCGTAACAGCTGCACACTCCGTTGCTGAGCGCACGCCGCGCCGTATGTCTGGGAAGCTTCGCGATTGTCACGAATTGCTCTGTCAAGATTACGAGCAGGACGCGACTAGTCAAGTGAAGTCTGTAGCTTACGCGAGCACCGGAGATAATTCGGGCAGGTTTCATCACTGATGTAGTACGGGAAAGACAGCTCCTTCCCCCAATACTCAAATTTTCAACGATCAACGATGGTGCTTGCCCCGAGCAGGAATTTACAAGAAGTGTCGCTTCATTCATTGTGCACGAGTTCACCCGATAAAATTGTTCAGAATTATGGGCTGATCTTAGGTGTCTTCACAGTCACAACCACGTGACAATATCGGGAGCTCCGTGGTCTCGCGTTCACTCATTGGCACAATACGTACGGCACTAAACAACAGTCCTCAGCATTCGCACGCAACGGGCAGTTTTTTTTTTTTCTTTTCCCAGCAGCAATCGTTATCTGGCTGGGCGATATTGGGCCTCAAATTCTTCGCAATAATCACATTGTACTAAGCGGTGGACTGCCATTGTTACAAGGGTGGAGATGCGACCCTGAAGTCAAGTGATGAAAATGGGAAGTGATGTGAAAGCAGGCCCGATATTTGAAGTGGCGTAAAGGGAGTGTCTAAAGTGCAACGTAGCTAAAGAGGTACTACATAACGCTGACGCACTTATTTCGCATTTTCCGTTAAATCGCCGCTCATACTTTCTTTCACTTTGTTTTTCAGCGTCTCGACCGGGGAAACCAGTTCGTAAGTACACGCTCATGAAATTCCCCGCAGAATTCCTAGAAGCTGGCTTCACTGTGGTATAGGGACGCGTGCAAAACTATATGGTGGCGCGGCCCTAGCGGCATGCTATGGAATTCGCTGTCAAGCAAATTGTGGCGGAGCGCAAGCGGAAACATCGCTCGCACACCAAACAAGGCGCTCCAAGTATGGCTAGTATAAAATACTCCACTCGCGAACTTAACGTTCCACTCCATATAAGGCTGAAAATAGAATAGTCGAGGGAAACGAAAACATCTCGGCATCCATTTATGAAAGATGTTGCGTTTCGATGCAAACTGACGTTCAGTAAATATACGTTGTTGACCTATGAATCGCCGATGAAGATTGAAGTCTCTTTCCGATTCTCATGAAGCTGGCAACGGGTACACGTTGCCTCAAGGACTTCATCTAAATAAAGCGCGATGTGTTGTAATCAAATGAAGATTGCTGCTATTGCTAACACATATTTATAAAACCCGGCATTCTGTTTTTAAATACTGTAATGGTGACGTTTTGAGGCCCTGGATACACGCATGCCTGGGACGTACGTAGAACTCACTTTAAAAAGCTTTTGAAGAACGTTAGGTCTTGCTGCTAAACTAAGTTCAAAGTGAGTCCGGATCGGAATGTCCCTTTAAATCCTCGTAATCGCTTGGGAGGGCACGATTTGGCCATCACGCTGTCGACCATTAGCCATACCAGACTGTCCTCGAAAGCCCTAGCAATGCCATCCATCTGAAAAGCCCTGCCGTATCTATGGTCTTCGAGGGCTCTCTTGGCACAGTTCGAAGTGAGGAATCTAACGTTCACTGCTCGTATGTCCAAGTTCTCGCACGATCGCGTTTGATCACGTTGCGTCCGAGATCGCGTACCCACCATTCTCGGAGGCAATAAATAGCGCACAACGGATCGATGCACTGTCCCATGAAATGCCGCGTGGAACTGGCCTCGGTTCTCCACAACTGCATCCGGTGCTTCTCGCAGGCAACTTCACGCTGATCTGCGTATTCGAGTACATCACGCGTGACATCTGGAACAAGACGGATCAGTGCACCGACTACGTCTACATCCGGGCATTCTACTACGCCATCAACGTCAACCACGAGCCTCTCGTTTTCACCAGGAAAACGTTGACACGTGAGCAGAAATATCCTCACGTATAATTACCACAGTGCACATTGTATCGTGTCTTTATAAGCGTCTGTCTGCATCTTTCAGGGAGGACTCACACTTTGTACTACGACGACCCGACGTACTGGTACAATCTCAGCATGGCGGACAATGTGGTCAACTTCGTGCAGCGCCTCCGTTACGCGCACGCCGACTGGTACCTCGGCATGTGGGGCGCCACCTTCATACGACTGCTGTGAGTTTTTCGCGAATGGCAATGGAGAAGCGTTTCACGGCACAGATGTTACGCTCGAGGTCTTGCGCGTGCCGGAGCGTAAAAAATTATCATTATGAGCTGGCCCGCACTTTCTTCATTCCATCATTCATCTTTGTCCTCTTCAGCTACCGGGAACACTGCCTCCACCCCGCCGCGGTAGTATAGTAGCTAAGGTACGCTCTGCGTACCCGCAGGTCGCGGGATCGAATCCCGGCTGTGGTGGCTGCATTTCCGATGGAGGCGGAAATGTTGTAGGACCGTGTGCTCAGATTTGGGTGCACGCTGAAGAAAACTAGGTGGTCAAAATTTCCGGAGCCCTCCACTATGGCGTGTCTCATAATCATATGGTACCAACACTGCCTGCAGAACAGCTGCGCAAATTTGTCTGGTGTGGAATTTGGTAACTATATATCATGCGAGAGGGAGCGAGTACATAGTGAGAGAAATGAATAGAAAGAAATAGAGAGATTATCGGCTGAAAATTGTTTTTTGGCGAGGCGAAACTCGAACCACGGTAACCATAACCCGGAGACGAGCGTCGTAAGTACTACATAAAAATAACGATATAGAGAAAAAGGAAAATGGGTAGAAGGGAATAGACAGGTAGAAATAAGTAACACTAGACATAGAAGACAAATAGACCGAGGCAAAAAGAAAAAGAGCAAGCATAGCCTTGTTTAGTGCAGCAAATGCCCAATGTATTATAGCCTGTATAGCATAGCTTTGTAAAGTATAGCATAGCCTTGTACAGAATAGTAGTGTGTCAAAGGAGATAGCTGAGAAGGTAAAAGTCTAGCCTAGGTAGGACGAGCTAGGTGCCACCCAGCTCTAACTATGGCAAGCTGAGCTATTTTTTATAGGCGAGTTGATGAGATTACCTGTTTGATGAAACGTCAGTTCTCTTTCACATGGTGCTTCGGAACTGTCGATGGCGGTGTAGATGTCACTGCAGTAACAAAAGAAAACTGAGCGCAAACAAAAGTGGTCCCAGAACGCCGAACGGGTGCGTACTTGTATGAGCCGGCCTTTTACGCCGGGATCCACCAATACTCCAGTGACGTGCTTTCGTCACGGAAATCACGTCCATAAATGGACATGGCCAGAAAACAAAAAAAGAATTGCAGCATATCCACCGAGCGAATGATTGTAAGCAGAGCGAAGCGTCCATCAGTTCGTCCGTGCTTTCACCCGCCTGTCTGTCCGTCCGTCCGTTCATCTAGCGAACACTCCAAGTACCACCATCTCGCATCTTCTCATCATATGTTCATCATGTACTAGTACCGCCATCTAGCGGACATTCTAAAGACTAAACGAGAGCTGGGTACTACTACATACTACAAACACGGGACGCACAGCCCACGGCGTACGGAACTTCGTCCCTAAAGAAAGTTCTGTCACTAGAAGTCGAACCCACGACCTATCGGTCCGTAACAACACAGGCCGGACACGCTACACAAACTGCGTCACGGACACGTTTTTTTTTTGTTTTTGTTTCTTATCCTTGCGCCACGGAGGCATGCTCTGGAAACTTTACCTCGATAATTGATGGTTCCTCGATCGTAAATTTTGTAGGCGATCAGTCGTTTTCAAATGCGGCAGTCTGATCTGTTATCAAACTCACTTCCCGTTTCGCGTTGCGGTGTTCCATTGTTGCCTGGGTATGAGCGCATGAGAAGTCTTTGCTGCCTGCAGCAACTGAGGTGTCGCATTGCTAAGCACGTGCATCGCGGTCCTCTTCGCGACACGGAGTGAGGAAGCAGTGCGGAAGGGGAGCATTCTGCAATGCGAAAGAAAGAAAGTAAAAAGGAAAGAAAAAAAAGCCCGCAAACTCTGGTAATCGCTTCCAAATATTCTTCCCAATAGGACGAGGGCTCCTGATCCCTCTTTTAAAGACGATAGTCTTTCTTGGGGACCTTCGATAGAAAAATTTGGTCTGTCTGTCTGTCTGTCTGTCTGTCTGTCTGTCTGTCTGTCTGTCTGTCTGTCTGTCTGTCTGTCTGTCTGTCTGTCTGTCTGTCTGTGTCTGTCTGTCTGTCTGTCTGTCTGTCTGTCTGTCTGTCTGTCTGTCTGTCTGTCTGTCTGTACATTTGTCTGTTTGTCCGCCATAACGATGCCTCAAACGGCCAACCCCATCCGCAGCGCCCACCAATATTGCCCAAGGTTTAGCGTTCATAGCTGTGCGATTGTCAATTAAAAAGCAATAATTGCTCATATCCGATGCACCACAACAACGCTTCGATGTTTTGTATGTCTGCCTTTATACTAGAAGAAGCACACACAAGTAACTCTAAGGAATGTATTTTTGTTTTCCTTTTGTCGTTCCTTCGTAGGGTAAGTCTGTGGGAGACGCACATAGTCCACGATTCGCTGTACGAACTGACTCACCGGCAGATGTTCGGCCCGATCAACTCGTCCCGCTTCAGTGGATTTGCAGTAATCAACACCATCATCAAGGACATGAGAGGAGCGTACAAGGTCGAGGAACAGTACAACGTAAGTATGCAGTCTGTGGGCAACTTCGTATAATCAAAGAAACGATAAGTATATATATAGTACGCTTAAGGCATGTCACCAGCTTTTTTTCTAAATCTCTTTGCATTCCCACCCACTTGTAATCTTTGTAGGTGTATTGGTTGATTCCAAAAAAAAAAAACATGTCATTTTATCAGGACTTTAGCCAATTGTTCCTTTTTCGCCTCGTACCAAAAAGTTATGATCATCTTAGACGGACGTGTGTGCCACAGAAATGGGGTAAACACCATTGCACACAACTTCCACTAATAAAGAAGACCGCAGTGGTTGGACCAACAAATTGCTACGAAGCGGTTGTGGCAAACCGAAGACTCCGAGTATAAATAAAGAATACTTTTGGGAACGGATGGGTAAGGCAACAGTGGCTGCAAGACCCCGGAGCGATGAAAGGTTTTGGATAGAATGCCTTAGGAGTTTTATACGGTCATTATTAAACATAATAAATGCGCGAAATTAAAAGTTGCCATTTTAGTAGGTTGTATTTAGGACGGACATCAAAACTTGTTCATCATTCTGAATCATCATGGTGAATCGTGCGGATTAATCTGTTCGAAATTAATGAGCCTTTGCGCTATGAAAAACAACTAAATGTCTGATTTTGTAGCAAAACAGGACCTAAAATTTTGAAACATGTAATCCGTTTGAAAGCAGTTTCTCTCTCCTTCCTTCTCTCTCTTCTTCACACACACACACGCGCGCACGCACACAAGCGACATGTAATACGCATGACTTATGTTCGCCCACTGTCTGTGCTGTTTTCACGAGCGTAAACAATAGCCGGGATCGCCGCTAGTGACGCGTTTAGTATATTCCTTAGAACTATAACCTGAGCGTTGGATGCGTTATAGAATTCGCGAGCATTCCTCATGTTTTGGCATAATAATTGATTTCAATGCATTGATATTAAAAACAACTAAAACGTTATTGCATTAGCATTGTGAGGTGCACTGAGAGGATAGTTAGTGAGGGGATACTAACAGCACCGGCGAATGTCGCTTAACTGTTCTGTTTATTTTGACTTGCGATGGTTGGCCATCGAGCTCATTGCAGTTTCTACCTTGTCTCCAGGTTGCGACTGGTGTGTCTTTTGTTTCATCTTTCCAGGAGAGCATCTTCAAAGGTTCGAATAAGCCAATCATACGTTCAGGGTGGACCTATTTACACACTGCCGCCGTATGGCCGGGAGGGGACGCTGTGATCTCGGAGAGGCACATCAGGAACTTCCTCGGGTAATCTGTCCATGCCTCGTTATGCCTTGGACTCTCTTTATGCCTCTTCTAATAGCCACATAACATAACCATTAGTTGGTGCAGAAGTCTGAGGCGCAAAAAACATAACGTGAAGCAGGAAGAGCAGGAAAGAAGACAGAAGAGCGCCAACACGGTGGCGCTGTTCTGTCTTCTCTCCTGCTCTTCCTGCTTCGCGTTATGTTTTTTGCGCCTCAGTCTTCTGCACCAAGTATGCACCAACTAGCCCAAAATCAAGTCCTTTTGGATAACCATTAGGGTGCGAAGGCAAGCTACATCGAGTTGAGTAAATTTCTTCAGAAGGACACTAAAGTAGCTGCACATCAAAACAGTCTAAAGTAATAGATTATCCTTTGACAAACCTATCGAGTATGAAATGCTCTCACCTGAATCCACACCCATTGGTTGTGCATAATTTTTCGAACTGATGCAGAGTTAGAGGTATATCGTATAGCCTTCGTCAATGCATACGACTTTCCCACTCACGCGTTAATTCGGTCCCCACCTGCAGCGTTGCCGACATCGTGGGCCTCAGCACGAGCAACACGACCGACGAACCCAACACGGTGCAGTCTGTGGGAGCCAGCCCCCGGTTCCTGTGGGCGTCGCCACCCAACCCGATACGCGGAATATTGCCGGGCATTCGAGGCATGGTCAGTGTCTCTGTCCAGGTTTTTTGTGTGACTGTGGTCGTTTTGGGTCGGCTCGCCAACGACACCATGTGAAAGTTACGCCATTAGGGTACGAAGCCCAGCTACATCGAGTTGAGTGAATTTCTTCAGAAGGACACTGAAGTAGCGCACATCAAAACAGTCTGAAGTAATAGACTAACCTTTGACAAATCTATCGTGGTTAATATCGCTTTCAAAGGTTCTTTGTTGGAAGAGAAAATCATGATCAAGATTTATGCCACGTCATGACCACGCACCGCAATGGGATTTCGTGCATTTCAGTGTTTCTCTTCGCATTTCTGCCGCATATTTCTTCAGTAACATTTCCTTAAGCTTATCGCGTTAAGACCCTCGCTTGCTTATAAAGCAGTATATTTTTATGTACCGGTAAATGCTTCAGTGGGCAGAAGACGTCAGTGTCTATAGTGTCACGGTAAGTTGGTACAAATCCCTAAAGCTGCCGTCGCCAAAGGTACAGGTACCTAATGTTGCCGTCGCGGAATGTATTTTGTTTGGGTGCCTTTTTTGGTACCGCCCAGTGGCAATGTGGTGCTTTCCGTAATGTTAAGGACTTCACACCGGACATATTATTTTCAAGGTGTAATGTCGGCGCTCCCTTCATTTAGACCAGCGCGAGACTGCGAAACGACGAAGTCCTGCAAAGCTCTCGTATAAGGTCTAGATCCATCGAAAAATTCGCGTGTTCTTTTCCGAGCGATGACGTCGAATCCTCTGACGATATCATCGTGATGTGAAAGATTACAACTTGTGACGTCAAGAGATGGCGTCACAATATGACGTCATCATACGAGATCGTCGCTTGATCGAAGGTTGATTGATTTCGGAGCAGAGGATTGAGTGACGGCTTTCGCCTTTGTGTTGTAGTATAGGTGAATACACGGGGGATCGAGTAACCTTCTTTTGCAAAATGCCTTGAGCTGGGCATATCGACAGAGAACACCAAAGAAAGATGGAGTCTCGCAGTTCCGAAGAGTCGTTGAATGAGGAGTGTCCCGGGCTCTATCGTTTCGGTAGTTTAAGTTTGGTCAACAACTGCAACAATAGTTGCTGCCGAGACGAAGTAGGGCGCTTTCTTGTGGGAACGTTGGGTCCGGCAATGTTGTTTTGGACTTTTTTCTGAACTTGTAGTACGGACAGCCTGCATTCCTTGAACTGATGCTCTACGCTAATTAGGTGGGGGGTCCGTGTCAATCGCTAGCGGGATCTCGCTAAATCTGATTTTTTTTTCGCTGTACCTCGCCTGTTCTCACAGTTGGATATGTTGGGAGAATTCCCGCACTACAAGCGGCTCCTGAATCAAGACAGGATCTGCTTTTCGATCTCCACCTCGATAAACTATGCCAGGAACTTGAACCGCAATATCGACTTCAGGGTGGAGATGGAGGACAAGGACGACAGCGTCATACGGTACTCTCGTTACAGGGTGAGTTTGTCGATGACTTCAATAACGCGCGCCCATAATTTATGCACGCGGGCGCTACAGTTAAAACGTGCAGTCGACCACAAAAGTTTACGGACTACGTGGAAAGCTTACGCACCACCGTAGCGCCCGACCAGCGTCCCTCGCTTAATCTATGGTCCGTCTATTGTCTGGCAGAATACAATAATTTTCCCCTTCCCCTTTTTAACGCGACGTGCTTTTTTGGCATCTTCGTCTTGCTTCTGCCTTACTAATTCACATTGAGATGTGAATTAATAACGTCACGAAACATCGTATGCACGAACTGAACCGCTTTTTATGTGTACGCGCCTGTCGTAACACTGTTCGTTTGGTTGTTAAAGACGCCAATCACAAAGGTTAACAGTCCAACATGGCGGGACTGAAACCTCCCCGTAAAGACTGTGGCACCCGCGGCAGTACAGCGCGACACTTCACGCATCCTCAGGCGAACGCGGCCACATCAAATTTTTGGTGAAAACGACAACGGATGCGACGGTGTCGTTGAGCGTTCAATAAACGCTACGCTCTTTGGCTAACGCGGCAGAAAACTCGGCGGTAGCTTGGTATACAGACGACAGCAGTGAACGGTATGACGGTCGCTTCAGGGGTGATGTCGTGGAACCCCTATTGAAACGATCCGTATGCAATGTCCAATGATTCCGTATGTTTCCGTATGAATGCATATGTTTACTTTATATTTTCCATATATTCCATACATATTTCCGTACATTTTCCATACATTCCATACATATTCCCTACATTTTCCATATTTTCCATACATACGGAATTATTGGACATCGCATACGGATCGTTTCAATAGGAGAACGATACCTTACGCCTTGTGATAAGCTATTCTTATCGTCCAGCACTCGTGCTTGGATGATTGCGTTGATAGCGTGAACGGACCGTCGCCCTTACCCCTGGTGGCCAAGCGCGAAAATCAAGAAAGGCATTGGCGTTGGAAAAGCGGTCGTACCGTGATTGCTCCACTGTGCGAGCAGCAGAGAATTCTTGCAAAGCTGCGCTTCGAGGCGCTTTCTTGAGTTACGCTTGCACGGAGGCTATGGGCGCAAATGCGACTTGAAGCCGCCGCAGCCGATGCTTTTTCGACGGCTTCCATGCAGCTTAAGTGTATTGTCAGTGCCTTAAATTTCATGTACACGAGTTAGTACCCCTTTTTACTGGTGCCTACGTACTTGTATCCGCCATTGTTGCGTTTTCGTCTTAGCCTGACGTGTCGTGTGTCGTTTCTTTTATTCTGCACGTCGCGTGACGCCTGCTGTGCCGCATTAGCAGTTCACCTCCATCGACAACCGCACGAAGGAATACCCGCTGCAGTCGGACGCCTTCAAGTACGAATTCAACGACACCACTTACACGCACTTCTGGAGTCTGCGCATCGGGGGAAATCTGAAAGGGTTTTTCGCCTATGACGACGCCAATACGATCGCTTACAAGGTGAGCACTGCTTGAGCAATCGTCACTGCTACGCCGCACGTGTAGTATCATAAGCGTGCGCAAGGTTTCCCCTTCGGGTGGAGAAAGGGGGCGATGGTTTTTTGTAACGCCCCTCCTACCTATCATGTCAATGTGTGGAGCTGACTTTGCACCCCCTCGCGCCCCCTCCCTAAAATGTCAATGTAGGGGAGGGCTTGCTTTGCCCCGTCCCCCTCTAGCCCCCCTTTCCCCATGCACATGCTTACGATCATGTCACACTTGTACGAATGCTTGGCAAAGTACACTGAGGAAAAAAAAGAGTTCTTTGGGGCTTATAAGCACATGCTTACGGTTATGTTGCACTTGTACGAATGCTTGGCAAAGTACACTGAGGAAAAAAAGAGTCCTTTGGGTCTTATTTTCACGTATAGTATACCCGTCGGCGAAACAAAGTCGGGACGCGAGAGCGGCAACCATGATCAGACAAAACTGGATGGCTGCGTCGTTAGACGTCGAACGTCTTGTGTTCAGACGTTCCAGAGCGCCTTCACGTTGTTTCAGCTCGCTGCCAAGCCGCTTGCATCATTCTAGCTTTTTAAAGGTAGTGTTTGCTTGAAAAACACTTCTTCTTTTTTTATTTTTAAAATCCGTCATGCGTTTTATTCGACGGGGCCGTGGTTGGCGTCAAGCCAACGCTGCTCGCCTCTCCTGATTACAGACGACTTACGTTGTCTCAGTGACGAGGCAGTGGCACATGCAGCATTAGTTGACTTCGGAGCATTTTGAGATGAAAACATACCGCGCGGTACTGAAATACAAACTATAGGGCACCGAAATAGAACCGGTGTTGGGCCGAAAAACATTCTTCAAAATATTTTCATAAGATGAAAAAGTCCGGCTGCCACGTGTAATCTGTCCGGTGCAAAACCAGCGGCGTAGCCTTTATCGCTTGCTTGTCCCCATTTAACCGAGTGCGCGATTTATTGAATAAAGAAAGCTATCCGCATTAAGCTACAAGTAGTCGGTTATATGGTATTTGGACAACGCCTGCGAATGTAGACTAAATTTTGTTTTGTTTTTATTGTTGACATAAAAAATTAACGAAGGAGCTGTTGTCACTGTTACTTTGCGACGGCTGCCCCTTTACACTTGAAATTACAAATGAAGAATTAAACAAAATAGCATATATGCATATATACATCCCTGTATAGGTGAGTTCGAAAATTCTCATTTGGGCAGGACAAACGCTCACGTTTAACACGGTCCGCTCAGTAGTGGTTACGAATATTTGTGTCCTCGGAAAAAAACGTTGCAGCACCTTCATCGCTTTGTGATTTATTCTTGACTGGCATGCGCGTACTATTTGATCTGATGTAAACGTTCGCTGGGTATCCAGCGTATGGAGTTACTGTTAGAGCCGTCGTCGGTGTGTGTCGTGTTTCGGGCAGTCAAGCAACAAGTGATCTATTTAGTATCCGCTAGTTCTAGCCGAACGTTGCTCATTGTTAGCTGTCCACTGCTATGACCACAGTTTCGTGATCATAGCAGGGCACCTTAGAGCATACACGGAGCACTTGAAGAACATCTGGTGCTAGTGGTTATATTGGAGCTGCAACGCATGGCACTTTAGCCAGAAATGGCATGATCGATGGTTAATAGATCAGCTTAAGCTTCGTACTACTTACTGTTCCGTGTGGCCTGCAGTCGATGTGCCACAAGTTGGGAGATTATGAAGTTCAGCAAAAACATTCTCACTTCACCGCCTTGACCCTTTCAGGCTCGCCAATGCAAATCGGCTCATGAATTTTATGAGACATTTTCTTTATTCTGAAACAAAAAGCTGAAGCATAACAATAAACAAAGCCCTAAGTGCGTTATAAGTCCCAAGCGCGAAGACCAGGAATGTAATACCTGTCATTCCTATTGAGACTCAGCGATCGTAGCGCCTTGGTTCATCTAGAAAATGACGTAGGCAAACTTCATGGTTATGACAGCCACAACATGTTCGCCCCACTTCAGATCCAATAACTGAGTGGCCTAACTTTTTTAACAGCCGAGATTTTTAAGGTCCTATTCAATCCCGTAAAAACGTAACTACACTTCATAGTATACGCATGGCCCAAAGAAATTGGGCAACCTCGACTTCTCAGCCCCAGTTCACCAAAGACAAAGACGCAGTTAATTTCGGGAGCGGTCCGTCCGCAAGAGAGATGGGGTAAAATGCAGCTCTCCTCCACCGGTCTTGAATACTCATTTGTTTATCACCAGAAGCCTAGCGGGTATACGTATACGACAGAGCTCTGGCTTGCCCAGCCATTCACCTGCGGTCCGCCAGATGTCCTGACCAAAGTAAAGCAATGAAGTGGCAGTATGATGCCACCAGTTACGATGTTCGACCGGTATTCGCGACGTTAAGCCAAGGAAGCTACTTTATTATTATTATTAATATCTCGCATTCTCGCAGATAAATGCTCTGCTCGACGCCTACCCTGGCGACCGATGCGTCGTGTTTGATGACCTCGGTGACGACATGTGGGGGGGCAGCTTCAGGCACGACGGTCGCACCATCTCCTTCCAGAAGTACGAGATGCTGCACGCCATCTCCGGCGCCATGGTGCAACGATACGGCCCGGCCTTCCCGCCTAACTATTATTCATAGCTTTTCGTATTACTTTATTTCGTTCGTACTATTGACAACTGTTGTTAGCTTGCGATTTTAGTCATAACTGTTGTTTAGCTGATTTGTTATTTGTGCGTTCTGATGCGCGTTGCGGTGCCGCAGAGGCCGATCATGTTGCCGCGGATGTGGTGGACAGACCTGGACGGGTTGAGAATTCGGACATTTTCAGTGAACACTTTCATTTGCGCTGATTTCATTGCACTGATTGGTGATTCAATGTTACAATAACTATTTTGCGCGTCTTAAATGTTTGATGTTACCATATGCTCCCTAGCGGCTAGAAGGTTTTTTACGGGTTTTCTATAGATTGCGTGGGACCCTCCCGATCTGTTACCTTGGTTGGAGATAGGTCCCACCGGGTATTAATGAGGGTGTGTACCGTAATAAAAAGAAAAAGAATGTGACATGTCACATGAGCACCGTCTGGCTCGCAGGCATCTAAAACCACCCGCATGTGTCCTATGAAGGTAATTGTCTCGTTCTATGATAAATGTTGCGACTTTGACGTGTTAGTACATAAGTTTGAAGGACATTCCAGTGGTCAGGGCCTAGACAGAATCGAATGCGCAAAACACTCAGCCTGTGTCTCTTCGTGAAAGCCTTCAGAGTTGATGAAACGCCCACCGACTACTTCGTAGATTATGGCTATGTTAACAAGACATGGTTGCAAAGATTTAAGTTCGATGAAAAAATGTTTCTGGGGATGGTTTCGTGGGTGGAAGCCGGAGAATGCAGAAAGAGTGAATCAGTTTTTGTGCCGCTCATCAAATTATTTTTATATGTGGATGGAGATGGCACTTGTAAAAAATAATATATGTTTACGAAGTCGTGCTTCACTGCATGCTCGTTGAGCAGTTCTGAATTACTGTAGTAATAAGTTAAGTGTTCTTAAGTAACGAAGGGTTTAGCCTCATTTGACGATGTGCTATAGAGCATGCTGACCAGTATTTGTGTCGGCCCTCATTTTCCAAACCCGACTTTCCAAGTTTTCCTAATCCTCCTTAAAATGCTTAATATGACTAAAAGGCGCAATAAATTTACATTTGCGCATACATTTTGTGTCACTCAATTTACATTATATGGGGCAACACTCAGCGTGATTTCTGATGGAGGCGGAAATGTCGTAGGCCCGTGTGCTCAGATTTTGGTGCACGTTAAAGAACCCCAGGTGGTCAAAATTTCCGGAGCCCTCCACTACGGCGTCTCTCATAATCATATAGTGGTTTTGGGACGTTAAACCCCACAAATCAATCAATCATCAACTCAGTTAGCGTGTGGTTGCTCACCCATACGATATAGTGAACTTAGCCCAATTGTAACGATTCACTTGATGAAGATGCGTGTGTCGCCTTGGCAATCTATTCGGGCGTCTATTGATGCACACCCTATGCAACATTGGTTAATGCACTCACCGTTCTGCTGCACGGACGACTGCCACCAACCCGATTAAGCATTGTAGGATGACCAGATTCTTCATTCCACGAAAAATCTAGCTCGGGTGACCAAACGGCGCTGTTTGGTCAAACGATCAAACATCGGGTCAAAGAAGAATCGTCACCATATCCACAAAGCTAACGATATTAGAGGAGCTTGCTTGGAAATGCACCAGGCGTTTCTTGGCGAGACCATGTCCGTGTGAAGGTTTGTTAACGACCCGGCGCATGATATGCACAATATACGTCGAAGGCAGCGTTGTTGGGCATGTTCCGCGGCCGGCACTGCACTGTGTTGACCGTGTCGATCGGCACGTTAACACCATGTTTCTTTATGCCATATATTGGTCGTTGCTGTGAGTCAAATACGCAACGCTCATCAATGGCAGACGTGAAGCTATCGGGCGTTCTTCGACGGGGTTCAGAGCAGGCAGGTGTGGGGGTTTGGTGGGGAATATCTGCACCTGCGCGTAACGTTCATCGTAGGAACTTGTGACGTGCTGCCGTGCCTACGAAGTGACGAGAACAAAGTGGATGAAGGCGCGAAGAGGCGAGTGCGCGGGCCATCGTAAACGGACGCCTTGTAGAAAGTCTTCATGTGCGCGCCGGTGCGCACTTGTAGGCCCCTAATACCCTGTAGGGTTCCTCGATGGGCGCACCCTAATGGATGGATGGATGGATGGATGGATGGATGGATGGATGGATGGATGGATGGATGGATGGATGGATGGATGGATGGATGGATGGATGGATGGATGGATGGATGGATGGATGGATGGATGGATGGATGGATGGATGGATGGATGGATGGATGGATGGATGGATGGATGGATGGATGGATGGATGGATGGATGGATGGATGGATGGATGGATGGATGGATGGATGGATGGATGGATGGATGGATGGATGGATGGATGGATGGATGGATGGATGGATGGATGGATGGATGGATGGATGGATGGATGGATGGATGGATGGATGGATGGATGGATGGATGGATGGATGGATGGATGGATGGATGGATGGATGGATGGATGGATGGATGGATGGATGGATGGATGGATGGATGGATGGATGGATGGATGGATGGATGGATGGATGGATGGATGGATGGATGGATGGATGGATGGATGGATGGATGGATGGATGGATGGATGGATGGATGGATGGATGGATGGATGGATGGATGGATGGATGGATGGATGGATGGATGGATGGATGGATGGATGGATGGATGGATGGATGGATGGATGGATGGATGGATGGATGGATGGATGGATGGATGGATGGATGGATGGATGGATGGATGGATGGATGGATGGATGGATGGATGGATGGATGGATGGATGGATGGATGGATGGATGGATGGATGGATGGATGGATGGATGGATGGATGGATGGATGGATGGATGGATGGATGGATGGATGGATGGATGGATGGATGGATGGATGGATGGATGGATGGATGGATGGATGGATGGATGGATGGATGGATGGATGGATGGATGGATGGATGGATGGATGGATGGATGGATGGATGGATGGATGGATGGATGGATGGATGGATGGATGGATGGATGGATGGATGGATGGATGGATGGATGGATGGATGGATGGATGGATGGATGGATGGATGGATGGATGGATGGATGGATGGATGGATGGATGGATGGATGGATGGATGGATGGATGGATGGATGGATGGATGGATGGATGGATGGATGGATGGATGGATGGATGGATGGATGGATATGGCTGTACCCTTTAGATCGGGCGGTGGCTAACGCCACCAAGCCGTAATACTTAGTGAACCAAAAACTAGATTTATCTTTTTTTTTCTTTAAATAGTGAGGTTGAGGACACGTACTTTGCTTCGAAGTGTTTAATTTTCACTCGTGCTTTGACTTTAGCCACCAATCAGATAACCTACTTCTAGTTAATTCTACCCGCTTAAAGTCTATTTTGCCCTCCCTGTCCCTAAACCCCATTGCTTTGAAAAACTCTGCGCCATCATCCTGAACTGTAGGGTGAAGCCCTTTACAGAACATTATCAAGTGTTCGGCAGTTTCTTCTTCCTCTCCACACGCACTGCATACTGTGTCTACCCCTTCGTATTTGGCCCGATATGTCTTCGTTCGCAGTACTCCCGTCCTTGCCTCAAACAGTATAGAGAACTACCCCAAGTATTATCATAGATCCTTTCCTTGGCAATTTCCTGCTTAAAAGTTCGATAGATCTCTAGTGCGGACTTAATCATGCCAAGGATGGATGGATGGATGGATTGATATGGCTGTATCCTTTAGATCGGGCGGTCGCTAACGCCACCAAGCCGTAATACTTAGTGAACCAAAAAGTAGATTTATCTCTTTTTTTTTCCTTTAAATAGTGAGGTTGAGGACTCGTACCTTGCTTCGAAGGGTTTAATTTTCACTCGTGCCTTGACTTTAGGCACCAATCAGATAACCTCCTTTCAGTTATTTCTACCCGCTTAAAGTCTATTTTGCCCTCCCTGTCCCTAAAACCCAGTCCTTTGAAAAACCCTGCGCCATCATCCTGAACTATAGGGTGAAGCCCTTTACAGAACATTAAGTGTTCGGCAGTTTTTTCTTCTTCTCCACACGCACTGCATACTGTGTCTACCCCTTCGTATTTGGCCCGATATGCCTTGGTTCGCAATACTCCCGCACCACCTTCAGTGGCGACCGTAGAACTGTACACCAGCAACACTGGCGTACACGCCGGCCGCCGGACAAGACGCGAACATAAGTAGCTTGCCGAGCAAGCCCCTAAAACAAGCTTCTTTCAAGCTTTACACAGGCTATGGCCATACCCCGACGAGACGCTTTGCCATCGTCGACTACGCAGGAATATATCATCACTTTTTTTGCGGAACTGAATATCATTGATCAACGAAGGGCAGCCTCATTTGTTTTGAAGGATGGTCGACTTTAGAACGCTTCCAAATTTGAAGCGATACATACAGAAGCTTCAGAGAGGTTGACAAGGAATCGACTTGGTATTCTGAATTAGACTCTACCCTTATCAAACAAGGTTTTTAGAAGTACTGAATATCCAGTGATTTTAACATTATGCTGATGGTCCACGTATGTCGCGGCAAGGTACAGCACAACCCAACAGCGATTCAAGTTCACAGCCATGCAAGACAAAATCGATTGTCAACCACCAGGAAAGAGCTGACGGAAGGAAAAGAAAGCTCCATTGAAGCTCAGAAACTATGCGCTACGCAAGCGAAAGTGTTTTTTTTTCCAACAGGAAAATGTTGTTTATGAAAGATCAGGATGAGTGTGTGTGGGGGGGGGGGGGGGGTATAAATAAAGTAAGAGTTTCAAGCTCGTGTGGATTGTCTCTCTCTGTTCTGAATACAACAATGCGTAAGACCATAACGATAAACAAAGAGAGAGAAGCCGATAGATGGAAAAATAATAGGAAAGAAGGGAAATAGAAGGGAGAAATAGAAAGAAGTTGTCGCGAAGAAATTGAAATGCAAGAAAAACGGATACAAGAAGCAGAGGGAGCTTAAATAACAACAACGAAAAAGAAAACTCGCCAGGTCCCACGTGTACAAAACAAGAAACTATTCTCTTTTCTAGGATTCAAATATTTTTTGCTAAGCTACCCGATTCTTGGCCAATCTCCCTGGGTAGATGTGAGCCGGAAGTTTAGGATCTACATATACTTCTACCGCAAGCAACCATTTCACGCGATGCCTGTGGAGGGAAGGTCACTGTGGGGCATTTTTTTTTTCTTTGAGCGGGACGCCACGAAATTACGCCAAGCATATGTGCGAATGTTATACGAGCAGACATGAACAGACGCATATATTTCATGTGACCAGTTGTTTACAGTTACGTAATGCTGCCAAGAGCAATATGGTTATTACATCCACGAAAAGTGCTAAGCTGAAATGAAGCGCTTGTTCTTGTGAGGATAGTGGCCCTAGACCAACCTCAGTGGACGGTGCCTCTAGTACAATTGACGCTAACCCAACGGGTCGCCAGTAGTATTGGAGTACATATGTTTATAAAATGCATGGGCTCGACTGCAAGCGCAATTGACGTTTCACCTACAGCACAGGATCATTTCCCAAAGGAGTTCCGAGCCTTGGCGTGGCTTTGCGGTAGAATACTTGATTGTCACGCAGAATGCTTGTGTTGGATTCCTGCTGGCACCATGGCATAAATATTCTTTGCATTCTTCGGGTCAACGCTACCGATGTCGGATTTTCTTAACGCTCCCGCATTGAAATTAACAATGTCGGTTATCGACGTTCCTGGGTAGATATAAATTATTCAACACAGATGTGTGGTTTGGAAGACATCTAATTGGCTGAAACAGGTCTCGTTGTCACCCCTGTTTGGCACAAATAATTAAACCCATAGACAATATCGACGAACCTCTGTTATTCATACACTGAAGATAACAATAGTGGTGTGTGTTACATAATTACGACAAAACGGATCAGCTGGTTTGTTGTTTGGACCCAACAGGAATGGCTCAACCCACCATGGGGGATCGGCCATGATTCGCGGCAGTAGGATTGCGGGGAAAAGGAAGAAAAAGAAGAGGGATGCCCAATTGTTTTTCCATATGAACGAAAAGCTTATTTGAGCTAACAGGCAGTTATGAATGGTTTAAAAATAAAACAATTAAACGGATCAGCGTGGGAAAACAATCATAATCATCAAGAGTAATGCGGCGCGAGACGCGCGTGATAGCGCGTGGTCACGGCTCCACAGAAGAAGACGCGTTTAGCCCTGGTGTACGCTTCACGGCCGGCCAGGATTGCGAACAAGTCGGCACGACGACGACGCCATCATGGATGAAGGTGAGCCACCTTGAACGATTTTGCAGTACACCGCGCTGTCCACCAGTGTACGCTGAGAGACCTCTAGGAAATCTGTGAAAATATGCTCGCGAACAAGTCGGCACGACGACGACGCCATCATTGGGGAAGGTGAGGCGCCTTGAACGATATCGCAGTACACCGCGCTGTCCACCAGTGTACGCTGAGAGACCTGTAAGAAATCTGTGAAATTATGCTCGCGAACAAGTCGGCACGACGACGACGCCATCATGGGGGAAGGTGAGGCGCCTTGAACGATATCGCAGTACACCGCGCTGTCCACCAGTGTACGCTGAAAGACCTCAAGGAAATCTGTGAAATTATGCTCGCGAATAAGTCGGCACGACGACGACGCCATCATGGGGGAAGGTGAGGCGCCTTGAACGATATCGCAGTACACCGCGCTGTCCACCAGTGTACGCTGAAAGACCTCTAGGAAATCTGTGAAATTATGCTGATCAACTGGATGGGACCGCACACCGGAAAAGGATTCCTCCATACTGTAAGACGTAAAAATATATAGAGAGCACCTTGCCCTCCATGACAATTGAATGCGAAAGCCTGCTTTGCACTTGGGAATGCCGCATGCTTATGCCTTGTATGCTGATATGCCTTATAACGATTACATTGTTGTAAATACGCAATTTAAGCTTCTCGAGTAACATCATACAATAATTAGTATGCACAATGTGGCTGAAGTATGTGCACCAGAGACAGCACGTAGCTATCGCGTTCTACTCTTAAAGGCGAAACTTAAGGGTCCCCCAATTTTTCGTTTCTTTTTCTTCTGCGTCGCATTGCAGGCACAGAGGAGAGCCTTTTGGAGAGCTCCACGGATATCACGGATGCGAGTAGCCCAATTGTCAGCTCGTCATCGTAAGTTCGCCCGCGTAGACAGCCTACAACGTTAGTTGTGGTAGTCTTCAGTGAAACTAGCAGTGTTATATATCCGGATTTACTTGAATAAACTAGTTTATTTTCTCATGCTCGCACACACATGGCCGAGCATCGCTAATGTTTTAAAGGGGCCTGGTGGCATTTTTCTAAGTAACGATCAAATGGCTTCATTAAAGGGTCTACTGACACGAAAAGTCGTCAGTGCTCATTTTTCTACGTCAAATAAAAGGCAGAGCCTTCAGTAGCTTAGCAAATGTACTGCTAACCGTGAGCGCACCCTAAATATAAATGCAGTGTGCCTTTAAAGCATATAATTCCGACTCCTACAGCACCCTGACGTCACAACACAGCGCAAACATCTCGTCACGGACTTGCGCAAGAATGTGGGCAGTTTTCCGCCCCGTGGCTCCATTGGCGACGCAAAATCAGACATTTTGAATGATTTGCTGGCCCACGTGCGGCCATTTTAAAAGTTTTCGTACTCGGCGTCATCACAACTAGCCAGACTGCTGCGCGAAGTCGCCTTAATTAGTACCGTAGCCTGAAGTCAAGCTAGTGTCGATGTTGCTAGGTGTGTCGTAGAAAAGCTGACTTTAATACCTTAATAAAATGTCTTGTCAGCCCTTGCTGAGCGTCACATTTGCTCAGAGCAGTCTGCATATATGGGGAATCTCTACGGTACAGTAATCTCTCCTCCATAAAATGGTGCACCCATTTAAAGGACTTTATTGCTTCGCTGATAGACACCCGCAAACAGTTATTGAAGACGTCAAGTACGAATGTACTCGGAGATTTGTCGCAGGCTGTAGTTTCTTCCACTCTGATTATATCGTCCCGACTGGCGCACTGGAAGCTCAACCAGGAGGGATGGCACAACCAAAACAAATTTCGTTGAGCGTTGGACTATAGTGGTACTGCGGGAGGCCTGGTTTCAACCTTACTCACTCTGGTGAATCGCTCATTCCTTGTTTCACTTCCAGAGAAAATGAAGAGAGTGATGACTACCCCGATGAAGCCATCCCTTTCATCGCCTGCTGTATCCTGATCCTGTTCATCATCATGATTATCCTTCTCCTGCTCCTCTCCAGCGGCCACGCGAGTAAGTCGGATGCCCTGTTCTAATCTATTAGTGTGTCGAAGTCACGTGCAACTTGTGTTCAATGTAAGGTTGCAGGGACGGGCTTCAAGTCTGAGTGACAAATGGCAGAGTTAAGAGAATAGGTGTAAGTTTAAGGGCTCGGTTTGATTTGTTAGACACATTGTTGAGAAATGTTAAATGTGAACTGTCTGTAGGTTCTCATTAAACAGCAGAGGCAGTATAACAAGCCCGATACTATAACGAATCGCACCTTGGGAAAACCATATCAGTTGTACGAAAACTACTACTACTACTACTACTACTACAAGCGCCCCATCAAGGCAATATTAGAAGTTTCGAACAAGGCGCACATGCCTCACGCACAATTATCTACTCACAAAAGAAGCGCAGCCTAAATCTGAAAAACGCCACAGTTCGCTAACGAGCATTGCTCATATCCATCGCAATTCCACATGTCCGAACGCAGATACGGAAATTTTTCGTTTAATTGCAAAATCATTCGCATACCTACAGGCCCAAAGTGAACTAGTAGCGAAGTGGTGGTGACTCTCCAGGGGAGGGCCAAAGAATCCGAAATGCGAACTCGCGAAACCGAGGTAACGCGGCAACTATAGTTGTTGCTGCCACCACTGAGGGCAGCGAGGTCCACTACCAGGAATGCCGCAACTGAAATTTTTCACGCATGTGCAGGTTTCATTTACGTCCATGTTTGTGCAGTGGATGGGCCATAGGCTGTATTCAATTGCTTCCTTATGTCCCCACCCCATGGAAAGAAAAACAAAACTTTCAATATCTTATATTTGCACTGTGGGTTCTGCAAAGAAAACGTATTATTGAATTATGTACAAAGACATACAAAGCGAATAACAGTTGCAGAGTACACACCGCTGTGGCATTGTACGGCTCATAAACGCATTAAAGCCTCGTCAACATAGCGAAAACGTTTGGTACACTGTAATATGTACAATATTTATGCAATGTTGGCGCTAACAATGGTGTCCTTTATAAGAACGCAATAGCGCGATATCTTCAATTGGATCGTAGTTTAGAAATGCGCCCGATATAATGAGTCGGCTAAATCTCAATTCCGTCTTATCGCTTCAAAACAGTGATGTTGCTCTGGAATCGTGTCTGATCAGATTTTCTGCGCGTTTCTTGTTCGAGACGATAACACTATAATGCAAGCGTCTTTTTCCGACCTTCTTTTCCAGCTGACGTCGACGACGGCGACACTGGTAAGTTCTCCACTATCGCCGCTTAGCGTTTGCTCGGTGACGTAAACGTGCTCTGCGGCGATGGCTGTAAATAGGCAAATGAATTGGCTTCAAAGTAATGGGCCCCTGAGCGACCTCAGTAAGTACAAAAAAAAAAGTGCCGCCATATCCACGAAGTCAATGATGATGAGTGGGCGAAGCTCCGGAGGTAAACATGGTAAACCATGAATTCTCCGTACATGTTGCCCACTCGATTTTATTACAACGCTCCCCCTAGCGTACGTCACCGCACTAAATCGAACGATTGCCTTTCACCAATGACACGCGCCATATGTGACATCATTCCTATTTTATAACATCTTGCATCTTTTCATCATTAGTCGCAAGTACCGCAATCTAGTGAACACGGCAAGAACTAAACGAGAAGTGGCTACTGGATGGATGGATGGATGGATGGATGGATGGATGGATGGATGGATGGATGGATGGATGGATGGATGGATGGATGGATGGATGGATGGATGGATGGATGGATGGATGGATGGATGGATGGATGGATGGATGGATGGATGGATGGATGGATGGATGGATGGATGGATGGATGGATGGATGGATGGATGGATGGATGGATGGATGGATGGATGGATGGATGGATGGATGGATGGATGGATGGATGGATGGATGGATGGATGGATGGATGGATGGATGGATGGATGGATGGATGGATGGATGGATGGATGGATGGATGGATGGATGGATGGATGGATGGATGGATGGATGGATGGATGGATGGATGGATGGATGGATGGATGGATGGATGGATGGATGGATGGATGGATGGATGGATGGATGGATGGATGGATGGATGGATGGATGGATGGATGGATGGATGGATGGATGGATGGATGGATGGATGGATGGATGGATGGATGGATGGATGGATGGATGGATGGATGGATGGATGGATGGATGGATGGATGGATGGATGGATGGATGGATGGATGGATGGATGGATGGACGGACGGACGGACGGACGGACGGACGGACGGACGGACGGACGGATGGATGGATGGATGGATGGATGGATGGATGGATGGATATGGCTGTACCCTTTAGATCGGGCGGTGGCTAGCGCCACCAAGCCGTAATACCTAATGAACCAAAAACTATATTTACTTTTTTTGTCCTTAAAAAGTCAGGTTGAGGATTCGTACTTTGCAGTGAAGAGTTTAATTTTCACTCGTGCCTTGACTTTAGCCACCAATCAGATAACCTCCTTCTATAGTTAAGTCTACCCGCTTAAAGTTTATTTTGCCCTCCCGGTCCCTAAACCCCAGTGCTTTGAAAAACTCTGCGCCATCATCCTGAACTATAGGGTGAAGCCCTTTACAGAACATTATCAAGTGTTCAGCAGTTTCTTCTTCCTCTCCACACGCACTGCATACTGTGTCTACCCCTTCGTATTTGGCCCGATATGTCTTGGTTCGCAGTACTCCCGTCCTGGCCTCAAACAGTAGAGAACTACCCCTAGTATTATCATAGATCCTTTCCTTGGCAATTTCCTGCTTAAAAGTTCGATAGATCTCCAGTGAGGACTTCTTAATCATGCCCATTCTCCACATGTCAGTCTCCGTTTCCTTCACTTTCTTCTTAACCGATAGTGCTTTTTGGTTTGGCCACCTGCTGTTTTCTAAGTATTTACCACTCAACTTCCTAGTTCGCTTCCTCCATTTCGTATCGACATTATTCATGTACAAGTAGCTGAAAACCTTCCTAGCCCAACGCTCTTCCCCCATTTCTCTCAATCGCTTCTCAAATTTTATCTTGCTGCTAGCTTCCCTGCCCTCAAATGATGTCCATCCCATATCACCTTGTACTTCCTGATTTGGTGTATTCCCGTGAGCTCCTAAAGCAAGCCTACCTATTCCACGTTGCTTAATTTCTAATCTTGCTTGAACTTCTGATCTCATGCACAAGACCACATTGCCGAACGTCAGCCCAAGAACCATGACCACTTTCCATATTACTCTCACAACATCATACCTATTGTAATTCCACAGTGCCCTATTTTTCATGACTGCTGCATTCCTGTTACCTTTAGTCGTCACATATATTTCGTGTTCCCTCAGATACTCGGTCCCATTGCTTATCCATACGCCCAGATATTTGTATTTATCTGTTATCTCTAGCGTGACCTCCTGTATTCTAAGCTCACTACCTTCGTTGTCATTGAAAATCATGACTGCTGATTTTTACTTACTGAATCTAAAATCTAACCTATCTCCCTCATTACCGCACATGTCCATCAATCTCTGCAAATCTTCCTTGTTGTTGGCCATTAGCACTATATCATCTGCGTACTTACAGGAGATGGTACTGCCACCTAGTGAACACTGCAAGAACTAAACGAGAGGTGGCTACATACAGGGAACGCACAGCCCACGCCCTAAGGAGCTTCGCCCCTCAAAAAAAAAAGCGCCTCCCGCCTTCGCTATGCAATTCATGACGTCAGCTGTTCATTCATGTTACGTCACGATGAAATAAGCTCTCAGTTGGTCTATATACGAAAGATATCTGTAGTGAATTGCTTCCTACCCTGCTTTGCTTATGTACAGAGAGATTTAATGTTAAAGGGAACACTTGCGAGCGCGGCATGTTTGGATTTCGCTCTTCCGGTAAAAAACAGCGGTTTAGATTTGCACAGGGCTATACTGGTGGGCAATAACCATGTCAATGGTGACGACTGAATGGGGCGCACTATGCCTTCTTCTAATGCTTGTCGCTTTTCGTGCTTCATTTGACACCTTTAGAACACGTAAGTGGCTCCTCACGAAGTGGCCCATAATGAGATAGAAAAATAGTTTGTTTTAATGAAGCGTAGGAAACGCCCGCTTTAGGGGCGATGCTCCTTATGGTTTAGGACAGCACCGCGTCCCTCCGGCGTAGCCAACACAGCATATTCACAGACAGACAGACAAACAGGTAGACGGACAGATGGACGGATGGACGGACGGATGGATGGACGGACGGATGGATGGTTGATATGCTGTGATTTTTTTTCGGTCATAGCGTCGCATTGCCAGCACCACGTAATTAGCACTGCGGTCTTTATAATTACGTATCTATGCATTTTAGAAATAAAGTAACACACTACACAATGATCCCGTTCTGATGTTGCGGCAAAATTTACATAATATTTGTTTTTTGATCAACAATATTCACTATTATGAATTCAGTGAGGACATGAATATGGGTGGTCGTTCAGCAGCGGGTTAATTTCGCTCTGATGGCTGAATCGAGTGACAGACAAAAACGGAGACACACAGGCAGACCAAATCTTTTGCGCCGAAGTATCCCAAGAAATATTAAAAATAACAATCAATGATAAAGTGTGAATGGTGGGTGCTTCGACGTCATGTGATAATCAGTCGGCGCTTGGCGGAGCAGTGTTAGTAACTCTCTGTTTCAATTTATTCTGCCCTAATTCACTACAGTTATCGCATCTCTAATTATTTTTTCAGATGACTCGAGCGTAGCATACAAGCCAGGCGACATTAGTAAGTGTCGAACTTTTTTCTTTGAAATGCGATAACGTTCTTCAACTCTGTCGACAGTTTTCTTGGGTCATTCCGTGTGTGTTCCTGCCAGCTGCTAGCCCTAGACCCGGCAACGTACACAAGCTAACGTGCTTGTCTTGAACGCTGTATTGTAGCTCTTGGGATTTTACCGTTTACATTAACGCCTGGTTCTCACTGCAGCGTCCGCTTTTTACGACGACCAGAATTTTATTGTCGCAGAAACGCAGTCTCATTCGCACTAGACGCGCCCTGCACCGCCTAATTCGCTGAATTAAACATAGCGCGCCATCTGCCGATTGAACAATCAACCACGGCGCGAACGTGGGATGGATACGCGGGATGGATGTGCTGTTCCCCGGGTGTTGTGGGCGGCTCGCATCTTCGTTGTGCATGTGAAGAGTTATAGATCTTTTTGTTTTTCGCGTTTCAACGCTCGCTGCAACTTGGAAGAGAAAGGCATCTACACACAGGGTACTCGAAATATAAAGCGCTCCTATTTGTTCACGGTGAACCGATTCGATGGCAGACGCCGCAGAAATCGGTTCGAGAGCGACGGGCGTGACTTCTAGCTCTGCTGACCTTTTCGATAGTGAAATATATACCAATTAAAATTAGTATGACATAACATGACTGCATGACGAGCATAAGTGGCAAGTCATAACATGAAAGTTATGACATGAATTGCATGATTTATGTCATCATTGTCATCATAAGGTTTTAGCATCCTCAGATAGGTTCAATCAGGCCTGGTTATGAGTAACTTGGCTGAAGTAGGTGCAACATGATGTTGTGGCGCCGGCCTGAGTGTGTAGTTTCTTGTAAACATCGCGAATCGGACAAATGGTGGTCGTAAGCATAAGGACCGTGCTGTAAAACGTTCAACTCGCAGCGAAACCACCTGGCACTATGGCGACTACCACTGGCCCTCGTACCAGCCATCATGGACCGACGAAGGGCCCTTCTCCCGTAAGTCCTGGTAGTCCCGCTACAGGAAGACCTCGTAGTCCCGCCACAGGAAGGCCTCGTAGTACAGCCACAGGAAGGCCTGTTAGCCCAGCTACTGGGAGGCCTCGTAGTCCAGCTACAGGACGGCCTCGTAGCCCAGCTACTGGGAGGCCTCGTAGTCCAGCTACAGGAAGGCCTCGTAGTCCCGCCACAGGAAGGCCTCATAGTCCCGCCACAGAAAGGCCTCGTAGTCCCGCCACAGGAAGGCCTGTTAGCCCAGCTACTGGGAGGCCTCGTAGTCCAGCTACAGGAAGGCCTCGTAGTCCCGCTACAGGAAGACCTCGTAGTCCCGCCACAGGAAGGCCTCGTAGTCCAGCCACAGGAAGGCCTGTTAGCCCAGCTACTGGGAGGCCTCGTAGTCCAGCTACAGGACGGCCTCGTAGCCCAGCTACTGGGAGGCCTCGTAGTCCAGCTACAGGAAGGCCTCGTAGTCCCGCCACAGGAAGGCCTCGTAGTCCCGCCACAGGAAGGCCTCATAGTCCCGCCACAGGAAGGCCTCATAGCCCCGCCACAGGAAGGCCTCGTAGTCCCGCCACAGGAAGGCCTCCTCGTAGTCCCACTACAGGAAGGCCTCGTAGTCCCGCTACTGTCAGGCCTGGCAGTCCCACTACCGGAAGTCCTGGCCATCCTACCCACGTAGAAGCGCTTTATTCTTACATTTCTTTAACGAGCAGAGCTGGCACAGAATTACCAGAAGCGTTTTGGAATATTCCGATGAGGGGCAGTGTCAGTGCATGTGCATGTAACTTCTTTTCGCCAGTTCTTCGGACTCCTGGGCAAGAGCAAAATGGGCTGAAACAAGCATTAGCTACAAAACTACTCGAAAAAGCGACAAGAAACAGAGAAGGCACGCACACAAGCGCAGCATTCTCTGTTTCTTTTCGCTATTTCACGCAGTTTTGTATGAATTACCAACTCGCCCAGCGTTCAGTACTCTTATATTAACTCCTTGCATTTTTATTGTGAAAAACTTTCGGATAGATAGATAGATAGATAGATAGATAGATAGATAGATAGATAGATAGATAGATAGATAGATAGATAGATAGATAGATAGATAGATAGATAGATAGATAGATAGATAGATAGATAGATAGATAGATAGACGGACGGACGGATGGACGGACAGACGGACAGATAGATGAGAGATGAGAGATAGATGATAGATAGAGATAAATGATAGATAGAGATAAATGATAGATAGAGATAGAGATAGATGATAGAGATAGATGATAGAGATAGATGATAGATGATAGATATATGATAGATAGATGATAGATAGATGATAGATAGATGATAGATAGATAGATAGATAGATAGATAGATAGATAGATAGATAGATAGATAGATAGATAGATAGATAGATAGATAGATAGATAGATAGATAGATAGATTGTTGGACAGTGCCACAGAAGTACCGCTGATAAAATAACTTCCTTCTTTACTGGTACTATAAGCTACCATGAGTTATTTGGGCATACTCTTCTACCGAATTCGTGCTCTACAGTTTAGCTTGAATTTCTTGCTTGTGAGTGCATGGCGCTAGCCACTGAGCCACTAAAGAGCACCTCCTTCAATGTTGAGGCGGAAGGCTATTTATATCTACCACTTACCACTGCCGATGGCAATCTCGGGATTACTATCGTGTTTTTGGCATTACCAGCGAGATGGACCAATAAGCGCGTCGCCGGATTGTCACGACGTGGCGACGCGCCATGATGCGTTCATGTCGTACGCCTACTTTGCCCCGCGGAGGGGGGGGGGGTAGACGCGTGCGTGCGCTTATCTCGTGGTGGCGAGAATCGTAAGCCTTGCGTTTTCACCGGAACGATTCTGTTGCAGTTGCCGGGTGCACAAAGGTCACTTCATTCACTGCACAGTCTCCGTTTGAGATGAGGGATCGAGTGATTTTCAGACACAGCGAAGTAACAACCGAGACACTTATTCGTGTTCATCTGTACATGTCAGTATCTTTCGTGCTTCATTGGCGTGTGAGAAACGCGAGGTACGTTTTGATCTTCCAGTCATTCTTCGTGTCACATTCCAATTTGTTGCTATCGCATTCATTGCTTCGCCTTTGCGGCAAAGCTGTGAATTTTTTCTATAAATCAAACGAACGGACAAGGAGCGTTTTATTACGTCTCTTGACGCATGGAAGGTACTTTTTTATTGCAGCTAGGTTGATTACCAGTGAATAATTTGGGGTGGTAACTTTGACGTCGTCAGAATCGTTTTGCAATATTCGTACTCGTGGCGCATGTGTTCTCGAGTGTTTAGTTTGATTTTTCGGTAAGTAGGGTACTGCTGTTAATAATATTGTCTTTTAGGCGTCATACATTAGGCTTTCACTTTGACATAAATTGTTATTTGCCTTTAGTGTCCTTTAACGGAGCATGCAAGCGGGTAAGTGGTATTAGAGCGGAGAGATAGCGGATAGCGAGGGCCGCAGCTGTTACACTGACCGCGTTGCCTTAGGCACGCTCGGGCGCGAAGGTTGGCCAATGCACCAATTCATTGTGGACGTGGTACCATCCCGTGGCACTGAGCGATACTTCGTGCGCGCGTCTCGGGCCGTGATTGGCTGTGGTCAAGCGGCCAACTTTTCCGCGCTCAAAAACGTGGTCTGGGCGCAATCCGGGCAAGCTGTCGTGGATTTTCCGCTTCTGCGGATAATTCGCTTCCGCTTTCCGAATCCACACTCGATGTGAACGTGCCTTTACGCTGTGCGTGCTCACGATTGTAGGTCCAGTTGTTTCACCGCAAGGACAACCTCCACGGCCCCTGTCACTGAATGTTTCGTGTGTTTTCACAGGTAACACCTAGGGTTTCCACGCCCGGACGACATAGGCCCACTCCGCCGAGACCCTCTGGTAGTCGTTCAACGCCACGTCCTGGCACTCCTAGCGAAACGACAAGTGTAGGGCCCCGAACTCCGAGTGGCCGCCCTAGACCTCCAGGCAGTCGTCCAACGACACATCCTGGCACTCCTAGCACAACGCCGAGTCTAGGGCAGCGAACTCCGAGTGACCGCCCTAGACCTCCAGGCAGTCGTCCAACGACACATCCTGGCACTCCTAGCACAACGCCGAGTCTAGGGCCCCGAACTCCGAGTGGCCGCCCTAGACATCCAGGCAGTCGTCGAACGACACGTCCTGGCACTCCTAGCACAACGCCGAGTCTAGGGCCCCGAACTCCGAGTGGCCGCCCTAGACCTCCAGGCAGTCGTTCAACGACACATCCTGGCACTCCTAGCATAACGCCGAGTCTAGGGCCCCGAACTTCGAGTGGCCGCCCTAGACCTCCAGGCAGTCGTCTAACGACACGTCCTGGCACTCCTAGCACAACGCCGAGTCTAGGGCCCCGAACTTCGAGTGGCCGCCCTAGACCTCCAGGCAGTCGTTCAACGACACATCCTGGCCCTCCTAGCATAACGCCGAGCCTAGGGCCCCGAACTCCGAGTGGCCGCCCTAGACCTCCAGGCAGTCGTCCAACGACACATGCTGCCGTTGCTAAGTAAGCACTATGTGAGTCCTTATAGGCATGGCGTGAGTAATTGAGCATGATGCTAATTACGTAGGGCGTGGTTGGCATCGTGCCTCTGCAAAAAAAGAAAGAAAGAAAAAGAAGGAAAGCTGTATGCTAATCGAGCTTCCTTTGACCCCATTTGCTTGATAAGGAGATGGCTCCTGAATGTTTGGTTGATTTTGCGTCCTAGTAAAGCCAGACAGACGAATTGAGGTCCGTTCGAGTCGGGCTGGGTATAACCTTCGTATAATTGAGTACACTGTCGTGCGAGTTTCCTTCGGGGAAACAAATATAACCTGGGAGAGTAAGTTCTATTCATTTCAGCCACCCAATTTCGCTCCTGCAGCTTTAACAACAACGACTCTGAATGCTCGTTCACACCTGCGACTATAGAAGTGGCCGCGCGACCAAGTTAGTCGCAAGGAACCGCTTTAGTCGCCACGAGGCTGTCCTGGCTCACTCGCTCGCTGCTCGATGTTTTGTTCGAATAGACGGCGATCGCAAAGCCCTAAACCAACCCCATGCGCAGTAAGATGACGTCAGCTTAATTCACGGACCAATGGCAATGCGATGCATTAGCGAGCAGACGGGAGACGGGTAGTGACGCACACAGGTGCGAACATCGGTCGCTTTTGGGTTGCCTGTCGCAAACCATTGCGCGGTCGGTGGAAGTCGCAGGTGTAAACGAGCAGCCCCAGGACCATAAGACCATCTATTCCGTCTCTTACGATTCCCGTATTTTACGATTCCCATGTCGACTCCAAGTTCGACGTCAACGACTCTAAGTACAACGACTACCTCACCGCCCACTCCATCTGTGCCGATGACAACGCCGTACCAGCCCTACAGTAAGTGCGACACAGTAAACACGGTAGTGTTCAGCAAACCGCACCGTATCGTCTGCTATCCGTGCGTTGCGATTTGTGTTTACAGGGGCACGTTTAGACTGAACATGTACGTTTATTTGCTACACTCAGTCTGCGTACAAACCACCAAGTTGACGGCGCCGCGTAAGTGTCGTATCCGTGTAAACGCCAGTTTTAGCCGTACAGAGCTGCCATACGAACGATAGTATAGTCTAGGCAGGCACCGCGAGGACTGGTTTGATGTTACTTTTTGCTTTACAATATTGTCATGCACCCATGTCTTTTGTGTGGTGAAGTTTTACCCGCAAAAACTCCGTCGCTCGGCGCACGCTGCGCCGCGTGTATGAGGAGCTTCGCGATTGTCATGGTTTGCTCTGTTATCTTGAGATCACGAGCAGGAAACGACTACTCAAGTTTAATCGGTAGCTTACGCGAGCAACAGCAATAGCGCAGAAAGGTTCCATCATTGATGTACATAACAGACGGCAAGTTTACGCTACAGTCAGATTGTGTGTTAATTCTTTTACTGGGCAAAGTTCGCCCAATAAATCTTTTCACATTTATGGACTGACAACCACATGACAATATCCATAGCTCCATGAACTCGCGTACGCCCATTTACATAATCTGCTTAGTGCGAACATTACACCACTGAAGAGCACTCTGCATCGGTGCCCTAAATCACTTTCGCAGCCTGCGGGTAGTCTGTCTTTTCTTTCGACAACAGTAATAGTTATCCGGCTTAGTGATATTGCACCGCGAGTCCTTCGCGTTAATTACATTGCACTACACGGCCGACTGGCATTGTTGGAACGGTAAAGGTGTGACTCGAAGTCACGTGATCGAAATGGGAAGTGATGTCAATGCGTAGCCGGTATTTCAAGTGACGTAACGGAAGTCTACAAAGTACAACGTAGCTTAATTGAGAAGTCTGGCTAAACGCTGACGCATTTATTCGCGTTTGCCGTTGAATTGTCGCCCACATTTTTTTCTACTCTTTTTTTTTTCTCAGCGTCTCGACCAGGGAAACCACCTCGTAAGTACACGCGTATGAATTTTTGCATAAAATCTGTAGAAGCAATCGAACGTGTGCAAAGCGATACGGTGGCGCAGCCCTGGTTGTGGGCTGCGAAACTCCGCTACATGCCCATTGTAACCGACTGCAAGTAAAAAAAAAACATTGAGCTCCCTCCAAACACGGTGCTTTAAGTATTGCCAGTATTAAATGCGAAGCACTTCTTAGCGAACTGTAGGCACTCTGAGCGTTTCAATCAACGTATGTATCTTTGGTGCTCTTTGGATCGCCTCCTGAACTTATAACCGACAAAAATTTGTGTGGAAGGGTGAAAGGGTTTGACGAATACGTCTGCCTAGTCATGACATGAATACATTGAAATTCCGTCACCCTTTTTGTTTTAAATCCTTTTGTCCGGACACGTGTGGCAAATACGTCACTGCCACTGTATGCGGATTTGCACCACATGTGATTGAAGGCTTATATATGCTCTGGAAGGGCGAGAACAGATATTGGTAATTTAAATGGGTGATTAAGAATAACCTGGCATTGACAATGCTGACCTGACGAATGCAAACAGTAAAAATGAGGATCCCAGCAGCAATCAAGCGCAATCATTCTGCGCGGCAATCAAGTGATCTACATCAGATCCACGTAAGGTCTGAGAGCTACATTGGAAATGGACCATATGCAGGTTAAATATTGGAGAAATGGCAGCTGTGAATGTAGTGCTGATTGATTGATTTATCGATTGATCGATTGATGGATTGATTGACTGATTGATTGATTGATATGTGGGATTTAACGTCCCAAAACCACCATATGATTATGTGAGACCCCCGTAGTGGAGGGCTCCGAAAATTTTGACCACCTGGGGTTCTTTAACGAGCACCCAAATCTTGAGCACACGGGCCTACAACGTTTTCACCTCCATCAGAAATGCAGCCGCCACAGCCGGGATTCGATCCCGTGACCTGCGGGTCAGCAGCCGAGTACCGTAGCCACTAGACCACCACGGCAAAGCGATGCAGTGCTGGGTATCTTGTTTTATCAATGTCTCATATGCACTCCTGTGATGCAGGCGTGACGTCGGGTTAAGGTCGAGCGTAGTCTAGTGCCTTCCACTGAAGTTGCTTTACGTAGCACTATCCAGCGCTTGCATCCTTGCGAACATACGTATCAGCTTACCGCTTCTCGTGTTGATAACGACCATGTTGTTTTTTGCAACGTGATGTAACTATAAACATCCATTTATATAAAAGATACGTGACCCTTGACTTTAAGTCTGCGTAAAACATTCTTGCACATCTTTAGCGTCATTTCGTAACGTTTCGCTCAATAAATAATTTGCGCTGCAGTCAACTTTTCGCCGTGTGCTTCCTCAACATTATTACCCATGGTGCACGGGTTCTGTCGAATTTTTAAGCGCTGAACTCGCTACGTTTATTTCAAGCTGAAAATGTTATAATCCGAGTAAATAAAAACGTCGCGGCATTTATTTACAGAAAAAAAATGTGTTGCAAAGTGATATTGCGTTTGAGCAACTATTGCTTGTCCTCTAAAATGTGGTCGTTCCGGTTTTGACAAAGCTGGCAGCGAAGATATGCTGTCTCAAGGAGTTCACCTAAATCAAGCGCGATGTGATCGAAAGAAATAATTATGACTGCTATTTCAGGGTTATAATATATCAAACCACGCATTCCGTTTCGAAATAGGCCTGCTGGAATAGCGACGCCTGGAGGCCGTTGAAACTTCCGTGCCTACGACATGCGTAGAACGTACCCTAGGAAACTTCGAGAGAACATTAGGGCATGCGGCTAAATATTGAATTCGAAGTATGAATCACAATGTGTTATTGAAACTCGTGAGATCGCTTCCAAGGGTACACATTGGCCATAACGCTGTCTTCGATTGGTCATGCCGGACTGCCCTGGAATACCCGGGACATGGCTTCCACTCGAAAAGCATTGATGCATCTATGCTCTTCGGGGGCACTCCTGGGGCAGTTCGGAACGACGACACGAACCTTCGCTGCTCGTATATAAAGTTGTCTCGCACGTGCGTTCGATTGTATTGCCTCTGAGAACGCTTCCCGGTGGTTATCAGAGGCGTTAAATAGGGCACCACGAGTTTATGCACTGCTGCATAAATGCGGCATTGAACAGGCTTCGGTTCTCCACAAGTGCACCCGGTGCATCTCGCAGGCAACTTCACCCTGATCTGCGTATTCGAGTACATCACGCGTGACATCTGGAACAAGACGGACCAGTGCACCGACTACGTCTACATCCGGGCATTCTACTACGCCATCAACGTCAACCACGAGCCTCTCGTTTTCACCAGAAAAACGTTAACACGTGAGAATGCGCAGATGATGCTTTTCTAGCCTTAACACCAGCAATGTTGTTAGGGTACAACGAAACCGAAATTTGCTTCGTTATGCCACACGTTTTGTGCAACACTTATATTTTACCAGAATATTCCAGTGGGTCTCTTTTGTATACAACTGAGGGTACCAGTACCTTGTATAGTTAGCTTTTTTCTTTCGTGATATATACCTATTCCTCATTCAGTTATTCAGATACGGCAATTCGGCGTTAATGCCGCCATAAGATGGCACCAAGTGCACACGTTTCTTAATCTCAATCCTGGGGTTGCATTGGGATATTTGTGGCATCTGTGCACGAAGAACGGAAGAATAACGGCGGTCGCTTTTTTTGTCGACTTCTCTCTTGTTTTCGTATTTTCAAGTCCAGTACTCTAAATGAAGTCCAAACATGAACAAGTGCTAGCTCAGCTCTGTTTCGACACGTTAGTGGGACGTCCTTCCACATCCAATCCTTTAAAACGAAGTACCAACATGAACAAGCAATAAGTTAACTATATTCCAGGACTAAAGTGGGACGTTTTTGCACATTCAGTCCTTTAAGATGAACATATTTATACCAACAAGAACAAGCACTAGCTCAGCTTTGTTTCAAGAAGTTAGCGGGAAGACCTCATTGCACGCCCAGTCCTTTAAAATGAAGAAGTACCAACATGAACAAGAACTAACTCAGCTCTTTTCCAAGACTTCAGTTGGACGTCTCTGCACATCCAATCCTTTGATATGAAGATATTTAATACCAACACGAACAAGCACTAGCTAAGCTCTGTTTAAAGACGTTAGCGGGATGTCTTTGCACGTTCAGTCCTCTAAAATGAAGATATTTAATACCAACATGAACAAGCACTATAGCTCAGCTTTGTTTCAAGGCGTTAGCGGAAGGATGTCTTTGCACGCCCAGTCCTTTAATGAATAAGTACCAATATGTACCAGCACTAGCTCAGCTCTGTTTCAAGACTTTAGCGTGACATCCTTGCACATCCAATTCTTTAAATTGAAGTACCAACATGAACAAGTACTAGCTCAGCTCGCTTCCAAGACTTTAGCGGGGCGTCTTGCACATCCAGTCCTTTAAAATGAAGATATTTAATACCAATATGAACAAGCACAAGCTAAGTTATGTTCCAGACACTAGCGGGACATGTAAACCATGGCGTTCTACTGCGCTTTGCTATAGCCACCTATGAAACACCTATAGAATACCTACTGAACAATGAGCCTTGCGTCACCCAGAGAATATCTTCTTGTTCTTGTAGTGGTCACTGCAATGAATTTATAGCGTTTATCTCCCTCTTTCAGGGAGGACTCACATATTGTACTACGACGATCCAACGTACTGGTACAATCTGAGCATGGCGGACAATGCGGTCAACTTCGTGCAACGCCTCCGTTACGCGCACGCCGACTGGTACCTCGGCATGTGGGGCGCCACGTTCCTACGACTCCTGTGAGTTTCCAATAGTGATTCGATCATTCCAGCGGCTATACGCGGCGCAGCGGAAGGTACAAATGGCGGACGAGACGATGACAGTCGCGAGCGTTTACGTCAGCGTCGCAGAGCGTGAAGACGCGTTCATTGGCTTATGACTATTGAGAGACCGAACTGCGTCGCAGTTTTATCACCATGCGACAGCTTCGGAGCACGGCTACATGGCGCTGCCTGCGTCGCTGGAATGACCGAATATAGAAGCGTATTACGGCATAGATGTTGTGCTCGAGATCCGACACGTGTCGGAGGCAGAAAACTTTCGTCATTATGAACCGACCCACACTCTGTTCGTTCCCCTTTTCACCTTCGTCCTCTTATGCTGTCAGGAACACTGCTGCCAGAACAGGTGCGTCAATTTGTCCGGCCCGGGATTCAACTATAGTGCGGAAGAGAGCGAGTACAGAGAGGCAAGATGGAAGAAATGGAAAGTTAGGTTGTTAGTGAGAAAGTTTTTTTTTTTGTGAGGCAAAGTTCGAACCAGCATGTTCACGATCCTAAAGCGAGCGTCGTAATCGCAACATATAAATAGTGAGATACAAAAAAGATAAAGAAAAAATTAGATAGATAGATAGATAGATAGATAGATAGATAGATAGATAGATAGATAGATAGATAGATAGATAGATAGATAGATAGATAGATAGATAGATAGATAGATAGATAGATAGATAGATAGATAGATAGATAGATAGATAGATAGATAGATAGATAGACGGACGGACGGACGGACGGACGGACGGACGGACGGACGGACGGACGGACGGACGGACGGACGGACGGACGGATGGATGGATGGATGGATGGATGGATGGATGGATGGATGGATGGATGGATGGATGGATGGATGGATGGAAATAGAGACTAAGGATAAAAAGGGCAGGAATAGTCTTATTTAGCATGGTACAGCAGTAAGTGGGAAAAATAGACTTGAGAAGGTAAAAGCCAAGCCAGAGTCAAATATCTGCCTCCAGCTGTGCGGTGACTCAGCCTTGCACGATTTCCTGCAAGCAGAGCTGTTTCTTTTATTGCGATAGCAATTATATGGACACCCTCAGTTGGATTGAGCCGCCGGTGTCGCCGTCACTCACTGTATACGTATACGTATCTATAAATGTATAAAAACGCAAGAATGAAATATAATCCAGAAAAAGACTCTTTTCCGCGTTATTGAACATGGAACCTCTGAATTGTGAGGTGTTATCCACTTAGCCACGAAGGAGCACCTTCTTCAACGTTGAAACGGCAAGCTACGGGTATTTATATCTACCTTTTACTGCTGGTGACGGGCATCTCGGGGGGAACTATTGTGTTTTAAGCAATACCAGCAAGGTGGCGCAGTGGGCACGCGTCGCCACATCGTCACGACACGGCGTCGTGCGCTCTCATCTCCCACGCTACTTCAAGTACACTCTGCCCACGCGTACTTTGCCCCTTCGAAGAGGAGAGACGTAGACGCTCACTCGCGCACCTTTAGCTCGCAATGGTGAGGACCGTAAGTCTTCAGTGGCCTTGAGCTTTCACTGGAACGATTCTGTTGTAGTTACCGGGCGCACAAAAGTCACTGCAACCATTTCACCGTCTCCGTTTGAGAAAAGGGCGCGCTTTTGAAACACAGCGAAGTACCAACTAAGATTCTTGCTCGCGTTCATCTGTACCTGTAAGTACGTTTCGTGCGTCATTAGTGCGTGAGAAACTCGTGGCACGTTTTGATCTGTTTGCCATTCTGCGGGTGATCTTCCAATTTGTTGCTATCGCGTTCATTGCTTCGAGTTTGCGGCAAAGCTGTGGCTTTTTTTCAAACAGGCCGGCCGTATATGAGAACACGTGTCATTTTGTCTCTGTATTTTTCACTCATTGCTTCATAAGTGTCCATGGTATTGTAAGTGTGAATTTAAAAAATGCACGCGCGCGAATAGAAATGCTGCCTTTAAAGTGGCGCTAAACGCGCGCTGATTTGTACGCGCCGTTTTTCAATAATCCATGCTCAATGGCAGTCTGCAGTCTGATCTTTTATCGAGCTCTCTCGTCATTTTACGTTGCCGCGTTTCATTGTTGCCTGGGTGTGAGCACATGATTGTCCCTATTGCCCGTAGCAAGTGAAATGTTGCACTGCTAAGCACGTGGGTGACGGTTCGCTGTACGGAGTGACACATATGGATGAATCCCCGATATGAACGAAATAGTAGGCGGCGCCACTTGGCAGCGTGAACAAACGGGAGATAAAAGAATAGTACGCAAACAATCGCAGGCTGAAACCTGTGTTTAATCGTAGTTGATTGGGTTTCTTGACTACTCCTGATGCTGGCTGATCCTCATTCCCTTCTCGTCTGTTTTGTATATTTCTCCTACGATTAAACTTGCAAACTATTCTTATCCGAGTGTCGCTTTCATGCACTGTCTATTCCCAAGTGACTTCAGCTCGCAGTGCCCTCCCTGCGGGGTAATGTAGGATTTAGAGGATATACTTTGGCGGGACCCTCATCACTTCGTTACAAGGACCTCACGAAGCAGAATTGCAACTCGGACCTCAAGAGCTAGGAATATCGGCATCAACTTTGGGCTAGCCAGGGAGCCTGCGATGCGGCAGTTAGGATAGGTCTGACTGTCCCCACCTGGGAGTGGCCCGCGGTGTCGCTCTAAAGTGTGGCACTTCTCCGGATCCTTTACTTTGTACCGTACCGTATTAAACCTAAGTTTCAGCCGGCGCCTGTTTGTGTACCTTCTTACTTGGTCTCGTTCGTTCGCGCTGCCAAGTTGCCATAATGAATGCTATACGTAAGACCTGCAAACGCCAACCTTAGCTTGCCCCCATTTTCTCGGCAGGAAGAGCACTCCTGATCCTTTTTATTTTCTTCTCTCGTCATTGCTTCACAGGGTAAGTCTGTGGGAGACGAACATCGTGCACGATTCGCTGTACGAACTGACACATCGGCAGATGTTCGGCCCGATCAACTCGTCACGGTTCAGCGGATTCGCGGTAATAAACACTATCATCAAGGACATGAGAGGAGCGTTTAAAGTCGAAGAACAATACAACGTAAGTATCCATTCTGCAAGCTACTTTGTATCGAACTTTGTATTGTACTTTATATATATATATATATATATATATATATATATATATATATATATATATATATATATATATATATATATATATATATATATATATATATATTCCAGATAGGTAATAGTGCACTTGAAGTTGTAAAAGACTGTGTCTACTTAGGGCAGGTAATAACCGCAGAGCCTAACCACCAGATTGAAGTGACTAGAAGAATAAGAATGGGGTGGAGCACATTCGGCAAGCACTCTCAAATTATGACAGGTAGATTGCCACTGTCCCTCAAGGGGAAGGTATATAACAGCTGTATCTTGCCGGTACTTAGCTACGGAGCAGAAACCTGGAGACTTACAAAGAGGGTTCAGCCTAAATTGAGGACGAAGCAGCGAGCAATGGAAAGAAAAATGGTAGGTGTAACCTTAAGAGACAAGAAGAGAGCAGAGTGGATTAGGGAACAAACTCGGGTTAATGATATCATAGTTGAAATCAAGAAGAGGAAATGGACATCGGCTGGGCATGTAGCACGTTGACAGAATAATCGCTGGTCATTAAAGGTAACTAGCTGGATTCCCAGAGAAGGGAAGCGGGTTAGGGGGAGACAGAAGGTTAGGTGGGCAGATGAGATTAAGAAGTTTGCGGGTATAAATTGGCAGCAGCAAGCACAGGACCGGGTTAACTGGCGGAACATGGGAGAGGCCTTTGTCCTGCAGTGAACGTAGTCAGGCTGCTGCTGATGCTGATGCTGATATATATATATATATATATATATATATATATATATATATATATATATATATATATATAATTAGAAAAAATCTAAAATTCTAAGCCAGGCACTGGAGATTCGAACCAGCGAGCCCGTGCTCTCAGCGTGCTGCATTATCAAACTAGGCCCTGCCATTCATACCGTCCCTCACACTAACAGCGAGCTATGTATATACATGATTTTCCTCTGGCATACTGTCAACGGACTTATAAGAAACATTCTTGACCAAAGTATGTACTTTGTTTCGACAAAACATACTGCTTTTTTTCAAATCGTTGACGTGCCCGATGACTTTATTTATGGAGGGGTCGGTTCACTGAAGCAGATACAGTTGGATGAAAGAGGCATTCAAAAAAGTCTTCAACTTCACTTTCACTTTGAGGAAAGAGGAAGAATTGCTAGTAGGCGTCTCTCATAATCATATAGTGGTTTTGGGACGTTAAGCCCCACATATCAATCAATCAATCAAGAATTGCTAGTATCAAGTCCAGGACTACTCGGGAAGTTGCTGATCCTGCCATGCCTGTGAATTTGGTTTCCATCAAATTGCGTACCACCGCTACCACTTTAGACGGACGAACTCCACGTAGTCTGTAGAGATCTCTAAAGAGGTCACCTCTCATTTGTAAATAAATGTTTTCACCGCCATCTACGCACACGTACGCGCGTGCACACGTACACAAACAACTTCTGAATGGATTCTTATAGTGAGTTTTTTTTTTTCACGACAGTTATGAATGACGAAAATGAAAATTAAATTTTTTTAGGAAAGAGTCTTAAGACTGGAACGGAAGGTCGGCACGTAAGACTGGAACTTAGTTCGCATACTTCTAAAAAAAATGTTGGCAAACTCACTGATACAAATGCCGACGTTAGCGCGCATGGTTTCCATGCTTTAAATAGCTTAGCGGCAAAGTAAAGTGTTGCACTGCTAAGCTAGAGGACGCGGGTTCGATTCCCGTACAAGCCCGTTGTATTTCGATGGAGGGCAAAATACAAAAACGCCCGTGTACTTCGTGGTTTTGGGTGCAGTTCGAGGAACTACTGCTGGTAAGAATTAAACTGAAATAGCTATCTTTACTTCATCTTCATATGCCGTTTGGTTGCGTGCAGCCATGAAATTAATTAAATCAACATGTTCCTGACCACAGTCGTCCTGCAGAGAATAGACGCGTAGTAAATATTGCTAACGGTTAGCTTTATGGCTTGCCATCTAGCTAATTGTAGATTCAACCTTTTACTTCTTGGTCGCGACTGGTGTATCTGTTTTCTTTCGCCTTTTTTAGGAGAGCATCTTCAGAGGCCCAGATAAGCCAATCATACGTTCAGAGTGGACCTACTTACACACTGCCGCCGTGTGGCCGGGAGGGGACGCTGTGATCTCTGAGAGGCACGTCAGGAACTTCCTCGGGTAATCTGTCTATGCTTCCCTGTGGCTTTGATTCACTTTCTACCTCTTATTACTAATCACTTGACTTGCTCGGGTAAGCTTTCTATGCACCATTGTTGTGGGTGGGGTTCACTTGATATCTCTTCCACTGAGCATATGAGTAGAGCCAACAAATGTTTTGACGTCACCATCTGTGATCATCATGGCCGCTGCACGCTATGTCGCGCTGTCAGTGATATGCCTGAGCGGCGACTTCGCTGATTGCTTGGCAGTATCGATATGCTACGTAAAGCAACGGAAGCTGACCCTAATGGCTGTCAACCACTAATGCTCTCGCCTCAGTTTTTTTTTGATAGCCTGTGGTCCACCGTAATGGTTTGGTCACTAGATGGCTGTCAGTCTCTGGCCGGTGAAACTTGCCTAGCCAATGGGAGGTTATTCAGGCATAGCTATGTAATGTGAAAATGAATCGCAAAAGGTGGTGGCCACTCAAGATTAGTACACTGAAGCCGGGGAGCGTCGACAATACAGCCACTGTCATCGCGAACTTGTTGTTATTCCCAGGGACAGACGGCGGTATGTGAACAGGTAATGCTATCAGATGACATCTGCAACGTTTGGTGATAGGCTTTTATGTAATTCTCTAAATATTGGTGCAAGGTAATGGAAAGAGTAGTCTTTGCCAACATCTATAACTTGCCCTTTCGCTCGGGCCCAACTTTGCAGCGTCGCCGACATCGTGGGCCTCAGCACGAGCAACACGACTGACGAACCCAACACGGTCCAGGTGGTGGGAGCCAGCCCCAGGTTTCTTTGGGCGTCGCCGCCCAACCCGTTACGCGGAATATTGCCCGGCATTCGAGGCATGGTCAGTGTTTGTGCCCGGGTGTCACTATTGTTGTCTGTGTTGACTCGATATCGACTCCTGGCGAGAGTAAGGCGACAATGTCTGAGGCTGGTGTACTTAGATTTAGGTGCCCCTTAAAGAACCACAGGTGATCGAAACATCCGGAGCCCTCCACTACGGCGTCCCTCATAATTATATTCTCTTTTATGGAAATAACCCCAGATAATAATAATATTATTATTATTATTATTATTATTATTATTGTTGTTGTTGTTGTTGTTGTTGTTGTTGTTGTTGTTGTTGTTGTTGTTGTTGTTGTTGTTGTTGTTGTTGTTGTTGTTGTTGTTGTTGTTGTTGTTGTTGTTGTCCTGGTGAGAGTAACACCAGGAGGGTACTAAAACCAGCTTCATCATCATCTTGGAATTTTCTTCAGGTCAACCCAGAGGTCATACTCAACAAAACAACCTAGACTGGCAGCGTATCTGGTCACAGACCTATAGTCGTTAATATCGCTTTCGAAGGTTCGTTATCGTAAGAGAAAACTGAGGTCAAAATTTTTATTTCACCGGATGTCACTTTGTAAACACGACACCTGAATGGCACTGCGACCTCGTAAACTTCAATGCCTTCTCTTCTATTTTGGCCACATTTCTTCAGTAGATTTTGCGGAACCAGAAAAAATTTTCTTAAACTCCTCGTGTAAGGACTTTTGCCTACTTATAACAAAGTATAATCCATTTATACCGGGGAAGGCTGACGTGGGCTGAATTAAATGTAAATTTAGCGCCATAATCACGACTACACTAATGAAGAAAACACATAGACAGGACGGGAGCTAGTTAATTGACTTTTTAATGCAGACATGCACTAACTAGCCCAACAGCGAGTTCTGCTAACGTAGGCTTTAGCAGAAACCGTCAGCGTCTATGACTTCAGAGGTAATTGGTAAATATCGTCAAGTTGCCATCGCCAACTGTATTTCGTTTTGGTGCGTTTTCTGACAGCATCTCTTAGCAGCAAAGTTGTGCTTTCAGTGTCGTTGAAGGGTGATCTACAAATACGAGGAAGGATATTTTGTAGGGTATAAGCCTTAAGTGGCTACGTTGGTGTTTCCGTTCGAGAGACTAGCGTGGAACTGCCGAGACCAATGAAGTCTTGCACTGGTGTAATGTCTAGCCCTGTCCAAAAATCCACGTGAACCTTTCCGAGTGATGACATCGAATCATGTGATGTCGTCGCCGTTATGTCACAAATATCCACAACTTGTGACGCCGAGACATGGCGTCACACGATCACGTCATCACACGACACCGTTGCCGAGTCAAAAAAGGGTGCAAAACCAAGTGAGCAGGAAGATTTCAGTGCGGAAGGATCGATACAATTGATCGAGAATAAAAAATGACTTTCGCCTTCATGGCAAATGCACAAAGAACGATATCAGCTCATTTTCTCAAGTCTCTATTAAGCCTCATCAACAAGGAATACATGGGAATATAAAAGTGCTCAGAAATCTCCTTACATACATTCAATTAAAAAATTTTTGAGTAAGGTTTATCGCGGATTTTATCATTTGGACAGCATTCCTTAAAGCAAGAACTCCGATTATAGCTGTTGCCCTGCCATACTCAAACGCTGCCTTACATAAACTTTGGATCTGGCAACATTGTTTGGCCACCCTTGTGAAAATCGTAGTATTTGCAGCCTCAATTCTTCTAACCCATGTTCTGTTTCAGTTTGGCAGCGGTCACCTTCAATTGCTAACGAGCTCGCGCTAAATCTGCTTTTTCACTGTGCCTCACATCTCGCAGTTGGATATGCTGAATGAATTCCCACACTACAAGCAGCTCTTGAACCGTGACAAGATCTGCTTCTCGATCTCGTCGTCGATAAACTACGCCCGAAACTCGTTCCGCAATATCGACTTCAGGGTGGAGATGGAGGACAAGGACGACAGCGTCATACGGTACTCTCGTTACAGGGTGAGTTTGCCGATCACTTCAACAGCGCGAGCTGAATTAATCTATGCAGGATCTGCAATTGAAACGGACCTCTAGAATATGTCGCACCTGTGTAGAGATGTAGCATACAGCCTGAAGTCGAAGATGCTAAGAAAAGGGCAGAACGCGATAGCGTGATCGGACCATGTTTGTATCGCCTTCCCACTAGCCTGTCTTCGCTTCTCGGTGGAGACATGGACCGTGCCGCCAGGAAAAAGAGTGTGTGGGCGCCTTACAGCTCCTTCCTTAATTCTTAATCTACTTCGAACTTTCGGTCACGGACAATTCATAACCAGAGACGCCGACATCGCCGAAACGCCCTATGTTGCAGCTTCTAAATGTTTACTTGGAGCAATAGAGAAGTATGACAGCATCGTATGGCCAGGTTCTGGCTGGCCGCGTCCACAGAAAAAGGATGCGTAGAAGCTCGCCCCCTCGACAGAACCTATTTTCCAATTGTCCCACCAATCCACTATTTTCCACTTCCCACAAATCGTCGTGGCCCTTTGTCTCGTGACGTGCAGATTGCGCTGGCGCTATTATCACAGTTGCCAGTTGGACTAGCCATGGGGCAGACGCATGGGGTTTGTTCACAAGAACAACGGACACTGGAACACCAACATGCACAGAGGTGCGCATGGGCTCGAAAGCGACTCGAAACCGCAGCCTCACCAGACTTTCATCTTCAGTGCATTAAAAAGGCCTTAAATTTTACGTGCGCGAATCAGTACTCCTTTTGCGCACATTTCCGTGTTGTTGTCTATGTTATTAGTTTAACGTGCCGTATATTGTTTTCTTTTTCTTCTGCACATGGCGTGACGCCTGCTGCACCGCGTTGACAGTTCACCTCCATCGACAACCGCACGAAGGAATACCCGCTGCAGTCGGACGCCTTCAAGTACGAGTTCAACGACACCACTCACACGCACTTCTGGAGTCTGCGTGTCGGGGGCAACCTCAAAGGGTTTTTCGCCTACGACGACGCCAGTACGATCGCTCACAAGGTGAGCACCTCTTGTGCAATGGTCACTGTGCTTTTTGCAAACGCGGCGCACTTGTACGTTTGTACACTTGCGCACTTGTACAGCCGCTTGGTTGACGCACGCACGGAAAACCGAAGCAGCCTTAGCAGTTCAGAAAGCGTCGTGCACGAGGACCGACTACGCTATCGGGGCCTATAAGCGTGAAGTCAGAGCTCTATCGTCCTCCAATTTGCGTCACGATGAATTACTAACTCGCTCAAACACTGACCTTAATCCTTCATTCGAAGCAAAAGCCAAGGCATAACAATAAGCAAAGCCACAAGTTCGTTCGAGTCACAAGCATCGAAATTTCCATAATGGGTCAGCGTACACAGCACCGTGGTTCATGTAGAAAATGTCGTAAGGAAGTTCTGTGATTATTACAGTCACATCGTCTTCATGCCGTCTCTCTTCTCATCTACATTTTCAACAGCGAATCTTTCTAAGGCCGTGGTTAATTTCTTCAAAGCGAAACGTGACTCTATGTGCACAGAAACTGGACAGTTCCCACAACCCACCACCAATTCGCTAGAAACGAAGACTTCTAAACAAGCTCACTAGGTATGTGCCACAGAACTTAGGCATGCCCACTACTCAACTCCGGTCCACAAAACGTTATGAGCAAATTCAGGCTACGAAATAGCAGTATGATGCCACCGGTACCGCTCTACCACTCTTCAGACGGTCTTAGCCAGGTTTGGCCAGTTAAGCTGCCTTCTTTTTTTGTTTTCTTGCATTCTCGCAGATTAATGCGTTGCTCGACGCCTACCCTGGCGACCGATGCGTCGTGTTTGATGACCTCGGTGACGACATGTGGGCGGGCAGCTTCAGGCACGACGGTCGCACCATCTCCTTCCAGAAGTACGAGATGCTGCACGCCATCTCTAGCGCCATGGTGCAGAGATACGGCCCGGCCTTCCCTTCGAACTATTATTAGCTTGATTACACGTTCACCCTTCATGTGGGCGCTCTGTGCGCGTTGGGGTGCCCCAGACGCCGATCACACTGCTGTTGATGTGGACAGGAAAGGAAGAAAAAACGTTGGGAATGCGGACGTCTTCGGCGAACACTCTCGTTTGCGCGCCTTGAGTGAACGAACCGATTTGCGATTCAATGTAACAATTGTTATTGCGCTCGTTTTTAAATGCTTGACGTCACCGTATGCTTCATAGCGGCTAGCGGAGTTTATACATGTCTTCTATATATTGCACGGGACCTCCTTGCCCACTCCCTTGTCAAGAGATAATGTCCCACCTGGTACAAATACGGGCGTATACTATGATAGGAAAAAGAGGAATATCTAAAGTCACCTGCAAATGTCCTGTAAAGTTAATGCTTCCATTCAATGAAGACGTGACGTTTAGAAGCGTATTTATATAGAATTCAACGGGTTTCCAGGGGTCAAGGTTGGGACATAAAAGAGGGAGCAACAACACTCAGTCTGTGTGACACCGTGTCTTGTCGAAAAAAGCACACCGGTGACTCCATGGATTATGTCAAGGTTAAAAAGACGCTGTTGCAAAGATTTAGGTTGACGGCAAGAACTTCCAGGAGCGAAGACTTGCAGGGGCGTTTTCGTGGGTTCAATCCGGAGAATGTAGACACCGAAGTAGTTTGTGTGAGCTCGTCAAATTACTTTCAGAGAAGGATATAAAATAGCCAAAAGTAGAAAAAAAAACGTATGGAAGCCGGGCGTGACTGTATGGTCGTTGAGAAATTCCCAAATTGTTGTTGTAATACGTTTTTTTAGAGGCAAAGCTCCTTAAGGCATAGGCCATTATCCATCGAGTCACATCTATGGCGATGACGATGGTGCTGAGCCGCTCTCGAGCTACTACTCGACTTGCACACTTGATGGTGCGGCGGCGCTCGCTCCACTTCGATGCGCTCTCTAGTATGATTGGAGACCGCTAGAGGCGCAGCCATAGCAAGCGTTCCAGGGTTCTTCGATGCGCGCGCCCCCCTCGAGGAACCCTAATACGTTCGCTCTTGGCGCGCTTCCTCTTTCGCTGACAGTCTGTGTGCTTCGAGTATCAGCGGAGCGTGGTGGTTTGGGCTAGTTGGTGTGACATGACAATTGTTATAGCGCGAGACTAGAACGACGACAAAGGGACCTTTGTCGTCGTTCCGATCTCGCGCTTTTACTTTTGTCGTGAGCGCAGGGCTCGGAGAGCGGCTGCAGTGAGAGCCCGCGAATCCGAAGCTGCACGGAAGCGCCGGCAAGACACTCCTGAGCTGAGAGCCGCCGAAGCCTCGGTGAAACGCGCACAAAGTGTTTGTGAAGTCTTCTCACGACTATCAACTGGGCAGTATTTACGGAAGGTTCACGGTTTACCGATGTACCTCCGGAGCTTCGCCCACTCATCATCAGTCACTCCGTGGATATGCAGCGATTGTTTTTTTTTTCAATAACGAAGGGTAGAGAAGGGTATATCTCCTCACTTGGTGATGTGGCAGAGCATGTTGACCGGTATTTCGAGCTGCACGGGCTTCAGAACCTGAGAAGATGAATAGGGGCGTTGTCACCAACGTTGTCACAGCGACCACTCGGGTGTTTCCAATGTTACCACATTGGCCACCGGGTATCAGTTGTATACTCCAATAAGACATCTCACACGAGAAAGACAAGCGACTGATGCCTGGTCACTCGTTATGCGTGCAAGTGCTGCATTTCGTGACTAATATAACCACCTGCCTTTAGTCTAGGATCGTAAAAAGAAAAACGCAGACTGAAATTTTGTAATTCGTGATATTCTTTAGGAGTACCAATGTGTTAAGTGTTTGTTAAATGCGGAGTGCTTGCAAGTGTTCGAGGAATAACTTTCCTCCGAATGGACCACTGAGTCTCGAAAACCCGCCGAGTCCAAGCAAGGCGAATGCGTACCGCCTTCCACCACTTGAGGGCGAGAGCACGACGACAGATGCTGGCCAGACTAGCGTCCGGTTAGCTACCCTACTCGGGGTGGTCAGCCAGTCTGTCAATGGGCTAACCTCTCTGTCCTTTCGTTTTCGTTCTCCTCCTCTGCGGCCCTACACTGACCGCAAGATACCAAAAAAAGTGAAAACTACGTGGCCGTATAGAAGGACTAGCTGGTCACTGCTACAGACGTTTTACATTTTTATACGTTTTTTTAATCGTCTTTATTTCTTCATTTCGTGGACTAGACCTTGCGGCCATAATAATCATCCCAGGTATACGAGAGACGCTGTGATGATAGGGCTCCCGAAATTTCTAACATCAGGTGTTGTGTAAAGTGCACTCACATATCGCACACGACATGAACCTGTGGCATCTAAGCCGTCGAAATGCGACCGCTGCAGCCGCACACCGTGACCACTGTTGCACCGAGGCAGACTGGCCCTGCGGCACGACGGCAGGCGTTAGCTTGCAGGAATTCGCCAATACGATTTTCTTTTAAATAAACAATTCTGAGTGTGTATCTTCTTTTCAGTGTGTTGCGGTTTCGTGCCCTGCTGTTATTTTCAGCCCGTCTTATACAGCGTTTCACTCAAGGCTCCATGGGCGTCGCCATATTCCTCTCTAGGCTGTTCTTTGTGCGCGTGACCCCTCCCCCCCCCCAAGGAAAATGCACTGCCGAGGCTGTGGCGCCGTCTTCTGTACTCTCGTCCAACAGCCCAAAAAAAAAAAAGGAACTCCTCCTCTCCGTATAAAGGGTCCATATAAAACCGGACATATCGGGCAGAGACATGTACACTGAAAAACTGGAAGTTAAGGACCACCCGGCAACAGAACGAAAAAAAAAATCACAGCATATCTATGGAGTGAATAATGATGAGTGGGGAAAGCTCCGGAGGGCCATGACTCTTCTGTGCAAATTGGCCCATTTCATTATCATGAAACACGTGAGAACCACTGTGTGAGATTATATAAGAACTTTTATTTATTCTCCTAAATGAGGTTTGGCTTTCGTTGTCCCTCCCAAATTACGGCTTTATATGGACCGTGAAATGCCAGAAGAGCAGTCCTTGTATAGGCTGCAGTTGGACGTTCGTAAACGCAATGTTTATATGCACGTCCCTCGGATGATTGGGGGTGTCAAGTAGTAAAAGGATGTCTGCGTGAGAGCATATCAGCATTCTGCGTCGTGTAAGCCAATTATCGTTCCTGCCTGCGATATCCACGTCAGAATCGACAACCAGTATGAACGGTGCATTCTTGTTCTTGAGTCATATGTGAAGCTCATGGGAGGCACTTTTTCCCCGGATATAACGACGGAGGGCGCAGGCCTGTTATTGGGTAAATGTAACGTTAGGTGTAATCGAGGAATCGCATCAAAGTAGGGATTACTAGTGGGTTTCGTTTTCCTTTGGCATGGTTCTTTTACTGAATGTTGAAAAAAATAAAGCTGTCCGACTTTTTCAGCATGAAAGCTGCAAATCCAGAGTAGGGATTACTAGTGGGTTTCGTTTTCCTTTGGCATGGTGCTTTTACTGAACGTTGAAAAAAATAAAGCTGTCCGACTTTTTCAGCATGAAAGCTGCAAATCCAGTCAAAGACCGCGCTGAACGCCGCGGTGCTGGAGGAAAGCGTGTCGGGGACTCTCCAGGCGCTGTTGTTTGAAAACAAATCGCCCGCAGCTTCCCTCGGAGGAACACTGAGGAGGATGCGGAGCATATAATTGGTTAACGGGGTGTTAAAGTGCGACTTACTTGGGTCGATGGCTAAATTGGTTAACGTGGTTGTGAAATGGGGTGTTAAATTGCGACTTACCTGGGTCGATGGCTAAATTGGTTAACGTGGTTGTAGGAGGGGGTGTTAAATGAGTGAACACGTACACACGTATGCGAAAAGGCGGCGCTGGTCGAAGGGACGTCGATCATTGTGTTTGTGGATTCGTTGGAATTCATTTCACCGCGACCTTGGACGTCGACGCGCCGTACAAACCAACCGACGAGCGGCAACTGAGCGAGCGAGCGCCGACCTTGAGTATATATACAGCGCGACGGCGCATGCACTGTCAGCTGTCGAATGTTCGAGAAGGGGGAGAAGCGCAACGGCGCATGCGCGCGCGTCAGCTGCCGATGTTCTCGAAGCGCGACGGCGCATGCGCGCGCGTCAGCTGCCGATGTTCTCGAAGCGTGACGGCGCATGCGCGCTACATTATACAGCTAGCGAATGTTCGTGAAGAGGAGAAGCGCACGCGGTGTGTAGAGGAGGAAGGGCGCACAGATGGTGGAGGAGTGAAGCGCGCGTGGTGTGTAGAGGAGGAAGGGATGCACAGATGGTGGAAGAAGGAGGAGGAAGCTTGCGGGCGGCGCCGCACTACAAGCCTCGAGTATTAGATGCTCCGCATCTAAAAAAATAATGGGAAAAAATGTAAGAGCGTTGATATATAGACGCCATCGCAAAAATAACATCAAAGCTACAAAAAGTCACGGAAGCGTTCGCGAGCTGCCTCGTTTCGCACATGGCGTTCACTCTTCAAGTACCACATTACTTGTTACCATCGCAACGGCGTCTTCAGTATGTTGAAAGTAACGAGAAATATGTCATTCGTTGTGTCGGCGAGCGGCCTCCGACGGCGAGGGCCCGACGACTGAACGCGAGACACAACGTGCGCCGGCACGCGCCCCCGACACGCGCAGTAGCAGTGAGTTGACCGGAGCCCGCGGAAACAGAACAAAGACTGAGCCGGCCAGCGGCCGTTTATCGAACGACACACAACGGACACGCGGACACACGCGATTGGCTGCATGCAATCACTTGTGTGTTGTTACAGGCGACATCTGTTCAACAGAGTACACACTAGGGCGCACTCGGTGCGCGCGCCACTCACAGGTGGCGTCACGGCACAACACCATTCAAGCTTCCTGTACATATGAGTTTTCAGCTCATTTCATTAGGCAGCCATGCGACGTTACAGAGCGAGGGCAACATGATCAGCTGAGACCGCGAAAATCGAGTTGGGGGTAGCCGTTCACTTTATTGTATCTTGAATTTTATTGGCTGAATGACTTTGAACAGCGTGTCCCTATGGTTGCTGTTCGTGCTGCACTAATCTCTAGCAAATTTTGAGTCTATGCAACGCGCTAGCTTGGTGGCGCAGGGTCTCCCCTGCGTCTTCTCTGGACATCAACTTTTCATCATCGTCGTCATCACAGTAGGCCAGCAGTGACTAGTAAGACTCTTCCAATTTATGTTGCACATGCCCGTTCATGATGATGATAGTTGTTTTTTTTTGCACATAGCTACACAGTTCTTACTGCCGAATGCTTTATGGGTGCTTAGAGCAAGTTAGCGGCAATCATGAAAATAACAAGCTTTCCAAAGCCTTCGAGACCTGATCCGTCCGTCTCAGTGGTTCACGCCACGAAATATATTTCACGATAGTTAATATGCCCACCTCCCCCATGTGGGTGCATGGCACATTCCTTTAATGATGATCATTGATATCGTGCAGGCCCGAGCGGCACGTGAAGGCACGCGCTCACAGAAGAAGCTTACAAACCTGGAGGACGGTTCACGGCAGGCCAGGTTCCCCACAAGTCCGCAACGAGGACGCCGTCATGAGTGAAGGTGCGCAAGGTGCAGCCACTTCGTAGTGCGGTGCCATTTTTTTCTACCTGCTAGCATCTTCCCAGAGATACTTTCTGAGCGGCCCGTGAATTTATTAGGTAGGAAGACGTCGTGCCTCGAAGGGCTTCCAACTGCGAGATCAACGGAGAGGACGAAGCTCTGCAGCATGTTCTTGTCAGTAGCGGACGGTTATGACGCCAGAAATCACCCCCCACCATTCAGCTCACAAGACTGGTTACTTACGGACCACGTAATCTGCGGCTTACTGCGTAGTTCGCCGAACCCTCCCACCTTTAATGCATTGGTCGTCACGCGCACACTAACTGCCATGGTGTAAACTGCAAACTTAGGCTTCTTCTCTACCCTTTTACGTCACTAAATGCACCCGGGAATGTACCCTATAGCCTCAACCTGCGTTTTTTCCTGCTAACAGGGCGGTTAACAGTTGTCCTTATGTTGCGTCAAATGAAAGGCCAGGCCGTCACAAACCTAAAAAAAATGCTCTAGTAAGTGTGAATGCATGCAACCTGAAAACTTATCCAAATTCAGTATGTATGTACCGGGTCGTCTCAACGCTGTATGAACATCTCGCCACGTGCTCGCGCAATATATGGTGACTTTTCCGCGGCCACTTCGAACCGTGACTCCATAGGTGACGCACAGGCCGTCGTTCAGGGAGTTTCACCACCTACTGTGATGACAACTAGCCAAACTGCTACTATATAGGCTGACATGAAGCTAGTGTTGATGTCGGTAGGTGCACAATGGGAAAATGAACTTTCATATAAAAAAAAGTTTGTCTTGTCAGCATTGTCTCATTTTCACACTTCCTCAGAGCCGTCTCTCTATACTGCAGATTTTTATGGCAGAGTACACTCGTTTCCAAAAAAGTGTCACCAACCCTTTAAAGGGGTACTGACACAAAATTTCGGGGCCGAGATAGCCTGCGGGGTCGATTCTCGTGAACATTCGTATATCATTTGCAAGATATCAACAGCGAATATAGCTTGGAAGTTATTTTAAATTAATTTCGAAGTTTGCGTGAGTGGCTGATTTCATAGCGCTATAGACTCCATCAGAGGGTACCCCTAGGTGACCCCCTACTTCCCTCACGTGACCACGCTGTGGTCAACAAAACAAGTTATGATGACGTCATAGCTGCCATTTTGCTTTTGCCGCGCTATCGTTCCCGAAGTTTATATTTCTCGGCGGCTGGTTGCGAGTGCGTGGCCATGGCGCACGCTTGTAAAGTTTCGTGTTTGGCGACATTCCAGTCCCGTTTCCTATTCGAAAATAATTCTTGATGTGGACCGTGCGGAAGTGCGTCACAGCTTTGTGTGCTGACGTGGTCATGAGTTGCACACGCTAGGTGGCGACAGTTCCACCCAGTTTTTGAAACTCTCTCAAACCGAAACTTAAACTGATTGATGATGAGGGGCCTGCAAATAATTATCTGTCGCGTGCTGTAGCAAACGATGTGTCGTGTCATGACTAACAGGCCCCCAGCAACGCATTGCAGCAGAAGAACGCGAGGCCAAAGTTTTTGTGTCAGTACCCCTTTAAACCTTCATAGAGTTTCAACTTGGGAGTTCTGGGAGGCTGCCACGTGCAGCTGTGGACCTGAACTTCAGGGGGGAAACTTGGGTGGTCGAGGGTTGGTTGGTTGGTTCCTCAACAACTTGGCGCAACCCACCTGGGGGGGGGGGGGGGATAGGCCATGAATGGGACGGTGCCGTACTTTTTAAACTAATTCACTTCTTGAAATGAAGGGTTGAATTAATTAGGTAATAATTTAAAGGTGTTAGATTTCTAAACGAAAACATTGAAAAGGATAACATAGGGGTCCTACATCGTGTAGCATAACCTTCCTCTTCTTCTCCCATTCTGTTAGACAATGGAATCAAGTCACTTTTCTTCTTCCTTCTGTATCATGTTGCACACTGTAATGGTTGAAGCCGAAAGACCTCTGCATCCTTGGTAATACATTAAGTGATAGATGACTTGCACCGAAATCATTGAAATCGCCGTGTTGGTGCCCCGCAAGTCACAAGACGCAAGATGTAGTGGTGTCCCAGCGACGATGACGTTATCATGCGACGCCACTGTGCTGTCATTATGGCTTCTTAAATACATGTGATTCGCGACTCGAAACTGCTGGGCGTGAGCGGCTTGGGTTCATAAACATCGGAGCGTGTCAAGGTGCATTCCCGTAAAGATACATTTTGTGCTCGTTAGCGGATACATACACTCCTTAACAAGTCCCCACTCGGAAGCCACTCCGAGATTTAGCTTTAAAGCTAAATCTTGTTTAAAGCTTGTTTAAAGCTGTGAAGCTTGTTTTCCCTACCCCATATTACAAATGCATGCATTATATTTTCGCGGTCGTTTTCAACGATAACCTAGTTCATGATTTTGTTTTGCTATTACTAAAATTGTTTGATTGCGTGTTCTATAACGGCAATGTATAACCTATGATTTGCATGTCATTTTGTAGTACCGGCTTTTTTGTGTTTTCTATCAATATGAATCTGTGTAAACAAATATTTGTTTTCAGATGCCTTCCCTGCTATAAGCTCTCATGAGATTGGCAGTATTGTTAAATAAATAAAATAAATAATAAATACATAAAGGGGAACTCCGGCGTTTTTTTTTTCGATATTCACCGATTTCAATAAAACTTTAAACATGTGCTCACGTTGGTACCGTGGTGATATGTGCCAAATTATACAATAGGTCATTTAGCTTTTTTTTTTTTTTAGAAATCAAGTTTTAAACTTGGTAGCTGATTCTGGGATCACACTTGTAAACGCGGGCCATCCTGTGTATATGACGTCAGGGCCTACTCTTTTTCCAAAGAGCCTGCCTTTCCCAGCAGACGGATACAACCGCGAGCACAGTTCAGTTTTGTCAGCTCCATACAGCGTGTTAGTAGCTGTTGACGTCGGGTCTTACAATATTGAGCAACGAGGAAATCGATTCGGGGCACTTCAGATGCTTTATGCACCGGAGGGTCGAAATAAAACAAAACAAAAAAACGATGCTTCCGCGCTCAGATAGTAGCTGCAATCATCCCTGAACTTGGTAAGTTCAGACGAGCGGCACAGTTTGATTCCGCGTCGGATGACATCGCACACAAGCTTTTCGCGCATCAGAATATCGAGACACGTCAGCCATGTTTACACCCTGGCCAGCCGTGGTGAGGTGTAGCGAATTTCGTGACGTCATCGACGACGGATTTTTGTGACGTCATCGGATACCCACCATGGAAGACAGAGCCGCTCCCTGTTTCGGTTTCTGTTTTGACTCGTCGTTTCTTTTTTTTTTTTTTTGCCTAAATAATATTATTGACGAGTGCCTGGGCAAAATGAACCAGCCTAGTTTTTTTTTTCAGGACTTCGAGTTGCTGCTCACAATAATACCGAGAAATTATCTCGAGACCTGTACGGTACTCCTTTTTCGCAAATAATTGTTTGTACTTCCACCCTGTAACGGCCCACTTCTGGGCTAACAGTATAAATAAATGAAATGAATGAATGAAATGACTGCCAGTACTATTGGAAAACGGCATTATCTCAATGTGGATGGAAATGCACTGGAGTTCTCCTTTAACGTTCCCACATTCTCTTTAGTAGGCTAGCAACGCCCCATATACTAAGTTGCGACGTGTAAAAAAAAAGTAACTCATTACTTTCTTACTCAATACTTTCTTTTTTTTTGTTTTGTTAACACGCCTAACGAAAAAGCTAACGGATCCACTGTGGAAAGAATACATGTTATCGCACGCAGGGTCGAGTGTGGGCTAAGAAATATTGTTTGTTTCTTTTCTACGTCACGTTTCAGGCTCAGAAGAAAGCGCCATGGATGACACATCTACAGCAAGCACTGACGATGCGCTGGACATGAGCAGCCAGATCGTCAGCACGTCGTAAGTGTCTGCCCGTACAAAGCGTACAAGTTGAGTAGAGGAGTTGAGTAGAGTAAGTTGAGTAGAGGAGGGAATACAACGAACGAGACAGAAAACCTGTATGAACTGACAACTGAGCAAGGGCCATTTTAGTTTGTTTAAAAGTCCTTACAGGCCTCGTCCGAGGCCTTAAGGTGGACATCATAAAATATTCGATCATAACGAATACTTCTCATACAGCTTGAAATGGCTGAAAGAATATGCATAGTCAATATTACCTAACAATAATTGTAGAGGTGAAACGAACAAAGGAATAGTTCAATGTGTGAATAGTTCAACGTTAACAAAGGAATATATCAAGAGAAAACATCATCAGGTGCACTTCGTACACATGTAGGCAGTGCAAAAGAAAGCACATAGTATAGTTCAAAAATGAGTAAAAATAAATGACCAGCCCACAAACAATACAGGTACTGGAACACCCATAACGAGAAAAAAAAAGGTGATACGCATTTTGTCGAGGTTGTGCAGTAGAATGTGCAATTTATGACGGGACAAAGTTTTCAAAACTTTTTTTGTTCGGATGCAACAAAACCACGAATGGTGATTCCAAAACCGAATAGTACAAGGATGCGCTAACGAATTAAAAGCGTGAGTTACTCCACATACGCGAATTAAATAGGACGAGTTTACATAGTTACAGCGAAAGATAAAAATGTCATCGTCCACAACCATAGCTTTTCTTTCTGTAGATAATTTGCGTAAATGCGCCATCCAATCGCGCTCGCTCATTTTCGTGACGTCAAGAGTGTCCCTCTTTCTAGGGTGTTTCAGAGAATTCACTTTCCCGTACGGACACATTTGCGTCGCCGGTTTTAAATAGATCTAATGAAATAAACTCTGCGAAAGCGTCGTCGCACTCAGACGACCACGAATTCAGGGGGCCCGTCACTTCCGACGAGCTAAGCGTAGGATTTAGAGCTACACTAAGCCTTACACAGGAACGATATTGGCGGGGGACTTTGTTCCCAAGTTGCAACCGAGCGTAGCACATCTCGTCGCTCGAGGTGGTTCGCTTATGCGCTGTCTCGTTTCCAGGAATGACGACAGTGACGACGACTACTCCGACGAGGCTGTGCCCATCGTCGGCTGCTGTATGTTGGGCCTGCTCATCATTATGATTATCCTCCTGTCTCTCATTGCCCGCCTCTCCGCCAGTAAGTGTGCTTCCCTGTGCGAATCGATGAGTTTGTCACATATTGAATTGCATCTCGACAAACAGATGAGAAAAAAACATTGTACGCGCGGACACCCGTGTGTGAATACGTGGGAACGATGCCTTCATTTCTCTTGGCACTGAACGAACTAAAAATAAAGCTCTCGTGTGATGCCATGCGGGCTTGCTGGTAAGACAACTGCACTAGGTTTTCTTGAAGCGCAGATAAAAGCCTAGAAAGCTGAACGTACAAGTGGTCCCGCAGATTATTGGAGGTAGGAGGTCGTGGGTTCCTGATAAGCGCACCGAGGAGCGAAGTAAATTTTGTCAGGTCGGTTTCACTTAAATTGAAGGAACCTTGAGTATACTGAAAAAGGCCCACTAATGTATTGTTCAGACTGTCAGTATTTTATATTGCTGTAAGTCACCTCTTGGGAAAATTCCTAAAGCGCCACGATTATCTGCAGGGTTTTGCTTCGGGTTGTGCAAACGTTAGTTGCATCACGGGGCACGGAGAAGGAGGGATGGGTGAGTGCCGGTGAGGTTTAGGTGGTGGCGATTTCACCTTTTGCAGCCCCCTGTCGATGCCCATGCAATGTACTATGTTTAGAGCTATGTGACGCCCCATCGAAATACGACAACAATTGTGTACAGAGGTAAACAAAGCGTATAAGAAGAGCGCAATGTTCGCCACTGTAACACGTGGTTCGTAAGAGCATGGAACATTTATTACATCCGCGTAAACACGGTGAAATTTTTACGCATGCCGCAACTTCACAAAAATTTTATACTCAGGGCGGGTAAAGAGGTGCACTTTATAGAAACGCTATATCTCATCACCAGAATATGGTTCTTAGTAAAGTGCTGGTGATAAATGGGACCAGTACAGCCTCGTCTGATCGCTTGAAAACGATAATGCTGCTATGGAGTCATATTTTGCCGAAGTATTTGCGCACGTTTTTTTTTTTCGTTCGAGGCAACACTAACGCAACCTTTGTCTTCCGCCTTCTCTTTCAGCTGACTACAATGACGATGACGACGGTAAGCTCTGCACATTCACCTCCTTGGCGTTTCACTTGATGACGTATATGTGCACAGCAGTGATGGTGGCGCCATCTAATGGAACCTGGCCCAACCGGGACCTGTGTGGTCATTTTTCTAGCTAATTAAGACACTCATCTGGTTGTCTTAATTAGCTATTGCTAATTGTTTCATTGTTAATTAAGATACCCATATGGGTGCCTTATTTAGCAATAAAGGTAGTTAGCGATCTTGCCACCAGGTCTGAAAGGGTCACTGCCCACGTCAAGCCGCCTTAAGGGCCGCGGCTTCTTATGAATAAAGTTGATTGCTTCATGTGACGTCGTTGGAGTATGTGCAGGGACTCGGTGTAGGCATCCCGATTCCGCGCCACGGCTCTAATCTTTATTTGATGCCGCCATCTTTTGCCGTGTAATCCAATTAGAGAAAAACGATGCTTTGTCATGGTGACCCGACCGTAGTGCTCGATTGCTGCGATACGTCATCGTGCTACTTCACCGACATGTTATATTGCGTGTCAGAAATGACTCGAGCTACGTAGCATACCCCCCCCCCCTCCCTCCTACCGAAATTCTGAAAATGGGCCCACATACGGGACGAAAATTCAGTCTCTTCAGAGGGTGGTGAAAAGGGGCGCTGCTTAGCCCGCATCGGCAAGATCAAATACGGCCCATTCATCGAGCACTGGAATTCACCAGAATTAGTCACGTAGTCTGTTGTCCCGATAGTGTCGATGCGTGTAACGATTTCGTCATCGAAAGGCAATGTCTTATCAGTATTTAGTGAACTTCACATTTGCTCAGAGCTTTCTCCGTATGCTATTATAGCCTGCCCTGTGGTGGTAGTATCTCTCAACTTTTTTTTTTCAGACGCGGCGTCGACTTTGAAGTACAAGACAGCCGGAAAAAGTGAGTGCCGAACTTTTCTTCTAAGAGGAATAGCGTTCTTCATCTGCGTCGGCATTTTTTTTTTCGCCGTTCCGTTTGTCTGCATGTCCGCTGCTAGCTTAATTAAGAGCTGGGAGTGTACAAGCAGTCATAGGCATTTCACGGGTTATTACGGTACAGGGGCAAAGTTTTATCGCAGCAACTGCCCACCCCTCGCTCCTACGTTGTTCGAGTCTAAAGGACAACACATTTCGCAATGCATTCACAAACGGAAATGAAACGCTGGCGCGCTTTTCACGATACCTTGCCTCAGGTCTCTAGCTTTCTGGGAGTGAAGCTTGCAAGTAAATGGTAATTGCATGCATCGCGTGTGTTGGGCCGTCGTTAAAAACCTGCTAATAAAGCAGCCATGGACCAGTTCTAAGTAATCGTCGAATGACCTCATTATCGGACTTTAATGCCCCGGGGATCGATTGCCGCAAAGATTACTCGAACGGAAGCTCGAATACGTCTATAGAATGAGCCGAGTTGCTGAAATTGGTCGCACTCCTGAATCGCTTTCTCTCTTCTCTCGTCCCTATGGGCGCGTTGTAAGAGATGGTGCGTGGAAGGGAGATTACGTCAGTGCGTTTCATGACCTTGAGCTCGCTTGATGAAACACCATCGCTCTCTCCATTTGCGATCTCTGTGCTTCCCAGTGCGCGAGCGTGCATGGCTCACTAGGTAAGGTTAGCAGACTATGGAGGGCTGCTTAGGCGCGTGGCAAGAAGCGCGTCATTCGAAAGACTCCATTTATGTCGACTATTGGCCATGTAGCGTGCTATCTGCTTTTCGACGTCAAAAAGCAGGCACCGGCAGCTTCGAGGATGGTGTGAGCACCGGCCTCTCTCTACGAAAACTGGGCGCTCGAGAAAAGCTGGCGTTCCTCTTCTCAACGTGCCTTGCCGCGTGGTACTGCAAGAGATGGCTGTCTCCTGGACAGTGGCGCAGCCCAGGGGTGGCGCACTGGACCCGTGCCCCCCCCCCCCCTCCTCCTATTTGTTTTTTTTTGCCATGGCACAGAGTGAAAAATGACAATCAAAGAGATGCCAGCTTTACCCTTCTTCCTGGGAACAATTTTCGCCTACGCTACTGCTGCGGGCTGCGTTTCGTCACCAAGCCCGAGGTGTGGTTCATGGCCCCTTCAAAGGGTTACTGACACGAACTTTTTCCGTTTTATTCCGCGTCAAATGAAGGATCAAGGAAATGTGCTTGTAGGCGTGACTGCATCATGAGAAAGTAATTACACTATGTTTTTTGAAAGCTAGCTAGTTCCGGTTCCCTTTGTACCGTGACGTCAAAACACGTTATGAGCTTCGTGACGTGCTCGCGCAGTATATCATGACGTTTACACGGTTGCTGCGCTTGATTGCTCCGCTGGTGGCGCACATGCACCCATGCCGTGGCCTCCCGCTGCGATTTCTGCAACGACCGCACGTGCCATTCTCAGATCAGCCAATGGCTGATAGAAGGCATTCTACGAGGGATTTTTGAGTTTCCTCCGTCGTTCGTCGAGAGAAGAGGAAGCTATTTCTAGCTGACTTAGATCATTTATTGTGAATTTCAGGCCACATGCAGCGCTATAATATTTGGCTCACGTGTTGTCGGGAGCCTCTACTATAGCGATCGGCAGCGTTTTCTGACCATGCTCAAAAAGTGTTCCAGGGCCCCTTTAAAGGAAACTTTCCTAGCTTACTACAAAAAATAGAAGAAAATGCGAAATGCAATAGATACAATAAAATATGTTGTCAAAGGAAAATTTTCTTGCTTACAATAGAATAAGAACAACGCAATAGAATATAATATTATATTTGTTGGAGGAAACTTTCATAGCTTACAGCAGAAGAGAATACAACAGAATACGCTGTGTTTTAACACGCGGTGACCGGGTAGTATGGCTCAGGAAAAACATGTTTTAGACTAGTGACGTCTGCGCAGCTCATCAACGTACTTATAATGATTTTTTTTAAATGGGACGAAAACACTATGAGGTGTGGTTCATGCCGCTAAATAAAGGTCCGCCGGCCGCTTGTTTGAGATACCAGTTCTACGGAAAATTTTCGCGGTAATCGTGCATTCCATGTATCCATGACAACTGTTGCTTCCACTTCGCATTCATAACGCCCGTCAACACAAGATGTCGTGGTGCCTGGTCTCGCAGCAAAGCCAACAAAGACTCCGGCCTCGACTCCTGGTGGAAGTTCGCCTCCCAGTCGGGCTACGAGGGAGAAACGGGACAAACCCTCTCCCAGACCGTCTAACGTACCCTCTACTGGACCATCTGACGGACCCACTCACGGACCACATGTAAGTCCCTCGCACAGGCGACCTCGTAGTAGTCATATAAAAGTACCAGCAAATTGTCACTCGATAGCACCGACAGTTTTTTTTAACTATTGGCATTCTAAAGAAACTAACGAAACTACTATTACGTCTAAACTATCGATAGATTTATAGGTAGTGCTATCGATGGTACAATAGTTGGCATTACTACCAATTATACTATCAATCGTGCTTTGCATATTGATGTTGTTTTCGATGGAGGCGGAAATGCTGTAGGCCCGTGTGCTCAGGTTTGGGTGGCATGTTAAAAAACCCCATGTGGTCCAAATTTCAGGAGCCATTCACTACGGGGTCTCTCATAATAATATGGTGATTTTTGGGACGCTTCACCCCACTTATCATCAATTATGCTGTTTTTGGTGGGTGATATCACAAGAACATTTGTGATATTACTATCGAAAGAACTCGGTTCGTTTAAATCACGAGGGATTCTTTTCTTAATTAATTGCATGGACACCCTCTGCTGGATTTTTCCGCCGGCGTCAGCGTCACCAACCGCATATGTACACGTATCTATATATATGAAAATGCAAGAAAAAAACAATCCGGCGTGCACAATCGAACTGGGTCTTCTCAATCGCGAGTGCGTGTGCCACCGAAGAGCACGTCCTTCAACGTTCAAACAGCAAGCTATTTATATCTACTACTTATCGCTGCGGATGGGCATCTTGGGGGATATTGTGTTTTCAGCATTACCAGCAAGATGGCGCAATGAGCACGCGTCACCACATCGCGTGGCGGCGCGTGCTCTATTCTCCCACTCTTACTTTGCCCCCCTTAGAGGAGGGGAGCAACGCTCCCTCGCGCGCCCTTATCTCGCGTTCGGGAGGAGAGGAGTATCGTACGTCTTGGCTGGCCTCGGGCTTTACCTGAAATGATTCTGTTGTAGTTACAGGGTGCACAAAGGTTACTACAATAATCGCAGTCTCCGTTTGCGAAAACCTTGTGCCTTTCAGACACAGCGAAATAACAACTGATACGTTTATTCACGCGCATCTGTACCTGTGAGTAACGCGGGGCGCGTTTCAATTTGCTTTCGAATCTGCGCGTGACCTTCCAATTTGTTGCTATCGCATTCATTGCTTCGTCTTTGCGGAAAAGCTGTGACTTTTTTTAATCGTTTGAGAAAGTGAGAATGCCGGAATATGTCCACCAATAAATTCATATTCAAAATGACTAGTCACGTCTTAAAATTTACAATCTTATAGTCTTTCATAGTTTTATTTCGCATTCACAAGCACAACATAAATTTTAAACCGCGTACTTTTGCCACATGTGACTGCTTCCTTTCCGATACAGATGAACATATCAACTCTACTACCACGTGTTAGCCCGGCATTCCAGTGGAGGAACTGAAGAATGTTAACTTTTCTGCCGCTCAGTCTTCTCCTTTAGTTGGGCCCTATACCTGCACATAGCGAACCAAGCTTATGCTGCAATGAGTTCTTGCAATGGAACTATCCAATGTGCTGTCGACAGTGATATCAGAAGCTTTATCTTTACCATCGATACTTTGATAGTGACTGAACTATCGATAGTTTCGATAGTACTACCGATAGTTCAGCACTACATCAAATCACTGATGAGCTGGAAGTCGCTGTCATATACAACCTCGTAGTCCATCTGACGGACAACGTGGCTGGTCCACTAATGATGACTTGGAAGTTCCTCTAGTGAATGAGCTGACAAGCTAATAGACGACCTGACAGGCCTTAAAATGGACGACCTGGTTGTCACTCTGACGGATCACCTGCCAGGCCCTCTCACGGAATACCTGGTATCTCGCTACTGGAAGACCTGGCAGTCATTCTCAAGTAGAAGCACCTCAGTTTCATTTCTCCGTAATGTTCAAAGAATCGGGGGAAAACTAAAAAGGGCTTAAAGCTAGACAGGCCCTTCACGAATGTATTGGCGTTTTACGATATCAAGCAATAAGCTTTGATATAGCAGGTAGCAAAAAAAGGTCTACGAATGACAAAAACGCTACACCAGTTTGTAACTGTTAACTTGGATTTAAGATCAGGGGCAGCGGGTAGTACACCAAGATTTTAACGCTACATATGGCGTATCTTTCTTCCGCTCGGTGAACTTTATTCCTGCCCCTTGTTGACAATGGGTTCACCTAGCGTGCCCCTTGTGGTTTCACCAGAAGGACTACCTGTACAGCCCTTCTCAGGGAATGCCTGGTGTGTCTCCACAGGTAACACCTGGCATTTCCACACCTGGACGCCCTGGCAGTCAACCAACGGCGCGTCCTGGCGGTCAACCAACCGCACATCCTGGAGGTCAACTTACTGCACATCCTGGCATCCAAACAACGGCGCGTCCTGGAGGACAACCAACTGCACGTCCGGGAGGGCAACCAACGGCGCGTCCTGGCGGTCAGCCAACCGCACGTCCCATAGGTCAACCAACAGCTCGTCCTGGTGGCCAACCAACGGTGCGTCCTGGCGGCCAACCTACGGCGCGTCCTGGCGGTCATCCATTCACACATCCTGAAGGTCAACCAACTGCACATCCTGGCATCCAAACAACGGCGCGTCCTGGAGGACAAACAACTGCACGTCCGGGAGGGCAACCAACGGCGCGTCCTGGCGGTCAACCAACCGCACATCCTGGAGGTCAACCAACTGCACATCCTGGCATCCAAACAACGGCGCGTCCTGGAGGACAAACAACTGCACGTCCGGGAGGGCAACCAACGGCGCGTCCTGGCGGTCAGCCAACCGCACGTCCCGGAGGTCAACCAACAGAGCGTCCTGGTGGCCAACCAACGGCGCGTCCTGGCGGCCAACCAACTGCACGTACTGAACGCCAACCAACCGCGCGTCCCGGAGGACAACGAACGGCGCGTCCCGGTGGTCCTTCAACTGATATTCCCGGGTTCAAAACGACAACACCAAGTTATCGACCCCATACCCCGTCTGGGCAACCTGTGACCCCGTCATGGCATCCAGCGACTGGGCCGCCATCAGCGAGCACAGCGCCCATAGGGACCAGTACAGCTTCATCACCGGTGTCGGGGTAAGTCTGTTTGCCCCACACTTCACACTATTGAAAACCGAGCTTTCCGTCGCAACCATGGTTTCATAGTGGTGCAGAAAAATTTGGCACTAGTGTCTATCAGAGCTGCAAGTCATTACATTGCAGCGAGAATGGAGTGATCAGTGTTGCCATGTGCCACCGAGCAAACAAGCGAATATTCATCACAAAATATTTTTTTCTAATCTTGAGAATGATTTCAATTTTGCTTTGAACGATATCGCACATACACGCAGGGGAGTTTATAAAAATTGCCTAATTATTTTGTACTGCGAAAATATGCGCAACTATGATCGAAAGCACATAGCTACTTGTACTCGGTGTTGCATGAAACAGCATTCCAAGGAACCATGACTTGCCAGCGCATGATTAACAATACTTGTAATTTCCCTCAACGAAGTTCGAAATACCAACCTTTAGTGGAAACAGTACAAAGTGAAGCCCCTAATCAGGGATCTCACTTTTTGCGACTGAGGTCCTGACCATATATCTGCAAAAGACGCACGATTCTATTCACTCAGACTAACTCGGACTCGGATCAAGCTGTGAGTCTGAGTGATTCCATGTGAGTAATAGGTTTGTAAACTTGAACTCCAGTGAGTCCGACTGACATTTTAGTGAGTTTTGAGCCTGAGTGAGTCTGTTTGAGGAAAACATTGGTGAGTGTGAGTCCGAGTGAAGCCTAAGGGTAAGGTATGTGTCGTGAAAGAGTCTTTGTACTGGCCTATGATCCTGACATGCCGTACCATGGCATGTTGGTTCTGAAGGTCCTGGCAGCTGAGCAGAACCACAGGGATTGTTCTCTCGTGTTAGCTTGGTTTTACGAAATAAAGAAGAATGGAGCTGGCATGCCTATATTCCTGGCACCTACCGTGTGGTAGGTGCCAGCCACCTCCTCGCAGTTCGGCAGATTTTGTGTCGATGACAGAACCCTTTGTGGTCTGAATGAAGGAGGTTTAAGAAAAATTTTCCTCCTTGGTCTGAACCTCTTCTGGTTTTGACTTACGAGACGATGATGTAGACTTCTTCCAACAGAAATTGCTTCCTGCGGTTCATTCCTTCACGTTGCAACTTCTGCTTCGAGCCTCTGCTCTCTCCTTTCACATCCTACTTTCATTTCATGTCTCCAATTACGACTTTCTGCTGCATAACGATGAGGGTGCGATTCAAAGAATGCACCGTTCACCTAGATACAGGTGCAAGCTTATGAAACCGACGTGGTTGACAATAATCCAGAGTGACCTTTACTACGGTGTGCCTTACACACACACACACACCCACACACGCACGCACGCACACGCACGCACGCACGCACGCACACACACACACACACACACATTGTAGATTTGGAGTGCTAAATCGCCAGAAAATTATCATTTATTCTTTCAGGCCACCTTCAAGTCTAACTTCGAGACGTGCTCTATCGACAAGCTCTGCAACTCCGCCCACTCGACCTGTGACGGCGACTCCGCCGTATGCCTCCAGTAAGTAGAACATAACCACGCAGTTTTTGTAAAACCATGCCTTCACGTATATTATCCACTGCGTGTTTACACAGGGGCTTTTTGTGATTTCAAATGTTGTTTTGTTACTCTGGTGTGTATTAACAGCAGAACTAATTCTAATGTACAAATGTTGGGGCTATTTGCTTCTTTCCTGCCAATGACATGATACTGCTAGGAAGACAACAGTATGGTGGCCTTTCCTACAGCATCGCTCTTGTCACGTGTACTTCGGCCTCCACACAATACCTTAATTCATAGGTGCGCACATGGGAGCGGGGAAGGGGGACGCAATACCGGCCCCACGCATTGAAATGTTATGTGGGGGGGGGGCGAGAGGGGGGTGCAAAGTCGGCCTCGCACATTGACATGATATGGAGGAGGGCGCTGCGACAAACCTTCACCCCCTCCCCCCTTGAGAAGGAATCCTGCGCACGCTTATGCCTAAATTATCATCTTTCGCATTGGAAGTGTATGGGAAGAGAATGCAGAATATTGCAGTGACGTAGGGAAAGTTCGAAAAGTGAATCTGAAAAAGTGGGACTTAATGCCTAGACATTCCTCTAGAAATTACTTCTTAATGACCACTTTTTCTTTGTATTTCAGCGTCTCGACCGGGGAAGCCACTTCGTAAGCATGTTCCGATTGTCTCGTTAAATCTCTTGTGTAGGAGGCCCAGGTTATTATGGGAACTCTGTAACGTATGGGATCACAATGAAATCGCACCGGCACGCATAGAGATGACCTGCTGGGCTGGGGATGATGGTGGTGAAAGTCTATTTTGCAAAAAAAAAAAAGTCCTGAATGACTCCCACCTTAGTTATGGGTAGAGGGAACCGCCGCGTTAGGGTAGAGAACCCTAAGCTCTCCACCCGGGACCTCGTGGGCCTTCTGGACGACTCGTAGCTGACCTCTGAGCACACCACCTTTGTGAATCTGGCCCCATAGTGGTATTCGTTCTTTGGGAAAATGTCACATGTTGCACAGTTGTATATTGTGTTACTTAAAATCCCCACCGCATTTATTCCGCGTACAATAACAGACTGGAACAACTTGCCTTGTGAACAGCTGTCCAATATTGACGCTATTGCTCAGTTAAGATGTTAAGTTTTTTTTATGCTTTGTATATGCCTTGTGTGTGCCTTTTTGTTCTTGCCTTGTATATGCTTTGCATATGCTTAGTTTATATGCCAACTTTTGTATTGTTTCTTTTCCCGTTCCATACTTACAATGTTGTTTCCCTCTGGTTATTATAATTTGTACTTCCCATGCCCCTCCTGCTTGGGCCCTTACCTGGGCCTGCAGTATGTCATAAAAAAAATTCCGCGCAAAAAAAAAAACACCGTCGCAGCCTGGGTCGATGTTTCTCATCCTCCACGGACCGGGGTATAGGCACGTTTGTAGCATGCGTAAGGTAACCAACTGTCATCTAGTGAACTATTATGCGGTTGAGAAAACTCGCTTCCACCTAAGTGCCTTGTCGTCCAATTACCATGGCACCCGGGCACCCCGGTGCATATGGTGCTACTTCATTGTTAAATTTAGCAGGCAATAGGGAAATCATGCTAAGTGACGGTGATGCAGCATGCAAGCTGTAGCCAACCGTAGTCTTCACGATTATCTCCGGCAACGCCCAACGATGCGCTCCAGGAGCTAATCTCTGAGGCGACGAGCAGCATAACGGCAAGAGCATTGCATGCGTGCACCGAAAAATGCGGCCTCGTGCCGTCTTACCAGAATAGAGTCTTAAAGTGCGTTACCTTTATTTAACGCCCAAAATGAGGTATTCGAGAGAAAAATAAGCATTAGGCGCATATTCATGAAAAATCTTCGTCTTCCAAACGTTAATGACGTATTTAAGCATATATTCATTGACTTCTAAATTTTGGATGAAGATGAAGATACAGATCTGGTTCTCAATTTTGCGTGGCTGGCAGCGAGAATGTGTTGTCTCAAAAGACCACAACAAAACCAAGTATGACGTGATGAAATCAAATATGGTGTTTATTATGATTATTTGATGGCCAAACCTTCGCATTTTTGCGTACAGTACTGTAATTATGGAGTTTTGAGTTAGGCCGTCGGAAAGACATGTCTAGAGCATACGTAGAACGTACATGACAAATTTTTTAAGGACATTAAGTCACGTGGTTGGAGATTGACGCATCCGTACATTGCATCTACTTACTCTTCTTTCGAAACAGGTTCACATTGCAAAGCTCAACTCTTGTGATTGCCTGAAAGGGCACTTAGCGGATCGGGCACAAGGTGTCTTCGATTTGTCATCTCTGAGCGCCCACGAATGCCCTGTATGAATGGCTGTTACCAAGCACGGGGTGACGCCCCTTTAGCGTATCTTGAGTCTTGGAGGTAGTCGCGGAGAATTCGGAGTTAAAATAGAAGCTAATCGACTCTTTGAATCTCAGTTGATCTATGCGCTAGCCGCAGTACAATGCCTCGGAGATCATTCCGCTTTCTTTTCTTTTTTTTTTTCATGATGTCACGGTGTATGCTCATTGCCCATAGTCTTGAAACGCCTTTTGATCTTCGAGGCTTCGCTATGGCAATAATTGTCACTCCAACCTCCATAAAACCTCACCAAAGCTGCAAAAAGAACCATTAAAAACTCATAAATAAAGGTGGAAGATTCGCCGATTTCAGGTGAAATTAACGAAACGATATCGATAGTGGCCCATGAAATGAAGCATCGAAATGCCTTCGGGTGTCAAAACGTACGTCCGCGACTCTCTTTGCAGGCAACTTCACCCTGATCTGCGTGTTCGAGTACATCACGCACGACATCTGGAAGAAGACGGACCAGTGCACAGACTACGTCTACATCCGGGCATTCTACTACGCCATCAACGTCAACCACGAGCCTCTCGTTTTCACCAGGAAAACGTTGACACGTGAGGAGATACGTAGATGCTTTTTGAATAGTGAAACCGGTGATCACAATGGATGAAACCAATGAGCGCGCACTCTCTACAGTGACGTCATGAGCCAAAAGGCCGAGGACCCCGCCATTAACATTTCCGAGTGCTTGAGCGGGTCTGTTTCTTTATTCCTGTAGATTATTCGCGGCTACCCGGGACTTCTTAAAGAGATACCAAAGTGAAACAATAAATTGGGTTATATTGATAAACTGTACTTTGAGAAACTTCATAGGTCTATTGAGGAAAAGATTAAGATCAAAGTTTCGTTTCTAAATTTCCTGTCAATAACCACACGTGACGTCGGGAATTTCAAAGTGTGTTTTTGTATTTTGGTGACGGCTGGCTCAGTTAAACTTCCTGATACCTACTGGGCTTGGTCAAAATCTACAACGTCACACCGATTGGTGCGGAAATATGAAAATGGTGTCGCCACCCGCGTTTTCTTATGCCACGTTTTCTCGAACTAATGTTAGAATAATTGTTTTCGTATTTAGTGTCCCTTTTTTTATCCGGCTATAAGATGCAATGCAACTGACATTTACCACATTCTACTAATCTAGAAGCTTTTATTGCAGCACATTTCTGTGTCAGCAGAAACGAATGTTCTGTAGACTACGAGTGTCACCCTGCTTTTTTTTCCTCTTTCAGGGAGGACTCACATATTGTACTACGACGACCCAATGTACTGGTACAATCTCAGCATGGCGGACAATGTGGTCAACTTCGTGCAACGCCTCCGTTACGCGCACGCCGACTGGTACCTCGGCATGTGGGGCGCCACCTTCATACGACTGCTGTGAGTATTCGAAAATCCACATGGAGGCTTCCTACAGCGTAGTTGTAAACGGTACAGCTGCCCGTTTTTACAGCTTTCGGCCACGAACAAAAAGAAAATATTGGCTGTGGCTTATCTCAGTTATGTCTCGATGTACGTAGCGACAAGTGGGCTGAATCTTATTGTTTAGCTTGGTTATCTGCAAGGTTACGCTTGTCGAAGTGCGTGAAAAAGCCCTAAAGGTTTCGTTCCGACAACGAAGCGTGGAAGAAAGTTTAAGCGGAAAGACAGGGAGGTTAGCCAGTTCTTGGACCGGCTGGCTACCCTGTACTGGGGAAAAGGGTGAGGGGTTTCTTTCAGTCTCTACGACTCACTTTTCACATCAGCCCACGAGTCCCGCCGATCCGCCAACGCCGGATCCTCCACTTAGGTCACACCAGATGACGCGGCAAGCGGTGTTGCCAGCTGCGGTGGTTGCTAAGCAACGGCTGACCTCGTGGTGCGGCCACTGGCCGCAGCGAAATGGCGAGAATATGGCCAGTGTACAAAAATAACTGCGGCGTAGCCAGGGTGGGGGGACACACCGAGCCCATGCCCTCCCCCTCCCCACAGAATTTTTTTTTTCGTCATGGCACACAGAGCACAAAATGACACTCGACCACATTTGCCTGCCCTGCCCCCACGTAGATCAAAGTGGCGCCCCCGACCCCCGAAATATATTTTTGGCTACGCCCCCGTAGAAGAAATGCCGTGACCATCTCTGAATTGGCGATGACATCATATCGTTTTCATACAGGTGTAAGCTGCGGCCACTTCTACATAGGGCAGACGGGCCACTGCAGTAATATGGAATTATTGAAACGTCATAAATCACCCGAGGCTTATCTTCTTACCTGTCATTACATTATCGAGAGTGTAAGTGCATGCCAGAGTTTGATGATTGCGCTGTTTTGTACCGGTATAAGGTTGAAAAAAAAATGCACCTGATGATCGAGGCCTGGCATATCGATAATGGTAGCACAGGCGTGAGCGCACCGTCGATTAACTTGCTTAATGTTGAAATCGAGTGCCTTAGCAGCTATCTTTCACGTTCAACCCCATGCATACTGATTTGATCGCCTATTGCATGGGCATAGCCTAATATGTCTTCGTGCCTTCTTTCTTTTCCCCCAATGTGCGTCTCTTCGGTCCTTAGTCGGCGTCTGAGGTGTCTAACTTTTTTATTGTGTCCGTGTTTGCACCACCTGTCTTTTATAATGACTTCACATATTGACGTCATCACGTGACATTGTCATGACATAAGAAAGCACGTTTTGTGACGTCATCACGGTCATCACATTACTCTACGGTGTCACATGAGAGCGTCATCAATAGACTTCGTGAATCGGTGTCAACTCACATCGTCGACGCTTTCATCGTCACTTGGCGTCGTTCACGACGCACTATCGATGCACTATTGTTGCTCCGCAGGACAAGTCTGTGGGACACCGACATCGTACACGATTCGCTCTACGAACTGACTCACCGCATGTGGTTCGGCCCGATCAACTCGTCCCGGTTCGACGGATTCGCGGTAATCAACACGATCATCAAGGACATGAGAGGAGCGTACAAGGTTGAACAACAATACAACGTAAGGATACGTTTTCAAAAAAAAACATTGCGATTAATGTTAACGACAGACATGCTAACACTTTTGTCCTTCTTTCTGTTCACTAGAAAACCCTTAATTACATTTCGGATCGTATTAATTATGACCGTCAACAGCGTCAACACGAACGTCACCAAACGTGACTTGACCATATGGGTACACGCACGTGGTAAAATAGCGTTGTGCTGACGTGATTTGTGACGTCATCAACATGTGTTCCCTTCAATAGTTAGTGGATAACACACTGCAGCTATTGCGGCTTCAACTAAATTAGTCATTTTTTTTTCACCCTCAGTTTGTCAAAGTTTATCTAAGGAATTTCATTTCATTCTTGTCCATGCAATCATAATAACCGTGGTGGGAGAATGTATCGTGTTCTACATCAACTCGCATCACACATCTATGTGAACGCTTTGAGCATTTCTTCCCTTTCCGTCCTCCATTTATGTAAAACCTGCAAGGTTATTACGAATCTATTTAACATGGGCAGAAAGATCATGCATGACGTTTCTATCAACACCTTTCAATCGAGCCCGGCTTCTGTAGTAATAGTGATGCTAGCAAAATGCGCTCCATCCTAGTACACGGAAACCGAGACAAATGAAGCACACTGTGTACACTTTCTTTTACGTACACTGGTTGTGCAGACAGCCGTGTAGCACAACGTGCGAACGATAGTGCAAGCTGTTCTTTGCTCTTTATACTTTCCTATAAGGGCACACCAGGCAAGCTCACATATCGTAAAGCGAACTCGATACTCGTAGCTTTGACAACAAAGCAACAAGACTTTCGACCACTCACCGCTCACATACATCTCGCACCTTGCCGCTTCCTGTGACGAGCGTCAGATGAAAGCGTGACCACCTGCTTTGCGGTGAAATGGCAGCAAAGGAATCCAGGATGACTGAGGGCCAGCTTCAAAAATTATTTTCTTTTTTAATACAAAAATTTTTTTACTAGACTTCTTCATCACTTAACCATGCAGAGTTCTATCAAACTCCGCTTTATGAGAATTTTTTTGACCGTATTAGTACGGAAGTATGGTCAAATATGGGACAAATCGCATACTTTTGCCGATTTCAAAATTTGTTTGGGCAGATTTGAAGTCTATTTCGCCTCTAAACATTTTTGTACGACACTAAAATTTCCTAAAAAGCACAATATTCTCAATATTGCTTAGAGAGAGTTCCAGCTAGCATAGGAAAAAATGGCGGACTTTGAAGATTTCTTTGGTTTTTGAAAAGGTCTAGCTGGTAGGTAAAGACAAAATTTTAGAACGGTTTAGTATCACAACTAAACAAAACTTCGTTAGTAGCTCAAGTGCTGTTTCGAAGTTTCGCAAACAAATATGGCTTTTATATACATGTTCCTATTGAACACTTTATGGCAAAAGCAAACGAACTTTGAGGGGACGCCACAGTCAGAAAATTTTTCGAGTATATATATATATATATATATATATATATATATATATATATATATATATATATATATATATATATATATATATATATATAATAAAAAAGAAGAATGGTGTTACCCAACCAAACTTAGTGCATATAGTATAGCATAGCGATCACTACAAATTTTTTACGCTAATGACAATTGAGTAAATAATTATTGTATATGCACGCCAAAAAGTACTTGCCTATTTATCTAATTATCAATGAGATAGATGTGTGTAGGTTCAAACAACAACTGTGTTTGGTACTTTCAATAACGTACTAATTACGTGCTCATTTTTTATGCTGATAAAGAAAGCCCGCAAAATATGAAAAGTAACACTTGACTATACTGCTGCGTGCATCTGTAAGCAGCACCTTAAAACATAATCACTTTTAGGTGGCCATTATCAATGAAAGAAATGTATAAAGAAGAAATGTCACAGCTTTGTCACAAAGGCACCGAGCAAGAATATTCCTGCTCCGAACGCAAAGGCGAAGCAATGAACGCGATAGCAACAAATTGGAAAGTCACGCCAAGAATAGCAAGCAGATCGAAACGTGCCCCACTTTCCTCACTCACAAATGACGCACGAAACGTAATCACAGGTACAGATGAACGCGAATAAATGACAAACGACACAGAACCTGCAAAAGGTGCATAGCCGCTGGATACCTAGCCGTGTCTTAAGATGCTTTCTCGCTGGCTATGTATACTCGTGCACATGCTGTCAAGTGATGTTCGCGACTGTGGCAGGAATGATTGTACAAAATCCGTTTCACCAAAAAACTGAAGCAGTGAGTGTTATAGCGACAAATTGCAATGTCATATGAAGTGAGGCTGGCAGTCAACTCATTCAGATCCGGTCTCGCGTAACTCTACAAAACGCCGGTGTAAGAGGCCGCTCCAGGTACACTCATGGCACCGATTTTTCATGTTGAGAGCACAACCCGTAGAAGCTCCCGCCTGTTATGGAGGCACAAGGCGCGGGCGGATCGTTTTCCAGACGACCGGGGCCCGCAAGACCATTTTTTTTTATAGCAGGCGCTGCATCGGCAGGATTTTGCCACGTGATCCGTACACTTTTGCTCACGCCTGTACACAAAAGGAATTTTCGTGTGACGTCAGTGGTATTACATGCCTGCCACCAGCACTGTCCAATGTTGACAATAATGCAAGCCATCAGTGTAAACCCAGTGTCTTAAGCGAAAATTCAAGTAAATTGAAGGCTATGGGTGTATATAGCCGCCTGGTGTATTTATCTTTCCAGGATAGCATTTTTAAAGGCCCAAATAAGCCAATCATACGGTCAGACTGGACTTACTTGCACACTGCCGCCGTATGGCCGGGAGGGCAAGAAGTGGTCACCGACAGACACATCAGGAACTTCCTCAGGTAATCTATGCTATATTATGTATATTCTTCACTGTGTGTCTCTTTCACTTATTGATTAGAACTAACCGACAATTTTACCAAGAGAAATAAAGGGTATGTTATTAAAAGTAACTGTAACAAAAATGTGAAGAAAGAAAAGTGGACGTAAAGTTAACTTGCCACTCGCAGGATCCGAACCTTCGAGTAACGCGTCCGATATACTCTCTAAGCTACGTTGGAGGTCATCCGTCCGTCCACTTTTATAAGGTATAAATGTGCATTTAAATCTGTGAGTGTCAGTGAGTGCAACCTGTTGCCTTTAATGAGAGTGTGGAACCCTATTTTTTGCCTGTTGCCGTCAAGCTGCACGTGATCTTATGGCAATTTTAAAGGAGCCATATATGGTATATGTCACTGCATATATAGTAAATGTAAATTATGTTTGCCGTCTGTGGCTTCTATAAGAGCCATGTCATCATCATCATCATCATCATCATCATCATCATCAGCCTGACTACGTCCACTGCAGGACAAAGGCCTCTCCCATGTTCCGCCAGTTAACCCGGTCCTGTGCTTGCTGCTGCCAATTTATACCCGCAAACTTCTTAATCTCATCTGCCCACCTAATCTTCTGTCTCCCCCTAACCCGCTTCTCTTCTCTGGGAATCCAGTCAGTTACCCTTAATGACCAGCGGTTATCCTGTCTACGCGCTACATGCCCTGCCCATGTCTATTTCTTCTTCTTGATTTCAGCTATGATATCCTTAACCCCCGTTTGTTCCCTAATCTACTCTGCTCTCTTCTCGTCTCTTAAGGTTATACCTACCATTTTTCTTTCCATTGCTTGCTGCGTCATCCTCAATTTAAGCTGAACCCTCTTTGTAAGTCTCCAGGTTTCTGCTCCGTAGCTAAATACCGGCAAGATAACGCTGTTATATACCTTCCTCTTGAGGGATAGTGGCAATCTACCTGTCATAATTTGAGAGTGCTTGCCGAATGTGCTCCACCCCATTTTTATTCTTCTAGTTACTTCACTCTCGTGGTTCGGCTCTGTGGTTATTACCTGCCCTAAGTAGACATAGTCTTTTACAACTTCAAGTGCACTATTACCTATCTCGAAGCGCTGCTCCTTGCCGAGGTTGTTGTACATTACTTTCGTTTTGTGCAGATTAATTTTAAGACCCACCTTCCTGCTCTCCTTGTCTAACTCCGTAATCATGAGTTGCAATTCGTCCCCTGAGTTACTCAGCAATGCAATGTCATCGGCGAAGCGCAGGTTACTAAGGTATTCTCCATTGACTCTTATCCTTAACTGTTCCCATTCTAGGCTTCTGAAAACCTCCTGTAAGCACGCGGTAAATAGCATTGGGGAAATTGTGTCCCCCTGCCTTACACCCTTCTTGATTGGTATTCTGTTGCTTTCTTTATGAAGCATTATGGTAGCAGTTGATCCCCTGTAGATTTCTTCCAGAATGTTTATATATACTTCATCTACGCCCTGATTCCGCAGTGTTTGCATGACGGCTGATAATTCTACTGAATCAAACGCCTTCTCGTAATCTATGAAGGCTATGTATAGTGGTTGGTTATACTCTGAGCATTTTTCTATTATCTCATTGATAGTATGAATGGGCTCAATTGTTGAGTAGCCTGTTCGAAATCCTGCCTGTTCCTTTGGTTGATTGAATTCTAATGTTTTCTTTACTCTGTTAGCAATTACCTTTGTAAATAGCTTGTATACTACAGAGAGCAAGCTGATCGGCCTGTAATTCTTCAAGTCCTTGTCATCTCCTTTCTTATGTATTAAGATGATGTTAGCGTTCTTCCAAGACTCTGGTACTCTTCCCGTCAGGAGACACCTCGTAAACAGGGTGGCTAGTTTTTCTAACACAATCTGTCCTCCATGTTTCAGCGGATCTGATGTTACCTGATCCTCACCAGCAGCTTTGCCTCTTTGCATGCTCTCCAAAGCTTTTCTGACTTCTTCTATCATTACTGGTGGGGTGTAATCTGGGTTACTGCTAGTTCTTATAGTATTAAGGTCGTGGTTGTCTCGGCTACTGTACAGATCTCTGTAAAACTCCTCCGCTATTTTAACTATCCTATCCATATTGGTAGTTATTTTGCCTTCTTTGTCCCTTAGTGCATACATCCGACTTTTGCCTATCCCAAGTTTCCTCTTCAATGCTTTGACACTTCCTCCGTTCTTCAGAGCGTGTTCCATTCTCTCCATGTTATACCTTCTTACATCGCATACCTTACGTCTATTAATCAACTTTGAAAGCTCTGCCAGTTCTATTTTGTATGTTGTACTTGACACTTTCATGATTTGACGCTTCTTAATTAGGTTCTTCGTTTCCTGAGAAAGCTTGCCAGTGTCCTGTCTAATTACCCTGCCTCCAACTTCCACTGCACACTCCGTAATGATACTCGTCAGATTATCATTCATTGTATCTACGCTAAGGTTGGTTTCCTCACTAAGAGCCGAGTACCTGTTCGGCAGCGACACTCTGAATTCCTGTACTTTCCCTCTCAGTGCTAGCTGATTGATTGGCTTCTTGCGTATCAGTTTCTGTCATTCCTTCTTCAAGTCTAGGCGAATTCGAGACCGTACCATTCTATGGTCACTGCATCGTACCTTGCTAATCACTTCCACATCCTGCACGATTCCAGGGCGTGCACTCATTATAAAGTCTATTTCGTTCTTATTTTCGCCATTAGGGCTCCTCCATGTCCACTTGCGGTTTTCTCATTTTCGGTAGAAGGTATTCAAAATCCGTAAATTATTGCGTTCTGCGAATTCCACTAGTAGCTCTCCTCTGGCGTTTCTAGTACCGATGCCATAATCTCCTACTGCCTGGTCTCCAGCCTGCTTCTTCCCTACCTTTGCATTAAAGTCGCCCATCACTATAGTATACTGTGTTTTTACCTTACTCATTGCCGATTCCACGTCTTCATAGAAGCTTTCAACTGAAGCGTCATCATGGCTGGATGTAGGCGCGTAAGCCTGTACTACCTTCATCTTGTATCTTTTATTCAGTTTAATTACGATACCTACCACCCTTTCATTAATGCTATAGTATTCCTCTTTGTTGCCAGCTATGTTTCTGTGAATTAGAAAACCCAATCCCAGTTCTCTTCTGTCTGCCAAGCCCCTGTAGCAAAGGACGTGCCCATTCTGTAGCACCGTATAGGCCTCATCTGTCCTCCTAACCTCACTTAGCCCTATTATATCCCATTTAACACTCTCTAGCTCCTCGAATAGTACAGCTAGACTTTCCTCACTAGATAAGGTTCTAGCGTTAAACGTTGCCAAGTTCAGGTTCCAATGGCGGCCTGTCCGGATCCAGAGATTCTTAGCACCCTCTGCTGCGTTGCAGATCTGACCGCCGCCGTGGTCAGTTGCTTCGCAGCTGCTGGGGACTGAGGGCCGTGAGTTATTTGACGTAAGCATGTGGGAGGTAGTGGCCAGATACTGCACCAAGGTGGCCAATCTTTCTCTGGTGAGGGAGTGCGTTCTCGGTGGTGTTTGCCGGTGAGGTCGCACCCCAGGCCTCTGAATGCAGCTCCATCAACACGCGGATTTTTTTTTTTTTAATCCGGTTGGAAACTGCGCGGTACCGGGATTTGAACCACGGACCTCTTGCATGCGAGGCGGATGCTCTAACCACTACGCCATCGCCGCAACTCCATGAGCCATGTACAACATGGCCATAAGAGCCATGTACAACAACCTTAACGCAGCCACATATGATAACTACCTCAAGGGGCTCTAGTTCAGCTGAAAAAGCTTTACGCAGCCCTTGGGTTAATATACATGGATAATTTATATGCATATATATTTGTCATGCACATATGTACATATTTATATGCTGTATGATGCATATAAGTGGATTTACCTAATCCTAAAGTACCACATATGGCTCCTAAAGAAGCCATATGTGGTACTTTCCCACATAAGGCTTCTAAAGGAGCCATTTGTGGGAAGTTTATGTTTACGTAAAGCCAATTGAGTTCTTGCACCGACATGAAACTCAGACGGGCTCGTAGCGGAGGAGCACATGGTCTCTCACTTCTCGGTACCCATTGGATTTGGGTGTGGTTTAGGGAGACTGCATCAGGCACACGTAATGTGGAAGAGATCACCTAAGGCAAAAAACCACACGCGATCGGTGCAGCATAGTCGCGATGTGCCTATCCTTCACCCAGTGTAATAGCATGGCCTCCGCGATCAGATCCGGATTGCACTGGCGCGCTGCCAGGTAAAATCGCGCAGGCAACGATGATAGCGAAGTTAGCCGCGGCCGGATGCAGGATGATGTGTTGAACAAGTCGTGGGCTCGATATATATTGTGGCCGTCGCCGGAACGCTGTTTTCGGGCTGCATCGATCGGCATGCGTGGGCAGGTCTTTCACGTTCCTTCCAGCGTTTGCCACAGGTTAACTCCTACGCACTAACTAATCTGCAGCATGACTGACTATGCCTGAACTCCTACTGATCAATCGCTACCTAATGGCATAGGTGTGCTGCGTGAGTAGGGTATGGGATGGGGAGCAAGAAGGCGGGCCTTCCTCATCGGCAGTGAGTCGGGGGCGCCAATGCTACTCGATACCTTTATGCAAACAGGCCCCTCACGTTTTTTTTTTTTTGGTGCACATGGTTATAGTTACGCATGTCACGATTCTGGCGACCAGCGACCCCTGCTGTTGCATTCGAACAACTATGTACTTTCTACTTTGGTAAAGCCAATGACAAGCATTCATGAGGAGGAAGCCATCGCTTCATTTTCCTTTTTTGCAGCCATTGCGCAGTACGTTTTCTTTGGGACTTGACCAATGGTTGTAGGGAGCGCCACAGGTGTGCATACGCAGTTGGGCAAGCGGGGGCGCCTTGTCTCCCCCCCCCCCCCAGTCACCTAATACGGGTGCGAAACTTGCCCTATATATTCACTTCATAGGGATCGGGGGCGTAAAGCCCCATACATTGACGTATTAGGGCGTGGGGCGCTGCCACAAACCTTGCTTTGCCCCCCTCCAAAGGGGAATCCTGTGTATGCATATAGGGGAGGCTAAAGTGAAGCTTATTTGGTCCCCTTGATAGAGACGATTGCTGGGACGTGATATAACCACTGAGACGTGATTGGGGCACGTCCCCGCACAATGTGAAAGAGGTGCAGACTGTGGTGACCACTTCTTATTGGTACAGTCCATACAGCTACTGTCACCTTGTTACCAGGCCAAGATGGAGGATAATTTACAGGAAAAGCTTTCACACGACGTGCACAGCCATTGGTGATAAGTTTTGACTATCTTTATTTAAGAACTGGTGTAGCTTTAGAGGTATACTGTAGCCCTCGTCAATGCCTATGACTTACCCACTAACATTTTTACTCGATCCCAATCTGCAGCGCCGCCGACATTGTGGGCCTCAGCACGAGCAACACGACCGACGAACCCAACACGGTGCAGTCTGTGGGAGCCAGTCCCCGGTTCCTTTGGGCGTCGCCGCCCAACCCGATACGCGGCATATTACCGGGCATCCGAGGCATGGTCAGTGTTTACACCTAGTTTTTGTGCTCCTAATTATTGGCGTGTGCCATCCAGATGATGTCGATTACGGGTGACAGTGACACTAAGATATGAAGGCCATTGTCATCTGTTGGGGCAGTTTTCACCAGAAGGGTGGCAACTTTGGCTTACGTGTCTGATGAAACACCGCAGCCAAGTAAGAAGGCCACATCATTAAAATGATCTGACCTCCCTTTGCTCTGGTGTTGCAGCAGGAACTTTGCCTTTTTTATTTTTTGCTTGAGATTTCGCAGCATGCCTTCTAGATATGTGTTCAATGTTGAGCTTTGTGGCTTTCTCAAAATGTCAGCACTGAGAAGCGCATCAAGACCACCTGTGCAGATGACTTATGTATCTAGGGGGACACCACGTTAGACAATGACTATCGCTGTCGGCCGCCTATTAACTAAGATTTAATAACCTTTTTGTGACTGCAACAAGTGGGTATGTATTAAAAATCTGGAAGTAGTCGCATTCATACACAGATATACTTGGACGAATTATTCTGGCATGTCCGTGCTCCGAGGTATCGCGCCGCAAAGTTTAATGGAGCAGCAACCGCAAGGTTCTGAGCGAGCCCAGCCTAACCTCGGCGGATCACGTGACATCACGTCACATGTGCTCTGGTGACTCGAGGTGATTGCGACACGATAAATGACCTTGTGAGACATGGCATAATAGAGTGGTCACTGTACAAAGTTGTCTTCGCTGCGCATTGCATGTATACCCGTATTTGGGTCAGGGTCTTAGCGGGTTGCGTGAAATTTGCTTTCTCCACATGTGTGCAAACCTGTTATCGCAGTTGGATATGTTGCAAGAGTTCTCCTACTACAAGCGACTCCTGAACCAAGACAGAATCTGCTTCTCGATCTCCTCGTCGATAAACTACGCCAGGAACTTGTACCGCAATATCGACTTCAGGATGGAGATGGAGGACATGGACGAAAGCGTCATACGGTACACTCGTTACAGGGTGAGTTTGCCGTTAACTTCATCATTGGGTGTAAAACTTCTGCGAACTATGACGAAAATTACACGTTCTCTCCTGGCATATGCAGGCAGAGGCAGTTCCAGGATTATTTTACTGGGGAGGGGGCACGATAACTGATCCAGTTCCTTTAAGGGGGGCAGGGGGGGAACTTAGTCATTATGTAAGGACTACTCATGTTCCCTGTTACCTCTTGAGGGGGCAAGGTGGGAGAGGGGGGCAGGCAAGAATTTTGGGGTAGCTCCAGCCCCCCTGTGCCCACCTTTAGCGTATGCAGGAGTAGCACCAAAATTTTTAAAGTCGAGAGCACTATAGCTTAACAAATGCTATACAAGCCTCATCAAACGCCTTACGCCATGTCTTACATGCCTCGTCCGCTTAATCCGCTTAATGTTAATTTTGAATCGTACAAAAGCGAAGAGCATATACTATTGTAATACACACAGTTGAAACATAGCAAAATTGCTGTTAGTTAAGACTATTGCGCAACAATGCGTTATGATAGAAAAAAGCTTATCAACCACGCAAAATCTCGAAGTGTGCCTGTCAAGCTATAAGAAACTAGTAATCAATGGTAGGTGCTACAGTTACAATGCCAATGATGATGCTGTGTACAAAGTGACACCGATTCACAGTGTCAGTGGTTTCGACGAGTCTTCTACCCAATATTTAAGGTCTGGCCGCGCGGTTTCGGCAGCACGCCGATAGCATGACGTGAGGGGCAAGTGCCCTAATAAAAAAATAAAGAAACAGCGAACTGTGCTGCCTAGTATATAACTGTGAAGCTGACATTATCGCTCTAACCAAGAAATGGCTAACTTCAAAAGTATCGAACTAGGTCGATGCAACAAACCGTATAACATATACCGGTGTGACCATGCTAACACTACAGGTGGGGGTATTCTGCTGGCTGTTAACAAGTGTTATGAGTCTTTTTTTATCCTAATAAAGTGTGACATTGAATCTCTATAGTGTTGCCTGAGCATTAATGTCATAAAGATTGTCATCGGAGTTTGTTACCGCGCTTCATCAAGCGATTCGTCATTTCGCGACAATCTGTACAATTCAAGTGACAAGTGACAATTCAATTTCCAGCAGCTTAGTATTATCATGGGTGGCGTCATTTTCCAGAGTATCTGTTGGTGAGGACCATGTACATTTTTGTCGTCTTCCTCATCCGAAGCTAATCGTTCCATTGAATCATGCACTGATTTCAGCTTGCATCATGCACTGACCTATGCGCATAACAAAAACTACGTCATCGCTCTTGTATTATGTCCTCATGTCATGTACTGATCTCTCTTCGGTGGTTCACTCACCAGGACTGAGTGATGACGATGTTCTACATTTTTCTATCACTCTATCATGGTCGCCATCACGCAACCACTTTAAAACAATCGGAAATTACAGGAGAGGGAACTTTGATACTAATAACGTTGCGCTCTTAACATTCTCAGATCAGATTTTGAAAAACTTCAACAACCGTCTGTATGAGCTGAACTGGCAAATGTTCAAAAGGAAAATAAATAAATTATACAACCAATTCGTTCCTGTTAAACAAGTTTTCCCAAACATCAAAGCGCCATACGCTACAACATATCACTGACCCATCTTTCTAACAAGAAAAACCTCTGTTTTGCATGGCAAGGCATTTGCGATGTCAACATAAATGGGAGGTTTATAAGAGTGCAGCTTCTACTTATCTAGCAGCACTAATAGCTTCCAAGTACTATTTTTTCCAAAATACACTTCATAGCATGCTGAAAAGTAACCCAAAGAGTTTTCGGAAACTATTTCGGTGTAACGATACGCAAACCATATCTATAACCACATCTAATGGTGATCCTGTACCCAGTCGACAATGTGCAACCATTTTGATTTATGCATTCATGGTAATTTTCATCCTGAAGGCCAGGTAATTAACTACCACATGTGACCCCTTGTTATTTTTTTCCAATAAACCCTATTATTTCTTAGTCTGCTGACATCGTAAAAAAAATTTAAAACTTAAAGCTTGGCTCGTCTTGTGGAGTCAAAGGTACCAGCTCAAAGTTTTTGAAAAATACCCTTGAGTATTGCTCCATTATCTTATAATACATTTTTTTCACAATCACTCCATTCTGCCTCATTACCTCAGGACTGAAAGATAGGAAAGATTGCACCAATCTTCAAATCCGGTGAAACCCATAACTCTCTTAACTACGGATCAATATCTCTAACTTCAATACCATGCAAACATGTAGTTACCATGTAAACATGCAAACTTTTTCGAAGATGATTCTAACTTTCAACGTGGGTTTCACAAATCTTTCCCTTGCGAAACACAGCTGCTTTTATTTACTCGTGACCTGTACACTTACCTTGACTCTGGCTTTCCCATTGACTGCACATTTCTTGACTACTATAAATCCTATAACCAGTGTTTGAATCGGTCTTATGCTTTACTTTTTTGTCTTTATTGTACATTGTTACTGTACTCACCTGATTGATTGTTCATGTATTTTTTCTTCTGTTTTTATCTCTCTTTGTACTTGCCCCTCCCCTCTATAATGTAATGTCTGTACCTTGAGGGTATTTCAAATAAATAAAAATAATTAAAGAACGCAAAAAGTGACCGTCTTTCATGATGGCGACAATGCCAATACAGAAAAATCATATGACTGCATCATAAACTGACGTCACCATGTCGCACATCACTGGTATCTGTGAGGCCATTATGATTCAATTATGATATTATCACGTGACATGCCCCACGACAAGCAACTCCTACAAGTGGCCCACGAAAAGCGTGTTTCTCCATGCAGAGAGGAGCGTATCACCTACATTTGGTCAGCTCTCAAAGTTTTCAAGAAAGTGGCGCCGCAACCCCCCCCCCGCCTTCCTTGGCGCCGCTCCTGCAACCTCGCGGGACGCATGTGACAATATATACAGTGTAACATTAGAAAGATTTAACACGTAGATGGACTTTAAAGATGCACACAGAGTCGATCTTTGCGATACGGCACTTTATTTCATGAATTAGGTGTCAAAACGTCTCTACTCCTTCTTTCACACTTGTTTCCTTGTTCGTCTGGCATTTCGGACCTTTGTCGATGTCTAATTCATTACCTTTGTACATACGTCGCACCTGCTATTCCGCATCTCGCAGTTCACTTCCATCGACAACCACACAAATCAGTTTCCGTTGGATTCGGATAACTTCATGTACGAGTTCAACGACACCACCTACACGCACTTTTGGAGCCTGCGTGTCGGAGGCTATCTTAAAGGTTTTTTCGCGTACGACAGTGCCACTACGATCGCTTACAAAGTGAGTACACTTCACAGAAGTGGTGCTTTTCCATATGCACGACTCAGTCGCTTAGCATGTACTCATACTCGGGGCAGTGTCGCTGTAGTCGGTATACCGACACCATTATTCGAGGCTGAGTTTACTCTGTCATACAAACCTCGTGTATACAGAGCCGACTATACGAGAAAGTCTGGAGCTTAAAGGGGCCCTGAAACACTTTTTCAAGTAACCATGTATTGAATTCACTGGAAGAGCTGGTTGCCTTACGAATTCAACGCCGAAAAAGTTTTAAGAATCCGTCCAGTGGGAGTGGAGTTACAAAGATTTGTCGCATGCTGCAATTGCATTCTCTCTTCTCTTGTCCCAACGAAAGCACTGGTAGCTAAGCAGGGAGAGATAGCAGGGGCGAAAAAAACGTCACTCGCACCTCGTGACCTTGAGCACATTTTTTTCTTTTTTTTCGAATATGTGGCTTCTTTAGTGATATTGAAGGCGCATGTGTAGACAAGTGGCGACCTCTCATGGCAATCTCTGTAACAACCGAGCGCACCATGTTCAAATCAGCCAATCAGCCAAGACTGATAGATGCGCTTTCTACGAGTAATTTTTGAGCGTCTTCCATCATTTGTAGAGAGAAGAGAAAGCAATTTTTAGCTGACTTTGATCATTTATAGTGAATTCCAGGTTGCGTGCTGCACTATAATAATTGGCTCGCGTGTTGTTGAGAACCTCTACTACCGATCGGCAGTGTTTTTTGAACGTGCTCAAAAAGTGTTGCAGGGCCCCTTTGAGAAATGCTGGAACGGATGCTGATGATGATACTGATAACATCGAAGTCAATTTTTGCATGATGCGCACACTGACGACAGAAGCGTGACGTCGGGCAATTATGGTGACTTTATACAGAAATACAACTAGTTGTGATGTCTGGCACAAAAACATAAAAATTGTCTGCTTGCTCGTCAACGACGGTATGGTGGCTAGAGAGAATATAGCCACTATACCAACGAAACGACGGAGCGGAGTGGTCATGGAAACGTCAGATCTTGCGCAGTGCAAGCACCTGACACAAGCACGAATTCCGTCATGGCACTAAATTTCATAATGGCGTCCTTTTAAGCCAATCGCAGTGGTCGTGGCAGCAGCAGCTGCCTTCTGAGCAAATCATAGTTGACAATATAGCAAATTTGAAAATATGGCGAGAAACCTTCAATTCGCTAACTCAGTCGTCTGCCCATATTATGATGCAGACAGAGTGGTGCCTACTTTAGAAGAACGGCTGTCCCCCTGCCCCTGTGCGCAAATCAGGCGCGCACCCACCAGGCTTCGCTTGCCCACATTATTCCGGTTGGGGAAGGGCAAATTATTTTTTTGTATTTGTATGTGGCACTTTCGCAGATGAATGAGCTACTGGACGCCTACCCTGGCGACCGATGCGTCGTGTTTGACGACCTCGGTGACGATATGTGGGAAGGCAGCTTCACGCACAATGGTCGCACCATCTCCTTCCAGAAGTACGAGATGCTGCACGCCATCTCCAGCGCCATGGTGCAGAGATACGGCCCGGCCTTCCCACCAAAATATTACTAGGTTGCTTGCATAGTGGACCGTGATTGTTTGTGCATCCTGCAGTGCTCGTTCAGTTGCCAGACACCATCGCATCGCTGTGGGTTGTGGACAGAGAAGACGGGGGTGTCAAGAATATGCGTGCTAAGTGAACACTCCTATGCGCGCTAATGTGAACGACGCTGACTTGCAACTCAGTGTCATAAAATAATTATTCAGCCCTTAAAAGCTTGCTATTAACGTACATGTAAAAACTCAATAGTTATCTTGTTTTCTTAATGATGTAATCTTGTTATGACCTTTTACGTCTTAGACATATACGAGCTATTGATAGCACGTCTTCTACCACTGTTATGTGTATATGTGACTGGTTGAGATGTACTTTATTCTGAACTTGCTAATGTTGCATTTAACATGACGCATGCATTCATTCAATGTAGCAACTTCATTCACGGATAACTCCCACATTGTATAACACTGCACAGTATTCCATTATCACTATGGCACTTGTGCAAAACTCATGTTGCAACATGCGCTTGCACTATCGAAAAGAATTCGGGTCCATTTGAGGTGTATTGAAACACCTCTGGGCCATATTACTTGGTGTACACTGAATAAAGCTTGCTTGATTGATTTTAAACCGAAGGTTCATGAGAGTCGGGGAATGCGCGCAGAGCTCTCACAGACCCGCATAACTTCTGAAAGCATGGTACGCTGTATCAAATTCGTAGAGCAACAGAGTTTAAGCTATACTCCATTTCATACATCAAGTGCAACACTGGAGAAGCTGGCGAGACTTCTTGCGGAACATGTGCTCGCGCCAAGAAATAGTTCAATGATCTGACTACCCATACTGTGTTTTTATTTTCTTTTTGTCTTTAGACCAAGTAATAAATTTACATCCTTTGTGCCTGAGAAATAAAGAAACCACATGATTGTCAATAAATTGTTCAGTATCGATGAGCATCTATGGTTTTGTATTATGGTCTCCGCGATCAGTGTTATCAGCACGCAGCTGGAGCCCATTGAGGAGACCATGTTTGCAAGGACAAAATATGAGCGTGGTACCGCAGAGTTACACATTTTGCTGACCAAACCTCCTGTATAGTTTCTGCATCATCGCATTTGATGTATGAAATGAGGTATAGTAGTATAGATTCGAGATTTTCAAAATAAGTGTGGGGGGTGGGGGGGAATTGCAAAATCAGAGCGCAAGTATGTTTGTGTTGTCTAAACCGCTTCTTTTGTGTCCGTGTCTAACCACCTACCTTCTCTCATCAGGTAGGAAGGCGTAGACATTTGCCTGCTTACCTATAGCTGGTATGGGAGGAAGCCCTTGATCTTGAACTGCGACCAATTCGTATAAGCGAAATTGCTGTGTTATTGAGATGCCTCTGTAGATACTTGAAAGTGCAACTATGGCACCAGGTGTGTAAGACATAAGATCTTTTGCACATGACCTGTTGTGCGTCGGGACCATCTAGGAACCTGAGATCAACCGCAGCTGCTAGAAGACTTGCTGCACAGATGACTAAATTTTGGTGGCCACCGTGCCTTCAACAAGTCATCCGCCGTAGTAGTGTGACTGACAAGAACAAAGGTCCAATAGGCTTTATAGTCATGGGAGGTGTGACTCTGCCTGAAGAAGTTGTCTGGACTATCAGCAAAGGACCAAAGTACATGACCGACTAGCGATTGCCCGCAGTATGTCAAGCCAGGTCGACAAAAGGGGACGTCAAGGAAAGGATGCATTCCATAAGGCACAGAAGCCGTCGACAAAACTGTAAACACAAAGCCTGCCGAGAAAGCCAATAATCCGACTAAAAATGTCGTTACTCTCTTCAAGCAAAACAGTCGGTTAGGTTGATCTAGGCTGCCAAGACTGGAGGATTTGTAGTTTAAAGCGAAGATGACTTCAACAAGTTGGGCGAAGGAGCCATTGCCAAGAATAAAGGGCAAAGACGCTATAGTGTTCAATAACCTAGAACTAATTAATAATGCAAGTTCAATTATGGGGTGTAAAAAGAAAGCGCTCACAGATTTCTTCACTGCAAAAACCAAGGGCTCGGTTCTTTTAGAGGCGAAGCTCTTTTTTAGGGTGAAGCTCCTTAAGGTTCCCTCTTCTTAAGCAGTAGTAGTAGTAGTGTGTGTGTATGTAGCCACCTTTAGTTTATGAATTGCTTACTAGATGAAGTCCTGTGTATACGTCCTTAAAGGGCCACTCACTATGTCCCATACCAAAGTTTAGTTAGACCACAAATATTTTTTTTAATTGGTTCATTACGAGCTGAGAAAACCATTTTTTTTAAGCGGCGTGAAACGAGGATGAGAGTAGGCGAGCTCGAAACCCTTGCCGCTTCTCCGCATAGCCTTCGCAAGCCAAATCTCTTCGCTACCCTCTCCGGCATTCGACCAAGAGGTGAAGTGCGCATGACGTGCGCGAACAAGCCCAACCCCAATGCACGCGAGCGGCGTTCTTTTGTTGTTAACGAGCGTTGTTTGTCGGTCTACTGCCTGTTTCTGCAGGATGGTTTGGAAACGCTATAGCTTAGATGCGGTAGAATAAATGAGCACAATGAGTTCGCGAACGCGTAGGAGCGTTCCATGGCTGCCGTCTGCTCGATGCACTGACCGTGGGGACACGAACGCATGCAAAACGCCGGTACATTAGCCCCGCATCTCGTTGCAGTTGATGGGGGGGGGGGGGGAACGAAAAAAAAAAAAAACGCTCACATTCCCTTATTGCGTCTTACTATTTATCTAAAGATTTATTAATCTCTTCGAGCAACAAATCCCTAAACTATGCATGTCGTGTAAACAACTATCCCCTTGACATGTGTCACTGTTTGCAACGTCAGAGCATAGTCTTCTACGTGGAGGACCAATGTCACTGCATTGCCGCGTACGTAGGGCCATTTATACGCACACGTCATGTGCTCATTCTCCGGGCGCATGCCCGCGAAAGGGAGGGAGAGCAGCGTTCATTTTGAAATTTGATCCGTTTCCGCGGCGCGTAGCATTGCAAATTTTGGCAAGGTGATCGTGAACGCATCTACGCATTGCGCATGTCAGCTCTAAATTGTCAAACCTGGTGAGTGGCCCTTGAAAATATCACTAGCGCCCCCAGCTCATCATCATTCACTCCGCGGATAAGCGGTGAATTTTACAGAACAAGCTTCATTGAAAAGTTTTGGCGGAAGAATTCGAGTGCCCTGCATATAGATGATACATTTGCGAGAAAGAACTCTGGTTGACTGGCGAGCTTCTTGGATTCTAGGACTTAGGCCAGGCCCGTAGCCAGAAATTTGGGGGGGGGGGGGGACTTTTTTTTATTCAAAGCCAAGACTGGCGGCCAGGCAAATGTGGTGATGTGCATTTTGTGTTTGGTATGCTGTTGAAAAAATATTCGGGGGGGGGGGGGAGTCAAACAGGCCTGTTGTGCCACCCCCTGGCATAGACCAATGCAAAGCCTCGAATCCATCATTAAAGCAGTATTTTAAAGGGACACTAAAGGGAAAGAATGACTTGGTTTAGATTGACAAATTGCATTTTGTTAAAAGTTTGTTATTAGCAGAGAAAGTCAAGGTTGAAGCTTCATTTTCAAATTTCGCACCGAAATCTGTGCGTGAGTCAAAAATTTCACACTGATTTTTCCTATTTTCCCTGCATTTGCTCGATCAAATTTTCTGAAACTTTGTAGGCCACGTCTATGGCACCCACAGATGGCAGTGTACATCATTTTTATCGATTATAATCTACGCAGAACCCAGTAGATGCGTACAAAACCTATGAAGTCATGGTGTTTGGTGCAGGGAATCATTTTACTGCCTTCTTTTCTTTCCTCTTTCTCCCCTCCTATCTTCCTTTCCTATGTTTCTTCCTTCCTCCCGATAGAGTGAGCAGGTGTTGTGCCCCTCCAGGTGGCAGTTGCCAGCTTTCTCTCTCTCTCTTTTCTCTGTGTCCTTGTGTATCCATGTATGCAAATGAAATAAAATATATAACCATCATGTCGCGGTAAGAGTGGTGTTTGCACAGTACTTCACTAAACTGTACATTACTAATAGGAGAGAAATCGTTTTAGTAATTAGTTTTTGTTCGAAGTGGCTTAACTGATATACAAACACAGTACATTTATAAGCAATGTGCCTACTATAATTACGTCCTTATACAGATGGTGTTGCTCCAAAGTATGTCTCTATTGTTCGTGTTACCGTCGTTTTATGCGCTGTTGGTATCTGTCATGCATAACTGCGATAGTGGACTAGCCTCCTAATGCCTTGCGATTTTTTTCCCCCCTCGGCAGATCTATGGGGTTTCGTTCCAAATTGACCGAGTACCAGTTTTCTCCATATTCATGACCTCTCCAGACTCATGGCAAAACTGCTTTGACTTCTTAACACTACTTCTATCAGCATAAAATTATGCCAGCATTAACACATCATCATTTGTTCCAACGTGCTGAACATGCAAATAATATTGGTAGCGGGAGAACTGCCCCTATGTGAATTAGTAGGGTGGTTTTATTCCATAAGATATGTCACCAAGCTACTATTCCTCCACCTTGGTAACCTAATTAGCATACATCAGCTTTACGGGGCATTTCCTTTCGTACGTTGAGGAATTACATGAATCGAATTCAACTGCCCGGTCATTCCTGGAATGGTAATGAGATAAGCTTTTTGTTCCAAGAAATTGAAAAGAATGCAACTGTGGCAGGTTCTAATTCAACTGCTGTACAGCTGCTTCATGCGGCTGTGCTTTTGTCTTCTGTTAGCCACACCTTCCACTGTCTGTGAAACATGGGTGCTTGCTTTGTCCACGTGTGTTCCTAAAATTACCTGGAGGGAACTCTGGTGCTGCGATCATTCAGCGACCGTGGGAATGATGGGTAGTACATGGATTTGCTTGGTCATCCTGCTTGCAAGCCTCAAACGCATTTATGGCTTTGTTTATCGCAGTTTTTGTTTTGTTTGAAATAAAACAACAGACGATTCTAAATTTCATGAGGCGATTTGAAATTATGAGCTTAAAAGGTTAAAGTAGTGAAGTGCAACTGCTGAACATTTGCCGATTGTCGTTTCGTGACAAAGCAACTTCAAGCCACACAAAGCCAACCCAAGCCGAAAGTACAAAAATTAGACAAATCTGTGTACTACCCATCATTCCCATGCTGTACTACAGCTCTCATAGACGCTAGCGCCAGAGTTTCCTCTAGTGTATTTATAGGAAACTATGCATGTGGGGTCCTCCTGTTGTCCTCCCATGTGGTGTGGCTGAGTATTGGTTTGTCCTGAACACTACGGACAGGTGCCACAAAATCTTATGAAATGTATTTTACGTAGGTAGTACAAATTAGTTCGAAGCTAGGATGGGAGTATTACGGACCAAGAGGTACCGAGCCAAGTATGGAGGGATACACACTATACAGAGCGTGTGGAGATGATGAAACTGTTGAACACCTGATACTTTCGTATAACAAGCTTTAACCTACAGTCCTAGGAGGGATACACACTATACAGAGCGTGTGGAGAAGTCCTAGGCAATGAGGCTGAATGTCTCAAATTATTGGGGTTCAGGATAAATGTAGGCAAACGGGCTTCAAGTACGTAGAAATAACCAAGAGGAAGCTGTCCGATTGGTAAAATTAAGTCGGGAGTAAAATTCAGTCTTTCACTACATAACGTTGGTACTTCAAGAGGGTGTACTGCAGCTCCATCCATCTGCACATGCAGCATCAAATGCGCAGAGGGCTTTGTTTTCAAACGTTGTTTATTGATTGCTAAGGTGCTTTATGTACAGTTCAACAACTAGTTCTTGCTTGCAACGTGTGGCAGTTTGAAGCTTGAGAGGCCTGCCAAGCTAGTCGCGGTAGCCGCCTCCGACGAACTGTAGGCTTCTAGTAACCAGCAAGAAACTTTGACATAAAGTCCGTAGGCTTCGGGTTGACGGTTTCCTTGAAGTAATTCATAACGTGGGATTTTTGCTTGAAGATACTGAGCGTTTCCACAAGCTCCATTTGGCCCTGCAGTTAAATCAAAGGGCTGTGATAGCATTCGACAAGACAAGATGTAGTAGTACTCGTAAAAAACTTCATTTCTGTTTATTTTGCTTGTGAGCTGATAGCATCGAAAAAGCTATGACAACTTTACTGAACTTCATACCGACAGGGTTTGTGTCATAATGCATCGTTACATGGGAAATTGTGACGATGTTTTGATGAAAAATTATTGATTTTAAAACATATTTTAAGCTACCAGCCTGCAGCATCAAAGATACTCCAGATATCCATATCTCAAACTGCACATGTAGATGGACGCTCTTACAAATTATACGCCAGTATAGTCTTTCCCGCTCCTCAAAGAATTTTTCTGAGATGCTATTTCTTTTATAATGATGCAACCGGCTGGTATGAGCAGTACATTGCAGTAGCATAAGCGACTGTGGATTACAAAGTACACTCAAACCTCGATATAACGAAATATCGGTTATAATGAAGTAACTAACTATAGTGATAGGAACTAGACTGATAGAACTGTACTTTCGTAACAAATTTTCAGATATAACAAACATTTTTTGTGACATGCAACATTGTTATGATGAAGTACGAGTGTTACTAATGCAATGAACTTGCTGTAGCATAAGCGATGGTGGGTTACGAAGTACTTTAAACCTCAATATAACAAACCTGGATATAACAAAATATCGGACATAACAAAGTAACTAGTCTTGCAGTAGGCATCGTGATAGGAATTCACATTTATAATGAATTTTCAGATATAGCAAACTTTTTTTGTTTGTAAAATTGCTGTAGCGTAAGCAACGGTGGGTATCAAAGTACCTCGGACCTCGATATAACGAACCTTGATATAACGAAATTAACAAAGTAACTAGTCTTGTAGTAGATATAGTCACAGGAATGTACCTTTATAATGAATTTTCAGATATAACAAACTTTTTTTGTGTGCAAGATGCAACTTTGTTATAATGAGGCTTGATTTTACTACAATCGCCAAGCACAATCTAGATGTTGAGCGATGTCTACATTTGATCTCAACCGAGTTTCACATTCACGATTGGCTCATTTGCACAACCTGTGATCGACGAAATTGACTCTAATCGGGTAAAATGCACTAGCACTACGACAACTAATGGCCCTACACATGCTGATGTTCACATCGACCCACAGCAAGAACCAACATAGTTTCAATACACACTGGGCCACTGCTACCCAGTGTGTTATAGGTTTTAGCGGACGTTTCTAGTACTATGGCAAAAGTCGTCCGCTACTATAGTGTTTTGCACGTCAAGAGCAACGCTGCGGAGACCAGCAATACTTTTTTTCAGTTCATGCATTCACATCAAGAAATAGTTCAATGTTCTTACGAGGCCAAATAGAATTATCTTTTTGTTTTTATGCCAAGTAGTAATTGAAGGTGTTTTGTGCTGTTCCTCACATCTAAACATATGCCAGTTACTATGTGGCTGGATTGCTTAGGGACTATTTTATTACTATTTCAGCCTGTGACGACGCGCCACTTCGGTCGCACATTTCAACTGCCTGGGGTTTTTTAACAAGCACTAAATAAGTATATGGGCCTCAAGCATTTTGCCCTCTATCGAAAATGAGGGCGCCCCAGTCGGGATTCTACCCCCCGACTTGTGGGTCAGAAGTCGAGCGCCATAAGTGCGAGACCACCAATTTTTTGATCTGAGACCAGCCCCACAGAAATGGGCCTGGATGCGAAAGTCAGCTGTTCAAAACTCTCTAGCAGTCCTCGACTTTACGAAAATGTGTAAGCTTTATTGGATGAAGCGTACGCGAATTCTCTGGGGGCGGAGTCAACATTTCATCGCAAGTTGCAACCAAGCATAGCGCCGTTTTGCCAAAACATTTGACCTCGAACGAACATGCCCGAACACTAGTTCTGCATGAACAAAGTTGTTATTAGCCCTTAAAAAAAATGCTATACATTCAATTAGTATTTGCCTGCCTAAAGGAATGTCTGTGTGACATGTTTTGACATTCATAGTGGTCCCATCTGTTACCGAAATCCAAAGCTATATGAAGAAGCCTAGTGGTTGGCTTTATTACAGGCTAACCTCCCTGTCCTTCCTCTCCTCCTCTTATTTACAGAATAGACTGAATATGGGCTGAAAAACTAGACAAAAGGGTGCTTTGCATTTTGCATATGCACTGTGGTGATAACACTAGGCGATTATGTGTGCAAATTTCTGCATACCCAGTTCTAAAGCTCTGTATTGTTTCAACAAGCCACAAAGCGATGAAAATGTGTGAAAGACTTTGATTAGGTGAAAAGATTTACCAAAAACAAGCAAAATTTTTTAAACTTTGGATGAAGAGCACCGAAAAACACAGACTATACATGAACAAAAACCAACTGGCCATTTTACTAACAACATTGCCTGCTAGAGCAGACGACAGTGATTGAAGTAGTGATAACAGTGTTGTCTTTAAAGTAGCACCAAGACTGAACCATTTTGCGTACAAAACATGAGCGTTACCACCCGGGGCTGTTATAAACGAACAGTACCTTATTCTTTCACACTGTGAGGTTAAAAGGGTCATTGAATGCTGAATGCACCAACCCAAGTGTTTTCATGCATACGTGTCAACCACAAAAATATTCATTTCGTTAAGCACTAAGACTACAGCTCGAAATGGTGGCTTGAAAACTCGGCCGCAATATAGTCCGCAAAGTTGGTCGCACCTTGATAACTAGCAAGTCGATGGCCCGAATGTCTCGAACGTGCTTGTTCTTGAGGTACTCTTCCCGCAGCTTGGCCCTTGCTTGCTCCGCTGATACCGGTATGTCGTAGATTTTCACTGCAAAGGTGACACAAGAGAGTGGTTAACTGAAACAGTCACATGTGTGAGCATCACCGCACTTGAAACCAAGACCGTCATCAGCACACTACGCTTGGCGACAAACAAAAAAAATTTGCCCTCTGTCTACAGAACCGTGGCAAGCCATCAATTCACCTGTGAAAAGCAGTCTTACAAGCCGGTTTCCACTCAAGGAGTCAGAGTTTATTTATTTACACTACCTTATAGGGTACTTGTGGGGCCTTGTGTAAAGGGGGGCAGTAGAGAGAATAAACATGAGAGATATACATAGATAAGATATTGTTTACTACAGAGGATACATTTGATCTCATGAACATATAAATGCAAAATATGCAATACAAACGATAATTTAAAATAACCAATTGAACCAGCAACAGTGCAACATAAGATTTTAACTAGCGAAATTGTTTTCGGCATTTGAATATACAAAACACAACAGATTATAAAGAGTGTCATACATCAAGTTGGAAGCATGAATATTTTTAAATATTGTTACAGAACTTTGCGTGGTCTCGCTCTGATGCAAGATCATCTCGCAGATCATTCCACAGACGAATAAGGAGATGCCACAGAAAGGCTGAGCCACTGCCGTTGGTGGGGCTTTCGGACCGATAAAATACGGGCTTTTTTTTCTCGTCATCCAGAGTCGAACGTATCAGTGGACCTCATTTTGCAGCCACAAATTTACAAGCACGCAAAATGAGCTCTAGGCCATTCAAAACTCATCCGGACAGCAACTGCCCAAGCCACATCAAAGCCGGACTGCTGTTCTCTAGTGACGTGTGCTTCCGATCTCATGTAGGCGTTCAAGAAAAGTGTTCACTGAAAAGATATGCGACTCTAGAACATCTCAAATATTGTGTTGCGCAACAACACCTCTTCACAGTATTCCCCAGTACGATTATAATACCACACGTCAGATATGAAAACCACGTTCTTTCTGCATGACAGCTGAGCAACGCTTTGCTGCATTCCTTGACTCATTTTCTTAGCGACAGGTATCTCTACATCCTTCAAAATAGTGTGTGTCATAGTATTTCAGACTAAACAAGCCATGGACATGTGCATTCACAGCGTGCCACAAACCAAACAAAAACGCTGATGATGCATTTTAGCTGTGTACGAAGAGAGCGTCGGAGTAATGCTCTTTTAATGCACACCGGTTTGTAATCGTATAATGCCTTGTAATCGTAATCTATCACGCAGCTTAAAGTTGTTGTTCTGGTACAGTATATGTGTGCATTCACTGACCCATAGTTGAAAGTTATCGTGCACTTTGATATTGCATGCCATGGAGGGGCGCATTGTCTATCACACATCGCATAACAGCGCATGGGATCAGCGGAAAGGTCGGTACGATGATCTATGATAAAAAGGCAAGTACAATGGTGCGACACTTGGTTGCCATGGTAGTGTTGCCAGCGAGGCAATAACAAGGGATGCGATGCTCGGGAAGCCACCAGCAAGACTGCCTACCGAGGTTGTCTCATGCTCACGCGCTGCGCTCGGAAAGCACAGTGTGTGTTCAAGTATCTTTCGGCGACATGCACGAGGACTGACTTCACATGACGAATCTACCAGCTGAAGAAGTATGGCATCTTTGCAGAAGCCATCTTGACTGAAGCTATGGCTAAATGAGCGGTCAAGGTCCGCCTGCGAGTCAAGGAAGCCGAAGACACCCTGTGGGAAAAAGCCATAGAGGCCAAGTTTACCCTCGAGCGCTGCAGGAAACTAAAAGAAGGCATGAGTGAGTCGCACTTCTATGATAACAATACTGGCAGCAGCCTTCTGTTCAAGGTGAGAGCTGGGGCTCTTTGCACTTTTGAGTGCCACAGAATGTTTGACGACGCTGTCGTCATCAGCCTGTGCAGAGTTTGCAGTGCAGAGACTGAGACACAAGAACACCTCGTTCTTCAGCGCAGGAGTCTCCCAACCGCTCTGGTGTGGTGGAGGGTGCAACCCTCCCACAGGTGATTGGGTTTCAACTCTTTGATGAGAATGACATAACGGGAGGGGGGGGGGGACATGCAGTGAAAGTCATGGAAAGGCGGCTTTCCGAGTGGTAGGCAACCGTACGCCGGACTTAAGACCTGGGCTGCTCTGCGCGCTTCTTCTGCCTTTGTTGTTTCTTTTTTCTTTCTCGATGCCAGGGTACTGAGTGCGCTCTTCCATTGCAAAGGGCCAGGTCACCACCACATCATCATCCCCTATTGGATGGAGCATTTATGAACGTGGTACGAAAAGAGTACCCGAGTAGGTCAGGTTTGGTCTCGATCGGGATCAAGTCTTTACACCACGATTGCGATTGCACTGTCGGAGGAACAGTGACAGTAGTGGGTGGAGTTGGCATTCTTAGGCTGTAACCGAAAATAGCGCGAGCATAAAATCACGACAGCGACAATATAGCAAGGTGTTCAGTGAAAGAGCCTCGCTATGGGCATAACATGAGCACTCCAGATCGAGACCGGGTCTTTAGATTGGGTTCATTCCGTAGCTTGCACAAGTAGCGAATTGCCAATGCTGAGCAAGAAGCTACATAAAACAGCCAATGGCGATCAAGAAACTTTCTCGATAGCGGTCGAAACCATTGCAACGTTAAAACCCGTTTTAGCCTCGATTCTACGTGGGACTCGCTCGCTGGATTTCGTGCCGACCGGTTGTGCCCCCGCGATATCCGACGACAGCGCAGCTCTGGCGGACTGGGCTCCCCCTATGCCATCTCCTGACGCCAAGAGCTCTCGCCGAGTGGTGCCCCGTCCTCAGACTCCTACGACCGTGTCCACCTTCCCTATCTCCTCTTTACTTCCGTAGTTTTCTGCCGTATGCTGTCCCTGCGCCTCGCTCTTTCCTTCCTCTATCTATCTATTTACCTTTTAATCCTATCTTTTTTAATTCCTCCTCACCCCCATCCCTTGTGAGCTACTGGCGAGGTGTTGCACTCTGATGCAGACAGTTACGGGGCTCACTTTTCTCTTTTCTCCTTTCGAATCACATAAGATTCTACGCTTCTTTTCATGTTTTTTCATGCAATCGACACCGCAGAAGCACCTCTTCTTACTATGGTTGAGCTGCACAAACGATGCGAAACGCACACTACTAGGTTTGGATGCAAACTAATACCCGATTAAGAAGACAACCACCGCCGTAACTGAATTGGTGGAGCATCGGGCGCCTTATCTGAAGGTAGCAGCTTCGGTCCGTGCCGACGGCAAGTTTTACTGCAGTCCACTTTACTTTCTTGGAATCAATACCGCAATACCGCAATTACTGGAGTACATTAAACATTCGCCTCCTTCCTTGGCTTCATTATCAGCTGGCTTTCATTACTGGGGCAAACATTATACCGATTAAGCACAAACGCGGATGAGTCAACTTCGTACGCGCGAAGTCGGTCGGACCGGCTTGATATTACGTCAACAAGCGGTATTTACAGTGTAGCATTTCTATGCAACCGGCGACATCGAAGCTGAACACAGCTAGAGGTCATGCAACACAGCTGAGATTAACCAGTCCGTCGGCGACATTCGGTTCGTTCTCTCAGACACCACCAGGACAGCTGTCCTCGCTGCGCTTACCTATGTGAGGCATCTGACGATACCAAGCCTTGTACAAGTTTAGGGCTCTTCGCCTCGCTTCGCTCTGGTCCAGCGAAAGCAAGGGTTTCACCGTTCGAGCAGTCGATTTTACCAAGTTGGACGCCATTTTGCGAGAACCGTAGCGTCCTCTGGTGTGGTCAAGGGGCGGCGACGACAGTTCTTGTTTCACGCGCCAAATCAAGAAATTTCGACGAAGCGCACATCACTTTGCTCTACCAGCGTTCAGGTGGCGATTTTTATGCGCTGAAACCCCGAGCAGAAAAGTTTTTTTGCTGCAGTAGTAACTATCGTTCACGTTTCTGACTGAAACGTGAACGGCCGTCAGAAAACGTTAATTCGCCGACTGCTTCTCGGACCGCGTAGATTATTAATTACACAGAAACTATGTTTAATCACGTCCCAAATTTAATGTGCTGCAACAAGGCGCGAACGATTTCACGGTCAAGCACCCGATTTCAAGACGTCGCTATCAAATCGCGAACCACCATTCGACCCTCCTTTTCGATATTCATCCCTTCCCATTCCTCCGTGTCCCTTCCCATTAAGTGCAGCCACAGGAGAGAGTTTCATTGGTTCCGCACGAAACCGCAACATAGCAGACGACCGACCTAAGGAAACTTGTTTCATCTAGGGACCTTAGAACGACCGCGCCGCTAACGCCGATTAGGCAGTACTAGCCATTCGGTATGTTGTCACGGAAAGTTTGTCCAATACATGTAAGTCCGGCGTCAAACGACTGCACTCAAGTAGTAAACAACTTTATTAAGGCAGCTGACGGTTTTCTAGGTGGCGAGGGCCATGCCTGGTCGCCACCTCGTCAGCGCGTTTGACGTCCCGCAGCTGGGCGTCCAGGCTTGTGGTCGTGAGGATTCTCTCTCAGGCCTCACTTGAAGGTGACTGTCCTAGGAAGTCTGGTGGGGAGGGTCCTTACTGCATCTTGTAATGAACCAAGAATAGCGTGCGTGATACGAAGTTCACGGCCAGGAGATAAACGACTACGAAAACCCGCCAAGCTAGACTGCGCACTGGTCGCGAAGGTGAAAGCTCATGCCTTAAAGCTTTAAACGGTTTCGAGTTTGCGGTAAACGCGATGCATCTAGCAAGTACGATGACGACTACGCTTTTCCCGGCAGGCTCACTCGCTGGATTCCATGCCAACCGGTTGTGCCCTCGGGATCTCCGACGTCAGCGTAGCTCTGGCCGACTGGACTTGCTCTACGCCATCTTCTGCTGACGCCGACAAGAGCTCTCGCAAGTGGTGCCCAGTCCTCGGACTCCTGTGACCGTGTTTTCACCTTTCCTATCACTCCTATCCCCTCGATATGTCGTCGCTCTCACGCTTACCTCATCTCTCTTTCTCTCTCTCTACACCTTTATTCATATACTTTTAATCCCTCCTGACCCACCTTTCCTGTGAGCTAGTGTTGAGGTGTCGCTCCCTGAAGCAGACAGTTACGGGGCTCACTTTTTTTCTTCTTCTTCAACATAACCACTCCCCCCTCCCCCTTTTCAGCGCAGTTGAAAAGGACGCTATGTCATGTTGCGCCGCGCGCGTCCGCTCTTTATTGTTAGAGTGTACTAGAAGTGTGTACTTTTGTCCTGCGTCAGGCGTAACCGGCAGTATCTCGCGAGCCGCGGCTGCTCGTGCTCGTCGCCAGACAGACAGACGGACAGACGTTTCGCCCCACTCATCAGTCACTCTGTGGATGTGCTGCGATTATCCTTTTGCTATCTTCTTCCCTCCACCCTTCGTTCGTTCACTGCGAGTCCCCTCCTTCTCTGTATCGACCTCGTCGCTCACTCTCCAGCGGCGCACACATCGCGCCTCTTTTCAGGCGCGCACACCTCACAGCTACTGCGACAAAGACTTTCCGGCAAGCGCATTATAACCGGCCGCTCTTCTTGAAAGACTGCACAGTAAGCGGTATGCGTATACATGGGATTCTGTGAGAGGGTAAACAGGAGTAAAAAAAAGACCGCATTGTAACCGGTTCTACGCTATGTGTAGGCGGCCAGCTTATAAGTGGTCTACACTGTAATTGGTTATGTCGCGATTCCTCGTACCTTTTGCCAAGACCGTCCGTTTCCTTTCTGGACCCTTGTCCATCTTTCATAGGATGTCTGATGAATGAGGACATGGCTTGCATCAATGGGGCAGGCCCGTGTAAGCACAGTTCAATGACACTTCCCCAAGTACAGCAGCAGCACGCATCAACGCGTTGGAAAAAGAAAAGCAAACAAGAAAAAAATGATGCCACATTCACGAAGTGAATGACGATTACATAGCTAGCTCCAGAAGTTAAATCTGGTAAACCGAGAATCCTTCGTACATCCACTCAAGCATCATACAAAGATGTGCCCTATGAGGGGCAGTGCAGGTTTGGGGATGTTAATTGCCAACAATTATTATTACTATAGGGAATGTTCGTTGCAACGCCTCCGCGCCACGTCTTAGGTGACTAAAGGGCAGCTGCCTTCCCCCCCCCCCCTCCAGAACAGCATGGAACCAGAGGAGCCTGTGCAGCAGTCGCCTTGCAAGCCCTTCGCTTCATGGTGTGTAGCAATATCGAAGCGCACTAAGCGATGTCCAGCGAAAGAGGGAGAAAGCACAGCAAGAGCGAGCGTTATATATAGGCGTGGTTTTTTTCAAACTATAGCATGCGTCGAGAGTCGAGCGAGCACCGCCTAAGTGGCGCACCATTTAGTGGGCGCTGCTGAAATAAACCGAGAGTGCAGTTGCACCACTAGCGGGAGCAGCAGGAACTAGCGTGGCTACTGCGGCAGTAGGGACGGACAAGCCTCGAGCTTAAGAAGCAAGCTTCTAAAAGCTGTGGTGCCACCGCCATTTGTAATGCAAACGTGGAAGCACTAAGGCCTACAATGTTTACACGGAGTATCTCTGAGACATCTCCAAGACTACGAAGCGCCGCTGATGGCCCCATCTGACAAACTGGCGACGCGATGCACATGGCTTCCCGCACCTGTGCGTGACTGCCGCAGGGTACGTTCATATCACACAGTACGTTCATATCAAGCATGGAAAGGGGAAAATCGAATCGCGACAACAGTCTTCTATTACATTCCAGACTAATGGACCTTGGCCGGGCCCACCAAAAAAACTTGCGTTACCTCAAGATTAATAAGAACCCTGATCTTATCACTGAGGTTTTATTGTATATTTACACATAATCACTTGCTCATTTATACAAATAAAATACTTTCCATTATCAGTGCTTTTAACGTTCCATAAGGCACCCGTTGACAACTCGAAGCAGGTGCGAGTTTTCCAAAGCAGCAGCAACTCGCTCTTTGTCCTCCAACTGCTTGTTGACTGCAAGAAATGTATGAAATAAGCACTGTAGATCATGCAGGGAAGTAGCAATGGCGCATACACTATGCAATGCGTGCACTGAGTGAAATGGCATTAGTACAATGTTTGTATAAGTGGTTGCCAGAAGGCCGTCTGCCGTTATTTAATACAAAACTAACCATAGATGGCTGCCACAAAAGCCATAACTTGTCGACTTGAAGGACCCCCTTCCCCAAGACCAACTTTGGAAACTCGAGATGCTTGCATTTGATAGTGCTGCATGTGTGGGCACTTCTGACTGTTTATTACTGACGAACAAGTGTGAGGGCTCACCTGATTTCTCGGCACCTCGTGACATTGCTGCTAGAACGAGGTATACAGAGGCCCCTTATGATGTTCCACAAGAAAACGGCGTATTGCTGACGATCCAAGACAGTGTCAATAGCACACGAAACCACAACTAGCACCCAACGAAAGCTATTGTTTCTTGCCCCTTTCGCTATGTTATCCGGCTTCCCTCAAGGTGAATTTGGGGTGCTTATGCCTGGAATGCTTTTCTTTTTCCTGAGGGAGGCACGCTCAAAGGACCCACATCGCTTGATACTTAACCGAGCGCAGGTCCCCCAATTGGAAAACTGCGCGTTTAGCGACACCGAAGTTCGAGCGCACATGGTTTCAAGTGCTCCCCAGCTGTGGGGTATTAGTTTATTCAAATCTCGGGTGGGCATTCTGAAGTGATGCTAAATGTAGTCACAATTAATGACACGATACATTACAGCACTTACGATTCAATTTCAGCATTACCAGACACAAGGCTACAAATTGCAGTAAAAAATTCACAAACAAAAATTTTGCTGTCGGGGGTCCTCATAACGTGAACTTGTAGGAAGATTGAGAAAAACAAACACAATGAAGCAAAATGAGAATAAAAATGCAGGAGGTGCATGAGAATGTATACACTGGAGAAAAGAAAAAAAGATATGGTGCAAAAAGAGCTGACCTAACAGTAGGACGTAGCTGACAACATATTAACATACATTCAACTGGCCATTGAGACTAGAATTCAGTCCAATATATACAGCTTTAACACAGTATCCACCATAGTGGTAGGCGAGAGTTATATGAAGTGGGGCAAAAGGCAGTCCAGAACACGGGCAAAGCATAGGAAGTAAGCAATGCTAGGCACAAACAAAATAGGAATGTTCTAATACAAAAAAAGATCTTGCACAAGGATCTGTCATTCAAAGAGAAAAGACGTAGAGCCCGTGGCTCTATTTCTGGCAATGACCTTTGCTAATTTGCTAAAACTATGACCTGTGCCAATCACTAATTAATGTAAATTTGCCTGTTTAGCTGAAGGCCAGACACAACCTTTATGTTTTGTAATATGTCGAGATTGCAAATATTTGACAGTCGCTTCAATATTCATAGTGTTTTTTCTCAACTATTAATATTCTTTATGAAATTTTAGCTTTCAAAATATTAAGCGCCAAAAAAACTCCTGTTTCACCGATTGTGCTTACTTCAATTTTTTTATTTTCGTCATTCGCCTCTAGGTTCCAACAAAAATACAACCACAACCATTGCAGCCATAGTGCTGAATAGCACTGCCATATGATATAACATACCTTTCTTGCTGGATTACAGAGGCCCATTATAACCAGATGTCGGCTATATATTTCTCAGTGCTGTGGATACGACACAATGCACTTCATTTTCACAGTCGTTGGTTCAGCCCTCTTGACACATGTCTACTGTGCATTAATGACATACTTTTCATAAAGAATGGGCATCTACTACTGTTTCAGCAACAATCAACCCAAAGAAGGAATCATTTATAGGCAAATTCCATCCTCAAGCCATGTTGCTCTGTTATGGTCAATACTGTAGAGAGGTGTGGACAAAAAAAAAAGGGGGGGGGGGGGGGGGAGGCCCGAACAACACACCTTTGCCTCCACTGCAAAGGTTAAAAATTCAAAAAACTAAAAGGGGACTGAAACTAAACCTTGCACGATTCATACGCACCAAGCTCTGCAACAAGATTGAATCTTCAAGCTTTTGCTAGACAGTGAAACTTAAAATAGGTTTATGTTCACCAGATTTCCAGAGACGACCAATATATTGTGAAAAGAAGCTCAGCAAATACCTTTATACCAGTATATTTCATCTTCCCACTTGTTGACCGAGCACTTACTCGCCGATTCCGACACGTGAGTTCCGGGAAGAATCCGAACAGCCACCTTGAATACAGGTGGCAAGCAACGAAGCAGCTTGACCCTGATGGCCAGCCCGATGAGTGTCGCCATGCTGCAGTGGGGTATTGTTGGCCGAAAGGCCACGTCAATGGCAGACTTGTCCAAGTCCACCTGTGGAGCACACATGGGTGAAGCCCTTTTAACTAAACCAGTTGGCCTTGATATTGAAGAGCAAGCCCAGAGTGCAGCCAGTGCTTAGCATTAACATTAAACCCAAATATGAAATCGCAACCCTCACAAATGAGGCAGTTCAGTTAGCACTAGAGACCCCACCGATATTAGATGCATTCAAGCTCGCAGAAAACCGTGTAACTTAACAATCATACATATATATATATAACACTTCACCAAATATAGCATAAATGCATGTAATAGGTGTGCTGCCATTTTATAAAGAGCTAAAACGAGGTGGGCGGCATGCCAATAAACTTTTTTCAAAAACCGCCACGAAAACACACTATGCACACCTTCAAATTTGTCAGAGTCGGTAACAATACAGGATGATAAGTTAATACTATTGTGGTATGAATAATGATAACGGTACCTTTTCAGTGATTTTTAAAAATAGATAAACTTGATAAAAAAAAAAGCCCAGTTTTACGTAGTTCTGAACTTAGAAACACATTTTCAATTACCCAGCAGGCACCCAAATGGTCCAACTTTGCCATTAACTTAAATTACAAGAAACAAACTTTGTTTCAAACCTCGTTTAATAATAAAACATTATATGTTTTACAAAGAAGCCCCCCCTTTTTTTTTTGAGCATGTGCTCTTACACTATTACATTAAGACATTTAGCCACTCTAGTTCAAGGCCATAGCTTTATTTTGATGAGGTCGCACCCATGCACGAAACTCACTCAACAGCCTTTACATACCAGATATTCACCACTGTGTTTTCTGGCTAAGGCTGTGGTCTATTGGCTAAGGTTGCTGAACTGCAGGTCGCAGGATCGAATCCGGGTCGTGGCAGCCACATTTTCGATGAAGGCAAAGATGCTCAAGGCTTACGAGGTTCAATTTAGGCGCACGTTAAAGAACCCCGGGTGGCCGAAATTTCCAGAGCCCTCCACTACGGCGTCTCTCGTATGCACACGGTGGTTTTGAGACGTTAAACTTTACCAATTGTTATGAATAATTATCATGCACAAGATGATGCTGGAGCGATGGTGGTTCATTGACCCTGTAAATCACTGTCATTGGGAAACTGCAGCTTGTTTTGCTATTTCATGGTTTATGTGAAAAGTAGCACTGATCATTTCCTCACAACTTTCTTGCTCTGCCTCCTTGTACAGTAACTGTATTCTTTGCATATTGGCAGCTTTTCATTGGCTCGTGTGACCATCTAGCAGGCCTGCACCGCCTGGACAAGGGAAGGTCCGTGCCCTAGCTGCCTCCGTGTACTTCTCGCACGCACACTAGGAAGTTAGTGGCAGGGTGCTGCATGAGCTTCTGGGTGTCGCCACGTTACAGTTTTATTTTGAAAAAAGGAAAGATCCCTTTTTTCGACTTCACGAACTTTCCAATTCATTGAAATGATCAATTGTTGACATCGCTGCGTTAAATCGAGTTTCAGCTGTAAATAACCATGCATATAGCTGGTCTTTCTCTTTTTTAAGCACACCAGGCCAGACATCAATTTTACAGCATAAAGTGGGTACAACACCAGGCAACACCATTCTAACACAAAAACATCATTGCCAACCTGTGTGCTTTGACAATGGTTCTATCCAAGCTAGACATACAACAAAGAGTAAGGTTTGCCTCCTCACCGTTATGTTCTTTTCATCAACAACATTCAATTCTTCCAAAGTGAGGGGATGCTCAGGGTCGTTGATAGACCGAATGTGATGTGCGGGAAGTCAAGGTTGACACACGCAAACTGTGGCATGTTCATCACACTGTAACCAACAGTCGAAACTTTTTTACACCAAAGGGCCAGCAGCACAGTAGTGTATATTGAACATAAATCACATCAATGGTTTTGTTTTCAAGTGCTGATTTCCAGAGAAACAAAGCAGTTAAATCTACACATATCTAACTATGCAAAGTGATTTAAACTATGCATTATCTGTAAGAAATTTGATTCTTTGATGTTGCCACAAGACGAAGAGCAAAAATTTTTTTCATTGCGAAATGCGTTGCTTAACAAAAACTTGCAGAACACCAACACCACATATCCCACTATCACACAGTGCAGAAAAGTGTTGAAGTTGTTCATACAGTTACTCTGCGGTTGCAAGCGAAACATTGAGGTTATACTTTGAGACATGTTTTGCTACTCGCAAGCATATTCGTACCGTTTACTGCACCTTCTTTCAGATACCTCACTGTGCATCAAGAAACGGGTAGATTTTACGAAAGGATATCGAAAATCTCTCGCGAGTCAATGGGATCTTCAATCTCCTCGTTGAGTTCTTCAGCAGTTCTCACTCTGTCCTTCGCCTTTTCGTAGGTTGACGGAGAAATGTTATCCAAACCATCGCTACGGGCCATAGCTGTAAAGGGTCACTGCTTGCAGGGACCGTGCAAGACCATCAACAGTGAGTCCAAATTTTCAGCCGCGCACATGCCGTGCCTCCCAAACGCGCATGGCGGAGGAGGCAGATGAGGAACCACGACCTTCTATATAAGTTTATATAGCAGGTCGTGTGAGGCATAGAGTTTCTCAAAATTAACTAGAGGCCACTCTGGCGCTGCGATCGTTCAGCGACCATGGGAATGATGGGTAGTAGGCACATTTGCCTAGTCTTCGTACTTGCGGGCGGCGAATCGTACTTGCGGCTTCGTTTATTGCTGTGTTTCGGTTTTGTTTTGAAAGAAAGATCCAATCCTTTTGAACTTTCTGACCCAAATTTGAAAAGTAAGTCGAAAAAAATAGGATGGAGAAGCGCAATTGCTGAACATTTGCTGATTTTTTTGTTTTGTGAGAAAAAAAGCTTTAAGCCACATGAACACACACGGAGCCAAAGGCAGGCCAGAAGTAAGAAGTTTAGACCAACGCCTCCTCTAGAAAGATGCCTGCCACATGAGAAAAAAAAAACAACTGCTACACTCTTTCTTTTCTTCATTTTGAAAGTGTTCTCGGTCGCTAGCGTCACCTGTGGCAAACGGTGCAACAACGCAACACTTTGCATAGCCTCCGAAACAGTAGTGCACAATTGCAGGTCTCGAACAACTCTCGACTGACGTGCTCCTATGGCCCTATGTGCCGCAGATGAAAAACGCTTAGCTCACGGAGGAAGGTTTTCCTACATGGCTTAGCTGGTACCGCCCGTCGCCGTGATGATGGATGGATGGATATGGCTGTACCCTTTAGATCGGGCGGTGGCTAGCGCCACCAAACCGTAATACTTAATGATAGTGTCGGTCGCGAGCGCCAACACGCGGAGCTTGTTTAAAACTGAAGGCAGGCCAACTCCGCTGGGAGCGCGAGTCATTCCTCAGGCGTCTTTCTAGAGGAGGCGTTGATTAGACAAGTGTGTGTGTACTACCCCATAGAGTTTCCCACAATACTTACGTACTACCTATCATTCCCATGCTCGTTGAAGCGCCGTGCGTTGCTGCTCCCATAGACACTAGCGCCAGAGTTCCCTCTAGTAAGTATTGTAGGAAACTCTATGGCACGGTATGGTGTGAGGAACACACACCCATTCATCTTCGGATGTATGGATGTATCTGGCTGTGCTCTCTAAACTGGGTGGCGGCTTGCGTTACCTAGCAATAAAGTTGAATACTATTATTATGTTTAAAGCTTCCGAGATTGCGGACGCGCGGCCGCCATCTTAAAGGTTATTAACACAATTGTATTTAACTTTATGGCTAGGTGGCGTAAAACGCCGCCCAATTCAAAGAGGACAGTCAGATGCATCTATCTGTTTATCTATCCTCCGTGGTCACAAACGTCATTATTCACGGGGGTAGGAAATGTAGGAGAGGCCCTGACGTCACTCGTCGTGAAGCTGCGATGCACGGAGGAAGAAAAAGGTAAGGAGAGGCCCTGACGTCACTCGTTGTGAAGCCGCGATGAAGCCGGAAGTCGGCCATATTGAGTAGGCAAATTCTCCTCTCTTGTTTACATATGAATGCGAAGCAGAAGGCGCGACTCCCTCTCCGGCTCGAAAAGCACGTGGGCTGCGCAGCGCGTGTGTCGTGACGATCCGAAACTAATGGAACTGGGCTCATCACTCAGAGCCAGCGGGACACCTTCAGCGAAATCGCTTCGTCCGAGTAATAACAAAGAGTAACAGCTCGCTGACAACGAAGCAACTACGAAAGAACGCGCGCTAGATGCACTGACAACGGCGAGTGCTTTCACGTCATTAATTGAGCAACTGTACAGACAACACGATCGGTCGTGCGCCTTCTACGGTTGCATTCCGCCACGCGACTGACGCAGCGTCCTGCCACTGTGTCCGTGTTTCGCGCGAAATTCACCTGCGTCAGCATTCTGCGACCGTGGTGACTTTGAGCACGGTGCTAGTGACAGTTGAACGTGGTTGCTGTTAAGTTGAGATTACATGCAATGCTGGAGGAGAGTGTACCAAGCGGAACAGAAAAGGTGTTTTAATACGCACATGCAAGTTGTTACTGTACACACACAACACGAAACTGTGCACATGGTCCTCACGGCGTCTTGCTGGGCTCAACAGCGTCGTCTGTTGTCACAAGCAGGAGCACTGCTCAACCGTCACTGACCTGCAAGGCGTTCGTCGTCATTCAGCTTCGTCATGGTGCCCAACGCCATTTCGCTGAACACTAACTGTTTCATCCGCGTCATCCGCCGCACGACACATGGATATGCACTCGTTCTACACACTGTTGAAACGCCGTGATGGACAAAGGGATTTGTAAACGTTGCTAAGAGTAATGTAACAGCCAGGAGAACACTGCGTAACCAATAACGCGGCGCAGAGCACATATATTGTCCGCCACGGCTCAGCACGAGACCTGGGGAGGCACACATTCCGCCGCCAGCCGCGGCCGCTCACTGCTAGACCAGCTTCACTGCGCAACACGTAACCATAACAACGCCGCCATCACGGAAAAAGGAAAACCTTTTTTTCCTCTGTGGCCGCCATTGTGCCCAGTGAATATGGCCGCCATGATGTCATTTCCGCCACACTTTTCACGCCGCGCGCCGGCTGGACATGCCCTCTCCTACTTTTCCTTCCTCCGTAGTCGTTCGTGGTGCAAGCCAGGCCCGAGAAAAACGAACGCGCTCTGGCTGGCTCGGGCTGTCCGCGGGTAGCCAAAAGAGTAAAATCGAAGAGCCTCAAATGAATGCAATGCGCAAACTATGGCGCCAACCGCTGATGCTTCAGACTACAGTATACCCCTTCTAGCCACCATACTTCGGACCGTGCGTTTCTCGTGTACCAGGTAGACATGCCGCTGTGATAGCCAAATGGTTCTGTGGTGATAGCTGCTATGACTTTAAATATCACTGACCAGCAGTCGTGATCGAACAGTTCCTGCGGCAGCCTCGCCAAACTGTTTCAGCACAATGTTCCTCGCTCACGTTTCTGTTGTGTGAGTAGCGGCGCAGATAAAAAAAAAAAAAAAAAAAAAACGACGGTGCACGCTGTCGGTGTTCGCCACCGGCGTCGAAGGGGCTCCTAGGAGATCGTTCGCAACGTTTTTGACAGTTCATTCTACGAGCTGCGCGTCTGTGTTACTAAGACACGGTGTCTCAAATGTCGAGGCAATCGCCGAACCACCAGTACATGTGGGGATTCAACGCTCCGCACCGGTGCGCGCACTGCAAACTGCGCTTCGTCGAAGAGGGCGAACTGACCATGCACCACCGGCGCCATCACGGTCTCAAGCTTCTCGCAGTTGAGAACTGGAACTCGGACGAGCGATGCTACGGGCCGGTGTCGTCGTGGCCCTCGAAAGCGGCGCGGGTGATCGACTTCAACTGCCTGCTGTGCAGCCATCAGGCCACCTCCTGGACCGAGCTGTCGCAGCACATCGCGGACGCTCACACGCGGCGCGTGTGCACTTGCTGTGGTCGCCTTTTCGCCAACGAGGCCGCGTTGAAGTCGCACCGCCGCAATATGCACGACGCCCCGACGTCGAGTACGGTCGGCGTAAAGGTCGTGGCGTCTTCATCTCTGGCAGTCTCTGCGACGGACGAGTTGACGGCCGTGGTGACCCCCAGCGCTGGCAACGCGGCGGACGAGGGGCCGACTGCGTTGTCTGCCCAGGTCGATTGCAGCATATGCCAGATGTCCCAGTCGCACCCTCAGGGCTCCGACGGCACCTTCAGTTGCGCCCACTGCGCGTGGACGTCGCTTAGCGTGTCGCGCCTCAAAAGGCATCACCTCGAAGTGCACGACCAGGGAAAGTACGCACAACTCTTGCAAGGGACGTCGGCCCCCGAAGTCGGCCCGGAAGCGTGCGACCCCAGCGCAACCCGAAACAGCCTGGCGGACCAGGACAGCGGACGGTCGTCCGGGCGCGAGAGCCCTACTCCGACGGGGGGATCAAATGCCAGCAAGATTAGCGAGGCGCCTGTGAGACCTGTAGAAGGTGGTGTCCCAACAGACGACAAGAAACGAAAGGAGACGAAGTCGGCAGAGAGGAGCCTAGAAATCACCTGTCCAAGTTGCAACTTCACTGGCACCACACCTCGGGCGATGCGCCTGCACAACATATCTGAGCACAGTGGGAAGCCCTCCCATGAACCTGAAGCCAAAGAAAAAAAACGGACGAGTCGGAAACAACCTTCATCCATCAAGTCGAGGCACATGCCAGGCAATAAGAAAAAGGCGAGACATGCCATCGAAGGAAGGCAAGCATCTCACCGCCGCAGCAAGAAGACCTTCACAGCGCATGGCTATCAGCAGGACGGTTTTGTCTGCAGTGACAGTAGCAGCTTGGGAAGTGAAGATGAAGAGAGCTCGACACCCACGCCTGCTCTGAGCCCGCACTCGGACGCTGATGGCAGCTGGCATCCGAGTGAGCGGTCAGGCGAGGACACGGTTCATGAAGAGGAGGAGGACTCCGGCAGTGGCGTTGACAATGAGGAGGGCCACCTCTCCTGCGAAAGGTGCCGAGTGAGCTTTGTCTCCGAGTTGGGTCTTGCCATTCACATGAGCCGGTCACACAGGGTGTCATTCTTTTGCAATTACTGCGTTCGAGGCGCGAAGCATGTTGACATCCTGAGGCGCCACCATAAACGGGAGCACCAGCAGCTCCCATTCACGTACCGCACTCTCGACAAGCTCAAGTTGGTGACTGTCGGTGCCGATTCGGATGAAAGCGACGAAAACACTGTTGGCAATGAGAGACCCGTTGGCAGATCCGTCCGGCATCCTAAGAGGTACCGTCATCGTGTTGTTAAGAAGAGTTCCTCGAGGAGCTCCTTGCGACAGTGTTCTGGCAACGTGTCACCGAGTGAGCAACATGATTCAACGCCGTGGCGGCGGAAAAGGCACCGACCCCTCTCCTCTACAAGTGATGAGGCGACAGATTGCTACGAATTGGAGACCGCCGTGCCTATAGTTTCACGCTGTGTCTACTATGGTTACCGCTGCCCCAAGTCTGTCCGTGCTTTTCAACAGTTGGTAGCCAACATAAAGGACGAGTTCAAATGTAGTGCTTTCAGCTGCGGCTTCAGCACAAATAGCTCTTCAAATTTTGAAAACCATTTGCAGAGTCATGATCTCATCGACGTGTTCTGCATGTACTGCGGCATTAATGTTGACAGTCCTGGGGCATTGCTGTCACATCTCCGAGAAGACCACAGTGATCTGTGGCTTCAGTGCTGCAAGTGCCTGTACCGTACTGCCCGCAATATGCATTTCAGTATCCATTTCGCTCAGGCACACCCTCAGGACACAATCGCATCTGTTGCTCTGTCTAGGCGTGGTGACCCTGTGGCATCCATTTCACCTGTAAAGATCAAAGAATTCAGTTCGTACGTGTGCGGTTTTCCGGAGTGTCTGTTTAGCAACAGGAAAAGGTGCGAATTTGAAAAGCATTTCGAAGAGGCTCACGGCAATGCAGACTCGTATCCATGCGAAATCTGCCGTAGAAGTTGCCAGTCCGTGGGATCGCTCATTGAGCATCTTCGTGATCACGGCTTCACAGACATTGAATGCGGCTACTGCAACTTTGGAACAGAAGACACTGGCACCATGATGCTTCATGCCTGTTACTGCCACTCGAGCCACTTGACCATGTTCCGTGTGAGAAGCGACGACCTCAGCCAGCAGCTCATCACTTCCTCTGACCAAGGCATCAGGTACGAGACCTCTTACGACTTGAGCCACCTGACATTTCAGCAGCGGTGCTGTTTCTGCCCAACATTGGTTGCGGGATTTGAAGACTTCCAAAGGCACGTGTCAGGTAAGCACGATCTCGTGCTCTCCGTGCATGAGCTCGCGGACAAGCTCTTCATGCTTTACGACTACACAGAGGCTTTGCAGCATGGCCAGTGCCCATTCTGCTCATTTGCCGTCGACGACACAGGACGTCTGCAGCAGCACATATTAAAGCAGGAGCTCTGCATCACTACCTACATCTGCTCAGCCTGCCGCCTTGGCTTCGACGACCAGCTGTCCTGGCAGAAACATGTCGACAATAGTCGTTGCTCCTCATCTGCAACACTGCAAGTCTGTGAGAATGGGCCACTGCTCTCTTGGGTGCAGCAGAACTTAGCATTCAAGTTTCAACGTTTCGGCTGCTGCCACTGCACACAGGTTTTCAATGTGGCATCCACCTTCCGAAGCCACCTCCAGCGACATTACTCGTACTACCCGACCCTGTGCAAGATTTGCAACCAGTCGTTTCGTGGGATCAATGCAAAAGAAGCTCACATGAAAGCTGTTCACGGTGGGTCCAGCTTGACCGAAGGTGAGCAAATTGACATTGACGCGGAAGTGGCACGCCAGAGTGTCTCCCGAGAGCTCCACACTTGCCACAAGTGCAGCTTCCAGACTTTCAGCCAGGCGTACATTGAAATGCACTGTGAAAAGTGCTCTGCGGTGGAAGGTTCAGCTACCACACTGCAGACGAGTGGCAACAGGTCCGAAAAAAGCAGCACTGCTTCGGAGGAAGAGGATGATGTGCCTGCTTACTGCTGTATGCAGTGCAGTGTGAGCTTCATGTACCTGGAGCGAATGCTGAGCCATGGCTTCACTCAACACGGATGCGAGTACTTTTGTTCTGTCTGCTACCGTGGCTTTCAGACCAAAGAACACTTCATGCGACACTGCAGGACTCGCACTTGCTGGCGACCCCCGTCTGTCTTTCGCGTCGAGGTCCTGAAGCGGTCATCGCAGCGAAAGTTCTTCTACCGAGAAGTTTTCGTAGACTATGATGACGATAACGGGGCGTACAGTTCATCATGCGGAGACGACGAGCTGGAAGAGTGCTACTATTCCTTCTACAACCTGGAATACGAGCCGGTCCGGGGATACGCCAGCACATACATCAAGGCCGACACAGAATTGAAACTCTCGGTGCAGGACATTGCACAAGTGATGAACATTGAACCTTATGTTTCTGTTCGTGATTGGAAAAGGACATTTTATTGAGCCTCACTACTTCATTGTGAAATGGCCGACTCCTCATTCTGTGGCATTTTCTGTGTTCATTTTCATCTACTACATTGCCTCTCGGCCATGTTTAAAGTTTGATACCTCTGCTTTCTGTACTTCATGCTGGGTCTACAACACCTTGACGGCGGGCACTGAAGTGTCATGCTTTTCACAGAACTGTTACTTATGACGGCCACTCTTCGCACTGATATTTGTTGTTTTGCAGCTTCACGGCTGGGTGTTTTTCGAGACAGAAAGCTTTTGTGAATATCATTGTTTTCTAGAGGCGTCATGGGTCGTTTTTAATGTTACCTGGGTATTGCTTTTCTATTCTTTGTGCCATTAAATGAAGACACATGCCACCTTAAAGCCAGCACGTACGGATGATGCGAGAGGAGTTTAGGGAAAAACACAATTCCTACTTGCTCCAAGCTTCACCCTCATTACTTAAACTGAAAAGTGAATCTGTGGGAGCGCTTGTTCAGCTTTTTTGTGATCACGGCTTAGCAGAAGTTGAGTGCGGCTACTGCACCTTTGGATCACACTTGAAGGCCTTGCATAAAATTTATTGGAAACACTAAAATTTATCATGATGCAGACCATAAACCATTTTATGCTTCTTGTACATTAAATGTGTTAGATGGCCATAGTAAGTTTCCTAAGGATCAGGTTGTTTCTTCCCTAGGTAAATTAAGTATTAACACCAATATTCTGTTTTGTTTCACCATGGCATGTCAGACATGTCTGTAGTGTTCTGTGTACTTTTGAGGTGGCTGTACAGAAATAAACACGTTTCTTTAAACACACCTCTAATAATGTGAAGCAATTTTTTAGGAAACCAAAGCACTGTCACAGTTTCTTTGTAAATAGCCGTCTACGTTTTGGTGCTATTGTGGTGGTCTCAACTTTGTGTTAACCAAAATGAGCACAGGAGGACTTCAGTGCATGATCAACATGTTTTGCAGATCGTGAAAAGAATTATGCGACTGCCCTGCCATGGTATGTTACGAAATCCTTTTGTCACCAGTCACGGGTGGCACGTCGCCACATAACGCAGCCTGTCGCGTGCGGATATGTGCCACGGGTGATTCACTCTGCCTCATTTCAGAATCTGGACGTCTTAACATGACGACATGAGCGAGCCCATGTCACATAAAATTTGGCACGATCGTCAATCGGCAAATGTGCCGATGGAAGGAAAGAATGAAAATCGTGGCTCAAATTGAAATCGAAACCAGGCATTCTGTGGGGCACCCAAAGATATCTGCCACAGAGTCACACCAGTGTTTCATACTGCTTTGGAAAAAAAAAAGGTTCTGTACTTCATAAAAAGGCACAAACTTTTTTCTTCAGAGTTACTATGGGCCATTTAGATGTGCACGTCGGCGCATTGTTGAATGCACTTTGTGGCAATAAAACTAACATACACGATCTAGTCATACCACGAGCAACCCTTTACATGCCATTGTGCTCTGCATGCCAGCTAAGCCCACAACACCTGCTCAACTACTAGATAAACACGAAGACATTGATCCACCTTGTAAGACTTGACTCGAGCGTAAAATCTTGGTTAGGCTGCTGCACACCGACTCTTTCCCATGACTTTGATTCACAAATTGCACGGGAAAGAAAGAAGACATTTGTTTCAGAGCGAGGAGTATGAGGTCTTTAAGCATCCACTCTTAGCTAATCCCACGTTGGGACTGGGAGGTCGAGTCTGTCCGCCCTCGCACGGGCCGTTCAACACATCGAAGTTCTTTCATATTAACAAAAATCATCGCAAAGCCTGAAATTCGTGTCGCAGATGCTGTGTATTGGCGCTTTGTATAGTATATGGTCTGATCTAATGTGACTCAGGCTATCAGAAACTTCATAGTGAAGGGCACCGGATTAATTTGACCACATCACCAGATTGTAGATACATGCATGCATGACAAACCTGTATTAACGAGCATGAAGAGACGTGAATGCCTTCGTTTGCTCGAAATCCAAACAGTTTGGTACAGGCAGCTTCTCCGACTTTTTCAGATGACACTGATGTGTGGGATCTGCGTAAATTTTTTTTTCTAAAGCTGAAAACAACTTCATTCGAACTCATAGGCCCCGCCGCGGTGGTCTAGTGACTAAAGTACTCGGCTGTTGACCCGCAGGTTGCGAGATCGAATCCCAGCGGCGGCGGCTGCATTTTCGATGGAGGCAGAAATGTTGTAGGCTCGTGTGCTCGGATTTGGGTGCACCTTAAAGAACCCCAGGTGGTCGAAATTTCCGTAGCCCTCCACTACGGGGTCTCTCATAATCATATGGTGGCTTTCGGACGTTAAACCCCGCTTACCAATCAATCAATCAAACTCGTAGGTGCACCCTAAGGTTCGTACTGACTCTGTTAACACCGCGTAATGATGTTCGTACTCATGTCTACTCACACTCAACAACTCATCCAAGTTAATTCTCTCAACTACTTACCAACTCGTACAGTGAGACACCCTTCTGAAGTTCATCACTTTGACATCGAGTTTTTACTAATGGGCACTGGCAATCCTACTTGCGTCCACTCACACACACAGTTACTCACTCGTCCCGCCACAGCGGTGTAATAGCATTGTGCTCAACTATTCACTTTATTATAAGTGCATGCATGTTTTGAACTTGTTGGTAAGGCTTCAAAACAGCACGAAAATCGAGGAGTCGTAAATCAGCGCTTGTTCCTGTTTGTTTCTTTTCCGAGTCCTCGTTTTTTGAGCTGTTTCGCATCGAGGAACAACCATTCACCTGCAAGTCGTGGGCTCGAATCCCAACTGTGGTGGCTGTATTTTTATTAGAGGTGGAAACGCTCGAGGCCCGTGTACTTCCTATAAATGATTTAAATACTACAGCCATGACCATAGGATCTGCGGGGTATTAGTTTTGTTGCTTACATATAGCCGAATCTCTATTGCTACATCAGGCATCCCGTTTTCTCTTTTGTGTGTGTGTGTGTGTGTGTGTGTGTGTGTGTGTGTGTGTGTGTGTGCAATGAGTTCTAACATACTTTCTCCATCAATGGTGCGGTAGCATTGATTTCTTGTAGAACTCTGCTTCCCTCAAGCAGGAGCCATTCACAGCTGGGCACAATTTTCACAAGATCTAGATGTGTAATGGCTAATCAAGCTGATGAGCAGGTAATACATATTGCACGAATAGACAAAAGTATCGCGTCGCATCATTCCCAATTCCTCTGTGTACTAACCACAATCCTGTTGTCACATCATCCCTACAGTTTCACTTTCACAAGTGGCAGCCAATATTTAAAAAAAAAAAGGGACCAAGCATTTTCATTATTTATCCCCGAACATATATGTATTGTTGTTCGTGACATTTCGTTGTTATTCCTAGAACAATAGAGAATATTGCTATAATGGACCCTATAGTGCTTCGGGATTGGGTACTCAGGCCTTTCTGGTTACTTGGGTAGGCCAAGCCATGACCCAGGCTTCACGATGCATGCACACTAGCAACAAGTCGAAGGGGCTGTGTCTGCAAATTTTTTGGGTAAGTTGCTCCGAAACCTTTCGTTACTGGTAAGTTTTGTGCAGTGCAGGGAATGTTTTTGTTTCGTCTTCTAGAGAAACTTGCTCGTGCCCACGAGCAGGATTGGCCGCGCTGTCGGTTACGATGGTAAATGAGTGAACAATGAATAAAATCAAGCAATACTAAATGTAATGCGACATTGAAAAATTGTGCAGATTTCGTGTACCATGGGAATCAACGTTATGCGAAACATGCGGACAGCTGGTGACTGTGGCGCAACATTTTGCTTGAGCCAGACATTACGAAATGGCGCTAAATATACGCACAAATGTTGTGCGCACAACATGTGTTGAACAACCCCGTCTTTGCAGTTGCATAACGAAGCTAACAGCAACGTGGATATTACCAACGTCGGAAGTAGTAAGCTGATATGCACCGCTTGTGCTTGCGAGGACGGTAGCCCTGCCTAGTGCTACGTAGACCAACTGCCTGCATCAAAGGAGCACATATGTAATTTTTATATAATTAAATAGCCAGCACTGCAACCACAATGGATGTTTCACCAACATACAGTTTTTTTCCAGGGCAGTTTTGAAACTTGGCGTGGCTCTATGGTAGAATTCTTGATTGCCACGCGGAATGCTTGGTTCCACTCCTACTGGGACTCTGATATTTATTCTTTGAATTTGTGTGGTCAGTGCTACCGATGCAAGTTTTTGTTAATGCTGTCGCATTAATATTACCAATGTTTGTTTTCGTCACTCCTGTGGGGATATGAACTGTCAATCACCATTGGCACATTCCTGCATAACCCAGCCAGTGTTGCAAGAGTATAGTGTCTGGGAAAAAAGGATTGGCGGCGTATGCACCAGAATTTTCACGCTGTTCATGTCACAACCAGGCAGACATATTTGTCAAACCCTCTTGTCCTCCCACACTAATTCTGGTCTAGCCCATGTTAAAAAAGTGGTCACGGGAGCACCCAGACGTAGGCGGCCAGGTAGATATGTGGATAGAAACGCTCAAAGTGCTGCAGTTCGCTCGTAAATCTTTTACACTTAATAGGAGAATGGCAAAATGTACCATAAATAAGTACCTATAGCATAGCAGGTGCTATACCAAGTAGTACAAAAAAAATTCAATTTCTTGTAGTCAGTCTCAGTAGCAGCCCAATCTTACAGATGTTTAAATAAATTTTGTAGGGCTATCAAAACAGCACTGCGGCTTGCACCTGACTGATCAGCCCTGAACGACAATAGGTTAAAAGTAGTGGATATTAAACACAGCCTACCAAACAGCCTTTCAAGAAATTTTCTGCAGATTGAGGCAAAATGACGGTATCGGAGAAAAAAAGCTTTATCGTTTCCAGTTTGCTGAAAACTACTCAAAGGTTGGTCAAAGAGAAACCAGATTTTTTGGTGGTGGTAACAACTTTATTAATAACTCCGGCCAATTGGAGGCCTGGGCCTAGGCCACTCCCGTCTTCTTGCTGCCTCGCAGGCATGCTGGGTGGCTCACAGTTGACCCTGAAGATTGAAGCTGCACAGCGCAGCCATTCACCGTGCCGCAGCCTCATCTGGGGAGACTGCATTTTCCTCGGCTAAAACTTCACATTCCCAGAGAATGTGCCTAAGTGATACGGGAGTCCAGCCGCACAATTCGCAAGTGTCATCTGGATAGACGTCTCGGTATATCCCCTTAAAATGAATGGGGTTGAGGAAGGTCTGGGTTTTCAATGGCCTCCAATCTACCGCCTTGGATTTGTCAAGTTTGGGGCTTGGTGGAGGATAAATATGCCTAGATTGTTGATAAAAGTTTGCAATTTCAGGTAAAAATTGAATCGTGGAAAAGAAAGCTTTTGTTAATCACCTCACATTCACACGAACAGCATTTTGTAGTGTTCCATAAGAACTACGAATGGCGGCGATCATTCGATTGTATGAGAACTGCTTCATTGCTTTTAAGAGTAATGGCATCCAAATCTCTTCTTTGTCATCTGAAAGTGACTCATTCTGCCAGTCCTGCTTAACACGCACATCAAATGATTTGGAATTGCCTTCCCGCATCACTAATAACTATTTTAGATCATTAAAGATTTGTTACTATATTAATAAATTTTTAATATAACTTGTCACTTTTTGCATCTTTACAGGCACATTTGTATAACAGCACTTCAACGTTCTATTTCGAGCTTTGATAGCTATTATTTATAGAAAAACATCACTCTCTGATCTTTCGTTACATATTTCTTTGAATATTCATGTGTAAGTGCGCCTGTCATCGGCTATTTTCGCATAATCAGAAACATTGTACTACCTCTTTGCACTTACAATGTTTGTTTTTCGTGTTTTTACGACTCCCCTCTGTAATGCTTGTTGACCCCTGACGGCATCATAAATAAGTAAAGGAAAGATTGGGCACTACGTGTGTTTAGGCGTGAATTGAAAGGCACTTTTTTTTTCTGACACCACTTGTTTATTACAAAAGAAAAGAACGGAAGATGAAGTAGACCGGTAAGGAATCGGGCGGCAGAAAATGACAAAAGAAAAAAAATCCCGCGAAACCAGGCAAACATGACAGTCCTTTCACACTCGGCGGACGGTCCGTTCTTCTTCGTAACGGAACGCAGCAACAAACGGTAGGTTCTTCAGCCGATGAAGTTGATGACGACCAAGTGCAGGATGATGTGCGCAAACACGAAGTCCGCGTAGGCCCTTTCGGGGCTGATGCCGAAGAACTGAGACTTGTTCTGCGGGTTGGCCTGGAGCCGCAGGCAGACGCCCAGCACGAACGAGGCGACGCAGGTGATGAAGCCGGAGAGGAACGAGTTGAACGGGAACGTGCCCACGATGCAGCAGTACACGAACTGCACGATGCCCGTGAGCATGACGTAGACGAGGTACGAGTCGATGATCTTCATCTTCTTGGGCGTCGTGGCGGAGTACTCGTCGAGGAACCGCTTGACGACGTCCCAGGTTGTCGCGGAGGCCATGGTTTTTTCCAAAAGCGGCGCTTCTTTGCGAAGTCCGGACAAAACGCTCGGCTATGCGATGCCACGAAACAGCTCGGATTCCACCGACCGACGTGTACAAACACCGGCAGATAGCGATTGCAAGTTGCCGACGTTGCTGGCTGACTGGCTTGCGACTTCAAACGGATAATGTGGACACAAAGGTGATGATGATAGTTCTGTAGTAGTAACTGGTTTGATAATGGTAGACTGTAGCCGTCACGTAACCTTAGCACCTTCTTAAAGCGTGACCTCTAAAATTTGCAATTAGCAGTCGGGTCGTTCGGGTTGCCTTGGTTTTAGTTTGAGACATACGATCAAATACGGGTGTCACAAACACACCTTAGCTTTAAATAGGCTCAAATAAAATTGTTAGATTATAATAGACTTAGTATAGCTGTAAAAATTTACCAAGAGGTTTGACGCCCAGCTTGACCCACACACACACACACACACACAAAAAAAAAAAAAGATGCGTGCACCGCATTAAAGCGTAGGCTCTGAGATTAACAACATAAACGTCGTAGAACACCATCTACCAAAATGATTGAAACGCGAATAATTTAAAAACTTTTAGCTTTCATAAAATTACTGGTTTATTTTCATACTCGTGCATTTGCCCTTTTTGTTCTCGACGTTTTTCTGCTATTTTAAGGTTTGTGCACATCTGATCAGGTGGCGCCACAGACACTCTCAGAGAATATCAAGATGGCGGCAACTGGCGTGCTGCCTTTCGTCCGCGGCATCGATTTTACTCGAAATGACTTCCAAGTACGAAAAATTCCGCTTGTCCGAATGCTTGAAATTAACGCTACTGTCACTAACCTATAGAGTCGTCGCATTGTCCTGTCGCTCAGCCGTGCGTGCTGTCAATGTTGACCCCGCCTTCTTCGCTGGAGGTGTAACCCAAGATCCCGGGAGACTCCACAGCACGTTGGTTTCTCTCACGCGGCTTTGTTGTTGTTTGCTGCAGTGCCCGCATTCTCGCGTCACGGAAGCCGGAAGGATCGACGCGTGCAAAACAAACGCCCTTTAAAGCGTGACAGGTCTTTGACAAGTTACGTGCAGTACAATCATAGCCGACGTTCCCTTCCTAGAAGCTCGCTAGTGACGGCTTCGCTTGTCGAATGGTTGCCTAACAGTATGCGAAAAAAAAAAAAAGAAAAAGAAAATAATGAAAAAAAAAGCTGTGACTAAAATAACGAACTCAACGGCACGTGTTCCTTGTGACTTTAGTTGGGCAAACTACGGTTTAGCGATCGGGTTGAATATAGATCTCGGATTTCCATCGACTTTTGCCATGCCCTCTTGCACGGGCTACCCACTTTCGATCGCGATAAGGTCCAATCGGGATCCAGTTTCTCAATTGCGATAGGCCCCCTTCTTTAAATTGCACGAGTAAGCTTTTCGTGATCGAGAAACTTGATGCCAGTGGAGCTGGATTGCAACCGAATGAATTAATGTTTTCTGGGGTAGCTCTTTGTGAAAAAGTACCATATGTGAATAAATAGTTTGTTTTTTCGAAATCTAGGGTGCTTACTGATATAAGAAAGTGTTAACTTATAGGATCACTTTCATGGGAATTTTGTGTAGCTTTGTCCAGTGCGGAAGTTGAAATATCAAGTTTATGCTTCCATGCTCAAACAAGTATGCTGTGTGGCTCTTCATTAAATGGGTGCTCTTGAATGGTCATTACATAAAGTTGTTTCCGGCTACGCCATTTTGCTGTGCTTTACTTTTTTTTTGCCAACTTAAATTTTTATTGATATGTGAAATGTAACGTCCCAAAACCACCATATCATTATGAGAAACGCCGTAATGGATGACTCCGAAAATTTTGACCACTTGGGGGTTCTTTAACAGACACCCAAATTTGAGACCAACTTAAATTTTCCAAATCGGTCGCACAGCATGTTGACTAGTAGCTTGAATTTAGAAATGTACAGTACGATCTCTTTAGTTTGCCAAGCATGCAATCGTATATCCTAAATCTGTTTTGCTGTTTTGTGTTTTTTCCTTTTGTGTCTTCATTTCAGTTGCGAGCATGGAGCTATGATAAATACGTAAGCATCACATGATCCCAACACATGTAGACATTTTTTCATCTAGAAAATATGTATGTCTATGTCTCTGCAAGGCTCTTTGTCTTTATATAAATTCATCAAGAAATCTCGATTGCTTTGCATTTATTTGTCCATAGCAGAAGCCGTTAGCTTTCACCTATTCTTCTTTAAAATTATGAAGAAAAAAATGTGTTTGTTCCGCACTTATTTCATACTTCGCAACAAGCCTTTGCAACCTAAGCAAGTAGTGTCCATCATGAGTGTTTTTCTTGGCATACTGCGTTGCAGCATCCAATTCATTCTCAAACTGCAGAGCTAAAGTTATTCCTCTGCCTTCTCGATTCACTGCTCAATTGAAGGTTCATAAAACTGCATTGCTTTTATGTCGAGTATGTAACAGTTTCAATTGTGTTGATTTGGTTACATCGACTAACGCGACAATCTGCTTTCTTTCAAATCAGACTGGAAAAAGAAGACGGATTCGAGTAATGTAGATCTCTTACTTCTTCCACTTTTTTTTTTTTTTTTGAGAAATGGGGCAGTGTGGCTGTAGTTACAATAAAAAGTGAAGCCAGTGCCCTTCATGAAAAACCTCTAAAAAAAGAAAACGCAGCTTGCACTAAATCGTGCAAAGCTGGGTGTCAGCAGAGTTGCCTGGTGCGCAGCTTATCTTGGCTTGGCTGGGCTATAAGCTTCTCACTTCTCTCTTTCCCGCCCCTTACTATCGCATTATAAGATCGAGAATTTTCTCGATCTCATCCTTATGTATGTGTCTGTCTATTTCTTTCTGTTTTTGACCTTTTCTTTGTCTTCCTCTCTTTCTTTCCTCCCTTTTTTCTATGTTTATTTTTCTCTCTCTCAGTTTAGTCGTTCTCCTGCCTCGTTTTTTTTTTCTCTTTTCTTTTTATCTATTTCTCTTTCTCTGTACTCATTCTCCTCTTCTTTACCTCACCCTCACACCTGTCCCCAATTTTCTTTCCCACTCCCTCACTGTGATATACTGTACTACTATACTATATTATACAAGGCTATGCTATGCTAGTGTGTCTGGATAGCTGGATCGCCATGACACTTGCCTTCTAATAACGGTGATGCGGGTTGGCATCTCTCCGAGAATCGCCCTCTTTATGTTTCTCTCTCACTCTTTCTGTACTTTCTCCCATCAGGACTATTGCATCCCGTGGGGGACAAATGGGTGCACGTGTTCTGGTAGCGAAGCAGGGGAGGAAGGCAATAAAGAGAGCACATGCCAGTTCTTAATGATGACAATTTTCTATCTACAACGAACGGCAAACCTCTGCCATAGCAGCTCTGTTGTGAAAATAATCATTTATCTTGAGCACATCGAATTAGTTGCATGGGAGAGTAGTTCACTGGTTAGGACACCCTTTCTTTACGCCACTCGGCAATGGTAATTTGGTAATGGTTATACACGCCACTCGGTCTGTAATTTGGGCTAGAGTTGTGTTGCTGCAGATCGGGTTAGCTTTTGCCATTACCAGTCCCACCGACAGCCAAATTAGTTGGGCGGTGGTTTATCATGTGTGTTTAATTGCTAATGGTAATATAGCAGGGCTGTTTTATAAAGACCACCCTGATTATGTGGAAAAGTTTGACAGCTTACCACATGGTGCGTTTTTGTGCGATGCGGTCTAAAGGCAATGAGTCACTTCCGGTGCGCCTACTGATAAGATGATTTATTGAGTAATTGTTTGGTAATAATAGTTCTAGCAGTAACACACATCTCGTATTTGCCTGCCATATGAGCTGCTCTTTTGCCGCAGTACCGTTCATTTCACTTGATTAACTTCTTTGTTCAGTACCTGTAAAATAGTGCCGTGATGAATTTTCTAATGTTCATGTATTAAGTGTTACAAAATCGCTCCATAGAGATGTAAGTTTGCAGCTTTTAGCATTTTCGTCTTCATTTCAGTAATCTACAATGTTTACTCTGCATTTAAGTAGGGTAGACTGTGAAACACTTTATGTTGGGGCTCTAAATGCACCACCATAGGGCTAATTCTGATATTCAAATAACTGCGATTGTTTCTTCGTTAATGCTAACTGCTATGCCATTTCACCTCTCCTATAGGAGGACTACTTTCCCAAAGCGGTCGGTGAGATGACCGGCCTGCGATGGCTGCGGCTAAATCGGACCAAGATCGATTGGATTCCGGATGAGCTCCAGGGCCTCAAGAAACTTGTACGTAACCAGCCAGCTGGCACATCAGTCAATCGTTAAACATTTCCAGCGAAACTCGCCGGATGCCTTCAATCGCATAAGATGACTTGAAGGCATAAGCCATCTTCTTTTTCTTATCAGTTTATGTACGTATTCTGAAACTTTGAAACATTATTTATTCCATCATTTGGGATGTTGAGGGCCTGGGTCAAAATGTCCTTTTTTCCCTCTGAAAGCTTTATGCACCAAGCGTGGTTTTGCTCTGCGTCTGCGATCAACCCAGCTTTCACCAAGTGTCAATTTCATGTGGTCATGTGGTGTCACAGTGCTGCCATGATGACTTCACAAATTTTAGTACTCTGTGGTGTCATCAACATGGGATATCATCACAGGATTACAATTTTCGCGTCACTCTGGTTCTCTCTGACGGTAAAGTTTTGCATTTGAGAAGCATGAATGTGCCTAGTTCGCTTGACAGAATAAAGAGTTTAAGAGGACCCTCCATAGAGTTCACTAAAATTAACTATAGGGGACTCTGGCGCTGCGATCGTTCAGCAACCATGGGAATTATTGGTAGTACCTGTATTTGTCCAGTCTTCGTGTTTGCGGGCTTCCAACGCACTTGTGGCTCTGTTTATTGCAGTGTTTTGGTTTTGTTTCGAATGAAAGAATAAACTTTCGTGAAATTCGTGACCGAACTCGAATTGGTGAACCTAAAACGTTAAGGTGGCGAAGCACAACCGGGAAACCTTTGGCGATTGTTGTATCGTCACAAAGCAGCGCCCAGCCAGGTATAGCCAAACAGAGCCAAAAGCTTGAAGGTTAGACGAATCCACGTACCATCCATCATTCTCATGCTTGCTGAAGGGCCATGCGTTGCAGCTCCCATAGGAACAAACGCCAGAAATGAACGCTAGTGTATTTGTAGCCAACTCTATGGCATCCTACACCCATGTCCTCTTCATGGTTGTTACTCTAGCATTTAGCTTGTTTCCATGTGCAGGAAACATTATCTCTGGTGCGCAACAATCTGGTGACGTTGCACGGTGAGGTCCCCCAGCTGCCGTGCTTGCGCTCCCTCAACTGTCGCCACAACCGGCTCAAGAACTCGGGCATACCCCCCGACATCTTCGACCTCGAGGATCTTTTCGTTGTGGTAAGAATACTTTGAAGCGTGAATGAACTTTTTAATTTTATAAAGCACTCAGTAAAATAGAATATATTTGACCTCCACTCAAGTAGTATCATTCTTTTTATAAAATGCATATCCACCATTAGTTATATCAGGAATTTACCCTTTTTTTATTTATAGTGTAACCAACCTTCTACGTTTCTGCAGCATATTCATACAGTGTGTATGCAAAATATACACGTATGTTCTCTTCTTTCGTGTGATGTTTTGCTGAATAACTATTGTATCCCATTTATGTTTAGGTTATGGAATCATCGTGGGTATTGATGATGGACTGATTTGCGTCATATTTCATTTAAATACCATGCTTTTCATTTCTTATCTATGTGCCACTGCTTCTGACCCATTCTTTTATGTAGTAAGAGCTAGCCAAGCTGCTTTGGTGCAGCATTCACTCCCATCATCCTTCCTGTACTAAACGTGAAAGTATTCGTTTCAAATTCAAGCTTAACCATGCACCTGAATACTGACTTTCCAGTGTGTAGCTTTAGGATCGCAGAGTGGGACGATGTGACTAAATGCCTCTACGACCCTTTCTCTCAGGACCTGAGCTACAATGACTTGCGAGAAATCCCCACAAACCTGGAACACGCTCGGGGTCTACTCGTGCTCAATCTTGCTTACAACAGGTACTTCATGTCTATTGTTAGGTATCAGTCTATTGCTCTACGTAAAGTATTGTTGGGTGTGGTCTATCAGTCTTTTGTTGGGTTGCGGGGGGGGGGGGGGGGGTGTTTAGCTGGAGTTCATTGTCATGAAAGAGAAAGGTGGAGAACTTGTTTGCCAGAATGACTTGCGCATTATTCACCCCCATCCACTTCTCGTTTTGAATTTTCCCGCAGAATCGAGACAATCCCTCACCAGCTCTTCGTCAGCCTCGTCGACTTGATCCACCTCGACCTGAGTGGCAACCAGCTCGGTGAGTTCTTTGAATGACCAGACTCGCTAACGGTGTCAAATAAAACGTGAACGGTCAGCAGTGGCATAGTGCATACCTTCCAGTTATTATTGTTTAAAAGATTCGCACATCCAGTTTGGCAATACTGTGCCATCCCACTCTAGTGCGATATTTTTGCTTCTGTTCTAGTTGTTTTAATGGAAGAAAACAAAAGTTCACCTAAATAGACTGGAAACAGCCAAAAGCGCTCTGTACCCCCCCCACCGGCCACTGTTATCAACATGTTAGAACTAGGAAACAAGCGGAAATATCGCACTATAAGGAAATCAGAGACTGCTGCCAATCCTGATGCTTGTGCTAGTCAGTAGTGTTGACTGGACAACACTTTGTACACCACAACAACAAAAAAAAAAGATTGTAGTCTGTGTCGTAGATGTGTTGCCCCTTTTTTTCTCGTCAAAGTGCGCTACTTCACCCTTACGGTATGATTGCTACTGCTTGCTGCTGTTTGTGTTTAATATTATGCCTTTAACACACCTTTCAATGTGCATTTGGCATTTTTGAACATTGTGCAAGTTAAGGGGAAATCAGGGGCATGTACATAGGACAAGTCGTCGAACGAGGCGAAGTCACCAGAACCAATGTTTCGAGGAGGTGATGCAGCTGTGTCGCGGCAAAAATGGTTGCTGCCCTGACAAAGCAAGCCTCCTTGTCGAAATGCTGGCACCAGTGGCATTCCTCATGGGATGATTCTCTCGTTACTCTATATCATGTGTAGGGTATGTGTTGTACACATGCAGGAGTACCATTTCGGATACAGTGCAATCCTGTTGATACAGTTCTACATAATACGTTTCTCAACCTAGTAAATTTTTCTTTTTATTCCTGGCCAACATACCTTGGAGGTAATGCATATAATATAGCAATCTGGTGAGGCTACTTTGTTGATCAGCTTCAATTCCTTCCCATTTAGGCCATAATTACTTCTATGCTACAGTTTAAGCATACGGGTAATGTCTCCATATCCTTCTTTGATTCACTGTCTGTTGATTTCACTAGGCTGTGTTCAACAAAAAAAACGAGCCTTTGCAAGGATCCTGCTTTCACATCAGAGCTGAGTCATCCGCAACGTAACAGTTGAACTCATTTGTGTTCTAAATAAAAAATGTGTTTTGAAAAAAAAAAAAAAAAAACCTTCGGCAATGCGTTTTTGTTGCAGAAACCTTGCCTCCTCAGATGCGACGCCTGGTCAGTCTGCAGACCTTAGTGCTGAACGACAACCCCCTTGGCCACTACCAGCTGAGGTGCGTAGCATGTGACAAAGCGGCCCCGATGTCACGACACAGTGACACCATTGGCTCGAGGGGGGGTTCCTTTGACTGCTAAAAGGCGCACTTCTCTCGACTTGTAACCAAGTGTAGTGTTGCGCATCGAAATTTGAGGACTGTGTGCAATGAAACCAGAATGGATATTCTTAGCCCTTTTTAAGAAATATCATGGCACGTGGAACATTCTTCAAAGAATTCCCAGCTTGGACATCATCTCACTGGTGATAATTTTATAAACCTTGGCTTAGCAGGTGCCATTACGTTCCAGCTATTTAGAATGATGGCTGCTAAAGGATGTCAAGTGTGTGGTGAAATTTTTTTCTATTAAGATTCTGACATTAGTGATGACTCATATCTCAGCTTTTATCGAATCGAATCAAGTTTATCCTGCAACAAGGTTTGCGAGGAGACCCGACAAATCTCAAGCTACATTGAGCAGCTTGAGAGGAACCTGGCCACCTCGTACACTGAGCAGTTTGAGTGGTTGAAGAGAAGCATGCCATATACATAGTGCATCAACAGAGCAGTGAACAAGCATGTTAAGAATGATTAAACAGGGTTATTGTGGAAATATTAAAAAAAAACAAGAAAAAATAGACGTATTGATGAGGACCGCAGAAAAACTGAAAACCTATGGAAGCACAAGCAATGACATGAATATGTTGCGTAGCCTTGCTAGTGACAGAATAGATGCATCATACCTACTTCTTCGTGCAATTGATTTAGAATACTAGTCGGTAAACAAAGCGGTAGCATTCGGTCACTGTATCTGGTTCTGTTTTTGTTGACAATCCAAGGTTCTAAATGACGAAATTGGCCTATGACTGCAGGCAGCTTCCGGCGTTGACATCACTCCAAGTTCTGCACATGCGCAACACGCAACGGACGGTCATCAACACGCCCGTCTCGCTCGACTCATCAGCCGTACTCTCTGGTGAGCTGCCTGACGTATGTGAAGGCATTTTGCTGGTTTCAACATTTGGCAGAGCCTAGGTCAAGGGAGACTAGGGTCCTGAAACTTTCTTTAATTCTTCGTTCCTTTAAATAAAAGTTGGTGGGCTTGTACATATTTGTGCAAGGATCTCAACTATGCAATTGTTTTTCTGGTGTGCTATATAATTTGCAATACATCAGACAGTCGATGTGCCATTTTGGATTCGTTTGTATTAACTGAGAGAGTTACAAAGTAAATGGGCATATTTCGATACTCTTGAAGGAAAAATGTATGCAAGAACACATAAATATAAAAGTTTTTAACCAATTTTAACAAAAATTATGTTATGTTGAACATTAATGACTGATATCTCAGCTTGACTTCGACTCGCGTCATTTTGTTCAACACACCGTAATCTTTGTTCAAATAGGTTTAGAACATTGATTTTTATTTCCTTGTGTGCAGTTTTCACTCCAGAATATTGCGATGTGCTGATTTACGTAGTGACTTTTCCAGTTTATTGAACCGTTGCTCCCGAAATGGCACATAGAATATTTAATATTTTGTGAACTACTTATTGTGCTAGGAAACTAATGGCATAGTATTTGAACTTGGCAAATAAGTATGTGCAAACCCAGCAAGTTTCTCCTATATAAATTGAAAGATTTGAAAAAAGGAAGTTAATCGCCCAGGTTTCCCTTTTCACTGAAGTTGGGAAATAACTTGGAGGCTCTTCAAAGCTTATGATCGTCACAGTTTGCATTACCAGTGTCTGTATTGGCGTATCAGCATCTGAGTTGTTGCAATGCCTGCTGTAGGCCTACTACAACCCTCAGCTCTTGCTTAGCCTAACTTCGAGGGAGTCATGGAGCACATGTGCACATTCTTCCATATATGACCTTACAGATGCACTTTATTGTGCTGGCATTTCAGGAATAGGCTGATGTGGCCATTTTATATCTGTAAAATCTAAATGTATGGTACAGCAGTACATTTGTACACTATTTGTTGTACGCGTAAGTTCAGCACTTTCTGACCTTGTTAATTTCATGTCACAACATGCAAAACTAGACATTATTCATCTGAAAGTACATAATAACAGTGCCCATAAATCTAGGATTACATGGTCTATATGTATGTAGCAGACATGTTCAATAAATTCGTGTAGTCTCGGCAAGCAACCATACCCTCAGATTCAGTTTGTGTTTGAAGACCTTGAACATTTGCTTGCTTCATGATTTTGAAACAACTGGGAACTGCATAGCATGTCATTGAAAAGCTAGGAATTCGTCTAGAATTAACGAGGATTCTCAGTTGTCCTAATTTGTCTTATGTATTTTTATTTTTGACAATCAGTCCATGAATGCTCGCGATATCTGGCCTTTGTGCACTTTCAGACCTGTGTCAAAGCCTACTAGGAATCAGCATGAAAACTTTTCAGTTAAGGACGACTCAGACGCAAGCGTGGTATCATCCTTTAATTGAAAAGTTTTTGCACTTAATGCCAGTGGAGTGTGGCGTTGACTAACAGCTCATACCCCCGCTCTGTCACATAATACACCTGCACTGTGACATCGATGTCCTTTTTGCTGTTTCAAATAATCTTCCCGTTGCGGGATCATTTCACCCAGATGTGGACTTCTCCCAGAATGCACTGCCGAGAATTCCCGACGTCCTCTACACATTGACGACGCTTCGGCGCCTCAACCTGAGTGACAACGCCATCACAGAGGTGTCCCCGGTCATTGGAGGTTAGTGTCATTCGAGCAAGCTTATATCAGTCAGTCATGCAATTGATCAGTCAGTCAGTCAACTCTTTATTTTTACTGTGAGGTGCTGGGTGAAAAACAAAGAGCAAGGAGAAAAAACATTTTCTCCGTATTTTAACAGTGGCGTATACATGGTGACGTGAGAAAAAATGGAGGCTCCGCACACTATAGGTGCTAACACACCCTGTAAAGTCGTTTGCACCTCGTGTCGCACATGCTTCGCACATAGGCCCCACTTCGGGTTCAGAACTGTAGAGTGGTAGGTGGCATTGTGCTCGCGAGCGATTGTTACCACCACCACCATCATCATCATCATCATCATGGTTAGCGCGGTAGTGATGCCAGGCGGCAAGCCTGGGTGGTGGCACGTGAGAGATGAGCGGGGCTCTTATGCGTGTGGTGTTTGGAACGAGCGGTCGTCTGTTGTGGCGGGTTCGCGGTGGACAGCACTGTGGGTTGTCTGCCATTGGCCTTCGTGGTGAGTCGAGCATTAGAAAGGTCACCTTGTGTTTGTTACGTTGTTGGGTGTTCTGGAATATTGTGTATGGTTGTTTTAGCATCTTAATCAGAACTGATGTATTTTGATTTGGCCGACGATATCGTCATTGTAAAAAGTAATTCAATAAATGTGTGTTGTTTGGTTCGTTTCGACCGCGTCCGCTGTGTCCTTTCGCTACGAGAGCGACGTGCCTCGTTTCGAGACCCCACAACACGAAACTGCGGCATGCCAGGTTTTCCACTGTGAAAGATGGTCGTGCTAGTTGTTTTTTGCTCAAATCATGGGTACTTTTTCATGGCTAATGTAAATACTATGAATATAAAGAGATTTAAGGTTGTGGGGGTCTCGAAATAAGATTGCCGCTTTCGGAACACACGGAGACAGTAGACGCAGTAGAACAAACCAAACACCGTCTTCATTTATTCAATTACTTTTGAGATCAACAATATCGTCAGCCGAATCCAATACGTCGCTAGTAAAACACTAAACCACAACCTTGTACAGTATTGCAATATAGTCAATCAACATAACGAACACAAGGTAACGCGAAAGCGTCATCGTCGATGTTCGGTTCGCCTCTAGGAACCACCGGAGAAAACCTGCAATTGCCGGCAGGTGTCACTGTTGGCACTACTGCGCTCGCCATAATGATGATGATGGTGAACCCTGTGCCACCTATCGCTTGATGCTTGCTAACCCTAAATGCATCCTATCTGCAAAACACGAGTGTGCCATGAGGCACAAATGACTTTACAGAGGGTAAGAGTACCCCCACAAGGTTCATCGTTACTACCTAAAACATTACGTTTGGCAGAACAGCGATGCTGGAATCCTTGAAGAAATTTTTCCGTCCATTGAAGTTTCCTACCTAAAGCCAGTGACACAAACTTGTCTGTAGGGAAAAGTCAACTATCTGAAATGCTCGTGAAGTGCTTGACATCACAAAAATGACTAAGTGCTATTGGGTGGAGCATATGTGCAAATTCTTCGTCGAAGGAACAGCAGTGGCTGTGAATGTAGGCACTGAGATCGGGCTAGCTGGTGCTGGTCCTGCTTTTCCTTTCTGGTGGCTACATATATGCATATACTTGGTGTTACCTCCATTAAAACCTCATTTGAAAATAGCGTTTGTCCTGTCTACTTCATTCGTCTTTCGTAAGTGTCCTCTGCACTTACAGAAGTTGTGAATGGAGAGCGGGGCGTTTTCGCCTAGGTTGTAACTGTGTGTAGTTTCCTGAAACAGTGGCCCATTGCTGCAATATCAATACAACATATTGCTGCTGACGTTCAAAGGCAGTGACCTAAGGAAGATATGTAGTAGGCTTAAAATGGGAAAGGCAGTGACGGGTAACAGTGGGGGTGAGCGACTTAGTAAGAAAGTTATGACACGGCCGCAGTGGCTCTCTGGTCATGGTACTCGGCTGCAGCCAGGGTGTGTCCCTAGCCGCAGCAGTTGCATGTTAATGTAGGCAAAAGGCGAGAGGCCCATCTACTGTGTGGTGTCTGTGCGCATTAAAGAACCCTAGGTGGTCACAATAATCCAGAGCCCTCCCCTACGTATCTCTCATAGCCAGAGTCAGTTAAACACTGTGAACCGACCAACCGACATTTGAATGAATGCAACCTGCTACGACTGTCTTATGGTTATTGCTTGACTGCTGACCTCCATGTTGTGGGATTGCATGCCGGCCTCTGCGAAAGTATTTTGATGAAGGCAAAGGGCTAGATTCAGATGCACGTTGACAAATCCCAGGTGGTTAAAACTTCGTGAGCCCCCAACTACAACATCCCTTGTAATCATACTGTGATTTTCAGGCATAGAACTCCAGAAATGATTATTATTATCATTATTATGAAGTGAATACTGTTTTAGAGGCTCGTTACTTTGAAGTTTGTTGGTTTGTGAAAAACAAATTTCTAGAACGAAATGGCAAAGGAGCTATTTTATTTCATTTTATTTTTTTTGTGGCATCTCTCCTTGCAGACGTGTGGAAGAACATTCGCAGTCTGAACCTGTCTCGAAATAAGCTGACATCACTGCCTGTAAGTGGTAGAGCCGCATATGTTTGTCTTTGGACTTGTAGGTCGTGCTGTGCGCTGTACGAGACATCAAAGAGCTTTCTTCTCTGTATTTTTGTGTGTTTGCACACTTTAGGCAGCGCTGTGCAAGCTCACCACCCTGACCCACCTGTACCTCAACGACAACATGCTCGACTTCGAGGGCATTCCGTCGGGAATCGGTAAGCTCCACAACCTGAAGGTGTTCATGGCAGCCTACAACAACCTGGAGATGATTCCTGAAGGCGTCGTACGGTGAGCCTGCCCTTGTCTTCCTACCGTAGATCTATATTCTTGTGCTGTGTTCAGTTAATCAATCAATCAGTTTATTATTTATCACTAAATCGACTACACTGCATTATAAAATATATACAGTTACTCAATGTAACTCGTTGATGGGGTGCCCAATGACAGGTAGTCTTATTTATACACATGTAAAAACATGTTCAGTGGCTTTTTATTTCTCCCATCTTCGAGCTGCACTTCCCCAATATTTCTTCATAACTAAGAGCCTCGAAGGGAAAGTAGGGCTAGATGCTTGGGATGTAAAAACATTGAATATAAGAGCCTTGTCGTTTTGAATTATAGTATGACACATGTCTTTAACTGGAACAGCACTGCATAGGAACATCCAAATAAATGGTTGCAGAACTTACGAGGTTTTACATGGAAAAGTGCTGCATCACCAATTTTACTACCAAGAAAGTGTTCCAGCCAACAGCGTGGATCGCTTATCCACGGAATCCATGCAGCTGCGGACGGCTCAAGAAGCTGGTGCTCTGCCACAACCGGCTCATCACGCTGCCCGAGGCGATCCACCTGCTCACTGACCTCGAGGTGCTTGACCTCAAGGACAACCCGGACCTGGTGATGCCCCCCAAGCCGCTCGAGTGCCAGCGGGGCGCTGGTGCCGAGTTCTACAATGTCGACTTCTCACTCAGCGAGCAGCTAAGGCTCGCTGGGGCTACGCCGACTGCGCAGATCCCAGCACCGAGTGAGTGCACGACACCATGTTTTTTTCAGAGCAGAGCCGTCTTAGTCTACACTGTGTTACCGTTGTTATCATGTTAGTAGTAGTAGTAGTAGTAGTAGTAGTAGTAGTAGTAGTAGTAGTAGTAGTACAGTTAAACCTCGTTATAACGAAATTGGGGGGCCGCCGCTATTTGCTCGTTATAACCAATATTTCGTTATAGCCGTAGCGGGCATTTACCGCAAATATTATGCACTGTACTTACCCCCAAAAAATAGCGGGCGAAATAGCATCCCGCCGCACGGTGGTATGCAACAAAATAACCGCATTCCCAAATTAAAAGGAAAAAGTCATGCACCTGTTTTAATGCACTTCAAAATACACAGCTTGCATTTCAGGCAGACTTAGCTGCAAAGAAGTCCGTAATTGGACGTTGATGCATCTTCCTGAAGCGAACGATGGCTCACTCAGCTGCGGCCGCAATGTTCAAGCCATCTTCGCCGCCCTCGTGAGCGCCGAAGTAGTGGCACAGTACGTCCACCGCGTCTAATGCCTCCGACGCCGTCGGCACGTTTGTCTCCTGTTCGTCGACAGTCATCGTCACTGGTTTCGTTACGGTCACTGACAGCGCGCACAATATCGTTATCCAGAAGCTGCTCCGTTGCCACCTCTTCCGAGTCTGCACTCACATAGTCGCAAAACGACTCGCTGTCAGGCCCGACACCGGCGTCACGAAGTGCCGTCCATGATGCAGCGACTTCGTCTGATGTAGCAAAACCGTCCGGCACAATGGGCTCGTCTGATGGCTCATCGCTGGCGTCTGGTGCGGCGGCAAATGAGGCGTGCCGAAAGCAGTTTGCGATCGTGGTCGCCGTCACACTCACCCACGCCGCCTGAAGCATTTCGAGCGCAGCGTACATGTCAACATCGGTGTCTCGCTTAATCCTCATGTTGAGCAGGAGCTTGTCTATCACACGATTGCGGTAACCTGCCTTCAGCGACATAATCACGCCTTGGCCAAGCGGCTGTATTTTTGCTGTGCAGTTGGCAGGAAGGAACAGCAGCTCGATGTTTTGAAGCACGGCAGCGGTATGGTGGGCGGTGCAGTTATCTAAAACAAGGCACACCTTGCGGTTCGCCTTTGCCAGCTTCTCGTCTCATTCGCAAAGCCATTTTGAAAAAATCTCCCTGGTCATCCAGGCTTTGCGATTGGCTACGTACTTGACTGGGAGCTGCCTCTTCCCCTTAAAGCAGCGAGGGGATGCACTTTTGCCAATTACAAAAATTGGCAGCTTCTCAGAGCCGGTCATGTTTGCACAAAGTAGCGCGGTGATCCGCAGCTTACTTTGTTTGCCGCCATGGCACGGCTCGCCTTTGAAGGCTAACGTCTTGAGCGGCAACATCTTGAAAAAAAGAGCGGTTTCGTCCGCGTTAAAAATATCCTCCGCGCTGTATTTTTCTAGCAGCCGCACGATGTTTTCTTTCGCCCACTTGGTAGCCTCTGCTTCGTCGACAGATTGCGATTCGCCGCAGACCACTCTCCCGACAATGTCGTGGCGCTCCTTGAAGCGTTGGAGCCAACCCGAACTTGCTACGAAGTTGTCATAGCCCATGATGCAGGCAAAGTCTCTCGCTTTTCTTTGCAGCAAGGCACCGCTCACCGGCAGATTCACGGCCCGCGTGTCCAAGAAGCATTTAAAAACGGCCCTTTCGACCGCTTCAAAGGCAGGTGCCCTCATCCTCTTAGCGCTTCCTTTCACGCCACGTGCAACAGCATCAATGATGGACTCCTGCTTGCTCAAGATGGTTGACAGTGTGCTCGTCGATACGCCAAAGTCTCTTGCCACGTTGCCTTTCTTGGTCCCCGATTCGACAACTCTTATTGTAGCCGCCTTCTCATCTAGCGTTATGAGCTTTCGCTTCACGCCTGGCGCATTCATGTTGCTGGAATCACGAGCGCAGCATGATAAAAGTTAAGGCGGAAGCGGTCGAAAAAGAGAAGAAACACGCACGCAAAAGCAACGCGGCTCAGGTCGGCGAGCGACAACACTTGCAGAGAAAGTTACTGTGAAGAGGAAGGGGCAGAAGGGGCCCTCTTTTGCGCTGCCCTCTAGGAACCGGTTACTCAAGGGGAAGGGGGTATGCAAGATTAGGAAGTGCGCCTCAGCGCCATGAGAAAGGGGAGAGGGAAAATATAAAGAAGACACAAAAGAAAAGGGCGAGACGTTCGCGGTGCTGCGGAGTGCTCCGCTGTCGGTGGTAGCCAAGCGGCGCACGTGCAGCGATCTCTCCTCCGGAAACAGCGCGTGCTGTCTGGTTTGCGGGCGTTGCTGGAGGGCGCGTGGCGGGAGTTTTGAACTGCTAAATACAGTTCTCGCGTTGCGCGCCGTCTCAAATTCGCGTTGTGCACTGTCGTGACATCGGCTCAAAATTTTACTTCCTAACAAAATTTGTTCGTTATATCCCATAACAGGCAAATTTTGCCTCGTTAAAACGAGGTTTTGAATACATTGGTTTGTATGGGGACTTTCAAGGGGAATTAGGATTTGCTTGTTATATCCATTATTTCGTTATAGCCCGTCTCGTTATAACGAGGTTTAACTGTAGTAGTAGTAGTAGTAATAATGCAAGACATGTGATCAGAGGGGAAGTGATTAATGAAATAAAAATATCACAGCATGTCCACGAAGTGAATGATGATGAGCAGGGCGAATCGTCTGTCTTTCTGTCCATCTCTCTATCCCTCTGTCTGCCTGTGTGTCTGTCCATCTGTCTGTTTGTCCATCTGGCCAGTTGCGCCTGACGCAGGACATGGTTAGACTAAAGGGAGCTTTGCCCCTAAAAATTTAACCACTTGCACGTAGGGGACACTGATGAAATAGTGATGCTGTTGGCTTACAAAGAAGCCTTTGCTTTGTCACTTATTTTATCTAGTTGAATGAAATTGGTTGAAATAGCTATGAAGTGGGGATGAAGTGGAAGAAGTGGCAGGAGTAGTAGTGAGAAAGAGAGTAGTGTAGTGAGGTGGGAGTAATGAGCGGTGGGAGTCGTGAGTATACTGGCACTACTTGATTCTGATCTACGCAGGCCCCCGAACACAAAAGCCTTGACTGAGGACAGCTTCGCTGTTAATAAAATGGAACTGTGATGATGATTATGACTTTGTGCATAAAGACGTACATTAATTGCAATAAACCACCTCTGCACCTACATCTATGCTTTTCGACAGTTTTCATGCCTGGAAGTGGCCGAATTTTTTGCCCCTGATAATTTTCGACAGCTATCGTAAGTGTCATCGTAGCTGTTAGCGATAGTTTTGAGCATGGCTGTAGACAACAGTAGCTGTCCTGGTTACAGCTTCATTATTAAAATTAGGTACACTGAAAGCTGCAGCATAATACTATAGGGATAGCTGTAGTGATAGCTGTGGGGCTATGCTAAGCGTTACATTTTTTTCTTTAGCCTTCACTACTGTATTGCAGTCATAGCTGTTATTGTCGCCGTTGTTAGCGATAGCTACACTATAGTTTCAGTGCTGCTGATAGAAGCAGCAATGCACATTGATGGTTGTTACATGTGTTAGCGATAGCTACAGAGATAGCTATTTGACTATTAATCGAGCAACACCTTTTCCATCATAGGTGTTAGTAATAGCCCTAACTGTGACTGTTAGTAATAGCGACTGTTGTAGTTAGAGCAAATGTGCTTGATAGCTGTGGTGTGTTTGTAATAGCTACCGTAATAGCTGTGTGGCTATCAGCAAAAGTTAAAGCAATAGCCTTTCCAAGTGTGGTAGGGGTAGCTTTATTTATGATAGTAAGCAGTAACTGTGTCTCATTAACAACATTGGTGTTAGAAATAGCTACATGGCTGTCTTTAGATGGTGATGGCGGTGACAGCATTTACGAGTCTGAAGGAAAGCACCAAGGGAAAAAAAGGCAAAAAAGGGTGGTGAGTTGAAGAAGAATGATATAGTACAAAAATATAGCCACAAAAAAAAGCTGTCACCAAACATTGTACTGCAGTTAGTATCAGCCACTCCAGGAAGATTTGGACCGCACACACTTTGACAGACTTCCACAGAAGTCATCTGGCTGATTGTAGGCGTGTATGTGTGGCTGAGTCAACTGTCGTCTTGCTAGCTTTCAGCCTCTGATATGTGCAAATGGCACGACTGCAGCCCCCGTAAAGGACCCGATTGCGCGCAAGATGCGGCTTCGGCGGCGGCGCGAAGGCGAGGCCGACAGTGACCAAGCGAAGATCCTCAAGGGCATGACCGATGTGGCCAAGGAGAAGGACCGAAACGGTCGTTCAGGAGGGGAAGACCGTGTGGACTCCCTCAAGTAAGCGAATGCTCGCATCTGTGATGCCTTTGGGTAGTCAGTGCTTGTCGCTTCCTTATAATGCAGTTTGAACTCAATCACATTAGGGTAGGGACCCTGCTTTAGGCGATTATTTATTTTTGAGTGGATTTTTATGAAACTGTCGAAGCTTTTGTATATTTTTCCGTAGATTTCAAAACCTAAATATTTTTCTGGTACAGTGGGCTGTTATTTAAAATATGTGTAGCAGTCATTTCATGTGCCTTATGAGGAGAAAGATTTTCTGAACTATGCAGGTTACATAGCAAAGCAACATATCACAATAATTTGGAATGAAAACTGAGTGCCGTAAAACCAGAATGAATGCCTAAAGTCAATTCGAACAAATGTTATAGAGTGAACTCTGGTGAGCGAAATCCTAGCTTGACGTCTACTCGCTTGCATAAAATCAACATTCGACAAGTTTTGCTTAAAGGAGTTTGTAACATCCGTTACTGTTACAGTCCATACTGTTGTCGTTTCGAATTATTGTGCCTCGTTAATTTGCTTTGCAGCTCTCGCAGTTAAGAGGACGACTTTGCTGCAAACAATTGAACGCGTATTTGATATTTTAAAAACTGCATTCATATGAGAAAAATATAGCACGTTTTGGATTGGCACATTAAAATACATAAGCAGTGAAAAGTTTCTCGAAAACTTGCTGAGAAACGAAATACGTGTTTCTAATGCAGCGTCTTCTCCGCGAAAGTTTTATCGAAGTTCACTGGAAAGTGAAGAAACAAGGGACACTTTGGCCGTTCGTCAGATGTACGACCGCTTTGTAGTCGTCGCCATTGGCAGGTTACTACGATTTGGGGTCACTGCTTAAGTTTTAAAAACTGGGACTGCATGGCAAAAAACTAAAATACATTAACCGAGTGCGCTAGCTAAGCGTTGGGCTTAGACATTAGGTTCATGAGATTATGCCAATCCATACCATCGCGGTGTGGATTGGCATAATCTCGAGTAGCATCATTGGATTCGGTGATTAACAATGGGCTTAGGATCGTCATTTGTCATCTACCGTGTAGATTTTACAACTACTCTAAATCAGCTTGCACCAACGAGGCTATTGACAAGATCTATGCTAATTTCTCCGAACCAAAGCAGTATTTAAACCTCAAGTTTGCTGCGCCACTATTACATTGTAACTGCTGTTGACGGTAAAAGTGGAACGTAAATTTGTCGACGTGGTGTTATGCATTATTTGTTTATTATGTATATTTATGCATTGAACCTGATGCAACTTTGTCATGAAATGATCCGGCTGTACCAGCAATGGCTGTTACCGTGTTCTCGTGCCCGCGTGCAGGCCAAAGCGTTGGGACGAGGCCCTGGAGAAGCCACCCATAGACTACAGTGAGATCTTCGAAGAGGATGTTGGTCAGATGCCCGGTACTGCTTTTCTTGTTCTCTTGATAACTGCAGATGCTTATAGTTTTTCTGCGAACATTCAGCTGGCTTGCGACCTCACGAGACAATTTTTCATGTTCAATATTTTAAGAAATGTGGGTAGGGGGTTAGAGAATATACTCTGATATTGTAATACAATCACGAAATGTAGAAACACTGCTACATTTAATAAAGTAGCAGTGGTAATCATTTAATCTTCTTAATTGTTTACAGATTGAGGTACTGTAATCATATTTATAGTTATCTCTTATTTGTTTAGTGAAATTCTTGGGGCATGAGGCATCAAAGAAGAGAGTGGTTAAAGCAAACAATAGAAAAAAAGAACGTAAAAGCAGAATGGTATGTTTTAGTGCCCTGGATTCTGATTATACAGCTTTAGCTAAAAAGTCATTTCACATGATCTCAGAAAAATCATAAAAAAGTGCACTAAGATTGCAAGCTTCCTGAGGTTACTAAGGTTACATAGTAACGGAATGCTCTTGATTTACACACAAAAACTAAAAAATAGGAGGAGGGTTTGATTATGTAATGTTAACTAAAGCTGCGTAAAATATGTGGTTATCGTAAACGATGCTGTCATCATGAACACCTTTTCTCTTATTTTTTCCACTCTCTGGCAACAATGCACAAGACTATGTGCAGATGCAGTGTGAAGGTCAGCATTTTGAATATTGGAACTAATGTTACAATACTCGACTTTGATTAGAATTGAAATTATTGGAAATATTGAAGTATTTGAAATAAACAGATTGACATAAACTGCATTAACTCTGTAAAGGTGGTTTTGCTGCCGTGTAGGGGCGCTATATTGTGAATACTTCACTTTAAGGTTAACTCAACATACCATTTCCCTCGAATTAAGTTTTAAACCTTGTTATACCAGCTTCTATGCTCCAAGTATAGTTCTAAGTATATGCTCCTAGTTTTACTCCATAAGTGAGCAAAAAGGGCAGTTCTTCTTTCTCAAAATGAAATTTCAAAAACTGAAGTGTTTTTCATGTTTCTGGAGTGCATGTGTTTACTCCTCGAGGAATTTACGCACCTTAAAGTCATACGTAGCTCTCAAACAGCGATCTTTTCTTTCCCGCAGGGACGTTTGTCTGGGAAATCGACAACTTCCTCCCAAACCCCCTCGATGAGTGTAAGTACTGCGCAGGGTTCGGGCCAGCATGTTTAAATTTCCTAACCTGTTTTAAACTTTTAAACCTATACTCTTGAGAGAGCAAGCATTCACTCATCCTTTCCACTGTAGGTGAACAAAAGAGTTAATTAACCGTTGCTTTAGGGAAAGCCTGGAGATATGTATAAAGTAAATAAAGTGGGGAATATAGTAGAGGTAACCCAGTAACGAAGAGGTAAATATAAGTGGTAACGAAGAGGTAAATATAAGTAGAGGTAACGCACACTTCTGTAATCTGTAGTGAGCGTGCACATAGCTTTGTGCTGTTGACCTTGCAGCTCTGGTGGGCAAGTTCTACGAGGGTGACTGTTACATTGTGCTCAAGACGTTTGTCGAAGAGTCGCAGAACCTCAACTGGCTCATCTACTACTGGATTGGCTCCGAAACCACGGTCAGTGTTGTGGACTTTGCTTTGGGGAGTGAAGAAGGCGAGGGTTGTGTGTTAGGGGGGGGAATCGGGTTAGATACACGAGTGTGTTCTTGCGATTCCTCTCCTTCACAGGGGCCCGCACACGGCATTTTTGTTGCTAGGCATTTGTCTACTCATTACGCCACCATTTATTATAAGTGGGCATAGGTGAAGAATATTCAAATGCTTCAAGCATTTGCACAAATGTTGCAGTATTCAAAAGCAGCTAACAGACATTTTGGCAACATTTTAAAACCGGGTTGATTGGCGGATCATGGGAGAGGCCTTTGCTCTGCAGTGGGCATATTCAGGCTGCTGCTGCTGCTGCTGATAATAATAATAATAATGATGAACTTCTTAAAAAGGTAGTTTCACTGTCACGCATTTCTGTTATGCCATGAAACCACCTATGCATGGAAAAGTCGCACTTTCTCAAAAGCCTCACTTCGAGGATAAAGGGGTACTGACACCTGTCTCTCATAATCGTATGGTGGTTTTGGGATGTAAAACTTCTGACAATATTGTTAGGGTTACTGACACCACTTTTCGAAGGTGAGTTCCATCGAAATCTGCTGTGTACAGAAATGGCTCTGAGCTAGTGTGAAGCTCAACAATTGCTAATAAAATATTTTATTTAGATATACATGTAACATGCTTGACATCAGGTACCGAAATTTCGAAAATGGCCGCTTGTGCAGTTGTTGACGGAGCCATGATCCAGGTTGGCCATGGAAACGTCACTGTTTCTTGTGCGAGCATGGATGAAAAGTTCATACCATGTTGTGATGTCAGGGAGCAGTAAGAAATGAAACTGGCTTTTAAAAGCATATTGTACGTATTTTTTCAGGCTACACTTATGCTTAACAGTACACGTTCTGTGCACTTGATGAGGGCACGACCTTTCATTTGATGCAAGAAGACAATAGCTGAAAATTTTTTTGTCAGTACTTCTTTGAATGTACAGACAGTAAAATTTCGAGAACTTCCCTTTTTTTTTTTCAGCGATACGAAATATGCAATAATGATCGAGGAAGCCCAGCCCGGTATGAAGGAACTCAAGTTTTGGGAGTCTTTAGTTATGTGCACAACTTCTTAATATCTTAACGGTGTGGTGCCATGAGTTTCTTTCCGAGTTTTCTCAAATTGCTGGTTCAGTATAAATAGTAAATGCATGCATATTCAATAAAGCATTTCATTAGAAATACAGGTGTTCATTTTTTTTTTTTTTTTGGAGTCTCTTCCTTCATTAACTCGAATTTTGGTCTGCAGCCAAGTAAGGGTCTAAATCTTGTCTCATTTGCGTTCATGTAGGGGAATCGGCTGCATGAGCTTTTATGGTATTACCTGTGCCCTAATTAAATTTTTAAATTCTGAACACATGTTATAAGGGCTAATATGTGCTAAATCTGACAACGTTTTGAAACATATTTTACCCTGTATAACTTGCATCCTACTGCAATTTAAATTTCGTTACTTTTCAATTTTGCTTCCACTTCACTTTGAAAAAGAAAAGCAATTCAATATCATTCTTTAAAATAGACTGCCTGTTGTTTGGGTCATGACAAAATGCTCGTTTTTCTTTATGGTATGTTAATAAGTGCTATTCCAACTATTCGATTCACAATCACTCCATCAATTCGCTATTAGCGCCGAACCTCGCGTTTACTCGTGGTCTCTAATTACGGTCAGTGACCCTTGCAACCCATTGCAGCTGGACAAAAAGGCATGTGCAGCCATCCACGCCGTGAACCTGCGCAATTTCCTGGGCGCCCACTGCCGGACAGTGCGCGAGGAGCAGGCGGACGAGAGCCCCGAGTTCCTGCAGCTGTTCGGCGGCCACATCAACTACCACAAAGGAAACAGGGCGTCCAGCGGCTTCTACAATGTCGAGGAAGTGGTGAGTGAGGATCCCAGTTGGTGTTTGGAGCTTCTGCTTGTCTATTTTTTTTTTACTCAACTCTGTTATAAATGCATAGAGGATGAATTGGCGTGCTGTGCGGTCTATGCAAGCTTGCAGGGGAAAGGAAAATGATGGGAGTGACCTTAGGAGGTCGAAGAATGGCAGAATGCTTCAGGGGTCGTCAATATTCAGTTGACATCCAGTGAAAGAAATGGACTGGGGCTGCACAAATGACAGACTGGATGGTGGATTGTAAGATCAACGGAATGGTTACCAAAGAATGTAAAATGCAGTTGAGGAGGGCAGAAATTAATTAGCTGGAGGGACGTAATTATAAGTATGCGGGGATACAATGGAATCTGCTCACACACGGTAGAGTATACAGGGGATCACAGGGAGAGTCCTTAAGTCTGCAGTAGATTTCAATAGGCTTAAAATAAAACTGAAAATAAAAAGAGCTGCTGTGCAATGGGTCCTGAAAGTACCATGTCTTCTCGCATATAAGCTTCTCCCACGCATAACTACAGGCACCATCTACTGCAAACCAGGGGGAAAGGAGGAAAAAAAAGATCCCTGGGAATTGGACAAAGCCACTATTTTTGCAGTGCCATAAAGCCAGCTTGCACACTAAAATTTGTGCATAACTCACCCACTTAATTACCTGTTCATTTCGTGCAGGCTATACATGATGAAATGTATTGTCGAGTTTATTATCGGCTGCTATGTGTAGGGCCCCACAGAGTGATGCCCACGATAAAAAAAAGGGGGGGGGGGTCGGGGTTTCATTGCTGCGAGAACGTGCGCAAGCGTGCATCCTGCTTTCCGAGGCATGCATGAACCTCCAGTGGTGGTACAGGCCTCGTCCTGCACATAAGCTGCCTTGCAGTTTACGCTCGAAATGATACTGACAGAAAACCATCAGTGTGAAGAAAACGTGCAAAGCTTTTCAGCATGCTGGTTCGAGCATGTGATACTTCGAGGGGTACTGACGGGAAATTATACAGTTGTTGTTTTGTCTCGAAGCAGTGACAACTGTATAATTCTTTAATGCACTGTATAATAAGCACTGTATACTTTTTGAATGGTTTTAACTGTGTGATGAAAACTGAAAATGTACCGCTAGGCACGACTGCCCCCTGAAGAATTCTCTTCACGTGTTCTTGCGAGATATCGTGATATTTCCATGACCGCTGCGGATCGTGGCCCCAGCGGTGATGCGAGAGCGACCATTTTGAGTGTTACTAATCATAACTATCAGACAATGAAAGCCAAGGAAAGTATAGAGGACGTTATTAGAAGTAATTGTGATGTGAGTAATGTAATGTTGTGTCTAACAAAGAAATCGAGCCGATAAATTTACACATCTTTCCTTCATTTTGAGTGGTGATATACAAGAGGATACCAGAATTTTCGGTGCCAGATGTCGTCACAACTGGCCTTTAGACGCATTATTCGAAGGCCGCAGGTTCATTTCCTGCCTCTGACAAGTTATATTTTCATCCACACTTCTTTCTTTGCATTTTAATTTGCGGCACTTTTCAAACATGCAGGAGTATGCGGTCCGCCTGTATCGCCTGCACTCCCGAAACCGGCTGCTTCACGTCGAGTCAGTGGCGGTGGACCCCAGTTCTCTGGACCCGCGTTACGTCTTTGTGCTCGACGCTGGCCGGAAGATTTTTGTCTGGAGCGGCAGGCACTCGCAGAACACCATGGTCTCCAAGGGAAGGTAAAAGTGAACCCGGGATGCCTCGCACGAAGGATGGAAACAAATTGACCCTCTTTATTACTGTAAAGCTCGCTTTCTTGCAATGCAGTTTGCCCAATAATTGGCATCTGGTCACTCGGCGGAAACAGCGCATTTTGATTGCGCTGTGGTGCAGAAAATTTAGACTCGGCTCTCTTGGCTTAAACACGCACAATATACCAAGCCCCAGTGCATGCAACTAATACTTCGCCCCTACTTGTAGGACAAGAGGTGCTAGGATCAGATGGGAAAACATTCAGCATGGGGAAGCACACTTGCGTACTTGAAAAGGGTCTATAAAAGACAAGACAACAGGACCATGGACCTCTTTTCCTGGTCGCCAATGAATAAATGAAGTAATTCATTAATGAGAAGCCTGAGCTGCACTGAATTTTTATACACTCAAACCTTATTCTAACACAGTTGCATTTGACCCGAAAAGAACTTCGTTATATAAACGAATTTGTTATAAAATCGCAATGTAATTAACCCAGATATAATGAATTATTGATTATAACAAAGTAAGTGAAGAATAGCTTTGTGATAAACACAGTGTTAAGAATGTATGCTTATAACGCGTCTTTGGATATAACGAAGTAATTTCTTGGCAGATCTGACTGTTATAATGATGTTTGAGTGTAGATGTATAATCGTAACGACTACTCTTCGTTTACTTCATTATAGCCAATAATTTGTTTATTAGGGTTTGTTATATCGAGGTTTCTGTGTAAATGCATCCAGTTTGTGCGATACTTCTTCAGAGGGTGCATAAAAGGTGTGGATGTCTTCTTCAGGCTTCTGGCTGAAAAGATCAACAAGAATGAGCGCAAGAACTACTCAGAGGTCATCACGTGCGCGCAATCCGAAGAGGACGAAGAGCACTTCTGGAGCGCCATTGGCTGCACGGACCCCAGCGAGTTTGAAGACTTTGAGCCGGTCGAGCACGTGCCGGAAAACTTCACACCCGCTCACCCTTGCCTGTACAAGGTCGGCCTCGGCATGGGCTACCTCGAGTTACCTCAAGGTAGAGGAATGTTTTGCAAGTGTTATAGCTCATCAGGGGGGCTGCAGTTATGTGAAGCTCAGTCAAACCTTCAATGGTGAACTTAATCTGACTTCATCTTGCTCATGATAGTTCTAAAAAAATATGAACCGACATTAACTTGCCAAGCTTATAAGGAGACTTTTTTTACAGCAAAAGCTTTTACTAGATCACAGCGGCCAATTTCGGTAGCGCAGTTGTCTCGTGTTGCTGGCATCCGTAACTGCTGTCATGCACAGGGCAAAAATGATGTTCAAGATTCAGTGGGATTTGAACCCAGGGTTCCTGTGTGGCAGCTGGACATTTTACGACAGAGCAACACCGGTGCTTCGAACTCCTTTGTAAAAAGACTCTATATGGGCACCATGGAGGGTAAAAAAATTACAGTAGTAGATGTAGTATGATTTCGTAGAAAAGTGGAGTAACAATGAGGGCATTAGGCAATGTCAACTGCATTACTAGTAGGTGGTTCAAAGCTTCAGAACCATTACAAAGGGTTCTGCCATAATTCTTCATTATTGGCCAGAGCATTGACAGTGGCTTACTGACGTAAAGCGAGCAACTTGCTTGTGAAAAAAATCACATAAGATGTAATATTCTTTGATGAAAAAGTGTAATAATGATGAAGCATTAGGCAATGCCAATTTCATTACTAGTTGGCGGTTCAAAGCTTCCAAACCATCACAAAGGGCTCTGCCATAATTTTTCATCGACAGTGGCTTATTGACGCAAAGCGAGCAACTTGCTTCTGCACAGCTTGATATGCTCAAACCTCATGATAACGAAGTTGCATATTACATAAAAATAAGTTCGTTATATCCAAAAATTTGTTATGAACGTTTATTCCTAACACTATATCTGTTGCAAGACTATTTTTAACTTACTTCGTTATAACTGACATTTTGTGACATCCGGGTTCATTATAATGAGGCTTGAGTGTAATGGCATAGTGGGTACTTTCCTACATTGCAGAATGGAGACCACCTATGGTGTACTAGTGAGTACCTTGCAAGAGTACTTGCAGCAGTCACCCCTAAAGAGCGTAAAACAGACTCCAGAAAGGCTGCCCTTCTCTCTTTTGCTGTGACTGCGTGGCATATCCCACACAAACCTGCTGTTTTTACTTAATACCATAATACTCATTTTATGAACTGCCACATAATGCACCTTGTGCTCCTCGTGAGTTTTGGATGTCGAGCTTCAAACCTTACCTGCCTTGTTTCAGTGAAGTCAACTTATTTATAGAAACTTAGAAGTGTGGCAGCTTGGGCTAGTTGGTATGACATAACGATAGTTATAGCGCGAGAACAGAACGACGACGCAAAGACAAGAAGGACGTGTCCTTCGTATCCTTCTTGTCTCGGCGTTGTCGTTCTATCCTTGCGCAATAATTATCATCATTCTATAGAAACTTGCACAAAAATCTGTATTTCAATGGCCATAGTACGCTAACGCTGAAATTTGCAGTGGAAGTGCCAGAGGGCAAGCTGGTGCAATCTCTGCTGGACACCAAAAACGTCTACATCCTGGACTGCAACTCAGACCTGTTTGTTTGGCTGGGCAAGCGGTCGACGAGACTCGTGCGTGCGGCAGCGCTCAAGCTCTGCCAGGAGCTGCTCTGCATGATTCACCGGCCGAGCCACGCTATTGTTAACCGCTGCCAGGAAGGGTGAGCGGGTCAATTCATTTCGTGCATGCCCGTTCATTCATTCGATGACTCAGTCATTCACCTCTACTGGTAGCGCACTTATTCGCTCAATTGTCGGCTCTGACTTTGTCTCATGAGCTCTTGTTGTCTTGAGAAAAATCCATTGTTTTTTTATAGGACAGAGTCGATGGTCTTCAAATCCAAATTCGTCGGCTGGGACGACGTAATTGCTGTTGACTTCACTCGCACAGCCGAGTCTGTTGCAAGAACGGGGGCTGACCTTCAGGCAAGTTGTGCGTTTTTGCATTGCTAAATGCCAAACTGGCTGCATGTGCAAGTAAGGGGGACGATTTGGTCTTTCTTTTTCTGTGTGACATTTCGTAGTGTTCTAGCCAAAATCTGTAGTCTAATAGAAAGGATATGATGTAAATACTGTATGCTTCTTTAAGGACACATCAGGAAGCATGTAGAATAAGTGCTCGTGTTTTTTTCGGGAAGATCTAGAAAATCAATGTCCTTCAAGGAGAATACAGGAGTTGCAGGATGTAGAGCTTTTGTTGCATTCTTCAAGATCACAACACTGCACGAGCACTTGTGACCTTTGGGGATGCAACAGAGAGAGTGGGGCACAAGCAGTACAACTCTGATGGACAGGAGCGTCACTATAAGTCTGTTTTTCGCAGACACAACAGAAGTTGCACATAATAGTAGTATTTATGTTGCATCTTTCAAGTACACAATGAAGGGAAAACTCGCAATTGTCTCCAAGTCTATTGGATACACAGCAGGAAGCATGCATACTTATATCCTTTGAGGACAAATGAAATAGACGTATGCCTTTATGTCCTTCGTAGACACTGCAGAAGTTTCACGTTGTAGTACTTCTGTTGCATCTTTCAAGGACACAAAAAGGGAATGTATTCCTACGTCAGCACTTGCGATCAGCGAGGACACGAGGAGAAGAGCTGCAACACAAGCATCTGTGTCCTTCAAGGGCACTTCATAGTGCTTCTGGTGTGATCTTTTAGGACGTAGCCGAAATAACACAGTGTATTATTGCTTATGCTATTCGTTAATGGCACAAAGGACACACTTCAGTTCCTTAAACCCAGCAGAAAGGAAGCAAGCATCCTGGGCAAGTTGCGTCTGGCAGTTGGTTCATTACTGTGGTTATTTTTGCAAACACATTTAAAAACCGACTGGAAATGTGTTTTTCATCAAATGTTGCTCACTAAACTTTGTTAGCAGAGTAGCAACAAACTGAGGTTGGTTCTGTTGTTGGGCGTATAACTTGCTGGAATACTTTTAAGAAATGTAGTTCTTAATTAAGTAATTGTTTGTTGCCATGGGAGCAGTGTCTTGTTAGGGCTGTCTTTTTGTGTTATTTCTTATGCCCTTTTAGTATTCATTAACCTGAGAGAACTATTCCTGTTGGGGAACGTTCACGCTTGCATACTTGTATTCCGTAATACTTGTGAACATATTTCTTATGGGCCCTGAATGCAGTTTCATCTCCCGAATCATCTATGGTTTCTTGATGAATGATAGCACTCAGTTGATCATCTTCTCGTAGAGCGTTAGTGTTGCCGGTAACTGTCTCTGACCAGTGAGTGTGTTGCCTTTTGTGCACCTTGGCACTTCAGAAATGGATGGCCACCCAAAAGACGAAGACTGACCTCTCTGCCCTGTTTATGCCGCGCCAGCCGGCCATGTCCAAAGAGGAAGCGGTGAGTGTGGTGCAACAGCGTTTGGTGGCACGGTTGGGAGGCTTTTTTTTTTCTGTTTTTTCCTCTGTTTTTTATTCACATATATTTCGCTGCATAAACTGTGAAACACGTTTCGTATATTGCCTGCCGCTGCAGTACTTTTGCTGATGTCCCTCGCGAGTACTGTGTCTGTCGTCATAAAATTCTGTTGTAACTGCTCTAAAATTTCCTTAAATATATTTTCGATATTCAAGTTACGGTAGCCTCTCATTGAATGAAACCTAAAGGGACCAAGAAAGGATTTTCCATTTAACCGGCAATTCGTTTTCTCAGCGATTAGTGGGGTTTAAACATTCAGGTATGAAACCAATCATAGAGGAGGCAGTTTCATTAATTAAAGCAGCAATTCCGTTTAAAAGATTTCTGTTCACTGATAGTATACTGTATTTTGTATGTCAAGTTACCTACACTCGAGTCTTGATATGCGAACCCAGGTATAGCGAAATATCGGTTATAACGCTGTAAATGAAGAGTACTCTTGCAATAGACAGGATGTTAGGAACATACCTTAATCACAAATTTCTGAATAGGACGAGCTTATTTTTATGTGAGATGCAACTTTGTTATAATGAGGTTTCAGTGTATAAGTAGAACTTCCTTGTGGTTTTTTTCAGATTCAATACATCTAAGTACAGCTGTGTATTTATTGTTACTGCTTTTGTATTTCAATAATATGTCTTATTTTTATTCTTACCTGAACATATTGTATTTTTTCAGTTTTTATCACTTTTTATGAATAAAAGTTTTTCATCCATTCATCCATTATCACTTTTTATAAATGTTCGTCTCTGATGTATGATTTTACACAAGGTCTCTGTCTCATTCGTGCAGCTGGAAGACCCTCCGTCTGCATTTATGTTTTCTGTCCCAAATGTTACAACTAACAAAATATAGTAGTTGTACTGTTCTTGCACTAAAGCGGAAAATATAATACATTTACTTCGATGATGAGATCTTGAAGTCATGGAATCTAGTATGTGACCTTGTCACATCCACAGGGGCAACTCATGGAGGAGTGGAACGATGACCTGGAAGCCATGGAAGCATTCGTGCTCGAAGGGAAGAAGTTTGTGAAACTTCCCGAAGAGGAACTCGGTAAGTCCGCCGTAGTGTTTAGTGGTCGAAATCTGATATTCGGCGTTACGGCACTGCTCGTGACCCTGCATTGGTCTGGCAGAGAGATCTCGTTACATAATTTAATTAATCGAAGCTCTTACACTTGCAGATTTCTGTAGTGGCGGCATACGTGAAAAGCACGATGTGAGAGAAATGCGGCCCTTGAAGATGCACCCATCGCACGCGTATTTGTAGTATTTATATGCACCGTTTCTCAGTAATTGATGCTTTCTCGATAGTCATTTGTCATGGGTCAGCTGTTTATGATGTAGAAATGTGATTTCTTTTTGTTTGAACTTACTAGTCGCTTTAACACCCATCCCCTCATGCACAAAAACGCTCACGACAGCGACGAGCGATCCGACATGAGTCGCCTTTGTCCAACCGATCGCTTGCATGGGCAAACCCCGTTCACCCGAAAGCTTTGGCATGCGACCTTCACTGTTGCTGGCACGAGGCTATCTATCTGTACAAAAAGGTACCACGTTGTAAGCCATATGCAACGGAAAATAAGATGTTTTGTTGCTCAATGGTACATAAAATGTTTATTGTTTTCTTGTAGTAATGTGTTACATGCATGTACATAAACATTATGTAATTTACTGATAGGCTGAGTAAGCAACTGATGTACATCCTGTTCCAGTGTTTTGTTTTGGCTGCTTGAGCACTGCACTTCCGGGCGATGGACGACAAATTTTAAGCCTAAGATCGAGTGATCACGAGATATCGACTGCATGACACATCCCGCAAACAGCCAGTTTCGTCGCTCATAACGTCGCTCGTTGCTGTTGCATGCATTTTCGCGCAAATGGGGTTTGGCCTTCACGCTGCCAGGTTTAAGAGGGGACATGGCAATGAAAACCATTTTTGTTATTTGTGGAGATAAAGGGATGAAACTTGGCGTGCATATGTCATACGCTGTGCTGATATTACAACTGAAATTGGTTATGAGCTATCTGATGTAGTTTTTGAGTTACAATACTTTAGAGACACTCATTGTCATACCAAAATTAATTAATAAATTAGACTTAAGTTCATCAAAATTTTTGCTTAAGGATATTTACAAGGGCCCATTCTGTGCCGTAATGCTATTGGTTTATTTTTAATATTTAAGTAAGCACTAAAAGAATCTTAGAAATGTCCTGGGTCTTACAGACAACTTTTATAAAAAGCCAATTTCAAAAATCAATATGATGTGCACACAAATATGGACAGTTTTACGGCACTTACCAATGTCACAGGATCTAAGTGCAGAAAACGGAATGGCTATATCCTTATTTGTTGCAAAATGGCACAGTGATCACTGACAGGTACTGCTAAAAAAATGAAAGCTGAAGAGATGGACCTCAAAGAAATTCCAGCTTGAAGTCATGAAAACGGAACTTGGTTGGGAGCTGGCTTTATTTTTCATGGAAGAATTGCTGCTTTGCAGCTATTTTAAGGTCCGATTTGTCTTCTTTATGATGATGCTAATGTGGTGCCACTGTGTCGAAAAAAAGCTGTGGGTTTGCATTTTCTAAAGCCCAGTTTTGATGACAGCCCACCCATAAAATGCTTTTTTCTCAACTTCTACTGCTTATATCGTTCTAATATTTAACGATGACGTAAAACATAATCTCGAGATTGCAGAAAAAAAAAGCTATATTTAATAAATTGAACATTTTGACCAAGTTTACCATTCCTAGTGTCACGTCCGTCCTTAATTGTTGCCTTCGTATGAATGTCTGACTATTGTCGCTGCCTGTAGCAACAAGGGTGTTGCACCACTAAGCACGTGGATGAGGGTTCAGAGCCCGGCATGGAGGAAGGAAACAGTTGGAAGGGAGGATCGTGCAGTGCAATAGAAAGAAAGAAAAGTAGTTGGCTAGGCATGCTCACAGCAAGCTTCAGTTTCGCCCATTGTCCAATAAGGAAAGAGCTTCTGAATATTAGGAGTGAAGCTCCTAAGGCCCTCACGATGTTCATTGATGTTGTTGTCGTAGCTTCCAGTCGGATGGAAACACAAATGTTACATTTATCGTACATGAAGCGTTCGTAGCGCTTATAAGTTTAAAATAGACTGTACTCTGTCCATGCATCTTTCTGTCCGTGAGTCCGTACGTGCTTCCGTGTGTGCATCCATCTGTACATTTGTTTGTCCGTCCACGCATCCGTCCGTCTGTCTATGCGTTCGCCCGTGTATATGTCTATCCGTACGTGCATCTGTCTGTCCTTTATAGACCTTTTTAACAGACAGGAATTTCCCCTCCTTTCTGGTCTGTTGCATGGGAGTACAAAAGGTGACGTCACAGCTTCGGCCGTGCATTTTTGGGAGGGGTCACACATGTTAGCAGCAGTCCGGAGGGGCTTATGACGCGCCCAGGGAGCCTTATGTACCCTAACCTAGCTTTTCTCTGTCATTAGTATTCACTTTGTGGATATGCAATAACTTTTTTTGATCATTCCTAAGGAGCAAGCAATCATAGGATGTTTCTTCCTGTCCTCTCCGACAGGCCACTTCTACAGCGCGGACTGCTACGTGTTCCTCTGCCGCTACTGGGTGCCCGCGGAGGGGCCCGGCGACGGGGACGAGGCGGGCGTCAAGAATGGACTCGACGGAGGTGCCGGCGACGAGGACGAGGAGGCGGAGGAAGAAGAGGAAGCCCTGGAGGACGACTACACGTGTGTGGTGTACTTCTGGCAGGGGAGGGACGCGGGCAACATGGGCTGGCTCACGTTCACCTTCAGCCTGCAAAAGAAGTTCGAGGCCCTGTTTGGGGACAAGCTGCAGGTGCTCAGGACGCACCAGGTACGTATATGGGAACATCGTGCAAATTGAAAAACGCAACCCTAAAGTGAAATGACCGGCTTCATTAACTAGTGATTGACGTGGAGAACAGGCGTCAGATTAGCTCGCTGCAATAAGTGTGGTTGTGCGCCGAAGCTCCACTGATGCATGATCTTGGCAAGAAGTAAAGATGAATAGACCTGCCTCATTATGGAAGCCAATGCCATCACATTTCTTAATGACTAGGGCATAAGCACAGCTTCCATCACCTTATCTAAGAAGCAGGTAGCATACCTGAGTGACGTGGCATGTGTACGCTGACGCTTTTTTTTATTTTTTAGTGCTGTTATGCGCTTTGTTCGTATATCACCACATGTGTGGTGATGTTTTGCGTGATTTAAATTTGCACCACTGTCATACTTTCTTGGTTAAATTTGGCTGGTGCAATGCGCAGTGTTGTCATGGAAATGTTTAAAAGGGTGTCTTTACTCTTCTCAATTAACCAATAATGGTTTTCGCCCTGTTCGTGTCCTATGCCAATACTACTCATCCTAATAAGCAAACAAGCCCAAGGGGAAAGCCTTTTAAAGTCAGGTTTTATTTTTGAATTTCATGTGTAAATTTCAGTGCATGATGTCATGTATTTCAAAATGTATCTTTCCTACTTTGACAACATAAGTGCAACAGAAATTTTTGAAATTCGGCATGTTAACTCTGGGGCCCCCACAGTGTATGCTGAGGGATGGATGGATAGATAGTTTCGCATCCATCCATTCCTCAATGTACTTCAATTTCACTGATTAGGGTCTATGTAGGACTAAGAAGAATAAGAATGGGATAGAGCACTTGTGTCAAGCACTCTCAAATTAAAACTGGTAGATTGCCGCTATCCCTCAAGAGCACGGTATATAACAGCTGAATCTTACCGGTACTTACCTATGGAGCAGAAACCTGGAGGCTTACAAAGAGGGTTCAGCTTAAATTGAGGGCAACACAGCAAACGATGAAAAGGAAAATGATAGGTGTAACCTTAAGAGACAGGAAAAGAGCAGAGTGGATCAAAGAACAAACCTGGGTTAAGGATATAATAGTTGAAATCAAGAAGAAATAGTCATGGGTCGAGCACATAAGACGTAAGCAGAATAACTGCTGGTCATTAAGGGTAACTAACAACATTCCCAGAGAAGGCAAATGCACGAAGGGGAGACGGAAAGTTTGGTAGGCCGATGAGATTAGGAAGTTTGTGGGTGTAAAGTGGCAGCAGCAAGCACAGGACTGAGTTGATTGGGGGAACATGGGAGAGGCCTTTGTCCTGCATTGGACGTAGTCAGGCTGATTATGATGATGAGGACCTAGTAAATGCCTCGAAAATCTATGACGTGACAGCATTTTGATGGTGCTTGATGCGGAAATTTCAAGCTGACTTAACCGGTTGACTGTGCAATAAGTAACGTCGCCATCCTCGCAGCAACAAGAGAATCTCAAGTTCCTGTCGCACTTCAAGCGCAAGTTCATCATCCACACGGGCAGCCGCAAGAAGTCTCAGATGGAGGAGAACAACGCGGTGGAGTTGTTCCACCTGCGTGCCAATGGCAGCCCCATCTGCACGAGATGTGTTCAGGTGGGCGTAATGAACACTCGATCGTAGGGTCATTGTCATCATCACTGTGTCCACATTTCTGCTGGGAAGAAACAATTTATGGTGTTACATTTATTGACACTGTGGTCATCGCCCATCATCGTGCTCAGCATTAATGAAAGCGGGCAGATAATGAAGCCAAGGAAAGTATTTAGGGGACGTAACCTGTGTGCTGTTTTAAGTGTATTGCAGTAATCGTGATACAGGTGTGAAGTAGAGTGGATGAAAAGACAACTTGCTGCTGGTCGGGATAAAACCTGCAACCTTCAGATCCAAAGGCTGCAGGTTCATTCGAAGTTGTCGCTGTTTTGGAACTTTTTCAGAAGCAACTTACGCATTCGTGGTGCACATTAGGAGAGCTGATTGATTGATATGTGGAGTTTAATGTCCCAAATACATTAGGAGAGTAGAGTGCCAGCTTGTATTGCAATGCAAGCTCTCGTTGGCAATAGTGGTAATCATCACTGCGAGCTTTAGCGTTAGTCATGCCGTTCTCACTGCTTTATGACACATGCAAAACAGTTCTTTGTTTGTTTGTTTTGTGGAGATATGTGTGTTGAGGATGTAGATGTGGTCACTAACCAAGTCAAGGAAAAGACACAGAAACGTTTCGAGACCCATACGGGTTCCTTATTCACATTCTGACCAAGTCAAGGTGAAAAAACACAGAAATGATTCGAGACCCATATGGGTTCCTTGTTCACTCTCTTACCAAGTCAAGGTGAGAAGACACAGAAATGTTTTTAGACCCATACGAATTCCTTGTTAACTAGTGTGAACAACGAACCCTTATGGGTCCCAAAACGTCTCGTGTGTTATTTCACCTTGACTTGGTGAGTGACCGCATCTACATCCTCATCATGATACCTGACCAGACGAACTTTCGTCGAACTCCTGACTATTAGGTATGCGTGTATTGGGATAGCGCAATTGGAATCGCAAGGACAGCTGTCACTGTTGGCAGTGGTAGACAGCGCTGGCTTTGAGTCCATGAGAAACTATATTTTAGGAATGTTTTCATTAGAGAAAATGTAAAGGGCATCTTAAAAGGTAATTAAGCAGCACACGAAAAATGACACAAGAAAGCAAACACACTGGGCCAGTGCCGAGATACCCACAAAGCTTAACAACATGACAGACTGGTCATCAGTCTGGCCCTGTGTGTGTGTTTTTCTTGTGTATTTCTGTTGTTTTTGTGCTCTTTAAAGGGTCTGTCTACCGCTCAAAAAAGTTTTTCCAATTGTGGCGGAAATTAAAAGATTGTTCATCACATCGGCGGCAACGAGCATGCTTCCGGTCCGGAAAGAAGGAATTATAAGTTTTACTTGATGTAGGTGGCGCTGCCAGCAGTGTGTATTCGCTTGCCTGCATGCCTGCCTGCAAACGGCACAGAAACACAACCACAGCGTCTGCCGCCGCTCATGAGAACAACAAAAAAGTGTGTGTGCCTAAAATGACCACTAAGATATTTGTTTTATTAATAACCAAATTTGATGAAGCCTGCAAAAACCACACGCACTTTCAGTTTTCGACTTTTACTGGCACCGACCAGTGTTGTGGGCATTCATCTCACCTATGGAAGGAGACATAACGCGGGGAGAAAAGTTCTGTTTTAGAAATTTCTACGCACTTTCCCGAGAAACCGCTGCAAGGTTAGACACTTCACATGGTACGCTTTTTATTGCGGCACAAAACAGGAGAGCAACGAAGGACGGTAGACAGTCCCTTTAATGGATTCTTTGTGATGATTTTCTTCTGTTTTGTTTATTTATTTAATACAAGCAGAGAATACTGCAGGCCTATTTAAAAGTTTTAGCAAGAGTGGACACATTCTATATAATATACAGTTAGACCAATACAGCAATTATAATGATAACAAAAACAAAATGTAGTTTGTGTCAATGAGGTCTCGGTGTTTCAGTGAAAGCTGTCACGACCTCGGTTCCTGCTGTTTTACTTGGGGCAGAACTAATTTCTGCAATGTTAGTTTGTTGGTCTTCATTCTCAGTTCTCCTTTTTTGCCGGTCTGTAGGTTTTTTTTTGGCGGCAATAATAATAGAGCCGAATGAATGAGGACACAAGTTTGTCTTATTTTTGTGTCCCCGTTCATTTAGCGCTATTTTTCTCGTCATCAGTATGTACCAGCAAGCCCAAATTTCAACAGCGCTGCATATTTTCGGTCTTTTTAAAGCGTCTTGTGCATTTTGCCTCTTACAGATTCCTCCCTGTGCCAGCAACCTGAATTCAGCTTTTTGGTGAGTCCTCCTTCTTCTATCTGTCATATTTTTGTAGAATCAGCGTACGTATTGTAACTCGAGGTCTTTAGCATTCTTGAAGAAGCTTGATTGCTCTCGCGATATTGAACGCCACTTGTAGGATGCTTCACTGCAGGGCAGTCAGTTCCTGTAGTTTTGAGTGTGCATCGTTGCATAAGAGGGCTGCATTGAGGTGAAGCTCATTAAAACAAGTTTGTTTTCACGCAGTAAAAATAAAATCCCCGCTCTGCCAGCCAGAACACACATTATAGTTCAATGCTTTGTGTGATGCTGTCTTCCAAAACGTGGCTAATTCATGGGCTTGAATGTATTTGATGGAGAATGATTTTGTGTCAGTTAGGAAAGCCAACTTTCAGGGGTGCAGCAGCACAGCATTTGATATATCAAGAGCTTGAGGTGAACAAGAGATTTATACATATGAGCATGCCACAGAACTGTACCGTCATGTGAGGTTTCAGAGAGTATGGTTTGATCTTTGTTTATAGCGAATATTGATTCAATAAATTCAAGTTTGATATGTCTGACTGTGGTGCATCTCATTACCTTTAAGCAACCCTGTTCGTTCTGGTTTGTGCAGTTATATTCTCAAAGTGCCTTTTGAGCAAGATGGCGAAGAGGACGGCATGGTCTATGTTTGGATCGGCAGCAAGGCTGACGAGGACGACGTGCGGTTAGCGGAAGAACTGGCACGGTCTTTGTATGGCGCGGTGAGCATAATATTTTTTGGTGCTTTGCCTTTGCATTGTTGTTTTAGTAGACTTTATAGTGAAGGCATTATATATTTTCTTTTATCGTTTACCGGCAGCTTCATTTCGTCATTCGCTTCCCTTCATGCCATAACTGTGTTCGCCACCGTCGATCCTTGGTAAAGTTGAGAATCGTTAAAGCAAACACCAATGTAGCAAATTATCATTTGCAGTGAGTTCATTGTGAACTTATGAATGGTCATACTTCATTTCAGTGGAACTTGTTGTTCTTATAACAAAACAGAAAACACGAGGGCTGCTGTGATATTGGCTCTAATGAAGGAATATTTTATTTGCATGGGGCTTGAAAATCAAAAAGGAGCTTGAAAAGTAAGAATATATTTATATTGAAGAACTATTCACAACCTTATTTTTTAAAATGTGGTTGCGACATTAAGAAATCCTTTAAAAATGAAGATCGCATCCTTCTTCAAAAAAATGTCAATGGCGACCTATTTTGTCAAACAAACTTTGTTCTTTTGCATCTTTGCCTTTTCATGTTATAGTCTATTTTATTTAAAATGCCACAAGGAGATTGGCAAGGATTAGCTCGTTTATAGTGTGTTTGAAACATACATAGAATATTGTGTTTTGGTGTCTAGGATTCCTGTTGAAGTCAGATTGCCGAATAGTTACGAGCCGATTTCTCTCTCTACCGTTAAGCTGTATTCACACGACAGACCAAAACACGATTCGAGCCTGTGGATTGCACACTACATCACCATACCTTAGCCGTTCCCGCTTGGATCCGCTCTGTCCGATTCGTGAAACGACAGAAGCCCAAATCACTTTTGGGATCCTCGGGGAGCAATGCCGATATCCTTGCTTGTAGCATGAATTCTCCCCCCATTGCGGTGGTCTAGTGGCTAAGGTACTCGGCTGCTGACCCGCATGTCGCGGGATCGAATCTCGGCTGCGGCGGCTGCATTTCCGATAGAGGCGGAAATGTTGTAGGCCCGTGTGCTCAGATTTCGGTGCACGTTAAAGAACCCCAGGTGGTCGAAATTTCCGGAACCCTCCACTATGGCGTCTGCGGAGGGATCTGAATTACGTCACAAGTCACGTGACTGATCCGTCCGCGATCATGTCTGTCGTGTGAATACAGCTTTACTCGTTTGTCAGATATAACGAAATATTTTATTTTCCCAGTTCTGCTATATAACAATGTCTGTATAACTGTCTAGTTTGTGTACTAAATATGGTGGGTACAGCTAGTAGCTTGGAAGCTCTTGTTTTTCTTGAAGAAAATGTGTTTTGTTTTGACACACTTCAGATGGAGTACTCCATAGTGACTGTCGATGAAGGCGAGGAACCTGAAAATTTCTTCTGGGTTGGACTCGGAGAAAAAGCTCCCTATGACACGGTAAGTGCTGAAGAGCTTCGGCTTCCCTGCTGCTGCAGATAGCTTTTCAATTCCCACGTGGCACCAAGACATCAGCAGCTTTATGCAGCCCGTTGGGTTTGCCAACTCATTTTGTAACTTGTGCGTGTGTCATGCTGATGACGTGCTCACTGTTTACAGCCTGGAAGTGCTGGTTGTGCAAAATGAAAGCAAAGGAAAGCCACCTAAGATGGATGCTAATCATCATTTAGGGGCAACAGTACCTTCCCGAAGGGCACAGCTGTCTTTACAATGTAATGTGCTCACGCATGCCATTTCTTTTAGTACGACAGCTATGACGAATCGCGTGTAGTAACTGCTGGTATATAAATTTGAACTAACGGACAATTCGAAGCTTGCAGGTTCGGTCGCTGCTGCTGGCAGCAAGTTATCTTTTCTCCCACTTTACTTTCTCCTCATTTATTTTCACAATTGTTTCATGTAACATCCTCTATACTTTAGTTAGTTTTCTTGTGTGTTAGCTCTCAATAATATTCTACAAGAGTCATGAGCGCTGCGTGTGTTGTCTTCCTTCTTTTGTCCTTGTGTAGAGTTCATGCTACAACCGATTCCTCTTAACATTGTCTAACAAAGAAAAACGAGCCCTTAATGTTCCCCTTCTTTCCTTTGTCATAACTGTATTATGTAGCTGCAAGTCATGTAGCTGCCAAGTTATGTTGGCTTTTGGGTAAGTGTTCAAAGTGGAAATTATGCCAATTCGACACGAAATGTAGATGCTCAAAACGAAAATATGTGCATTGCCTTGCCCAAAATTTTCGTGTTTCAATCCATGGGTACAGAAATCACCAGCTATTTCTGCTACCATAAAGCTTTGTATAGAATCTCTCGTGTGCGTGTGCTGTGGGTTTGAGGGTAAGTATTTAAGGTGTGGGGATCTGAGGCGCGCCCGCGACCATTTCGCGGGCATTCCGCCACATGGCCACACCCTTTTGCTTTTCTGCTCTGCTAACACCACGTGGCGATAGATGGCGCCACGTGCGGGCGGCACGTGGTACGTGCGCGTCGAGGAACTGACGGTCTCTCCTCCGTGGTCGGCGCCGGGTAAGCACGTGTTTTCCTTCGTCCGCGTCCCCTTTGGGAATCGTCAGACTGTAGCCTGCCTGGGGTGGCCTGTGGCACCTCGGCAGGTGTGTTTCCTTGAGTGCAAGCTTCGGTAGCATACGCTAAGCCCACAGCGGTGCCTAGTGCTTGAAGTGGTTGTACCACAACGAGCCGCACTTGCCGTAGGCCTACGCGTACGAGGTTTGCCCTAACACTCGCGACCAGGCCCAGTGGCCATCATGAGAGTGCGCAGCATAACCGCGAGGGACCTTTTCCCGACCGGCGTGTCAAAGCTCGCCATTGCCAGCTGCGATGTGCTCGCGGTTTTCCCCTTATTGTGAACGTCCGCGTGCGGGTGCCTTTGCTACCCGCGTCCCGGGAGCGGACGTTGTACTGTTGTTCGGGGTGCCGCCAGAGGCAATAAAGTGTTGTGTATTTGGCATTAGAACACTGTCTGTTTGCCGCGCCGCGCTAAACGCCTTATTAGTTGAGCGTGCGCGGAGTGGTGCGCTACACGCGAGTAAACGGAGTAGCGGCCCTGTGGCTCGCTAAGCGTGAACCCGCGGTGATCGTTCGCTGCAGTTACTAGCGGGATCACCGTAAAGGGCGAGCTAAAAAGTGCTATGGATTTTTGTACAGCAGTTTTTCCATCGGTACTTGCCATCGTCTTTGCGTTCGTGCGCATTTATTGGCGTCGTGGTGCCTTCATGACATTGACAGTCAATGCGACTCAGTGGTCTAGTAGTTAAGGCGCTTGACTGCCAACCTGAAGATTCCGAGACAGGGTCCTTGCTGCGATGGCCTCATTTCTGTAGAAGCAAAATGCTTGGATTTATTATGTGCACTGTAAAGAAGGGAACATGTTCATAATTTGTTGGCCCTTCCTTACACCATTTGTCATGATCATGTCGAAGTATTGGGACATTGAACCCTGGACGTTGTCATTATTCATTGCCGTTTGCAGGAGGCTGACTTCCTTCAGCACGCTCGTCTGTTCCGGTGCTCCAACGAAAAGGGCTACTTCGCTATCTCGGAAAAGTGCGCCGACTTTTGCCAGGATGACCTGGCGGATGACGACATCATGATCCTCGACAACGGGGCGCAGGTCTTCATCTGGGTCGGCTCGCGCTGCAGCGAGGTTGAGGTCAAGCTCGCCTACAAGAGCGCTCAGGTAAGCATGCTTGCCTGAGCCGTGCCTCGGCAGAAGCGTGGCTCAAAGTCTATGTTGTCGTGTGCCAAGGCACGTGTGATTTGATATATAACTGCTTTCGGGCCTAGTTGGTGCTTGCTTAAGAACGTAATGTGATGCGAATAGACGTGCTTGCAAAAAACATATGTAGGTGTCGCACCCACGTCGACTTGGCAAATCAGTTCTTCGAAAGCCTTCGAGGTGGACAAAAGTTCACATTTTCTTCATATTTTTTTCAACTTGTTTTCCTTCAGAGAATCCTGCAGCAGCGGTGCCCTGGAGCCCCTAGTTCCGAGATTACTTAGATATCTTCATAATTTATTCACACTTTTACAGTCTGGTGCCTCAGTTTTACATTCATAGTTGTCAAGTGTCGAATGTCGAAGTATTTGAAAAATGTCTTTTCCCTTGTGAAATTTGACTGAAGGATTCCCTCCAGCTGAGTAAAAACAGTAAGTGTATGCGCATTTAATAAAGCATTTTATTGGAAGCACTTCATAGCGGCTCTTTCGCCACCATTTTAAATACTGGTCCACAACCGAGCTAGAGCCTCTGTCCAAATATTGAGTGATTAACCTACCTTTCACCGTTGGGTTGGGGGGCAGGGGCACTTGCTCAAGATTTTATGGTACATAGAGGCTTTATTAGGAAACTCTAGGGTTACACTACCTCTGAAAGCATGCCGTTCCACACTTTCCCAGGTCTACGTGCAAAATCTGAGGGTCAAACAGCCCGAGCTGCCGCGAAAGCTGATGCTTACTGTGAAGGGAAAGGAGTCCCGGAGGTTCACAAAGTGCTTTCATGGATGGGGAGCCTACAAGACAGTCGCCGAGTAGGGGAGCAGTCGAACCACCAAGTCTAGTGACGACGACGATCCACCAAGGAACCACGCCCTGCGAACATCTAGGGCACGTGGCATCTCAACAAAGGCAGCGCCTTCTCGTTGACAGCCTCGTACAGATGTCTTACGGCTCACTTTCAATGTATTTTTTAAATTCTTGATCTATTTTACTGAAACTTGCCAAGTTCATGCATATTAGTTTGCTGCTTTTGAATGTTCAATCACTATCGTAGTATGGCATCTAAAATATCGAACAGTTCTCGTGCCGTTTGGGAACTGCACCTAATCTGAACTGAGGGAGCCACAATGTAATGGGTATATCAGAATATTCTAGAATAGAAACAGTATGCAAACCAATACGAATGGATCTTCTAAACCTGTTTGAACAAAAGTTATGGTATGTTAAACAATCATGAGCGAGTCAACGTCAAGCTTCCGGTTTCAGTCACTAATGTTCAACATGCCTGAACATTTGTTAAGTGTGTTCAGAGCATTCATTCTCGTTTCACCACATGCTACGCCCATTTCAGATTATTGTTACCTATGCCAATTCACTTTGTAATTCTTTTAAACTAGTTTATGAAATATTATTGCTCTCACAAAAAACTTATGAAATCTGGATATTTTAAAGACTGTACATTGCACAACAACAATTGCATGTCTGAAATATGCATGAACTCAGCAAGTTTAATCAATACAGACCAAAGTTTTAAAAATATTATTCAGAGAAGGATCTACCCCTTGAGCCCAATTAGGATCGGATTTCACTGTTGTGATAGGCTGCTGTGCAAGCTGTGGGAACAGGTTAATCCTGACCTAGTAATTCGATCCGAATTAGGCTTGACCATGATCTAAAGTGACTCGTAAAGCACCTGTCGCCTACTCTGGGTACTTGGTCTGTCAAGGACGTTGAGGTGCTGCTCCAAACGCGTATAGGTCACAAGGTTGCATAACGATCTCGTGTTAAGCTTGGACACCGGACCACGTTTCTTCCTCGTGTGTTGGCAGCGGACTTTGTAAGCTTATTCCCGGTTAATTGTTTTGACCATTGCTGAGAGTTCGCAAATAGATTTCCTGGCATAGCCAAACAAATGCTTTAATTTGATGGAATAGGAAAGCTTGCCAGAGAGCCTGCTAAGGTGCATTGTAGGTGAATGCAACTTGGATCTCTGAAAGGTGTTGCTAATGCAACATTCTCAACTTGCCACATTTTGCGCGCTAAACTGAAGGCAATCCAAAGAGGGCTTTAGGCCAATGCAAAAAGAAATTTATCCCTAGTGCCAGAACGCTATATGTGGTTTACTACAACATTTGTTTTCGTCTGTGACTGGCACAGCATAGCCTTAGTCACTTTTGCATCACAAAGCCAGCCTAAGTAGTTTTTATGAACAGTCTCCGATTCCTGCGCCAAGGTGACATTCGTCGTGATACGCTGGCTCGCTCCGTTCTTGCCATCGTTGCGGCTACAAATGCGAGCGCAGCTACGAGTGCCCATTGCTCTGTTTTTGAAAGTTTTTCATGATCAATCTGACCATGCTTATCTTTATCACCATACGATGTCAGCGAGTTTTACTTCATGTCAAGACGTCGCGATAATATCGGTAACACCAGGTATGACGTTCCCAACGTTTAGCATTAAGTGGAAGCTTGTGGATGCTTCCTGAAAATAATGCTAGTTAACTGCCATCATCTCTTCTTGTCTGAAGTGCCTTTAGTAAGGTGTCTCTCAAGTTTGAAAATGCGTCGGCATACCTTAAAAAAAAAAGAGTCGTATTGTGCGACGTGATAAGTGGCAACTCAAGAATGCAGCGTCGGGTTCCTTTCAAAGGGGACCCAGTCATGACATCGTTGTCTTCCATCTTTTTACAGTGAAGCTGCAGATGGCTAGGAGGTGGATAACTGTGGCCGTCCGTGAGTGCACAGAAAATGTAATTAGGGGGCAATGCTGGCATATTCTACTGTATGCAAGCCAATAGGAATAGATGTTCTGAACCTGTTTCAACAAAAGTTACACCATGTTAAACAGTCATGAGCAACTCAATGTCAATCTGGCAGTATCAGTCACTAATGTTCAGCCTGCCCTTGCTTGGGTTTAGAACGTCTAGAGGAGTCTTCGCTCCAGCTCTAGTTTCTTTTCAGCTATCGTCAGCATACGTTAGCTAGGGTTGATACGCACCCCAGCATGAATCGCTGCCCATAATATCCTGCAGGTGTTCTTCATATCCTGAAAGCTAGTGTCACCATACACCAAGTTTGAAACTCGCATCTCTTCAAGTGCAATAATGGATAAATCAAAAGCCACAGAAGAGGACTTTTTAAATACTCAAACCTCGATACAGCGAACTCAGATATAAAGAAATATCGGTTATAACGAAGTAAATGAAAAATAGTCTTGCAGTAGATCTAGTGTTAGGAATAAACCTTTATAATGAACTTCCGTATATAGCGAACATAGTTTTGTCCAATATGCAACTTTGTTATAATGAGGTTTGAGTACATAACCCAGCTAACGATGGTCCGCACGTTTCAGCTTTACTAGTTAACCATATATACAGACACTTGTGCGGTAACTTTTTCTCTCTATATTGACGCCCTCACATTCTCCACACTCGGGCACTTTGTTGTAGCTAAGCCTGTCGTGCCTTCATGGGGTTGCATATCTTTCATTGGGTGCAGGTGTTGTTCTGAGTGAAGGAGGCGACTGGGTCCTTTCAGAAAACATTGACGTGTCTTGAAACGCACAGGCAAATCTGTTTTAGCAAATTCCACTTGACATAAAAATAGTTTCTTCATATCTAAAAGTTCGTCATAAGTGTACATTTATAACACTCGTTATCATGAAGGCTGGGTTATTCTTAATGTATTTCATTATAACTGGTAATTCATTATTTCCATTCTTATTATATGAAGGTTTTACTGTATGAGGAATAGCAGGTATCAGTGACTAACTACACTGAAACCTTATCATTCCTGAATCTCTGAGAATGAAAATGTGCAAGCTTAATGGGCATTGTGTTAGAAGCAAACATGAACTCAGGCTAGAAGCAGGTGGCTAAAATGGGCTCAGGAGCAGGTGGCTACTCCAAAGGCGTTTCTTTTTGTGTGTGTGTCCTTGACCAGCCTAAAGGTGAAGATCTACTTGTGACTGATTACAGGATATGTACGTACAGGTTCGGGCAAATCACCCTTCTTAACCCCTGTTGAGATTACCAATCAGTTAGCCTTTTCCGTTGCACTCGACAATTTTTACGTGTGTACATCATCACAAAATTAGGACAACTATTTTTCTTAACAATGGTCTTTACAAAAGTGCCGTGTCATAGTGCATAGAAAAATACATAGCCAGGCAGATCCCACTTTTATGGTGGTTTGTGTAGGGGACGCAGGGGGAGGGAAGGTACCTGTCCTGCATTCTCGACTTGTCACTTACTGTGCGTGGTTCTGAAACTGAAGCGAACAAATTTCCATCCTGCCTAAGATCGCCAAGTGTTTATGCAATAAGTTTGTACGAAACCATTACTGTGCCATATACTTCCGATGCCTTGCCATCTCGTACCAAAGCTGACAATGCCATATTTGCAACACTGTACTGCTCTGTTTATCGATACACCTTTCCTATTTTATGGCCGACAGCCTCCTGAAAATGTGACCAAGGATTTACTGAAGGGTGCATCAATAAGGGAGGCCACCAGAAATGTGCTCTGGTCAAACTAATGGCTTGTTCGCGCCCATACTTCACCTTTCGATTTTGATGTCGTTTAACTACAGTAAATTCATCTGGCACTGCCGAGCAATTTTGATCTAGCCTTTACCGCTATGCTATGCCTTTGCAATAATTGACGGCAGGGTATTATGCGTTCGTTGTAGAGTTTAATGCGATAGTAAATAGGGGCACCAGATAGTCAACCGCGTGTGGAGAGTGCTAACTACCTAGAGGGTTAGCCCACAGAGCTAAGCTCTCTTATCAAATACAATATTACGTAGAGCTCTCGGAGACTGAAATAGGTCATAAAACATTTAGTTTAACGTCCTATACATCCAACTTATTGAGCTAACCATGTCATGCCGCTATGAATCTGGCTGCTAAAAGTAAAGTTGACTGTGGAGCGAGTTAAAACCAAGATTACACCGATGCATTGCAAACTGATCGCAGTGGAGAGTACGTGCGTTGCTTAGTCGTAAACTGTGTTTAAGACAGTGGGCATTGTACATCCTCACAAAAAGTTCAACTGCCCGTTTGTGAGATGCTTTGCATGGTTCTGAAACGCCCATGTTATTGTTGGGAAAATTCATCAGCGGGAGCATCAGCATTTCAGACTGATAGTGTTGTATGCACAAGTGAGAGATATGGGAATGCAACCGTGATAATGTCCTTTTAAACCCACTTTTTTTCCACGCCAGTGCACACCATCGCGGGAAAGCCGTGCTCAAGCTGTAGACCCAACGTCCATCTCTACAACTTCGTATCATAGTCACACAGATCAGACGATATCGCCAAAGCCTTGCAGAACTGTCGCTGCCTATTTCGTAATTTATTTATAATGTAATGTAATATAAGACAATTTAGTGCCTTGGAGACTGTTTGTCTGTAAAACGTGTGTGTGTTTGTATATTGCAGTGTATTTTCTTCCGTGGATGTATAAATTAAAGTGCGATCAACTACAACACTTCTTTCCGTGCTTTTATTTAGACTTATAACCTTAGGATTTATATATTTTTTTACAGTGTATAATAAGTACTAGCTTGCGTCGTAAAGCGGATCCACATACAAGGCAGTTTCAGACGAATTCGCCTTAGCAATGCCCATGGCACACGACGAAATTCTCGACTAGTTTAAGTAGAGACAAATAAAAGAGTTTTGCTTGCATCGGCGAGGCGGTCGAATTTTCGACGAGTCCTCGGAGGGCACTGCGTGAAATTGAGAAGGCGCAAAACGGTAGTGGCGTTTCGCGACAACGCAAACCGGCGATTTAGAAGCACCGTCTTCTCATCCGTCGTCGTCGTCATCGTCGGGCACGAAGATGTCGTTCTCTTCCAGAAACGCCGCACCTTCCTTGCTGATGGTTGCGCCGATGTACAGGCCGGGTAGGACAGAGAGGAGCACCCACAGAAGACCCGTTTTGGACGTTTCAGGTTCGGGCATTATGGCGCCCGAGTTGTAGCACATCCGGTGACGAATTTGTCGCACTGTGGGCTCCGACTTCGCCCGCAGTGACGGCACCCTGCACTGCAGGCGCAACGATGAATAGAGGAGGAATTTTCTGGCGACCACCGCGGCCATGGCAAAATTTTTCTGCGGGGCGTAACCATCGTGGACAAATAAACGCAACAAAAAAAGCGTGCCTTAGCTTCGGCGTGTTAAGTAGCGCTACCTAGCCCACGAGCGCGTTGTTTTGTGGTTGCGGAGCGACTAAATAATATGTAAAAGGGGCTATTGAGACCATTTAGTACAGCCGGTTAGAGTGTTCCTTTTTGCTGAATGTTTTAAAAAGCAGCTTTTCTAATTGTTTAAAATAGGGCATGAAAAAGAGGGCATTATCCTCATGGATTAATGAATCCAAAGTAGAAGTTTGGATGTGATATAAGAATTCGAATGCACACAAGCGATAGCATTCGTTGATCAATCAGCCTAAACGCACTAGCCTGAACTGTAATACACTGTAGCACGAAGGCTCACTGCCCATGTAACGCTTCCTCGACAACGTTCTGACTAAACAACGTCGCGTTATGCGACTCTTTCGTGTGCGCGTCGACTATTTACGAAAGCGCCGTTACACAAGCGATGCCTCTTGCGGGGCGTCTCTATCTCTTTTTTATTACGTAAGTGAAATTACGTGTGAGGGACGCGCTCCTCTTCGTCTTCTTTGGGAGGAAGCGCTGTGGAACATCTAGATGCAATGTGCGGCACTGTTGCCGTGACAACCGAAACCACTTTTTCTCTCCCCAACGCCTCCTAGAAGAACTATGCCTTGAACGTCGCTCTCTTTTCAATTGAAAGTTTTCTGCCAACTCAGTATCTCGGAGCCCATGCCTCTTGCCGCGTGTTGCGATTGTGCGCCGCGTGAGACCGCTCGCCTCCGTACCACTCAGTCACGTGACATTACCGCATCATTTTTTTTTTTTTGCCTGCCGGATTATTGGCGGTCACTTGGAAAGCGGCCGTCATCGGAACTATGGTGATGGCGCCACCTAAGCAGGAGGTGTTTTCAAACAAGTTTTTACGGTTTTGAAACTTGTATGCAACAAAAATAACGTAAAAAATTTTAAAATGGCGTAAACGTAATTATAAATAACTCTGCGTAAGCGACCCGTCATTCAACAGGCAACTTTTTTAGTACAAGGCATAGCCTCTGAAGTTGGTAGCAAATGCCAAAATTGCCGGTCTCAAAGGTCAAGTACAAAAACCCTTATTCCTACGCAGGCAGCGCCGCTATAAATGACGGGCGTTTCGCGCTCATTCGGCAGGCAAGGGACTATGACCGTACCGTTCTGTCACGTGACTTTACAAGCTGCTCAGAGGCAACTATGAGAGCAATGCTGCGTTCGCAAGAAGAGGCCGCCAGAGGCGCTCGCCTTTGCACTAGAGGAGAAGGTTAAAGTCTGAGGGTAGAGGGGCACGTTTGCGGCTTACGTTTCAGGCATAAATTTTTCTAGGAGGCATTGCTCTGCCTCTCGCGCAGACCTCGCGATCTCGCGAGAACCTGCGCGTTCGCGACTCAAGCACAGAGCGCAGACGGGTCGAATATGGCATCTAACTGTAAATATTTTGACGAGGACTCCGTCTACCGCATCACTCGCAAGGGACGTATCGAGTTCGGCCTGGTGCTCGAGAATGCCGAGTACGTCACCAGCGAGGACGAGGACGAAGTCGGGGCCAACGTGCCCCAATGGGACCGCATGAGAAGGGGCCACGTACGAGTCGCATGGCACCCCAAGGGTCGCGAGGAAGTAGTCTCCGAAAAGAAGGTAAATGCGGCCTTCGCTACTTTCTTTCTCGCGAATCGAGCCCCGTACCTGGCGGGGGATAAGCTCCGGAAGTATGCGTAAAATGGAATAGCGAAACTTGAGGGGGGGGGGGGGGGAACCAGAGCCTTGCACGAGGGTTGAGATGCTAAACCGGGACGTAGTGCAGTACGGTCACCCACACCGGTGTACCTGTCAAAGCGAGAAAGCGCGAAGGTTCTCGTTTCGCGTCGTTATACGATACGCCGATCTTGTGCGTATCGATACAATCCCTCGCCAACCTCCTCCTCTCTCTTTCTTTTTTCCCCTCTTATAAGCAACCCACCGAGTTCTGCTGCTCTCTTTCGGGGGTTATGGGGCGCTCCGTTTATTGTTTATCTAACTACGCAGGTAAAACTGCACGATCGCTCTCTCATGCCTGGCGATGTCGTGAGGAAAGTGGTCAAGGGTAAAGACACCCAGTTGGGTTACTGTCGCAACACGGAGGTGCTAGCGACCGTCCAGGTCTTGGGAACCAACTGCGTAATCAACAACGTCAACAGCGTCGATTTAGTTCCACTGGAGGTAAGAAATGTTTCTGTATGCACATCTCAGCGTGAAAGAATTCCGGTCCCCCCCTTCGCCAGTTTTTCATTTCTACTACGTTTCCTCTTACTTTTTTCCATTCATACCCCCCCCCCCCCTCCGATAGTGTCACATAACGTCATTACTGCTTTTATTTTACTCTCTTTGGGGTGTACTTTGTGTTAACACCCTTATTCCATTTTTGACAGCTTCCTAGTAAAGAAAGGCACGCGTATCGCGCAAAAGCCTTGTTCTTGTTCACTTCTATTTATTGTTTGGAGCAACGCAATGAATGACACGCAGCCGATTCGGTATGGGCGTGGGTGCTTACGGGTTCGATTTTTTTTTTCTTCTCGCTACTGCGCTAACGATGGTGTTGCGTCTGTTGTGCACGGGAAATGCCACTGAGCCGTACAGCGGGCCTGCTGAGATTACTTAACCGATTTCGGACGCTGTTTGCCGGTTGCGTAACGCGCGAATGTTTTTTTTTTTTTTTGTTGCGTGTGCGTTATGAAATCCACAAAATTTGAGAAACGCGCTTTTTTTGTTGTTGCGTGTGCGTTATGAAATTCACAAAATTTGAGAAACGCGCTTTCCATACTTTTACACCAGAAACGCCGACATATTGTTCGTGTGACTTAAGCGTCATTAGTGTACAGCTTTTTCTACAACATTAGACGTATATGAAATCTTAATCCCATAGAATATGTTGCAGCTGTACTTTTGTTTAGTTGTGTCGCAAGCTTGCGTTCAAAGTAACTATTCGTGATATCAACCATACCCTCTAGAAAAAAAATTTTGCCGTTTTATTACACATTTGTGGTGTGACTCTGTTACCAATGTATACAATTAAGCATTGTAATTTGATCATACGTTTAGATTATGTAGTGTAACACTTGGTGCACTCGTGTATTTTTATTTTCACCGTAATAAATTTTCTATCTTTTTGTCACAATCCAACAGTGGTAGCCATACGAAGTTTGTATATCTATGTGCCATGCACATAGAGCTGTGAAATTCGTACAGCAACTACTGTGTAATTGTAACCTGGGCCTTGTTTACTTATACTCATGGCTTTTATTTAGAAAAACTCCCAGTAGATCTGTCCGGTGGACAACAATTGTCTCTGACTGTGAAGCTGAGTTGCCAGATTGAAGTTGGGACTGTCCTCGTAGTTACAAATGATAACAAGCAGCGATAGTGAGTCTGTCGTATTGCCGCTTGTACAAGTCTGTGTCATCTCTGTTCATTAGCGAATGCAATAGCATATGCACGTTGAAAAAAGGAAGTCCTGTGAAGTTGCATAGTTTACGTACTAGTGTTATGAAACTGTTAGTTACAGCTGTGTTGAAATGTGTTGTTTTTTAAGCATGTGCCAGAATGGGCGATGTCGAATTGATACTTGTGGGAATGCTAACAAGTAGCCCGAACTGTTTGGGGGATTAGGAAATATGTCCAGTTGTATTTTCAACATTCAGTGTTGAAATCAAGGCCAGGTATTTGCTCAGGATGAACTGAGCAAATCTCACCTTAGTTGCAAGTGGCGGATCACCTCTGTAGTTTTCTATTATTATTTTTTTAGGAGTAAGCATGTAGATAGTGATAGCGTTATGGTTGACAACATTATGGTTGAACCCAGATATATTCAATCTGAAGGGGACAATCAAAATGCTTTATATATAGGCAGTTTGATATATAAATTATTTTATGTATAGAAAAGATATTCAAAGATATTTTACGACCATATGATATATACAGTTATTTGTTATATGGGGAGTTTGACATATGCAGGACTATTTGCACATAATTGTTCCCCTCTCCCATTAGAACCCTCTGCGTGACAATTGCATGAAAGTCGCAGGCGGTTGCTTTGAAAGGTTACTGACCTCTTTGCTTAATGGTATGCAAGCTTTTAGTTGGAAGTATTAAGAATATTCTAGAGACTGTTGTTCACAACACTGAAGTAACGGTGCATTAGTTGGCCTTACAAAACCATGGTCAGGTCTGAAGAGACGATGATGCAATCTCTCAAAGTTGTCTGAACAATATGCACGAGCTGTTGAGACGTGTCGGAATTGTTTTTCAAGTTGATGCTAAGCTGTACCCAAATGGAATCTTTTGCTTTGTCTGCTACTATAGAAAAAAACATTTGTCAATATATATATATATATATATATATATATATATATATATATATATATATATTGGTTGTTTAATGCATTGACTATAATGATCTACTGTCTACTTTAGAAGAGATTCCCAATTCTTTAATACACTATGTTGGAGAGGTAAAAAAATATGGGAAAGAAAGTTTTTTCTTGGAACTTCATTCTTCACTAATTGCCTCTTTAATAAAGCAAGGTTGTGAAATTATCATTGAAGATGAGATAGGTTGAACTGATGTGCACTCGTTAGATGTCTAGTACAGCATCGGTTCGTGAAACATGTAGCAGAGACAATTGATTTGCGGCTTCACTTAAAAGTCTTTTGTTTTCAAGCAACATATTTTTTAACACTGCCAAGTCTAACTTCCTTCTTATTCATTTCGAACTAACTTGTTAGTTGTCTAGAAATGGAGGAGGAGGAGGAAAGAACTTTATTCATATTCCGGCGAGTGGATGGGATGGGCGATTGGCCCCGCCTACGTTACGGCCAGGAGTCCTTGAATCCTGCCGGCTTCCTCGGCCTGCTGGACGGCCCACATTTGGTCTTCGAGGGCGGAGCTGAGCATTGCGGCTTTCCAGCACGCGCGAAGGCTGTCAGCAGAGGCCGCATACTTGTTATGAGTATTAATCTCTTTACATTCCCATAACATATGCTCCAGAGTGGCTCTGGAGTCGCAACACTTGCACCTGTCCGTTTTGTATATATCAGGATATATAATGTGCAATAGTGCAAGTTTCGATTCCACTGCAAAACGTGATTCACCTTCCTTTATTCGTGATATATTGGACAAGCAGAAATTTATTGATACCGTTGCTAACACTAACTGGTCTGAAGTTTATCTTAAAGCTGATGCACAAGAAGCTTTCACCCTCTTTTCATCTTTGCTCCTATCACATGTTCAATCTTGTACAGATAAGCTAAAATGCAAAAAAATAATTGCATCACCAGCAAATCCCTGGCTGATGAGGGGATTACTAACAAACATGCGCAAATGTGACAACCTCTACAAAAAAACTAAAAGGCAACCGTTAAACACGAATTTGCTTGCTCGCTATAAAAAATTTTGCAACCTAATAAACACCCAGCTAAAGGAAGCTAAAAGAAAGTATTATGCGCAAAAGATAACTGAGGCCGGAAATAGTACGAGAAAAAAATGGGACATCATTATTTCCTTTTTAAATAGGAACCCACGTTTTGATAAAATAGCTACAGTTCTTCATAATGATGTCACTTATAGTGACCCAGCTGACATTGCCGATCAGTTTGCAAACTTCTTCTTTAACATCGAGCACACCCTACCTTTATTAAATGAAATGGCTTTAGATCGCCTACCCCATTCGTTCTTTCTGTTTCCCACAAGTCCAGATGAAATAATCAGCGTTATAGGTACCCTAAAAAAGACGAGTGCTGGCCTTGACGGCATTCACCCCTCCCATATAAAAATGTTAGCTCACCTTATATCAAATGTATTCTCTTCAATTGTGAATTTAATGTTTAGAACAGGTGTTTTCCCGCATGAACTGAAGCAGGGTATAATAATCCCCGTACATAAAAAAGGAGATGCTTCGTTATTGAATAACTACCGCCCCGTTTGCATCTTACCCTTTTTGAGCAAAGTAATTGAAAAACTGATCTGTACACGTCTCACAAATTACCTGAACAAATTTAATATACTATCGCCTTGTCAATTTGGCTTCCGTTCCGGCTACTCCAGTGACCTTGCGCTAATCTCACTTACTGACCAATTAAAAAAGGCTATTGACAACGGTTACTATGCGGGCAGCATTTTCATCGACCTAACTAAAGCTTTTGATTCGATCAATCATTACATTCTTTTCAATAAACTTGAAGCATTTGGTATAACTGGCCCAACATTACAATTATTGCGTAGCTATCTCTGCAACAGGACACAGAAGGTGGTAATTTCTAATGCATATTCGTCAACCAAATTAACTAATTTTGGTGTGCCCCAGGGGTCCATTCTGGGGCCCCTTTTGTTTTTACTCTATATTAACGATTTGCCGAAATGCCTTTCTTCATCCAGTTGTGTATTATACGCCGACGACACTACAATTTTTAACTCCGATAGCAGCATTACATCCTTAACTGGAAAACTAAACTTTGATCTGGCACAACTCGTTCGGTGGTGCAGTAATAACATGTTAGAAATTAACACGTCTAAGACAAAATTTGTTGCCTTCTATTCACCACAAAAACCCTTACCTTCTATCCCTCCTGTTATAATTGCGCGCAATGACATCCCTGTGAGCGACTGCTGTAGATTCCTAGGCGTTGAACTCGACAGTAACTTGAAATACCACCGACATGTTGCATATATTAGGAAAAAAAATGACGTATGGCGTTCGACTACTGATTAAATCTCGTCTTTATTTCAATCCATCAATACTTAAGTCACTGTATTTTTCTTTTGTTCATTCGCACATTTCTTACTGTATTACTTCGTGGGGTAACACATACACCACTCATCTTACTTCAGTTCAGACAATTCAAAACCAAGTGATAAGAATTCTCACGTCAAGCCCATATCTCTCTAACGCTAAGTCACTACTTCGCGAAAACAATATATTAACTGTATCTGAGCTAGTTAAATATAACCTTGGTATTTACATGTATAGAACTATAAATAACCAACTTCCACACTTTACTACCATTCTTTCAAATAACAATGTCACAAGGTTTGCCCTTAACAATAACTTTCTACTGCCAAAAGTTCGCACCAATTATGGCAAACAAACCATTCATTTTTCCGGAATTTCTTTTTGGAATAGTTTACCTTCCGACATTAAAGTATGCCGTTCCCTGAAGGTAATTAAATCGAAGTTAAAAAATCATATGTCAACTAACTAGCCTGTTTTGATGTTTCTTAATTGATTCCTGTTCATTGTGAGTTGCGTTCTGTAATCACTTGTCATTGAAGTTAGCACGTTATTCTTGCTTTTAAATTGTTTCTGTGAGATTACAAGGGTACATTCTTACTTTATTTGTTTCAATTGCATTTTACTGTAGCTCTGTCTCCCTGCTATGTACATCACAATCATTCTCAATTCTACATTGTACAAGAGGTCCCCTTGCAGTCTCTGACTATGGCACCTCTTTCTGTATATCATGCACATGTATTCTTCTTCATTTAGCACAATAAAACCTTCTGTTCTGTTCGGATACGTCCTAGTTTTTAACTGCCGCCATTCGACAGACTGTCTTTTTGTTAATTTTGGGTGAGGGGGCGGGAATATGCCCCTCTGTAATCTATAATGTTTTGTAATTTAATTGTATCTGGTCATTCTGTCTTCCCACTGCCACTCGTCTGCCACGCCGTAATCACCGGAGCAGGCTGGGGCGGCACTTGAGAGGGCAGCTCGGTCGGTGAGCCCTCGAGCTGCGTCATGTACAGCCCCGTTGTTGCTGTCCCCTGCGATGCCGTGAGCAGGTGTCCATATAATGTATGCATTTCTGGGGCTTGTTCGACACCCTCCTTGTAGAATACGTAGTGCCTCCGGGGAGATGCGGCCGTTGGCAAAGTTTCTCACTGCAGTTTGAGAGTCACTGACTATCACGGTTGCGTTTGTCTGAGCTACTGCGAGCGCTATGGCTACCTCTTCCGCTGTCTCGGTACTTGTGGTGCGTATAGTCGCGCATGTCGTACAGCGTTTGTTGCTATCGATTACGGCTGCTGTAAACCCTCGTCTGCGCTTGTATCGAGCAGCTTCTACGAAAACTGCGTCCTTGTCATTACCGAACGTTTTTTGTATTTGTTTTGCTCGTGTCTCTCTTCTGGCCTTAATGTGTTCGGGGTGCATGTTTTTTGGCAAGGGTGGTATCATCATTGTTTCCCTGGTCTCTTTTGGGATTTCCACCTTGACGCCGTGTTGCGTGTGATACGTTATGCCTAGTCGCTCTAGAATATGTCTTCCTGCTCGCGTCTTAGAGAGACGTTCATATTGCGCCGTAGGCTGCGCCTCAATAAGCTCATCTATGGTATTGTGCAGGCCTAGCTGTAACAGTTTGTTGGTGCTTGTGCTAATCGGTAGCCCTATAGCTAGTTCGAATATTTTTCGAATGAGGCAGTCTAGCTTGATCTTTTCCGCGACTTGCCATTTTAAGTACGGCGCTACGTATACTATTCTGCTTATCACGAATGCCTGTATCAACCTTATCGTGTTTTCCTCCCTCATGCCACTGTGCTTAGTTGCTATCCTTTTTATGAGTCTCATTATTTGGGCTACAGTTGCATTCAGTCGCCTGAGGATTTCTCCATTGTTGCCCTTGGCTTTGATGAGCAGACCCAGTACCCTGATCCTGTCGACTATGGGTATGGTTTTCCATCGGCTGTTCTTAACTGTATTTCTTCTCTATGAGCGAGATCTTGCAGGCAGTTGCCTGGTTTGCGACCTCTAGGAGTTGGTCTGTACAGCAACAGCTCCGAGCCCCGCCGTGGTGGACTAGTGGCTAAGGTACTCGGCTGCTGACCCGCAGGTCGCGGGTTTGAATCCCAGCTGCGGCAGCTGCATTTCTGATGGAGGTGGAAATGTTGTAGGCCCGTGTGCTCAGATTTGGGTGCACGTTAAAGAACCCCAGGTGGTCGAAATTTCCGGAGCCCTCCACTACGGCGTCTCTCATAATCATCAGTGGTTTTGGGACGTTAAACACCACATATCTATCAATCAGCAACAGCTCCAATTTTTCCGCAGAGCAGGCTAGCCCAGTATCTTCCAGATACCGCTCGACCGTTTCGACTGCTGTTTGAAGCGTTTCCTCTATTTCACCATCACTACCACTTCTCACCCATAGGGTGATGTCTGCATATATTGTATGATTCAGTCCTTCGATTGCTTGGAGTTTGGTTGGCAGTCCAATTAGAGCCAGATTGAATAACATAGGTGATAATACCGAGCCTTGCGGCATACCTGCACTGCCCATCTCAATTTCCTCCGAAACTAGGCCCCCTATCATGATCTTTGCCTTACTTCCCGTCAGGAAATTACGCACGTAATTGTACGTCTGTTGTCCCAGATCGCAGATCCCAGATCTCCCAGATCTGTTGTCCCAGATCGTCTGTTGTCGCAGAGTGGATTAGGGAACAAACGGGGGTTAAGGATATCATAGCTGAAATCAAGAAGAAGAAATGGACATGGGCAGGGCATGTAGCGCGTAGACAGGATAACCGCTGGTCATTAAGGGTAACTGACTGGATTCCCAGAGAAGGGAAGCGGGTTAGGGGGAGACAGAAGGTTAGGTGGGCAGATGAGATTAAGAAGTTTGCGGGTATAAATTGGCAGCAGCAAGCAATGGACCGGGTTAACTGGCGGAACATGGGAGAGGCCTTTGTCCTGCAGTGGACGCAGTCAGGCTGATGATGATGATGATGATGATGATGTCCCAGATCTAGATCATTTACCCTATTTAGCACCGTTGCATGGATTACATTATCAAAGGCCTTCTTGAGGTCTAACTTGTCCAGAAATATTCAAAATAATTTGGGGCTGGGGGTGGAGAGGAATAGGTTAGGTCAGGCACCTTTCAATCATTCTGTGCTTTTTTTTTTTTCCAAGGAAAAGTGTGAAAAGTCTAACTTTGTTTTTATGTTACATAACTGTCATTATGGAGCTCAGCATCACATTTCACGCTGATCAGAGCGGTCAGCTTCATCTTACTATTAGCTCTAGCTAAAAATGTGACACATGCTAAATTAGCTGCTCTATTTGTATCTTGCTTTGGCATCAACAAGGTATGGACAGTTGACTAATTGGACTTTGACAGTATGGAGGAAGGACAGAATGGTGTAGAAAGGGTAGCTTTGTACTCGTCTTTGTTGGTGACGGTGTTGTTTATGGGGTCGTTGCAGTGCTGATTATAGTTAATCTCTTTGAGACACTACATTCGCACATGTACGCGCCAGCTGGTTTTCCTTAGACTAGTGGCCAAGAAATAACTACAGTAATTGCGCTTTGGATCTTTTGAAGCTTTCTGCATAGTCGGCGTGTCTTGATTTGACCTCAGTGTGTTTAGCAGTGTAGTCCATCGCTTCTGTGAAAGCATTGCTATGTTTCACATGTTGTTCGAAGCGCTGCAAATTGGGCATGCGTCTTGAATCTACAGTTTGATTTTTTTTTATGAAACATGACTGACTGGGCAATAATTGAACATTTGATTGCATGCTAAATATGATTAATTACTGAAAAGATGTTATATCTGGGAATGGGATGTCATGTCTTCAGAATTATTTCATTATAATCTGACTCATTTGCATACGATGCATCACAATTTGCACTCGACGAGGTTATTGCATGCTTCACTTTTTCTTTTTGCAATGAATAAACATTAATCATTGGAATTTCGTGCAATAAATTATGTGTTGCCTTCGAAGTTGCCAATCGATTTTGTTAAACTTTTGCACAGAGGTTTAGCCAAGATGTTGCCATATATCTTGACTCCTGGGTCGGCATGGTGCAAAGCTTCAAGACGGAGCTTACAGTCCGATTTCCTGACGGGTCAACGTGAGTGTACCCTTTCGTTTTGCGAGTAACATGACTTTTGGATAGAGAGGTGCACATCATGGCTTGGCAGTGGCCCAATTACAGTAATTCGATTATTTTTTGCTGTAAAGAGTAGTGCTGGCCAGGTAATTTAGTCATGCAGCAAATTTCTTCAAGTCAGTAATTTCAGAAACGTTACCCATTAGTTTTCTAAATACTTTTAACTAACAAGTAGCATCTCCCCTTTCTTTATGGCATAAAATATTGACCAAAAAGAGGAAAAAAAATAATGGGCAATTCAATGGGAGCGCTGAACTTCAAGTGTCGGAAGCCAAACAAAGAGCGCGGAGAATTCACTGTATGTATGCTCTGTATATAGTATGCACGAGTTTTGCAGAATGGTAAAGATTATTTATAGTACTTTCATAGTAATTTCATTAATTTTCAAAATGAATTTATATATGTTATTATTTTCTGCCAGCTGTGGCTTTTAATGTAAATTAGTTACTCTTTTGGAGAAGCCTGTATGGGTTTGTGCGCCACAGTGATGGAAACCTTGGGCATCATTGTGGCATTGCAGTACAATAAAAAGACTGATATGTTGGAAGGCTAGCTCTCACCCCATCTGCTCGCTTTCCTGCGTAGACTTTTTCAAATAACGCTTGGAAGAATTTGCATATTTCAGGGCCAGTGTTGTATACAAAAGTGTACAGTAAGTTTCCTTGTAGCGCACAAAGAAAAAAACGAGACAAAAAAATATAGGCACACATGAACACACAGGGGGCTGTGTGTTCATATGTGCCTATATTTTTGTCCTGTCTGCACGGTGCAAAAAAAAACAAACAAACCTGGAGACAGTAAATTACAGTAATTAGATAATTAGTTATGTTGTAGTTAAAATTAATTGCTATGAGATACACTATAATTTGTTTAACTACCAACAAGCCTGCATTGCATCCCTTATGTGTACAAAAAACCTGGCACCGAGTAGCATACTGAAACACGGTCTTGAAGGTACACCAGTCAGATGTGTATAACCTATTTTACAATAATCGATGGTTTTTCAAATGGGGGCTTGTCGGCCATTGGCCGTTTCTGACATTGCAGTCTGATCCTATATGACCAGTCATTTTCACGCTGCCACATTTAATCGTTGCCTGCATCCCAGCCGTTGTCCATAGCACCCGAAGTGCTGCGCGGCCTAGCACACGGATAGAGGTCGAATTCTCGACACGGAGGAAGTGATAATTTTAGAGAGAGTATTGCACAACGTGATAGAAAGGATGAACTCTTACGGGAGGCCGCGCGTACGCCAAAATTTTGCTTGCTCCCAATTTTCTTTATAGTAGAAGGGCTGCTGAATATTTATTTTGCATGTTTCAGTTCCTTGTAATGGGGAGGGGGAAACAACTTCAATTGCTTGCTTGTGCGGAAGTGTAGGAGGTGTGCTTTCTCACGTGCTTTCATAAACCTTCCAGATGCATACTTCAAGAAGATGACGCACTCGACTTGGAAGATGCTCTAGATCGGAGACTGCCGGTGAGCTTGTCTTTCTCTTGAAAGTCTAGTCTGCATGTCGAGGGGTTTGAAATTGCACTTTGCTCGATAACTCTCGGAGTTAAAATACGAATAATAGGGCCTTTTTCTTTAGCGATTCACGTTGATAGAAAGGGCAAGAACAAAAAGCTTCAGTCTTCTTGACTAAATTCTAGTGCAAAAAAAAAAAGGATGGGTAATGTACAACACATAAACTAGTGTGTAAATGTGTCTTCCATGATGAAGTCATATTTTTTCAAAAGCCATGAAGGACACTGAAACATTGTAAAGTGAGAAAAATTACAATGCATATCATAAGTTAATGCCATGTTATGAGCGGACTATTACTGTGCTTATCACTGTTGCCAATCTCTATAACACTTTTTTAGATCCTTACGATATATTCTTGCTGTATCGCATACTACTGGCCCACTGAATACTTGAGTATCTTGAATTAGAGTGTAATGTATATATTAGGCCAATATGTATCCAAATTCCCTGTGCTTGTGATTTCTGTGAAGAAAAAATACTAGCTTGCATGTATTTACATGCTTTATTGTTCAGCTCTTTATTTTGTTCAACACCTGTGTAATATGTCAGACCAAACTTATGTGCTGTAATTGTTCGCTCAATTGTTATTGGAGTGATTTTTTTAAATGCATCATTTCTTGTGACAATTCTCACAACAGCTCTATATCTACACTCTTCAGACAGGACCTTTCCCCTTATGTAACACGCAAACCTCGATATAATGAACCCGCATATACTAAATTATCAGTTATAGCGAAGCAAGTGAGGAAGAGCTCTGTCACAGCTAAAGTGCTGCAAATATATGTTTATAACGAATTTTCCAATATAGCGAAGTATTTTCGTGGCAGTTGTGACTTCGTTTTTATAAGGTTCGAGTGTACTCACGGTGGCCTCTTCAAGTATTATTGCTGCCGTTTGGGTCTCTGACGTCCTTCATGTTTTAAGTACACTTAAACCTCGATATAATGGACCCAGATGTAATGAAGTAACGAATATAACGAAGCAAATGAAAAAATAGTTTTGCAATGTAGCATTAGGAGTATCCCTTGTAGATTTTTCAGATACAACGAACCTATTTCGTGTAAGACGCAACTTTGTTATAATCGGGTATCAGTGTTGGAATATTTATAGGGAGGTGCCGATGAAATTGAAAAGTTTTTAGGTATAACGGAGCAGCAGTGAGCACAAAACTGAGTTGATTGGCAGATCATGGGAAGGACCATTACCCTGCGATGTGTGTAATCAGTGTGATGATGATGATACTTGAAAACAACCTCCTTATAAGTATCATAGGTATTCTTGACTGTGGCATGCTACACATGACATCCTCTTGTCCCCGGTCATGCGCAGTCGTCCGAGTTCAAGGAGGAAGGCTTCTACAAGGGCCAGAGGCTGTGCGGCCCGATGTCGTGCTTCGAGGGGGCCCGCTGGCTCAACTGCACCAAGGAGACCAAAGCCCTGCTGAGCCGTCCACACAAGCACGTCCGCGTCACCGTGGACGACGTGAGTGCTGCATCGATACTTAGTTCCGTTGTGACACGCATCGTGACTGACCTCTCATAAGTGCGAGGAATTCATGGAACTTCATTGCAAGTTTCTGGAGGCTCAATTTGAGTGGTTGTAAATATTTAGATACCGCATTTTCGTCCGTATAACCCGGCCCTACATATAATCCGCATCCCCACTCTCAGCTCACCGGAAAAAGAAAAAAATCACCGAAAAAAAGAAAAATTTTAAAAGAAGAAAGGCTTTACAAAAGCTACTGCTCAAGCAACATAGCACATACATTGGCAGAAAAAAAATTTATTTATCAAGCAGAACACGCTGCCTGCAAGGCCAGTAACAATTCACTCTTTGTCACTGTTCTCGCTAAAGCTACGACTAGCACCACAGTCCTCACTGTTATGCAAAGTCACCTTTGGTTCCATCTGTGTTGTTCGTGATGCAGCATTTCTTGAAACTTTTACGCACCATCTCACCTGGAATGGCCTTCCATGCCTTGACAATCCACTTTTTTTTTTATCTTCGGAGTTTCGTTCCCAAAGTTAAATGGCTGGCATGTTTCTCTCTGCTTAAGAAACTGTCGTTGGCTGCTCTCACTCGTTTTCACCCGCACGTGGAGCATACAGCGCGCGGGGCAATGTTATCGAGCTCTGAGCGTCACGTGGAAGCTCGTGGCATGAAAAAAAAATGCGCCAAGAGTGTTCATTCAATTTACGTTGCAATGAAAATGCAATGTTTGTACGTTTGTGTGCAGTCTTTGATGTCAATTAAAACTGGAATGAAAGAGCTGTAATATACATTTAGAAACATGGTTTCATTTTCACGAGCAAAGAAGCCTATGAATTCAGTAAACGAACGACATTGTAGCGTCCTCGTTTGGGCGGCATGCAGCTCGAAGGCTTTGCCACAGGGGCGAAGTAAAGAGACCGCCAAACCATAATCGACGCCAGCAGGAAAGGCAAGCAATGGCTTCACGTGCCACAGCCAAGTGCAATTGCACGCTCTCTGGTTTGCACGCCGCTGCCGTTACCTCGAATACGTTAGCTATTATGCTTTAGAATCACTGTGCTTCGAAATAGTAGCGTCATGGCTATTCACTCATTGCTTAATTATTGTTTAGGCTTGTGCGAATATTTGAGTGCTTCAAATATTCGAACGAATACTGATTGTTGGCCTAGTTGGTACTTGCTTAATGACATGATTTGGCCGCAAGTAACACACACACACAAAGTAAAGGAACACTCAACGCCACTTGTGCTTGTCGTTGAGTGTTCCTTTACTTTGTGTGTGTGTTATTTGCAGCCAAAGCATGTCATTCAAACGAATAGTTGAGTATTCGAGTTTAAATTATCGAATATATTTGAAGTATTCACAATGAACGAATAAGTGTTCAAGTCAATTTGTTTTGCCGTGAAGCCCCCCTTCAAGTTTAAAGGGGCCCTGCAACACTTACTGAACACAGTCAGAAAACGCTGCTGATCGGTAGTCGAGGCTACCGAAAACACGCGAGGCAAATATTGTAGCGCAGTACATGGCCTGTAATTCACAATAAATTTTCAAAGCTAAAAATTGCTTTCTTTCCTCGGCAAGTGATACTACGAGCTCGAAAATCACTTGTCACAGCCAAGAAGTAATATACGGCTCTGGTCACAGGCATTGGCTGATTTGAGCATGGTGTGCTTGTCGATACCGAGGCCGCCGCTTGTCCACGAGTACGTGTGCGATCGCACTGAAAAGCCGTGTATTCGAAGAAAAAAAAAGGTGCTCAAGGTCACTAGGTGCGTGTGGAGTATTTTCTTTTGCCGTGCCATTCCTCCATGCTTAGTTTCCAGCTATTTCGTCAAGACGAGAAGAGAGAATGCAATTGCAGCGTGCGACAAACTCCACTCGTACTGGACTGATTCTAGAAACCTTGCAGCAGTAAATTTGTGAGGCAACAAGCATGTTTACTGGCTCCATGGCTACTTGAAAAAGTATTGCAGGGCCCCTTCAAAGGAACATGTTGTCCTCAAATCAATTCTTCATTTTATTAGGCTTATTATGACTGCTTATAAGATCCAAGTATAATAAAACATTAAGTATCTTACATGTTATCACTCGCATCCTACCGAATCTACTACTCAAGGTTGTTACGGCTTCCTTTTAAAGAAAAAATCAATGGCATTTGCATAGAGCCCCTATTTCAATTCAAAAGAAATATCATGCAGATTAGTTAGGTCATGATAAATATTCCTTTTTTTTTATTATATGTCATTCATACCATTCGAATTCGATTCGAAATTATTTGATCAAAATCACTATTCGCTTACACCGAAAATTCACTATTCGCACAAGTCTATTATTGTTACATTTTATTTATAGATTGCTTAAGGAGCACTTCAGTTATCCAGTTTTTCCTTTTCTTCCACCCCTGTAATAGCCCAAAAGGGACCGACAATGTAATAAAGTAGAATGAAAGAAATACTTGACCCAAGGCATTGATTCTTGAGGGTGCTCTCTGCAGGTGAAGGTGGTGTACCTATTTGTGCAAGGTGTGTGCAAGGCTTACCAGGACACATCCAATGGGAACAACCAGAATGATGAACTCATCAAGTATGTCATCGAAGGAGAGGCACTGGACAGGTGGAGTCATCTACAGAATCTCTGTTTAATTTTATGGATGTCTAGTCGTGTAACTTCTGCCCATTGCAGTAACCTGACTTGGCTGATGTGCATACAATCTCTCCATTTCATCATCATCATCAGCCTGACTACGTCCACTGCAGGACAAAGGCCTCTCCCATGTTCCGCCAGTCAACGCGATCCTGTGCTTGCTGCTGCCAATTTATACCCGCAAACTTCTTATTCTCATCTGCCCACCTAACCTTCTGTCTCCCCCTAAGCCGCTTGCCTTCTCTGGGAATCCAGGCAGTTACCCTTAATGACCAGCGGTTATCCTGTCTATGCGCTACATGCCCGGCCCATGTCCATTTCCTCGTCTTGATTTCAGCTATGATATCCTTAACCCCCGTTTGTTCTCTAATCCACTCTGCTCTCTTCTCTCCATTTAACCTATAATATAATCTATGTACATGATCCGACATCTTCTTTCTCTTCAGCGTAACCTGTGCGAGGAATAGGAAGCGGCTCTCGGGAACAGGCACGCGTTCGGCTGGTGCAGAGATGGGGAAGGTGAAGTCGGGATAGAGCAGCCAGCATAGAATCTGGCTACTCTTTGATTATCTGTCTTCCTGATCGCTGTTTGCACCGCCATTTGATATATCTTTTTTACTAGGCAATTCTCGTGTAACCTGTGAATCTAATCCCTCTATTTATCTTTGCCAGTTCTGTCATCTGAAACCAGTTGCATTTAAACATGGCCTACATTGCATAAAAACAATACTCTTGCCGACATGTCAAATTGTCCTGCAAAATCATTGAGCTCCAACCTGAATCTGCTGGCATGCTTGGAAATGAATCTTTGTAATCAATTTATTAATTGGCCAAGCCCTGTGAACTGGTTAATATGCAGACAGCCAATCAGGGTGAATGTAAAGGCAGAAACTAGCACAGGTGCATCTTAAGGTGTATGTGCACTGATGAGGAAAAATTAAAATGTAAGACTTAATTGAGAGTTCAGCCTAACAAAGCTGCATCACATCACTGGGAAAGTGAAGAACGATCTGAAAAATAGTCAGCTTATTGAAGAGTATTACCTAGTTTAGATCATGTTGCTATGAGATGCTAGAGATGAACATAGTACAGAAGACGACAATAATGGCTACCCTTACAGTAACAGCATTAAAGATTACTTTAAGATGTCCACGTCGTTAGTGTCTGAACCTTCTGAATATTCCTGCGCTGCTTTGCCGTTGCTTGCAGGGTGAAGATGATCAACATATTCGAGCGGTGTGCTCTGCAGATTGGGGACCGTAATTACTACACCCTCAAGGCCACCGACAACATTGTCACTCTAGACCAGTGGAAGCGACATTGTGCCTCCAAGTACTCCCCACCTGTTCACAACCCTGAATGTGTGAGTGTCTACTTTTTTTTTTTTTGATGGAAGCGCGTTGAGAGTTAAATTTCAATGGCGAGATTCATATACAGTAGACACCGAAGAGACAAGGCAAATGTGTTCCATTTAACATGAGTTTCATCTACTGAGAGCATAGAGTTTCCTAATTATACGCTAGAGGGAACTCTGGCGCTAGTGTCTATGGGAGCTGCGATGCATGGCCCTTCAGTGAGCATGGGAATGATGGGTAGTGCATGTATTTGTCTAATCTTCATACTTCTGGCCCCGTGTGTGTTCGTGTGGCTTTAAGCTGTTCTCTCACGAAACGAAAATGAACAAATGTTCAGCAATTGCGCTGAACATTTGTCTCGTCGAAAGCCCTTACTTGTTGAAAGCCCCATTTCGTCGAAAGCCCTTACTTCATTTAAACAGCATTTTCGCTTAGGAGTTTTCGATTTAATGAGAATCTGCTGTATGCGAAAAATGAGACGCCAGCAACCGTACAGAAATGCAACCCTCAAAGGCACGCCAGTTGAGTGCATATATCTGTGCTCCAGTTTTGAGTTATTGCTTTCTGAATTGTCGGCAGTAAGCTGTTCATTATGTTGCAGTTTGATCTTTCATCGATGTCACTGGTCGTTTCACGTTTCGTTGTCTGAATATCAGCTTGTGACCATCGTTGTTGCCTGTAGCAACTGAAGTGTTGGGCTACTAAGTTCGTAGACGACGATGCGATTCCCCTTATACTTTTTTGTAAATACTCTAAAGGAAACTCTGGTGCTATTAGGTATGAGAGCTGCGATGCACGACACTTGAGCCGGCATGGGAGAATGATGGGCAGTACACAAGTTTGTCTAATCTCCCTACTCTAGACTTCATTTGGCTTCGCGCGGCTAGAAACCTCTTTGGCACGAAACGACAATCTGCAAATATTCAGAAGTTGCACTTCACCACCTTAACCATTAATGCTATGAACTTTTGCTCACACAATGCTAAGACACCTCAGATTTGGGTGCACGTTAAAGAACCCCAGGTGGTCGAAATTTCCGGAGCCCTCCACTACGGCGTCTCTCATAATCATATAGTGGTTTTGGGACGTTAAACCCTACATATCAATCAATCAATCAATGCAAAGACACTAAAAAAAGATTCACAAGGATTGTGCTGGTCCATAGAGTTTCATACAATAATATCTAGAGAAGAATCTGGTGCTGCGATCGTGTACCCCTATGGGAATTGTGGGAATTACATACAGGCTTGGGATTGGATTGCGTTAGCTAGCCAACTGTCTTTCAATTGAATATAATTTCTATTTGCCTTGTCTTACACTCGGCAAGCAAGCGTCACGAATCTCAAAAACCTGATCCATCTAAAGCAGATCGGAGGCCTGTACTTCCCGTGATCTCTATGGGGGCACAAGCGCTGCCGAAGGAGCTCGCGTTGACACCAGCGCCAGATTCCCCTCCGGCTATTATTTGTGTCATCGTGTTGCGTGCACAAAAGTTTCAGTATGCAGCCAAACCAACGAGCCTGCCTTTCCATATTGTTGCAGTTCACATTCAGGCTCACCTGTTCAAATCTGGCCACGAAGTTCACAGCAGTCAATTCTTTTATTCGAAACAAAACCAAAACACAGTGATAAACCGAGCCACAAGTGCGTTTGAAGCCCACAAGCACGAAGGCTAGGCAAATTTGGGTACTACCCGCCGTTCCAATGACGGCTGCACGGTTGCAGCGCCAGAGCCCTCTCTGGGTAATCTCAGACCTGCATGCGATCAAGGAAACAGTTAGGAGGGAGCATTGTGCAGTGTGATAAAAAGAAAAACGGTGCACTTGCAAAGCTTTGCTTGCCTGTCTTTTTTTGGCAAGGGCGAGACTCCTAAATCCTTCTTATGTGGAAGGAAATGAAGACGTCTTTGTGTCGTTCAATAGACTCTTGCACCCCCGAGACATAAAGAAGGGACGCCATGGAGGAAACTATTTTACAGAGAACGCTGTTAGGAGATCACTTCTCGGGTCACTCGCAGTCATTGTTGGCCGCCACATCGCACGAAAATAGAAACAATAACCTTGCACCGATCTCACAGTGGGGCTTGAACCCGGGTCCGCTGGGTGCCAGCTCAATGTTCTACGACTGAGCTACACCAGTGCTTGTGACTTGTCAAACTTGACTTAGGCAGGCTTGATGCTGAGAAAGCAATCACGTCAATAAGACTTATAGAGCGTTTCACAACAGCAAAAGAACAACCAGTAGTCGCACAATGCAAATAGCGTAACGAGTGGGCCGTCCAATGTTCCAAACCATGACGAAAGCTTGTTCTCGTTCCTCTATTAACTTTGGCAAATACACACTTCAACCATTATTCCTCATCATCGTCGGCCACTGCATGGACAATTGGCACAAAATTCCTTGCAAGTGTTTAGCGGACACCACGCTTCTCAGAAGAATGACGAAAATAGCATAGCGAGTGCCGGCCTACTACCCCAAAGTTTTATTATTAATGCCCTAGTGGGTACCAAGCAAGTGTGCTTGCAGTAGTTACCCAATGAGTGTTTTCGAAAGGCTCTGAAAGGCCGCTCCTCTAGCTTTGGCTGTGACTGTGCTGCGCCTATCGCGCAGGCCTGGCGTTTTTTTATCGTGTTAGTAGATTACTCGTTGACAATGCCGAAATCACCATGCTTGCCGCAAGGGTATTCTTTCTAAGCGAGAAGATGCGCAGAAAGAATATGTCAGCGGCAAAGCCGCCTTGAAATTTTGGCATCAGTCACTATAACCTTTGTAGTTCCTAATCGGTCAATATGCAGTAATTTGCCCTCTGATAGTGCTATTGAGCCAGTGTGGCTGGGTAAAAATAAACCATTATCCATAGCGTCATTCACTCGAATTTCAGTTTGAGATTTGAAAACAAGACTGTGACCTTGATGTTTTACTAATGAGCCTATTATGATGAAACAAACATTGGAGCTTTTCAATTATAGTTTGTGTAACTTCTGTTCAGAGTAGAATTTATTCAGAGTCTCACTTTAGTGTCCTCATCTCAAGTTTTCAATAACTCTTTTGCAACAATTTGCAAAATTGAGGCCCTTGTCACACAAGTTCTTTCGTTTCGTACGCGAACCCGTCGAGATTGGTCGTCACTTCTTTTTTTTTTTTCGACAGCCACAGGCTCCCGAAAACGAGGGCGTGCGGCAGCAACCGGCCGCCGTGGTGGCCAGTCATGGCGACACGCGCGATGGCGAGAACAACCGCGACTTACAGGTGTGTCAGGACGGCACGGACTCTGACTACGAGGACGTTGAGGATGACGAAGCGAGTGGCTCCGACTCGGTCTCCGGGACGAGCGGCTCGACAGTGTCCTCCATGGACCATCACCACAGGCGGACTCCCGGTGGGCACTCAACTAAAATAGTACAATACAGTCAAACCCGTTCATATCGAACTCAGGTGAATCAAATTGTTCTTTATATTGAATTATATTGAATGCGACTATACTTTACACTGGCTAAATAGAATGAAAATAGCTGGAGCACTTGACGTGTTGAACATCTCAGAAGTGTTTGGCTTTTTCTCATGGAAGTTGAATTTCTCATCTACCGAACGGAGAGCGAGTGGTGTGATTACGAGAGCGGCACAGACAGTGAGTAGAAACAACCGCTTGGCTTCACATGTCCTTCCCCCAGTATTCCTCCTCGTTGATCCACTGGCCCATCTTGTGGTGTTGCTGTTTCTTGATTGATATGTAGGATTTAACGTTCCAAAACCGCCATATAATTATAAGAGACGCCGTAGTGGAGGGCTCCGGAAATTTTGACCACCTGGGGTTCTTTTACGTGCACCCAAATCTGAGCACACGGCCCTACAGCATTTCCACCTCCATAGGAAATGCAGCCGCCGGGATTTGATCCCGCGACCTGCGGGTCCTAGCCACTAGACCTTAGCCACTAGACCATTGCGGCGGGTGTATTGCTGTTTCTCCTTTTGTAAACATGATGGTTGCCGTAATAAGGAAGAACCTGCTGTTCTCTGCAAATTTAGTGATAATATCATCGAACTTGGGGGGGAAAGAAGCCTTACATTGCTGCAGTGTGCATCATCCAAAGAAGCCAGCCTAATGTGATTGTGAAAAATAAAACCAACATTAGGCCGAAGGCAGACATTAGGCTGAAGGCTTTCAATGCTATCTGAATATACACAGCTGTGTACGAAGATGTAGAACCAACAATTATAATTTACCACGTTTAACCCACGCGTGCATATAAACCCACATCCACAACTACAAACCGCAGAAAAATGCAAAATTTAGAAAAATCCAGAAATACTACTGTTAAGGCGTCTCCTTACATCTTACATTACAAAAACACAGAAGTAGGTTGACAGATAAGAAAGGATAAATTTCATATTTATAATTAATTGCTGGTTTACATTTTATGAAAACAATGACATAACATCTGTTGAGATAATTTTTACATAGTACTACATCTGGGATAGATGCTTTACAACTGAGGCTCTGTAGAGGCCATGTACTCTGCATTTATGTGTTGTCGAAAGTATATACAGTAATTAGCGGTAGGGTATCTTGCTGTAGTCTTTATGGAAGAATGTCCTAACTAAATTTTATCTTTCATATATGATGTGACCACTGCAGTGGCCCAGTCGTTATAGTGCTTGACCATTGACCCGGAATGTGCGGGTTCGATTCTGGCCATTGTGGTCACAGTTGAGGCCGAATGCTGGAGACCCGTGCTCATCCCGAGGTCTGTGCATGTCAAAGAGGTTCCTAGGGGATCGAGAATATCTGCAGTAGGCACTATGGTGTGTCTGATAGCCAGTGTTTCTGGGCGTTCGACCCCCAGCAAACAAACAAACAATCGTATTGCATTTGCGCTTTTCTTTTTTAACGGTATAGGAGCTTGGTGGCTAATGATCTTTCGAAATTGCTATTGTCCACTCTCTTGAGCTCGTTCAAAAAGTCGTTTACGGTTGAGAATCGGATCAAAATGGTACACTTATTCATATCATACTATGAGTTGTGGGATATTGACTCCACATAATGTCACTGCAGTTCTGTTCTGAAATTCACAAAACCTTACTTTGACGTAATGACCATTAACAACCAGTCTGTTAGCACGTAACTATCAACAGAAGCAAAGAAAAACAAATTTCTCTTTTGTAGTATCTGCAGAAGAACTGCTTGTAACAGGCCTGCCTCGCTACTGCACCTGCAATGTTTTGAGAACAAAATTAAAGTTGGCGTTGCTAAACGGAAAAAAGTCTGTGTCGTAACTAGTGCCCACCGCTGTGTCTTCCAGCGTTCCGGCGAGGCAAGCACGGCCCATCGCTAGCGACCAAGCTGCTCAAGAAGCCCAAGCTTCGTCGGGCGCGCAAGCGTCAGCCCATCAAGCAGCCCTCCATGAAGCCCGGGGACGTGCTGGTCACCGAGACCCTGGCCACTTACACCACTGCCCAGGTTGTCTGGCAGGTGAGGGGGTGCCACCTAGCGCTACTTGTCTACAGCTTCATTCATTCGCTCATTTCCATGCCAGATGCCTACTTTATCCTTGTGTATGCCCCTTTAAAGTCGAATTATGACCCACTTTGTGCAAACGTGTCTAATTTGCATGGCATGATTCCAAGGCACTCAGTATTACATTCCAAGAAAGAAAAATAAGGACTGTTTTGTTTTGCACGAGTTTGTTATTAACATTAATTAACATGTAATTATCTAATTATTAATCAGTTAACTGGGGTGTTACATTAAAAATATGAAATATTAGGCCCAAGTGCAAGCACAGCTTGTTTTTTTTTTTGTTGCATTCATTTCAAGCAAAAAAAAAACACTCTTGACATGGGTCCTGGAAGACGGCACGTCAACTGGTCATTGAACATAGTATTGTCGCCATCCATGTGATCCTCTATAGCATTACGCAGAATGAAGAAGCTAAATGACTGGTATTTGTTCACTCAGGAAGCCTGCATGAATGTCCACGTGTATCAAGCCACTTGAACAAGCATACGTTGCGTGACGTGCCTCTAAATCTGATGTGTGCGATTGTACATGCTGCCGCTGAAAGCGATATGTCATTCCAATAACTTCATGTTTTCTGGATTCCATCCGTACAGTATGCAAGGCCGTCAAACAGTTTAAAGGGTCACTAAAGTCAAATAACAACTTACGTCAGAGTGAAAGCTCAATGTATGACAACATCTAAAATGACATTATTATCGACAACAGTGCCCCACTTACCGAGAAGTTCAGGTAAATGCACAAAACCACATGGGACACAGTAGGACATTCTCGAATTGATCCCGGTGACATCAGACGGACCGCCTACAATTAATCACTAGTAGTTGATCTAGCTGCACTAAGTATAGAACCTTGCATGCATCAAGAGATGCAATAAAATGCTGTTTGTTCATTTCTGTTTGATTCATTAAAAAAAGAGCTGCCGGAGGTTGCTATGGGGAATGGCGTGAGTGGTTCATCAATTCAATTTTTGCAAAGTTATACTGGACAGGTGGTGCCATCTAGCAAGGTGCAGTTGACCCAAAAACGTCTGCAATCTCGGATTTAATTAAGGAAAATTGATCAATGGCCGTTTTTGCTGCTGTGGCTCCCGCTGCTTTCGGTCTGCGTCTACTAGCGCAGTAAAGCCAGGCAACGTGTACGGCAACAGAGACGCGAGTAGGTCCGGTCTGTCCGCTTCTCGAGGCGGGCAATTTGAAGTGCGCTAACCTGATGCAGACCACTAAAATGTGATTTTATTTCAAAATAGGCCCTTCCTTGGCACAAAAGTAACGCTGTGAGGTTTCTGGACTGCTATTTCAATAATTAACATCGACCTAATAGTTTTCAACTTTGCTGTCAGGAGTTCCTTGAAGTCCTTCCCCCATCTTGTAATGCCTGGTAGGGCCTTTAGTGTATGGCAGTAAATAAACAAATGAAATGAAAACAAGGAAAACAATGTTGCGAAAAGGAACAAACACTATGGAGTCCACCTGCTTTAGTGACATCTGGTGGGTCCTTCTGTACCGCGCGCAGCTCGTGGACGCCGTTCACTGTCAGGGTCTATGAATGAAGTTATTGATCAAGCTTCTAGTCAACTGTCCACTCAATAGATGCCAATAAAATCGATGGAGGTGCTGTGCCCAGAAACTTAAAGCTTATTTTTGGTTTTGCAATGACAAATAAGGGAAATAAAAAGTTTGTTACTCAAGCAAATTGAAGCTAAGCCATTAAGTCACAAGCTCACTGAAATATACCACACTCATGTGCTTCTTATTCTTAGCAAGTACAGACATTCTTTGCACAAAAGTAGATTTTGTGCTTGTAACAGATGAGAGGTAGATTTTGTGCTTGTAACAGATGAGAGTACTGTTTTCAACATACATTTGCAGCAAAATAAAATACAACTGATGGAAAAGTTAGTTCTCTTGGTAATTTTGTCTTTAATTTGTATTTGAAGCTGTGTATTCGTATTCAGTTGGTATGTGAAAATTTTGATATTTGCACACTCCTACTTTTTGGAAAGAATTGTTTGTTTATTCATTATTGCAGGACGGCAGTGTAGAAAATGGAATTCCCTCTGCAGACCTCTACCCCATCCACCACTTGGATGGCCACGAATTCTTTCCTGGGGACTTTGTTGTGGAAAACACAGGTATATGGAACAATGTCTTGGGGGGGGGGGGGGGGACTTCTAGCTTATTTGACCTATTCTTTCTGTAGGAATTATTGTATGGGTTTTTGTTGGCATCTGAAGGCTTCCTTGCAGAAACTTTTCTGGTGCGAGGCCAGTGATTAGAGGGAGCATTTCTTCAATAAGTGAGCATTTCTGCAAAATGCTCACTTATTATGTTGAAACTCTTGTCAGTGGAGATACAAAACTGGCATTTCGAAGCTCTTTATATGCTGCTCTGTCTTGGTTCACGAGATGAACTTGAATGTAATGTGTAACACTCAGTAACCGCTGCCAAAGGTACGAAATAGAATGCAAATCACAACGACATGCTGATTATCTTCTAATCAATCATCTGTCGCTCATGCTTACTGTATTCCTAATCACTGTTGACTGTTGGGACCTTGAAAGTTGCACTGGAAAGCTTCTGTTTGATAAGTTCATTTTTTTTTTATTTCTGCTGAAAATCACTTTCAATGTTCTACAGTCGCTGTAGTTGTGACTTGTAAACCGTTGTCGGTCATTTTGTTTTCAGACACCCCTCCCGCCCATGAGTACGCAGTGGTCAAGAAGGTGGACCACTCTGGAAGAACGGCGGTTGTGACAAAATTCAAGACCTACATGGCCGGCGCAGACCCCCAGTGAGTTAATCTTGCCAATCTCTTGTGTTGCCATTAGTGATTAAGGACGAGGTTTGATCTTTGAACTCTACATTGACAACATGAAAGAGATCGTGAATAAAATTGAAAACTCGAACACGTATTGAGCCATAACAAACAGGGACGTAAGAAAGACGAAAACACGATATCAGCGCTGAAATTGAGAAGTCTTGAAAAAAGCAAATATGAATTTCTTGCCATAACAATTCAGAACAACCACTGGTTCTGTGTTTTTCTCGGTAGCGTGTATTGTGAATTCATGCCCACTTACTAATTCATGCCAACTAAATTCATGCCCACTTACTGCCATCAAGTGTTCAAATCACCACAGCCACTACTGAAACGAATGAACTGTACATTTATTTACTGAGTGTTTGTCCTGCAATAGGTGGTAGTGGGGGTATGTGTGTCTGTGCATTAATCACGAAAATGCATTGTCTTGTTACGGTGACTCCTTTCCAATCTCGCATGTGGTTAGCTGTGTACAGTTGGCCATGCATAACTTGATTTCCTATGGTTTGCTGCGCAACGTTGGTGGCCTCTGGTGGGCTGCGGGCGGTCGCTAGCGCATGGTTGGCTGTGTGGTTTGTTGCTTATGTTTATTTGCGTACAGTTTGCTTCCTGATGCCTTCCTGGCAATGAAGCTGACTTTCTGGCGTGTTCAATGAATATTTGAAAAAATGGTCCTCAGAAATGTCTCCTGGAGTTGTTCTTAATAACAACTCGACAACAGAAAGAAAGGTTATCGCTAAGCGCACTGCATACTCGCTGCATGGAAATCGTTCACCGCGACTCCATTTTTCTCGTTCGCGCTCTCAGCCCCGAAGAACTCGGCGTTGAAGAGGTGAGCGTCTACGACATCAAGGACCACCCAGATTTCAAGTACAGGCCCGCGTCCTGCGTCATCAGGGTGGCCAACTTTGAGGTGAGTTTCGCTGTTGCCGTTGCTTCACATGGGTTATTGCGTGTGCTGATCTCTCATCTTCTCACAACGAATAATCGTAAAGGTTAAACCTTAAAACCATGATATGATTATGAGGGATGCTATAGTGTTTCAGTCCTAAATTATCACTATTTAGGGACTACTATTAGGAAAACTTAGGGACCATGAGTCCCTAAATTTGACCACCTGGGGCTCGACGTGTACCTAAATCTAGGCACACGGGTCTCTAGCGTTTTTGCCTCCACCGAAATACAGCCGCCGCAGCCGGGGCTCAATTTGAACTCGTGTCATTCTTTATGGCTTGTATGCTTTACTTACACATGTTTAATTGTCCCGAATGGTTAGTTTACAAAGTGGCAAAGTTTACCATTGTAAATGAGTTTACTGCCCGAGCTGCCTCCTGTGTTTTTCACAGGAAAAAAAAAAAAAAAAAAACCTCATTAGCACCACATCAATCTCTGGTGGCGCGTTGATGCAGTCGGAAGGGCGATGCCCTGCGCAGGACAAGGAGTCCGAATCGACAGCGGGCCAGGTGGTGGATGTCCACCCAGCGGGCAAGGTGGAGGTGCAGTGGGTGAGCGGCAAGACGTCGCTGTGCTACCCACAGGAGCTGTACCGCATTGGTGAATACGACTCGGACGACCTCTGGGACGACGGGGACGAGGAGGGCGACGATGAGTCCTGCTCGGGTGACGAAAGCTGGGAGACCCAGTCGGAGAAGTCGCTCGTCGGAGACCTGTAAGCCTGCCTTCCGCCACCCCGCCGCTGAGTCTTTATTCTTTTGCATTCCCCCCCCCCCCCCCCCCCCCCCCCCGACCTGAACATTTTACTGAAATGTCTATACAGTAGTAGGCTTGTGCGAATAGTGAATTTTAAGGCTCGAAGTGAATTCGAAGCCAATAGTGAATTTGATCGAATAATTTCGAATCGAATTTGAATGGTATGTCTGGCATATTAAAAAAAAAGGGAATATTTATCATGACCTAACTAACCTGCACAATATTTCTTTTGAATTGAAATAGGGGCTCTATGCAAATGCAATTTATTTTTTGTTGTTCACAGGAAGTCAAAACAACCTTAAGTAATAGCTTTGGTAGGATGGGAGTGATAACCTGTAAGATACTTAATGTTTTATTATACTTGGATCACATAAGCTGTCATAATAAGCTCAATAAAATGAAGAATTGATTTGAGGGTAACATGTTCCTTTAAAGGGGCCCTGCAACACTTTTTCAAGTAGCCATGGAACCAGTAAACATGCTTGTTGCCTCACAGATTCACTGCAGGAAAGTTTCTAGAATCAGTCCAGTACTTAGCGGAGTTCCAGAAATTTGTTGCACGCTGCAACTACATTCTCTCCTCTCGTCTTGACGAAATAGCTGGAAGCTAAGCAGGAAGGAATGGCACTGCGAAAGAAAATACTCTACACGCACCTAGTGACCTTGAGCACCTGCTTTTTTTTTTCTTCGGATATGTGGCTTTTTAGTGCGAGCGCGCACATACTCTAGGACAAGCGGCGACCTCCCGTGGCGGCCCCGGTAACGATGAGCGCACCATGCTCAAGTGAGCCAATGACTGTGACCAGAGCCGCATATTCCTTGTTGGCTGTGACAAGTGATTTTTGAGGTTGTAGAGGGAAGAAAGCAATTTGCTGAGAGAAGAAAGCAATTTTTATCTTTGAAAATTTATGGTGAATTACAGGCCGCGCGCTGCACTAGAATATTTGCCTCGCGTGTTCTTGGTAGCCTCGAATACCGATCAGCAGCATTTTCTGACCATGCTCAGTTAGTGTTGCAGGGCCCCTTTAAACTTGAAGGGGGGCAAAGTGAATTTGCCCTGGGTAGGTGCACTCCTACATTGCAGCTTAGCACTCCTACATTGGCTTAGCACTCCTACATTGCAGTAAAACCACCTTGCAGGTGCTTACATGCAGATTAATATACACTTATTCGTTCATTGCGACTACTTCAAAAATATTCAATAATTTAAATTCGAATTGAAGCGAATTCGAACATTAAACAATTCGTTCAAATATTCGAAGCATTCGATTATTCGCACAAGCCTATACAGTAGTAGTAGTAGTAGTAGTAGTAGTAGTAGTAGGTGTCCACTGAAATTCTATTGGCTGAGCCTGCTGTTCACATGATCTTGCTTTCAACAATCTGGTATAAGTGCACACATAGTGGCGCATTACGACATCCTGCTAACCAATCATATAGACTTGCGCTGTTCTAACCATGCGTGATCACACTAGCGAATCGTGTAGATTTGCCTGATTTGAGATAGGTAGACCTCATATGACAAGATAATTACCCTGCTCAAACCACCGGGTATGAATAGGTCTCGTACAGCTTTGCCGATAGTCGTGCTGCTTACGAGCAACACTGGAACATACAGTTGAGCCCACATATAACGGCCCCACTTGAAACGAACTTTCGTTTAAAACGAACAATATCCGCGTGACCGTCAAAATATGCATTGGTTCAATGGTACAAAATCGTACTTGCAACGATCGTCTCCAAGCGCCGCTGATCAGTTACAGCGAACGGAGTCAGCGGTTTGCCGACCTCCCGGGAAACCAATTTCGACCACCGATCAGGCATCGGCAAGGTGCCCATACATTCTTATTGTTAAACGCCGACCCTGCCTTCACGACCCTCTAGTTGCCGCTCTCCCCAACCCATGGAGGAAGGAAAGTTGTTTCCTTTCTCCATGCCCTGACTGTTTTTTGTTACGCACCCCTCCATCCTTTGTCGCCCCACTACTCTGAGCACCCCGCATCGCCAGACGAGGCCCGTGTTTTCACACTGCCACCGATCTTTCAAAGACCAGTCGGTCATCTACCCTGTTTTTGATCACTGGTACTGTCATTGGCATCGCCAGCCTGGAGTGACGAGACCATTTGCCAACATCGTCGGGCACCGATTGTATCCGATAGTCTGTGTCTAGTGCACGCGCGTACGCTACTCCACCGACACTGATAATTTGCGATTCATTTCGTGTTTAGGACTTGTTCTCGCTCACTTCGCACTCGGCTCAGCATGCCTTCTGCGCGCGTGTGGAAGTGCGAAAACGGCTGTTAATTCGCGCGGAACGAAGCCCGAAATATCGAAGTTCGTGAGGCCACGCAAACCCGCCGGCGCAACGAAACGATTTTTCGACCACGGCCGTTGATTCTTCGAACACCGCCGCGCGCACTGATTCAGGCGGCCATGCACACTTTCCAAGTTTTTCTACGTGCGAGTTTCGCAGACCTTTCAAGCAAGCTACCCAACATGCCTCCTTTCCGTGTGTTTTGGTTTTCAAGGTCGCCCTCCTGCCGCATCCTCCTCTCTTTCTATTGCAACTCCTTGCCCTTCTCTTACAAGTCTGCTCTTTTCTCTTGATCACAACCCCTTCGCCCGTCTCCACTGCTCCGCCACGCTGGCTCGAGTTAGTTTCGTTTTCTGAGTGGAAACCGGCCGAGAGCTGTTCCACGTGTTCTGGCATGTGCGTCGCGTGTGCACGTCTTGCTCGCTCTTGGTGTGCGTGGTCATGATGGCCGACGGGAGGACTAGCACGCTTTTTCGTGCCGCTCAACAAAACGTCGAAAGTGTGACGGCTTGAGCGTAATCCGCGCATTAGGTGCTGCATTGCGGAGCACTTGCTCATAGCTGTTGACCACCTGGCAGCCAACTTGCCGCTTCGAGCGTCCCGGTATTCAGCTGTGGCGATGGTGAATATTTCGTGGGCGGCAGTGACGACTACATGCATGCGAAACTGTTTTCGCGAGGCCGACTTCATCGACATCGGGCCCGATGCCGAGCCTGAAGCTTCCGAACTGCGGCGGCAATTTGTGGCAGCGCGTCCTCGACTTTGACCTGGGAGAGCGGGTGGGACATCTGTTGCGATGGTTTAATTACGGCAGATGATGATGCCGACACTGTGGAACCGTGCACGGATCGGGACATTGTGAATGAAGTACGTGGCAAGAGCAATTTGGAGGAATCATATTGCGAAAACGACGAAACTTTTGAGTCAGTGCCTCATGCAGCTTATGCCACGGGCCTTGGCGAACGAGCACCCTGCTGTTTTAAATGAACTCGAGACCACCCTTATCGCTTCTGCTCTTCGAAACACGTGCATCACGGACTTCTTGGGGCAAAAAAAGTTTGTGTTTTCATTTGCAACTTTTTTGTAAAAGCTGTGTTTCATTTACTACGAACTTCGGGATACAGCGAACGGATGCCGCGTCACGCTCAGGTTCGTTATAAGCGGGCTCGACAGTACTTGGCCAGGAACGGGTACGAGTTCACCGTGCCAAAGAAGCAGCATTGCAAGAGTGTGAAGTGGCGTTATGTGACTTGAGATAGGTAGACTTCGTGTAGTCTGCACCATTGAGGAGTACTGTATTTACTTTCATATTAGCTGCACTTTTTTTTTTTCAGAAAATCCGGCTTGAATTAAGGGGTGCACCAAATTGAGGGTAAAATTTTCGAACATTTTTTTTTACTCTGTTCTCGCACTTTAAATCTGCACATTTGTCAAATAAAAGGCGACTTTATCATTTAGCAATTAATTCAGCATAAAACAAACATACCTATGTACCTTTTAATGAACAAGCGAGAGCCGTCAACTGCACACACACATGTAAAATTTATTTACACAAAAGTCGTAGGTGTTCCTTCTTTTCCCTATTCGGAGTCCGAGTCTGAGAGCACACATTCATCCTCGCCGAGCGGGGATTCTTTTTCGGTGTCCGATTCATCCGCACCCGACAACATGTCATCCTAACTCGCATCCAGTGCGTTCGAGATACCCGTCTTCTTGAAGCTTTTCTTGACGACTTCGACGGAGATCACCTGCCACGCTTCTACGATCCATGCGCACAGCATTTCCACAGGCGCCTCTTAATCTTACCACCTGAATGGAGTCAGCTGATGTTGTCCTCCAGCCATCCAGGTGGTATACAGCCTTCGAACATTGTCCTTGAAAGACTTATTCAAGGACACGTCCAAAGGCTCAGTATCGATGTGAGGCCGCCCGGAGTCACTGCCAGATCTGTGTGCAGCTCCTTTAGCTCATCTTGTACGCGGTCTACTAGGTGCCCACGAAAACTGTCCAGGACAAACATGGACGGGAACAACAGACCACCTGGCTGCCGACCCCAGACTGTTTTCACCCAATCTACCATGAGTTCCGCGCTCATCCATCCTTTTTCCTGGACTCTGATGTGTATGCCTTGAGGGAAATTCGCCAGTGAGAGCGTCTTACATTTAAAAGTAACGTAAGGCTTGCACCCATCCGCTGTCACTGCCAGCATTATGGTGCATCGTTGTTTATCAGCGCCAGATGTTCCGACGATGACGCTCCCTGCATCTTTCTCCTCCACTGTGATGTTCTGCGGAATATCAAAGCAAAGGGTCTTGTCGTAGCTCTCGTATATTCCGGACCAGTTGCTCTTCGACGTTCGGTGTTTCCGCAATGCCGCTGTTGGCATTGCGGACAGCCCGTTGTGTCTTCTTCGTCACCTTAAGTTTTTCTTCTTGATGCCTCTATTACCGAAGACTGGTCTCTCCAACACCGAAATGCCTGTTTGAAGCTCTGTTGCCTTGCTCTAGCACGTACTGAACTGCCTTTTAAATCCAGCAGTGTAGTTTGCATACTTCCCCATGATGTAACCAAAGTTGAATACATGACCACAATGCACGCACACCGTTTGCAGATTGAGCCCCCGGCGTTGTACTCGTGACCTCCAAGGACCGCAGCGATTGGGGGGGTATCAGTAATTGATGGAATAGCCATTTCTTTTTTTTCTTTTTTTCGCTCATGGGCGCTTTTGTTTTTCAAGTTTTATTTTGACAAACGCGTTGGTTAGGTCGTCGCACTTCGAATTTTTTTATTTGCTCGTCGATTCGCCTTCTTTTTGTCTTCAAGGTACGGGGACCGCGTTCCAATTGTACCGCTGGGGGGTAGAATTGTTTCTGATCATGGCCAAGTTCAGGGTGCGCCTATTATGCGCGGAATTAAAAAAAATCGAATTTTCCGTGAACAAACTAGCGGTGCGCCTATTATGTGAGTGCACCGATTTTGCGAGTAAATGCGGTAAGCTGCTTACACTCTGTGTAAGACAGCTTAAAGCAAATCACCTACTAGTTAGCAGAGCGACTGGCAGTTGCACGTTGATGTGATGGCAAGAAAAGGTACACCAACTCAAACGTTTGATAAAGATGTTCTAGTTTCCATACAGAAACCCCATTTACGAAAGTCGGTGCTTGTAATTTCTTATGTTATGTTTTATATAGACTAGATAGGCTCTAGACTTTACCTATGTTTTTCTGTGCTTTTCAGAATGGTCAGGACTAAGCTCAGTCTTGTGCGATCCCCCGCTGCTATGCCACTTAACTCATATTTTGTCTTGTTATAGTGTGTGAATATTGAAACTTTTATATAAATCCAATGGGAATGAAACAGTCTTCAAATGCCATTTTGAATATGTGTTTAATATTAACATGTTTTGCATTTCTAATTTTCCTATGTTGCTATAGTGTATATAGCATTTTTGATGATTACCTTATTGTATCTTTTAGCAAGATGCAAAACTGCATTCTGTGCTGCTCATTGCTTGCTTTAATATTCTGAGTTCATCAGAGCGTACAGTACCTTTACTGAATTATCAGTCCGGGTTGAATACTTTGTAGCATTTGTAGATAATGGCACAATCCTAGCTTACTTCTGAAGTTTTTTAATTGTCATCTTACCTTGTTATTTTGCACAGGATGTCTCCAGAAGACACAAATGCACCGTCAGAGCTTATCGAACCGCCGCCCATGGATGGCGACGCCACCAAGGACGACATCTCCGCTGTGGTGGAAGCGGCAACAGCCGCGGCACAGGCGCCAGTTGATCCTTCGGATCCACAGAGCCTCCGCGCCAAGATGCAGGGGCAGATCGAACTCCTGCGGCTCAGCATGGCTCGGCTAGAAGAAACGTTCACGCAGAATCCTGGGCAGCAGTCGTGTTCGGTCATCCGTAGGCTTCTAGAGTTGTACAGGCATTGCAAGTGAGTCGATGAGACCTCAGGAACCAAATCAATCCAGCAAATAGTGAGGTTAAGGAAACCATAGTGGATTAAATTGCAGTAATTAGGATGTAAATTGATGGATCGCACTTTCTGTTGACGACATCCAAGTCTATATACCTCAAATTATGCGTTTGAGGCTCTAGTACCATTTGAGCTTCAGCGAAAGGTGCTTTCTCGTTCATTTCATTGGGTGTTCTTGGAGTGTTGGCCAGTGCCACTCCTACCAAAGGCGGAAAACAAAGTTAGTTAGATTAATAAAATTGAATGAACTACAAGTAAGTGAATTGATGGATTGCAACTTGTATGACAATGTACACATCATTTTATTTCAGTTTACATCATAATTACTACACTATAGCTAAAGACAACAATTGATGTCCCCATGCTTTCCTTACCCCAATTGTCTGTTGGATTCATTTTGCTGCCTTGTAAATTTATGGCATCGTCAAGATTTGATTCGATTTGATGATCATGAGATGAACTTATGCTCGGCAAAAGGGACACTCGCGGTTCAAGCAAGTCGTGGTACAATGACTGCAGTCAGTGTTGTCGTCGGTCATGGATGATCTGATAATTAGTGAAACACATCAGCTTTTACGTGTGAAATCGAACATTCCAGCATTATTGCTGGTGATTGCCTTAGTTCCAGAACCAACCCTACTTGTGTACTTGTGCCTTCTTTGTTCGTGCCTCTTGTGCTGCTATTCAAAATTTAACTCCTGGCATCATGTGTAATCCTACAGGACATTAAAAAGCAATCGTGAAGGTTCCTAAACATTTTTGCAGGGCCTGCACTGAACAATAGTATTTCAAGTGCAAGCTAATGACATGAGTTCTTACTGAAAGCTAACATCATTCTCTGTCTGTATTATTTCGTAACGTCATTCTTTGTGTACGCAGGCACTTTGACCAGCTACTAGGAACCAACTACTTCCAGCAACGGCACCTGCACGTGCTTGTGGAACGCATCCGGCAGCGGGGCCGCATCAACAGCCCCCAGCACGTGTCCGAACAGATCACCCGCCTCTTCTCGGCCTCCCTGGACGCCGCCCTGCACGATGAGCTCGGCACGCCCGACATCCCCGAGGAGAACATCATCAACGAGCAGTTGCAGGTGCGTGCATCCACTTCGCCTGTTTGCTGGTTTTAACAGAGGAGCTGTTTTTCGTTCCTTGGCGTGACCAGAAAACTTAGCTGCACTGACCAAGCGCAATGCAATAGCTCCACAAATGCATGCTTTCTTTGTCTTCTTCATCCCGGGATCAATTATTCGAGAATCGACGCGCATTTGAGAAATGAGGATGGTTATAGTACACTTTTCTGTATTTTCTAGCCATTTGATGAATTACTAAGGTCAGTGGCGAGCACATCCGTTGAGGTTGGCAAGATAAATGTACATATAGGTGTTTCTTCACTGTGGGGCTCCTGTAGAAACGAAAATAAAAGGACAAAACAGATAAACGAGGGAAAACAGAGGAAGGACTAGACATGAGCAGTGATAAAGAGAACCTTGCTAATTAAGACATTTATTAGACCATACTAATGAACAAGCTAATCAGGGTCATGGTAATTAAGACCTAACTAATTACCTAATTTGTCCTCAAGCTTCGATATTAGTTCAGTTTTGCTCCATTAGGCCAACCTGGCCTGTTTTGACTTTTCATTTTTTCAACTCAATTTTGCATTGACATTTTGGAAAAGACCCTCTTGGTCCACAGATTGTCAGCAGCTGAGAGTGAACATCGGAGTGTTTGTCTGCACTACTTGCCATCGTGGCTATGAGTTTTACTACCACTCCAAGGTTTACGTGCATATATAAATATATCCATAAAGTGTAAAATGACCGTCGCTGTAGCTCCGTTGGTAGAGCATCAGACGCATTGCATGCCATTCGCAAGTTTGGCCCTTACCGTTTTAATTTTGTCACATTTATACTGTGGTTACTACAAATAATGTCCGCTGTACATTTCTTGGATTAATAGTCTGTTGGTTGTCAGCAATACTGTGTGTAACAAAAAAAGCAAGCCCTTGTAGTTCTACTTCTCATGTAATGGTCACACACCATAATATAAGAAAACCTGCATTATACAGGTCGTTTTGTTATGGAAGCATTTTGCGGTGATGCACTCGACTGTACTTGTGTCGGTCTTCATGCGGGGCATGATACTGCAGGCGTCGGAGGGTGCGCAGTCGCCACCGCTGACGCAGCCGGCCAAGGAAGAGACGGGTATCCAGCACCTTACGAACCCGCAGCCACGGAAGCCCACAAGCGTCAGCTGCCGACTGGAAGGCAGTGGGGGCGGCTCGCTCGAGCCGCGCAACATCTGCCAGCAGTTGTGTGCCATACTCAAGGCGAGGTTGCTGCGAGCACACGAGGATGTCCAGGTGCGGATTTGCGCAGTTTGGGCCCTAAAGTAAAGGCTGATTGAAAGTGCACTGGTGGTTTAGTTGGTTGATAATTATAGCCTGTGGCAGCGCACGTTGGGTGAAAGGATGTCGCGAAACACAGAGCGCTTGTGTGCGTCTTTTTTACGTGTGGTCCTTTCACCTGACTTTTGCTGCCGTGCACTAAATATAGAATCTTAATTGAAACATGGCACTTTAAGAGAATTATTTCATGGTCAATTTTGAGGAATTCTGGTGAGCTTATGTACATTTGTGTGCTGGTTTCTCATATGGAAATATTTTTCTTGTGTAGTGTGTACTTTTTAAAATACAGGTGCTTTTTGAGGAGTAACTTTTTTTGGAAATAAGAGAGTTACAAGGTAAGTCAGCATATCCCAATAATCTTGAATCGTAATTGTGTGCAGTGCAACCAAAATAATGTTCTAAACCTATTAGAAGAAAAGTTATAGTAAGTAGAACACTTGAGTGTGAAATCCCAGCTTGAAATTGACAGACTCGAAAATGGTCAACATAGCATAACACTTGTTCGAATTGGTTTAGAACATCCATTTTTGTTGTAATGCACAAAATTATGATTCCAGATTTTTTTGATATGCTGATTTACTTTCTAACACTCTGTTTAGGAAATATGTTGCTCCCCGAAAGATGCTTCAGACATTTTGTATTTTAAAGAATACTTACTATATTATAAAAATAACTGCAGATTTAAAATCATCACACAAATATACATAAACTCACCAGGTTTTATCAATATAAACAAAGAAGTGAACTTTTTTTAAGAGCAGTGTCCCCTTTACAGGAGAACAGTATTATGTAGAGGTAATTGAATATATACAATAGCTTCTTTGCAGAAAATGTATTCAAGGGGATCTTACTACTGTATGAGTTACTCAATAATTCGTTACATGTGGTCTGAATATATCAGGGCTTGACTGTATAAGAGCTGCTCCTGTCAAATGCGGTCAAGCACCAACATGAAATCAGAAGCGTTTCACTGGATAGTCTCAGCTCAGAACTGAAGTCTTGTGTGAGACAAATAGCTTTTTGAAAGTCAAATAACTCATTTGAAATGTGTATTTGTGACATATTTGTAACTCATTTGTGAAATCTGTATTTGAGACATGGTGGTGGCAAAATTGTTGTTCATTTACTTTTTCATGATCAGTTGTGATATGGGAGTGGCAAAATTGTTGTTCGTGTACTTTGTTATGATCAGTTGTTAGTTGTATTCGGAAATTTGTTATGCTTGATGCATTGTCAGCACATTGTCAGAGATGTGCGTTGCAGTTTCTAATCTTCGCTGTGGGGCATCTGTGTCGTGGTTAATGTGCAACATTAATAATAATAATCATCATCATCAAATTGCATAGCTTGGCTGTGTTGCAGGGATTCTTGCCCATGGAAATCTATCGTTAAGGAGTCGAAATAAGTTCTTTGTATAAAGACTCATTTATGTCTTTGAGCAAAACTGCAGTTTTTTGTTGCTGTTGTGCACACAAGGTTGCGGTAGTCCTCTGAATTCTTGCTTCTTTTGCAATTCCTTCAAAAATGCCATGTCGCCTTAAAGGGCCACTCGCCAGGCCACATAACAAATTGTAGTTGGACCATGGAAGTTGTGTGTTCAATGAGGAGCATTTTGCCACAAAAATTTTTTCAGTCAGTTCATTACGAGCTGAGAAAACTGCTTTTTCGAAGCGTTGCGAAACGAGGATTAGAGGAGGCGAGCTCGAAACCCTTGCCGCTCTTCCGCGTAGCTTTCGCAAGCCAAATCTCTTCCCTACCTTCTTCGGCATCCGGCCAAGAGGTCACGTCTGCGTGGCATGCAAGTTTTCGTGCTCGAATTAACTTTTCGAAATGCTCGAGCAGGCACAACCCCTAAGCATGCGAGCGGCGTATTTTTTTATTTTTTTTTTTGGCCAGCATTATTTTGTGGTCTACTGCCTGTTTTCGGGATGGTTTGGAAACGCTGGCTGAGACGTTTTATGTGAGCACAATGAATGCGCGAACACTTAGGAGCATTACTTTCACTTCCACGGCTGTCGTCTGCTCGATGCGCTGACCGTGGGGACAAGAACGCATGCAAAACGCCCGCACATTAGCCCCGCGTCTCGTCGCAATTCACAAGAAAAAAATGGAAAAAAGACGCGCACATTCCCTTATTGGCATCTCATTATTTATCTAGAGTTTTATTAATCTCTTCAAGCAACAAATTACAAGAACTACGTGTGCCGTGTTAAATACTTTTCGCTATGTCGTGTGCCGCTGTTGGCAACATCAGAGCACAGTCGTGTACGTAGAAGACCATCACTGCACTGCCGTGTACGTAGGACCATTCATACGTGCACACCATGCCCTCATTCTCAAGGTGCGCGCCTATCAAAGAAAGGGGGAGCAGCATTCATCTTGAAATTGGACCCCTTCCCGCGTCGCGTAGCATTGCAAATTTCAGCAGACGTGATCATGAACGCCCCATTTACGCATTGCGTTTGTCAGCTGAAAATTGTCAAAACTGGCGAGTGGCCCTTTATAAAACACTAAAGGTGAATATTAACTCAGCATTGATTATTGAAATAGAGCTCCAGAAACTTCGTATAGCGCTGTTTTTGTGCCAAGGAAGTGCCTATTTTGAAATAAAATCGCGTTTTAATGAACCACATCGTGTCAGTGCACTTCAAATCACCCACGTGAAAGCAGTCTTTTAGACATCGCTGTTCCCGTGCCCAAAATCGCCCGTCCTTACTACGGGGCTGCGGACACCAGTGGCAGCAGAGCAAGAGTAGCGGGAGCCACAGGAGAAACGACGGCCATTGAACAGTTTCCTGCACTCTCGGAGGCCGTAGTTTTGCTTGCTTGGTTTAACTTGGCCCCGCTAGATCGTACCACCTAACCAGCCAAAAGCTGAACTTTTGAATCACTCGCGCATTCCTCTTGTAATGCCAAGCAGTTCTTTTTGCTATAAATCAAGTGGAAATGGACAAGTAGCATTTTATCACGTCTCTTGATTCACGGAAAGTTTTTTATTGCAGCTAGTTTGATTACTAAAGTGGTTTATTGTAGTCGGGCACCCTCGTGTCATCAGAATCATTTTGCAAATGTCCCACTCGTGGCGCACGATAGGTGACACATTAAGCTTTATCGTTTGGTAAGTAAGGCACTGCTTTTGATAATATTGCTGTTTTAAATGTTGTCATAAAGTGAGCTTTCACTCTGACAAATCATTTGCCGCTAGTGTCCCTTTAACGATGACTGTTTGTCAGAACCTTTTGTGAACCATTCTTTATTTTATTTTTATTTTATTTTTTTCAAAACTGCAGCTTCATTTTCATGTGAAAGTTGTGGTAGTCCCGCAATTTTTACCTGAGCAATGCCTTGAAAAACTCTGTGTCACCTTGTGTCACCCTAACAATGACCGTTTGCAACCGTTACAATCATTGCAACCGTTCGATGCGATCGTTGACCTGGCACAGCATGTTGTTTGTTTGTTAGCAATTGTTCTGCTTCCAACCCCCTCACTCACTCATTCTCAGTAATTTCCTCCTGATTTTGCGGCTTTGTTCTCAGGTTCGGTTTGGCATGACGCCCGCTCAAGTTGAGATCGCAGCCAGTGACGCTGCTTCTGATCCGGACGTGGACGTCGCAAAGGTGGACGAGGCTCTGGAAGCCGTAGCCACTGTCGAAGCCGTAGTGAAAGAATCTGAGGAAAGCCTCCCAAGAGTCGTCAGCGAAGCTGCTAGTGAGCAGAACAGCAAAGGACAAGGTATTCGCCTTTGTCTGTTTTTTTTCTTCCTTTTTTTGTAAATCTGGTTAACCGTACTGTAATCCAAAATTGGTAGGTTTAGCCTTAATAACGGGCAGAAACTCTGGTTTGCAGAGGTAACTTTATGGCAGTCTCTACAGCTGTGCAAGGAAGCTAGCTTCACAGCAATAGGTGGGAGTAATTTATGGAAAAATTTTTCACCAATTGCTTAGAACGTGTGTGTTACACGTAAACCAATGCAGTAGTTTGCGAGCGACCTCATCAACTCTAATAATCATTTTAATGCAAAGCTTTCTGTGGGCGGGAACTGGGGTTTCAAAAACAGTTGAATGGGCTGACATAAAAAAAAGGTTGAGTTTTCTGGGTTAAAATGCAATTCAAATGTATTGAACTTTTTTGTGATTGCCTCAAAACCAAGGTCATTTTAGTTTTCTCATTCGTGTGTGTGCTCGCCCATCATTTCCCGTCAGTTATTTTGGTTGTGGCTTCAATGATCTGAACGTCAGTAAATATCTTTTACTTGGGTCGGTGTCCTTCAGTCTTTTCGTTTGTAATCTGAGCCCCCTGAATGCAGTAAAAGGTGTAGTGTACAGCGTATCCCGAAGGAGTACAGCCACTAGCGTGGGTTCGGACTTAGCGAGCCGCAGGGCCGCGCTCACCGTCGCTTTGCGCCACTAATGCCGCTGCACACGCGCTTTCAAACAGCCGCAACACCAAGAATGCAGTACAGCGCCCGTTTCAAAAAAGCAGTGGGAAAGTAAACGAGGCTTATCCGCGCCACAGGCAAAAAGTACAACACAGAAGGTGCCGTGAGCACGTCTCCGTGGGCAAACCAGATTCACAATGAAGCGCCGCTGAGGGAAATGGGCCCTCGTGATCGTGCTGCGTGCTCTTACGATCTGTGAACGCAGGGCCCGATTGCTTTGGCGAGAGCAAACTCCACTTGCGTTGGCTTCGAGAGGTACGTGCCGGTGTAGTACGACCACGCGCAAGTACACCTTACCGCTCTTTGACCTAACGTTCGGAAGGGGCAACGAAAGGTAAATGCCTGCCACAGGTTTTGTTGACGAGTCCATGTGAGCTCCAAAAAAAAGAGCCGACGGACAAAAAAGAAAATGCGTGCTCTCCATTCGTTATCCCAGAGAGGTCTCTGACTGGCTCTCGACCCGCGCGCGAAGCATCCTGATAGACTCGAGCGCAGCACCACGGTCGACATCCGGGTGAGAGGGGTCAACGTCATTCCCGCTTCCCCAGCACTGACGGACCGGGGAGGAGGGGAGAGTCATGTTAGGACATAAAAACGGCGACAAAGCCTGCGCGATTGCGGCAGGCTAGCCTCGATTCCCACAAAAGGCATGCATCGAGAGTGATTTCAGAATCCTTGGGAGGCTGCGAAATTGGCATTCAGTGTGCTAGGTTCGGGTGCATCCGGGGATAGGGAAAGCGACAAGCGATTCGGTGAATGGGTTTGTTTTGCAGAGGGATTTTGCAAAACCTATTAACCTAACCGTTCGTTCACACTGTGCCGCCTTGTTCCAGGAGTGTTCTCAATGATGGAATCGGTGCCCGACTGTCACAAGTACAAGCTCTCAATACTGCAGCCAAACGACCCCAAGCTTTTCTTTAAAGTTGTCAAAAAAGAGGTGAGCACGCCTCCAAGTTTTGTGTGTTATTATGTGTTATGTTTCATCGATCTGTGTGTTATTGCCCGGATAAGAAAATGTCATTGGTGAAACAGGGCATGCCACCTTGAGGAACAGTAAAATAAAATTCTAGGTCATCTTAGTTTGAGCACTTATTCTCGAGGACTCCATTGTAGCTAGTGTGATGTTTCTCGAGGTGTTTTTGTCTTCTCTTATTTATTTTGATTGAGCTATTGTGCAAACTTTTAGAGAGTATCACAATGTACTGGGCAAATTCATTCCCATTGAGTATCCCGTTGACCTCAAGTCAATCCAGTTGACCGAATTAGTTGAAGGAATTGGGACTAACAAGCCCCGCCGCGGTGGTCTAGTGGCTAAGGTACTCGGCTGCTGACCCGCAGGGCGCGGGTTCGAATCGCGGCTGCGGCGGCTGCATTTCCGATGGAGGCGAAAATGTTGTAGGCCCGTGTGCTCAGATTTGGGTGCACGTTAAAGAACCCCAGGTGGTCTAAATTTCCGGAGCCCTCCACTACGGCGTCTCTCATAATCATATAGTGGTTTTGGGACGTTAAACCCCACATATCAATCAATTGGGACTAACAAGTATGTGCAGTGCCACAATGTCTTTATAAAAGTGAACTGATATGACCTTAGAAATTCAACAAGAGGCTACCGTGGCATGCTTTCCATTTTTAACTGGCAATCCCGACTTTTTCACAGATCAAGCTTCTCACATCATCCCTACCTGATGGCATTCACGTAAAGGCCTTTGAGGACCGCATGGTGAGTTGTACGCCTTTCTTTGAAGCGCGGAGCCCTCTAAGCATTTCGTTGGGCTGGGTAATGCGAACGGACTCTATATCGTCAGCATGAATCGACATGTGCCCTTTAACAGAAGCTTTGCACTGCTAAGCGCACTAATGACAGTCTGATTCCCCAGTGCGGAAAAAGAAAACGATTTGAAAGGAGCACGGCACAATGCAACGAGAAGAGGGAATGAAGCGGTGTACACCAGGCGCGTGCATGCCGGTCATCAATTTCCCGTATTCTTTTATACAGCAATGGCTGCTTAATTTTTTTTTGTACACGAGACGCATTAGACTGCCAACTTGAAATTGCAGGACCTGTACTCGGTGCTGATCAAGGGTCCCCGGCGGACGCCCTACGAGGACGGCCTGTTCCTCTTCGACTTCCAACTGCCGGCCGAGTACCCACAGTCGCCGCCGCAGTGCCACTACGTGTCGTACTGCAGCGACCGGCTCAACCCGAATCTCTACGAGGGAGGCAAAGTCTGCGTCAGCCTCCTGGGAACATGGAGCGGCAAGGCAAGTGGGGCGTTTGCTTGTCACCCACCATGTCAACTTAGAGTTTTTTGTCATGGATTCAAATTATGATGGATGTCCAAGTAAACGTCTCATTTATACGAGTTTGTTTCTTAGTGCCCAGCATACCATTTGCAAAAGCATGAAGTCGAGACAATAAAGTAGTAACATCGGGAGGTCTTCAATAAAAGAAGTTGAAATGTGTTCATCTGTAAATTTGCACGTGTCCTAACAAATTCGAGTACTTGTGACATTCATTCTGACCTGCCATGTTTTCATACAGAATGGAATGAAAAAACTTTATTTAACGAAAAAACTTTATTTATTTTTTTTTTACATACAGAACAAGCGGTTATTTAGAAAAAAAATGTTTGACAGCGGTTCCTACAAATACACTTCAATGGATGCCCGATAGTTTTCACCTTAAGTCGTCGTAGCATTGAGATTTTTCCTCCTTTCTTTTGCTCCATGACTGCTTTTTCCTCTTTGAATTTTGTGGTAATAAATTGGCAGCTCTAAACCGTTGAAGTGCAACCGCTGCCCTCGGAATCGATTAATCTTGGCCTCTGTGTTCTCGGTCGGGCTCCTTACAGGGCTCGGAAATGTGGTCGGCAGAAACTTCAAGCCTCCTGCAGGTGCTCGTTTCCATACAGGGTGAGTGTGCGGTGGATTGGTGCTTTCACCGGACACTGCAAGTTTGTCGGAGACAATGGTGCTTTGTGCAAATTGAGTAAAGGTGGTGTTGCCTAACGTACCACGCTGCATTTTGAGCCTGAAGACGTTAATTGCAATGCCAGCGCCTCATTTCATTGGTTAGAATTTCAATATGTGTGGCTTGATCTCGTCAGGTGGAAACTGAGGGGACATGGAGAAATTAATGTTCTGTTAAAAGAGGAGTTCCGTGTGCTGGAAGATTCGGAATTTATATACGAAACCAATCGTACTGGATGCAGTTTTTAGTGACAATTCAATTTAAGCAATTTTTTTTAGCTTCTATTGCGGTTGTTTTTTGGAAAAAGTTGCCAAGCATGACAGTGTTTTAAAGAGGGTCACTGGCAACGTCTACCACACAAACATTGTGGTAGACGTTGCAGGTGCATCATGCGCTGTCGTCGTGGTTGCGTTTTGCATGGCCTCCGAGATGGTGGGCGCGCGGCGTGTTTCTATGCTGTGTGCCCACCATTTCAGAGGCCACGTGCTTTGTTTTTGTGCCACTGTGCTTGCGTGGCACTATCAGCAAAAAGGTTTCTCCTCCATTCGACAGATGGAGCTTTGCCGCAAAAGGCGTTACTTTCAAATTTCGATTAACGTCGTCCGTACTCAAGCTGCTTGCAACTGTTTAGCATGGTTGTAAAACTATGCTTTGACTGTTTTTGTGTTATTTTGTGATACGATTTAACGTCATTTCGATGGTAAATGGCACTGGCTATTATATCGAAATAAAATGAGCAGATACATTAAAAAAGTTTTTATTTTTTTTCTAAGGACCAAGGTGGGGGATGGGTTCATTATGCGAGTAGGTTCAATACGCGAGTAAATATGGCATATAGAACTGGTGTACATGCTTGCAGGTCTCATCCTAGTCTCGGAGCCATACTACAACGAGGCCGGCTACGAGCAGCAGAGGGGCTGCCAGCATGCTTCCGAGAACAGCCGCATGTACAACGAGATGGTAGTGCTCAAGCTGGTGCAGTCCATGGGGCGCATGATCCTGAACCCTCCCGAGGTCTTCAGGGAGGAGATCGAGCAGCACTTTAGGGACAATGCAGATAGGTGCGCGTCACTGCCTGCATTCAGTCTGTAAACACCCTCTCCCGATGTCATTCTTCTGCTAAATGTTGTGCCCTGTGCCGTTATGTTTCCAGGTTTGTCAATCGGCTGGAGGGCTGGCTCAGGCTGTCTGATGCCTGGCACACGAGCTGCCCGGGATCCTCGGCCACTCCTGAAACGCTGAAGGCCTTTGCCGAGCAAGGTTGGTACTGCGCTGAACTGTCGCTGAGGGCAGTAGTCGTTGCTGTGCGGGAGACTCACTTGGGAGGCTATGTTTGACGTATTTACAAGCAAATCTGCTGTAGTGTCGTCTCTTCAGCCATGACCAGCCTCTTCCCTCTCAGTGGCATAGATAGGTCGGTAAACTCACTCATGAGTTGGCTTACTCGGGCTTAGATCAAAGCACGAGTCTAATATACTAATATTCTAATAGTCTAATATACTAATACTACCGTAATTACTCGAATCTAACGCGCACCTTTTATCCGGTTAAGCGAGTTCATAAATCGCACGCGCATTAGAATCGAGTACGAACAAAAAAATTACGGTCAATCTATTGCCATCGGCAAATCCAAAATGGCCGCCCCCTACGTGCGTCGGCATGGCGCGTCGGCCATTTCTGCCTGTGTTTCCCCTGTGCGGCACTTCGTACGTGTGCTGAGGAGTTCGTCATCTAGTAGTGCATTAGCATCGACGGCGTGGAAGGGCCGACTCCAAAACCTCGTGTGCACCACGATGCCGCTTTTAAAAGAAAAGTCATCGCGTGTGCAGAAACGGACGGAAATCGGGCCGCATCGTGGTCGTTCGGAGTTCCCGAAACGTGCGTGCGGGACCGGCGGAAACAAAAGCAGAAGATTGTCGACAGCAAAGCTTCACGCAAAGGCTTCAGTTGACCACAGCAGGGTCGGTTTCCGCAAATTAAAGAGCTGCTCGGCGAGTATGTGCTTGAGCAGCGAGCGGCACAGCGGCCTGTGACGACAAAACTGCTCCAGGTGCGGGCTATGCAATTAGTCTTAGAAAAAGGTCTAATGCGGAGCCAGTTTAAAGCGACCAGGTGCTGGCTAACTAACTTTATAAAGAGGAAAGGCTTTTCCCTCCGAAGGGGAACATGCATATGCGAAAAGATTTGCGGAGGAGTACGATGAAAAGCTTCACAGTTTTCAGAGGTTCGTCCTAAACTTGCGGCGCAACAACGGCTACCTGCTTGGGCAAATAGGGAACGCCGATCAGACGCCTCTTTACTTCGACATGCCTGGCACCACAACTGTCGAGAAGAAGGGGGCGAAGCAAGTTCGCGAGCTGACATCGGTCCACGGTAAAACTACAGTGACGGCAATGCTCTGTTACACGTCAGATGGGCACAAGCTTCGCCCGTACCTCATATTTAAATGGAAGACGCTCCCGAAAAGAGTCATTTTTTCGAGTGGTGGGATCGTGCGGGCCAGTGAGAAAATTGGGTTCGCGTTGCAATCGATGTCTTACGTTTTTTTTTTTTTTTTTTTTCGCAGTGGAAATCGGGTGCGCGTTACAATCGAGGGCGCGGTAGAATCGAGTAAATACGGTAATCACTAATATTCTAGCGAGTTTGAGTACGAGTGAGTCCAGTTGATAATTTTGGCGAGTCTGAGTCTGAGCGAGGCTGGTTGAAAAAAAGTTTTGGCGAGTTTGGCCTGTGAAATACATTTCTCGAGTCTGAGTTAACTCCACATTTTCTGCTATGCCACATTGGCCTTAGCTGTCGTGGTAAAGCAGTTGCGGTGCGCAGCTACTGATCCTCGCCGCGGCAGTCACCTTTCGATGGAGGCAAACTGCTTAGGGCTTGTCCACTGCTTTATGTCGGTGCAAGTTGGACCCTTTGACTGTGTTCACCATACATGTACGGCGGCTGTTTTTTGTGCCGCAGCGTCCTTGCTGTACGGGTAGGTTTTCGAACCTCCGCTTGAAGTTTCGCGCCTAGTGATGATGCGTGTTCACTGGGAGGTTGTTGCCACCTCCTAGGATTTACAAAAAGCGTTGGAAACGCTTGTGCTACCTTCTTGTAGAGATGATCAGAAGAGATTTTTAGCGCAAGCACATCGCACGGTCAGCAGTGGCGCCCCTTCGCGGTTTTGCTTTTGCTGCGTGATCGCAACGGAGGCACTCTAATGTTGATTTGTATTTCTATGTTTAAATAATGATCATGGTGATAGTGGTTTTGACTGTACATGTGGTGTTTAATGGCACAAGGGTTGATTGCAGCCAGGGTATATTGTAATCTGAAAGCTGTGTTGTGATTGGTGGCTATGGGTAAGTGTAAAGTGAGTTGTACCATGGGGGCCCAAGTATGTGTACACTGAATATGCATGATGTAGACATATATTATGAAGTAAACAATTGACAATAACCAGTCTGTTGCACAGAGCACAAGGAAACGCATAAGCATTTCTTGAAAAAGAAAGCTTCCAACTAGAAAAATTTGTTCGGGAACTAAACGCTTCAAACCAATGCCTCTCTAGGCCAGTTGCTTTACTATTTGAGCTAACCAGGCTTCTAGAAATTGGCAGTGAAAAAACAAATTAGTCAAGAACTTGAAGCGCACAGATTGCCCCGCCGCTGTGGTCTAGTGGCTAAGGTTCTCGGCTGCTGACCCACAGGTCGCGGTATCGAATCCAGGCTGCGTCAGCTGCATTTCCGATGGAGGCGGAAATGTTGTAGGGCCGTGTGCTCAGATTTGGGTACACGTTAAAGAATGCCAGGTGGTCGAAATTTCCAAAGCCCTCCACTACGGCGTCTCTCATAATCATAGCGTGGTTTTGGGATTTTAAACCCCACATATCAATCAATGAAGCGAACATATACGGGGTATTCAAAATCAGTTCAGTGGTGGTGGAATGGCTATGAAAGGGATGATTGAAATTGTAAATATATATTTACTGGTTACGACAGTGACATGAAGGGCACTGCATGCAGCTGTGGTTGAACGCAACTTGCTGTAATCACTCGAATGTAGCGAAATTTTTTCATTTTTCTACATTTTCACCAACTGAAGTAGACCCACACGTCACAAACACAGAAGTTGTATGTTTTCTTCCTGGGCATAATGAAAAGTCGCTCGTCGCGTCGTAATCGTGGTCGCTTTACAATTGAGCATGCTGACGCCAGGATATTTTTTATGAGGGGGGGGGGGGGGGGCACTGACGGCAAGAGAGTTCTGGCAGAGGTGGAGAAGTTATGCGTTGCCCTTGGACTAGGTTTTCTTTTGGAGGTGCGGGGTAGGGGGGGGAGGCAAAAATTTTAAAATACGGCTTCAGCCTCCTCCCCTCCCAGCACCGTGCCTGCAATCGAGTAAATATGGTAAAATGGCAGGGAAACCCGTGCCCAGGTGACCGAAGTGCAGCAGTCGATTGCCTCCAGGACTAAAGCAACGACCCCATCTACATTTTTGGCCATGTTTTTCGGTGTGAATATAAGCAGTTCTGTCTGACTCATTTCAGTCTAGTCTTGAGCACGTGCTCATTGGTGTATGTCTGCGTGTGCCCACATTTGATGTGCCCTACTATACGTCCGTGAAAAATATTCTCCCTTTCAGGTGACTATGGCGTAGCTGGCAGCAGTGCATTCCCAGATTTCCCGCTGCTACCGGCTTCCCGAGGCTTTTGCCTGACCCTGCGCAAGGCTCTGACCGGCTTCAAGGAGATCCTCAGGTCCCAGGGTCTAGGCTGTCTAGCCGAGATCAGCCAGGGCCAGAGCCACTAGCCAAAACTAGCCCTTCTTCGCCTCTTTTTAAAATTTTTTTCTTTGAGGGGCTAGCTTGTGTAAATTGTGTAAGTATCAAGTTTAGGGCATAAGTTTTTGTCCACTATAACCTAGAAAAAAACATACATTGCATTGTTAGCCTTTGTCACTAGCCACAGTTTCCATGGGTGTTTCATCCTATCATGCATGCCCATATCTTTGTTGTCAAGCACTCTGAATTAAGTTCTGGCATATATATGTATATATAACACATACAAAATATGTTTAAGAAAGTGTCCAAAAATCCTCAAAAGTAAGGTATGTACAGGTATAACTTATGCTGGAGTTGCATCTTTTTTTGCCGCGCATTCAGAAACCGTCCTTGCAGACATGCAGTGAGCGTGTGTTAACTTGTGTTTTTTTTTTTTTCTCGTCTTTTTCAGAAATTTGAGCACTGTTGGAAATTGTTCTTTCACAAGGCAGTGAGAGAAAGCAACTGCTGAACAACGTTATGAACATGACGCCGCCGCCGCCACCCACGCTACGGATGGGACTCTTTTCTTCTCTTTTTTAAAGGTCTTCCTAGCACCTCTTCAAATTTTATTTTTTTATTTATTTATTTTTTTCTGGAAAGGACTAGCTCTCTCCCTCTCTCATTCTATCTACAAGTACGCTAGCTGCGACGCGCATTCTCGCGCGTGCTTCGGCGACGCTGCTTTCCTCCGTGCACCGCCGCCTTTTAACACGCTTTTCCACTCGCCCATTGTGTAGGGGGCGCCTCGCCGCACTTTTTCTAGCACGGCTGGACCCTTTCTCTTGCTCGCTCGATTGTCCGCAGTAGACAAGCTTTCTAGAACAACACGCTGCCACCCCCAGTTCCTGTTCGGATGATTAGAGCGATGTGCTACATGCTACATGGCTACAAGTGGTAACCTCCCATCGTTTTGTCAACTCGGTCGGTCGCTCGCATGTTGGAGGTGCAGCTAGCCTTATTAGGTCGTGTTAAGCTTTGAAGAATGGTTAGTCCCAGGGGCACTCGCACCTATGCCTGCCTCGCCTCTTCGAACTTTTTTTCTTGTCCCCATTAAACCCGAGTAGTCACATGCACGGAAGTGCAATTTCTGGTGAACTTTTTTTACGATATCCGACTTGGTGGGATATTGTTCGTGTAGTCGCAACCCAGGAAAGTCTTTCTTTTCTTTTTCTCGGAGGTGTGCAAAGGTTAGGCGTGCAAGTGTCTCGGGGAAATTGTGAACTGAATTGTCAGCCGGTCGCATGACCACCAAGTTGTCCTAGATTTAAGTAGCGCCGCCGATATCGCGCAACGTTGTGCAGAAACACAGTGTTTTCGTCAAGAGTGCATCGACGGAGAAGACGTGCGTCGTCGTTGTGTGGCGACATCTGCTGTCAAAGAACAAACAGCCGAGTGTGGAACTTTCGGGAAGCAAAAAACTTTTTTTTTTTAATTGAGAGAGGAGGCATCCCAGTGGAACAGTGTTCGAAGGGAACAAACAAGTGCGGCAGCGGCCACCTGTGCAATAGTGGCACTTGTCAGAGCTGCGGAAAAAAAGGCTTGTCCATTTCTGTTGTTTAAGTTAAAAAAAACTTAGAAATATTAAAATTCTTTGAATTGATAAATTAATGTGTGGACTTCATTTTTGGTTCTTCTATACTGGCCACATTGTGGCTGCCATCTTGACAGTAGAGAGGCTTGCCTGCACAAGTATACTTGGGTATGTGTCATTGTTAGGGATAGGCAAGTCGTATGTAGAAAGTTCAAAGCAAATGGTGCTTTCGTCAAATAATTTTTAACTGAATATTATACTTGTTGCATACTCTTTGTGAAACATCAAATTTGCACAATATTTTTAATTGGAACATATGTGAATAGCACTTTTTAGTTTAAAAAAATAAAATTCTATTAATGACAAGGTTTTACTATTAATAAGGTGTAGGTTATAAGTAGTACAATACATAAAATTTTAGTGTTTTGCATGCAAGCCTGTATGACACATTTTTAAACATAAAAAAAAAGTATCGAAGTGACTGTGTAATCAATGCATCTGTGATGTGTAGCTGTAACCTTGTGGGATGTCGTAATTCCTCGCGTTCTTAGAACGAACGGTCGAACCAAACGAAAATATTTATTAAAGTACTTTTACATCGACGCCATCCAAATAAAATGCATCACTAGTGATCCATACGCTAAACACCACCTTGCCAATGCTCGACTCGCGAGGGGCCCATGAAAGACTACCATTCTTGCCAGCCGCCACACGCCTAAGAGCCACTCGTGTCTTGTGCCGCTACCCAGCCTTGCCGCCAGGTGTCACTTCTGGCGCTACTGCTGCGCCACCTACCGCTCAATGGTTGTTAACCATTAATGAGCTACCCAGCCTTGCCGCCAGGTGTCACTTCTGGCACTACTGCTGCGCCACCTACCGCTTAATGATTGTTAACCTTTAATGCAGATTATTTGCGAGACGTGTGCATCACGAGGCGCAAACAACTTTACAGGGGTGATAGCAACCTCTACAGCCTTATAATGTGGCTTCAATGCAGTGCAGACTTTTTTCTGTGTAGGTAGTTTCATGGCTTAGCAGCCCCTTGGCCGCCATAAACCACCTTTTGAAGAGTGTTGCATGTAGTCAAATATGATTCTATTTGTTCATTTTGAATACTTAGAAGTGTCAAACCAAATTTGAAAACTAATGTTCTATCTATAAAAGTACTAGAATATTCGTATGATGTGTAGAGTCATGGACTAATCAGATGAGAAGTCCATGGTGTGGGAGTGCAAATGTGTTTGAAGCTAGCCTGGAATACGTTTTGTTGCAAAATGCAACTTAGAGTCGCGTGAGCATGTTCAGCCATGTCTCTAGGCTTGCATTCCCCACTTGTTCACTTCAGGGATCCCAGTCTCTTGCAGTGGAATAAAAGAAGCAACATGCCATTTGCTTAGCCATTACTCACAGTGAATAGAAAATTAGGCATGGCTGTGCTATTAGAAACACCAAGGACCAGCGAAGCTGAAGTTTAGCAAAAGGACTGAGGTAGAGCGGCTTTCGCCAGCTCCGCTGGTCTTTGGCATTTGCGGAAGCCGAGCCACACCAAATATTTTAGGAGCAAAGTTCCTTAAAGTAGCATCCCGTCATCACCGTCGAAGCTGCCTCGGTGTTTCTAGGACCAGGTTAGTTTCTCAGCTCCCCATAGATGCTTGCTCTCTGAAGTGGACGCGACCGCCGATGGAAGAACTAGCGACACTGCGGTTCCATCTTGCACCTTGCCTCACGCATTTGCAAATCACACACAGAGTACGGAGAAAGCGAGCACGGAAAAATGCGTCGCAAGCAGCTACTACTCGCGCGTCTCTGCTCGCTGTGGCATGTGCATCACATCCATGTTCACACGTCATACCCATGCGTCAGCTTGGGAGTGGAGCTGCGAAACGGCACTGGTTCTAAAAGTGTTGCCCCACGCTATCACATTCATGAAAGCCGGCGCCAAGATCTGGCGCGTAGTCATTTGCGTCCCATTTCTGAGAAGATTCACTCATTGGTTGTATTCATACACAGAACATTTCATCCCACTTCCACCGCTTTCTGTGATTACGATGCAATTTTTGCTAGTGCGCTCTTGGTTTTATTGTATCCTCAGCTGTCAAATGTTTACAACTCCGGACACTCAATGTTGGTGTTCTAAAGAGGCATTCTAGTTCCAATGTTTTCACAATTGTGCATGAAAATGCATAACGCATTCAGCGTGCACCTGTACGAATTTCGCATGCATGCATTCACCTGTGGAGTATGTTGTCAACACGACGTGGTCGTCACTTTGTACGGCAGTGCGGGGTCTAAAGACATTCCGGGAAAAGTACTGCCTTGAGATGTGTCTCGCTATAGTAAAATGCAACATTTTGCGAAAGTTTGGTTGCGAGTCTACTCTAACAAGACTTAAAACGTTGGTTGAAATTTCTCTCCATGCCTGTTGCTAGATTTTACTTTAATAGTTGTCTTTTTGAGAAGGAAAAACTGCTAAACCTCTAAACGAAACTCGAAGGAGCATTCAGGAAGTAGTGCTGTTTATTGATCATTCCTAAAGCTAAATCTTTTCGTTTAGCCTACCTTATGCTCTATTTATATTTGTCGGAGACTGTACTTGAGAGCGGAACTCCAGGCGTCGTTGGCAAGGCAACTGAGCATGTTTTACGAATACGCATTGCCTGGTGTCAGTGTTGGCAGCCCAACATTTTAGAATATCTTTTGCGGTGATGTAAAATAATATTTGTTCGGTAAGATTTATAATCGGCTCCACATGTAGCATACTTGAAGCAGAATACGCATTACGATGATGGAACAGAGCAATGGGTGTAGCGTGAAGAAGTGTATAAGTGGATTAGAGACGAGATGAGGGTGCTAGTTGAAATCGGAAAAGAAAAATGATGAAACGTGTAATCTATAAACACAGTATTAGCGTATGCACGCTTTTGTGTGACAAGCAATTCAAATTTTGTTTGCTCACCTGGAATGCAAAGTGATGTCCAACCGAGTGTGATAGTGCGCACACAGTCACTACTATTCTGCAGCTACAGCTTACACCATTGCAGTGATAAGTGCCAACAGATAAAACCACTGGCAATGCAATAACAGTATCTTGCTCATTAGTGTTAGGCGTTGCAGAATAATAGTTTACCAAGTATGCAGGACTACTGCTTTTCTACTGCTGTCTGCTTCAACCTTTTCTCATCGTGTGCAGTAATAAATGGAAGGATGAATTGCTAATTGTCACATGTTCTGTTTGCTCACATCTACAACTGCTGTTCATCTCCCCGAGCAATTAGTTTTTGTGGTGCCTGTTTTCTTTAGTGCGAGGAAAAGCTTACCAGTCAGAGTGTTATATGACGGAGTAGTTGTGCGGAAAATTCTGTGATGCAATATTTGTCAGTTTTCCTTCCTGCAACAACTACAAAGTTGTACAAGTAACGCGTGCTGCAAGCAGTAGTAGCTGAGCACAACAGCGCTTTGTGTTCGCGGAACACTGTTCTCTGCGCATGCACCACAGCTCGATATGGCCCAATTTTCATCGGCAGGAAGATATCACTGCTTCTCAAAGTCGACTTCTAGAATACAGTGTGGATGCATAATAATATACCCACTCTAATTTTGAGCACTAATTATGACACACATAGATGCGTAAGACTACGTGCAGCAAACAGAATGACACCATAGCGCAGCGTCAATTAAGGTTCTTTCGCCGCACGATATGCCTCTTTTTTCTGTTTTCTTTTATTTTGTCCTTTTAAATATGGTGGTTTTGCCTGCATTCAGTCAGCTGCCTAGTGGTGCTACCCTCGTTGGGGACTGGGATGGGTGTGTCAAAATAAATTTAAAAAAACTTGGTTTTGCGATGCCAGTGATGTAAGTGCTGCTCCAACTGCTCCAAAAGAGAAATGCTGCTCCAAACCTACTCCGAAATAGCACTGAGAGAATGAAAATGACAAACTTTGGCTGTTGAACCAGCTCATACCCAAGTCCTAAAGAAACTGAGAAAAATCTGTATACTATCACCCCAGTATGCTGCTAGTGTGCATCATTTTGGGCTCTGATCTCATTTGTGTGACAACTGGCGTATTAGGCATATAGCTCATTTGGCAGTTTTGTTTTTGTTTTTGTTTTTTTCAGCTAGACTTGCAGGTTAGGGTGGCAAAATGTGAAAATGAGCATGATTACTTTTATCTCGTACTGATTATCTACTGCTTATATCGCAAGTTATGTGGAGATGTGGTTACTTTTAAAATGTGGGGCTCAGCTGTACTGGTTTGATTTGATTTCTATTAGAAATACTAGAATTTTGATTATACAGCTCATTTCACAGCACATTTTTGACTACCAGCCAATTTCTTCAATTATTTGCTTCTTGAAATTTACATTGATTTTTGTCTGTAAAGTATACTTTATAATGAATATTAATATTTATGAGATACATTGGCGATGCTTTGAACTCCAATGGGTGTATGGCAAATTTCGTCTCTGCTCTTGAAACACCAATAGCTGTTCCAAACTAACATTATTTTTCGCCCTGAAAACACTGATGGCAGCTCCAAAACAGTACTTTTCCTGCTCAAAAGTGCGCTCCAAAAAGTAAAACGTCACTTCCATCACTGCGATGCGCACGTATGCGGTCGTGTCTTGTGTGTGTCTGGCTCTAACGTGCCTATCATCCGAGCCAACTCAGAACACTGCATTTAATGCAATTTAAATATATAGATGCTACTGAGATTGTGAAAAGGATGCTTGAACTTGTCATCATAATTCAGTCCTTTCATTTCGACCAGGCTCTTATCACGCCTTCTGGTCTGTTGTCAGTCCCCGTTCGTTTAGCAGAGGGAGACACTTGGGATCCTGTTTGTACAGGCCCGAGTCTTCCAGAACCGAATGCGGGGCGCAGATCCAGGGGTCGTTCGTCGCCCGCTGCCACTTAAAGAGCAGCTGCTTCAGCTCGGAAAGAACCGTTGCATAGGTCTCGTTGGCGGCGACGTTGTACAGCTCGTTCGGGTCGCTGTCCAAGTCGTACAGCTCCCACTCGTCCCTGTAGTAGTAACCGTCGAGCGTCTTGCTCCAGCGGAGCGGTTCTCCGTGCTCCGTTCGGTTCAGCAAGTCCTGGAATGTGGGAGAGACGTAGAAGTCCTGGTCTATTGGGAACGGCATCTTGTTGTTTAGGTTGTGGATGAGCTTCATGTTCGTGGTACGGACCATCCTTGAAGGGTAGTACATGGTGATCTCGTGGAGGTTGTGGCTTGCGTAGATGAAATCTCGCAACGTCGCCGATTTTTGCTGCGCCAGCAGTGGCAGCAGTGAAGAACCCGTGAACGTGACCGGCTTCTTGAAGATGGTGTACTTCGGAACGGGAATGGAGAACCACTCGAGCACGGTGGGCACGATGTCGAGAAGGCTGACCAGTGCCTCGGAACGCTGCGGAATGTCGAAGAACAGGAGTATCACACTGTGAGCGAACGCACTTCATTGTTGTGATACAGATAGTTCGGTTTTGAGTAGGACTTAAAATCGTCATCATCATCAGCCTGACTACGCCCGCTGCAGCACAGAGGCCTCTCCCATGATCTGCCAATCAACCTAGTCTTGTGCTTTTTACGGCCACGTTATACCTGCAAACTTTTCAGCCTTATCGGCCCTCTTAACTGTTCGTGTCCCCCTTGTGGGTTTGCCTTCTCCTGTTTTCCACTCGCAGTATTGGCAGAGATGCATGCACGCGCAGAGAAAGCAACAAGGAAGCAACCACTGCTGCATTGCAAGAGGCAGTGCATTTCACACATAGTGTGGAGGTTGTGGATTTGTGTCGCACCATCAGGAAGTTCCTTTTTCATTCATTTTCATTTCCCCTAATCATACAGCTACTCTAATTAAGTGCAAATAACTTTGTCAATCTTTACCTGATCTGTTTATATGGTTGCGTCCATAAAAAAATTAGACCATCAGTCGATTTCCCTCCTCCTGATTCTCTGCCTAATTGCCATGACTTAATTAACTTTTGCAAGAAGCGTGAACATGTGTCACTTGTATTAGTGCGATAACTTCTAGCATGTTACGTTTTGCTAGGTTGTGCGATGTGGCACCAATCAATAAATTAAACCAAGTTCGTTTCACCAGAATATTCAAGACTGTCCTCGTGGCTAAAAAGTGTTCTAGCAGTGGCAGCGTACGACATTCACAGCGCAAATATGTGTGTCAGATTACAATTATGACATACTATAGAAATACTGTCGCATGAGTTTCAGCACAAATCACACCAAGTAATAAACATAGCATACAGAGTCAATGACGCCACTAATTGCAGTTATGTATTTGCTCTCCCAAAAGCATCCTTACTTATAGGGGTCCTACAACACCTCTTTCAGTAACCACGAAAAATATTCACTAAAGGAGCTTATTGCCTCACGAATTCATCACCGCTAAAATTTTTAGAATCTGTTCAGTACGAGTGGAGTTAAAAAAGATTCTTCAGATGCTGCAATTGCATTCTCTCTTTTCTTGTGCCGATGAAATCTCTGGAAGGTAAGCAGGGAGGGATGGCACGGGGAAAGAAAATACGTTGTGTGCTTAGTGACCTAGAGCACTTTTTTTTCCCCAATTCACGTGAGCAGTTTTTTTGTGCGATTATGCACACACGCGTGGACAAGTATACTGCCTTATGCTCAAATCAGCCAATGGCTGATACTAGGCCTGCAACATGATAATTGTGAGCCTGTAGCGCCATTTGTTAAGAGCAGAGAAAGCGACTTTGAGCTGACTGACAAGTTGTTGTAAATTCCTGTCATTTGCTGTGCTATAATATTTGGCATGCATGTTTCGGGAGCCTTCACTACTTATTGGCACCGTTTTCTGACCACTCTCAAAAAGTGTTGGGGTGCCCCTTTAAGCTTGATAACAAAATTTCACCAGAGAAACCACAACGCTTCAGCTGCATTGACGTCAAGAGTGTGCTAAAGCAGAAAAGTCGTACCGTGCCGGCAGATCCCGGTTTTTCCGGGTTGCGAACTATCATGGGCTCCTGGACCCCTGGCTCGTAGAAGTTGGTCCGTCCATTAGGAAACGGAATTCCATTGTCAGAAGAGTAGATAACGAGAGTGTTATCACTGAAGCCAGCAGCCTCCAACTCTGCCAACACGAGGCCCACCCCTGAGTAACACGAGATAACATTCTGGCATCATTGCTATCTGCGGAAATGCAGCAAGTTGCACCAGTGTAATAATGAGTAGCAGATGAGCCAAACTTCCATCACCGTTATATCTTGTTAGTATGCTGCTTTAATTAATGCTCATATGCACTTTTGTGTGATATATTGCTCGCTATGGACAAAATTGGCAAAAGATTATGCAAGAGCTTGTAAAGTGTTCAAGTATCGGAATGTCACATATGCAACCTTTCTTTACTTCTGACTACTTCAGTAATCCTGCAAAAATTTTCAGAAAGTCTTTAAGATTCAAAAAAGCGAATTGAGTAAATACTGTGAACTTGTATGGAGGTTTAATAGGAATGTTGTCAAAGGTCAGGAAATTTTAAAGAATGGAATAAAGTTTTCTATTCTCCAACCGAAACCTGCTACAAATACTGAGAATTGCATCTAATAGGAGGTTAAAAGCTGACAAAATTGATATGAAACTTCTTAATGTTACCAGTGTGTGAATAAGGCTTGTGTAAACAAGTAACTATTTAATGCAAGCATTGAACAAATGCATCGTCATTTATAGATTTCTAGCAAAGATCTTTTTAAGAATTTTTGTATCTCTGTTTTTTATTCATTTTTTATTTTTTACTGACTAGTAAACCAGTAACATTCTTGCTTGTTCTTTTTTTGTGCGTGTGTTTTTAGTGACTGAAGTTCATGTCTTGTCAGCTGGGCAAACATCGCTTGCATCATAAGGTGCACTACTTCCACTATAATTTGTGCATTTTACACGCATTTGAACAGAAGAATCGGCCTTCACTAGACGCAGACATATTCTATTAAATTTGTGTCGACTTACAATGACCGATAGATGCCGTCTACATTAATGACTTCTACATTAATGAGGCTAGAACAGAGCTGCTACTCTCCTAGCCTTGAGGAAGACAATACTAAAGGTGCATTCTTTTGGAGATTATATATGCATTACAAGAGAACATTGTGACCGTCACATGTGCATCAGCATAGTGCTTTTCTTGGTGTCCTGTACTTTTATTTGTGAATAGGATTTGCATAAACAAAAACTTGTGCGAATGACTTTTCATAAATTGATACGTTTGCAAGCCTGTCAGGCTTTGCTGCATGAACTCTAAAACATCACATCTGCTGCAACCATTTGTCATGAAGGAATGAGTTAACAAAACTTAATGATATTGAAGGCATCTATTATGCACTTCATCTATTTTGGCTGATCATCATCATTGTTTTGGGGCGTACGCTTCATCACTGAATCCGTGGTGCTTGTTTGTTCCCGAGCGCACTTTCAAATAAACATCGCTGCAACCGAGTCGTCATGCGTGGTGGAGGTGCTGGGCACCAATCTCAGTACATCTGATCATTTCCAGTCAATTGCATGTGTCACTTTCTTACAGCAATAATGTCTGCTCCTTCCATGTAACCCAGCCCAAGAACAACAGATTTGCAATTTTATAACTTCCTCAATTTTTTTTCATACAATCGTAAAATGGGACTGTATCATCTCTTTAAACACTGTGGGAAAAACGTCTTGCCTTGGTCCAACCGCCCAACAGTTGTGTATTGAGCTGCGATGTCTTCTCGTGCTGCAGGTGTGTCGGGAACGAATGGGGGCACAATTACTTGACTAGGGTCGTAGGGCTGTGGTGTCCAGTCGGGTATCCGTCCCATGCCCGGAGAGCCATCGCCAAACTTTTCGCAAAACGCACCGTACTGGGGGTGGGTGTGACCACACCGGTGGGGGTCGTGGAAAGCAACGTAGAGGAAAAATGGCCTGAAAAGGTGCATTTCCGTGCATTACTTCTGTAGTGCAAACAACGAATATGAAGCTAAGACACAGAACGATGAGACAGGGTGCAAACTATCAATTGTCACAAATTTAGGGGCGAAGCTTCTCTTAGTCTAACCTGGTCATGCGTCATGCGTAACCGAGGAAGAATTCACAAAAAAGAAGGCAGTATCTCCTGAACAGTAGAATAGATGGCGTTGTCTCATAGAAGTACATACAAACTACAGTTGAGTGAGGATATTCTAGATGGCGCTCTACTGCTACTCTCCGATTAGCTGCTACGCGGGCTGTGCCTGGGTACGCGGAGAACAAGTGCCTCTCTTAGTCTCCTGGATAGTCGTCATATGTGGCGGATTGTTTGTGGGGCGTGGACGAAGCAGAGCGGTGGGCACGTTGAAAACGCTTTCACTCGCCTTCTTTGGCTCGCGTCTTGTCGGAGTTGCCCGCGTGTCGTCTGCATTTTCGAATGCGATCTGACACAAGGACGCATGCACTGACGAATGGACACACGGATGGGTGCACTTATGGACAGACGCTTCACCCCACTCACCATCATTCATTCCGTGGATATGCTGCGATTTTTTTGTTTGCTTAAATTGACCCCACGAGTGTTCTACAATGGCGTCGAGTAATTCCTTGTGTTCACCCACTCTATTGAGAGGCTTTTACACTTGTAAAATTCGAAGACTTTGTTAAGTGAACCGGGTTTTCATGACAACACACTTGGAAAGATAGAGCAGCTTGTCTTAACGCTGCCATTTATTCCAGAAAAAAAAAAAAGATCCTTGTGCCATGCGCAGTGGCTGATTTTCCTCGTCTTCTAGCACACGTTATGTTCACTGTTATTAACAACACTATTATCTAACACTCAATGACAGCAAAACGAAATACTATGTGACGGATTTTGTATATATATGAAAGAACAAACTCATTGTTTAATAATGCCACTGATCACTGTCCCATGCACATGTTTCCCTATTCTATCTCATATCAAATATTAACTAGCCTAATTATGCATGTTACTATGCATGCTTCCATAGTTTTTTTAATTATAGTTACTCAATTAGGTTTTGACTTTATAATGAAAACAATGCTGTCACAGGCAATCAGTGTCCCGAATTTAGCAGATTCATTACTCATTGTGATGCAACGATGCCACGTAAAAAGGTTGCGCATAAAAATGTGTGCTGGTCTTAAAATAAGGATCAGTTCCTACTTGCTCATTGCGCTGTTGTCAATATCTATACCACAGCAATGCTGTCAAGTGCTTTAACTATTTGCAGTCTCCTTCTGCATCGAAGTCTAGGCAAGTGCATGAATAACAATGCAGTAAAAGTTTGCAGAAAAACTACACATGTTTCACTTGTGCAAATCTCACTCCTGTCTTCAATCCTGTGAGTGTACGTCATATCTGCTATTATAAAAGCACAAACTGAGTTTCGAAAAGTTCATGTGAATTTCAAACTGAATAGCTAAGGCTATTCGTTGTCTATTGAATATTTTGAATATTTATCCGACGGATTACATGCTCTCTTTTTTTTTTCATTTTACCTGGAGTCATTGGTGGAAAAGAACTTTCGCACAAGATGTTTAATTTTCGTGATGTTCCGTCCGACTTGTAGAATAGAGTTGTTTTCTTCGGTGTGTGCAAAGTTGAAAGGGTACACCTCTTCGGGGCCTACGTGTTTTTTTCCAATAATGCCTGTAATGATAGAAGTGAGAAAGGGTATATGCTGTCGGCGACATCAAAACATTGACATGCATTGACTGACATGCAAAACATTGGTGGCCTCAATGTTACCCTGTCACTTTTATACAAGACGGTGTAATATACAGCCTTCAAAAATAGCACACATTTGTAACTTGAAGGGGAAGGTGTGGTGTGCTCACTGAAGAGAGGTATTGGCAGAAGGAAGTTTGTATTTTTTTTTTTTTTACTAGCTGGGCAAGTAGTAGGGGTTACTTGGTATGTATTGATAGGCTAGTCGGTGAGCCATGATATTTAATGAAGCGGTGAAAACAATGACACAATCATGCACACATAAAGAGACATTTATGTGTTATGTTTAATTAAGATAAATTGTGATCTGTTGAGTAAACATGAATTCAACTGGAGCATCAGTACTTAATCAACCAAAGCATCAGTACTTAAAAATACTTATTTCAACAAAATAGATAAGCTTGTATTGGGGGCTAGTAGGTGGGAAATTATTTTGAGAACTTAAAGTAAGCTAGACTGGAGACACCAGAGTATAATAGGTCAGGACCAACTCATAGTACTGTAGCGCGTGATTTATGGAAACCACAGAAACTTGCCTCCAGGAACAATGAGTTTGCACAGTAACATTCACGGCCATGTGACAATAGTACATTCACCCACCGAGGCCCCTATATATTCTTGAAGAGATACAATGATTGGTTCACTGATGCGCCTATCTTATTTATGTCTCGCTATCCATGGAGCTTCCAAGATTTCATGTGCCCTTTGGTCTGATTCCCTTTACACATCTGTCCCACCAAAAACCGGCTTGCACTTCTTGGCTAATGTACTACGGTGAACTGGCAGGTGCTTCTCTCTGTCGTGTTCTAGTGAATGAAATGCTTGATTAAACGGTTATTAAAAAAGCATTTAATGCATTTGCTGGCAAGGAGACATCCAGTAGAAGGCACTTGAGTGTGTGTCCTACTCCCAGTGCATTTAAATTCTCAGAGTTATTTTAATGAGTGTTTTTGAGGAAGTTTCAGAGGTTTTGCCAAGTTTGGTGCAAGCGCGTTCGACACCACTCACCGGTCCGAATGCCGCGTTCGGACAAAAGCAAGGGCAGAGACTTGACCTCTTGGAACGACTGGAAGGCGTGCACGCCTTGGTGAAGGCCGTACATTCCGTTCTGGTGCGTCGGAAGACCGCTGAGCAGGCATGACCGGCTGGGCGAGCAACTGCTCACAGCAGTGAAAGCCCTTTGGAACACGACACCCTGTTGGGCAAGCTTGACGAGATTCGGCGTCTTGCAGACGGTGTTGTTGTAGACACCCGTTTCGAATCCTCCATCGTCAGCTAAAAGACATGCATACGAGTCAGATGGAGCTCGTGTGTCACAGCATCACTGGTGTGCTTTAGCACACCTTGCTTCGGTCTCCAAGGTATACCAAAGATATACAACAGAATCAGTCGCGTTGGGCTGGTATTGTGTATATCGTATATTGTGGTATGTTGTATATTGTGGTATTGTGTATATTGTGGTATTGTGTAGTGTATATAGCATTTCTTGAACATTTTGAAATCGGGCTTCATCTTGTGATTTTGGGAGCAAAAAAAAAATCTATTTTTGAATTTAGCGCTAAAACATCAAAGTTATGACGTCATGTGAAGCGAATGATTTCAAAGAACTTGAGTGAGACTCTCCATTTCAACTTTTCGCTCCAATGAACGGTATACAGCTCATTTTTACTGATACGTGTAACTGCGACCTGCAAAACGTCGTCAATGCCTCCTTGATTCTGATGACGATAGTTAAAGCGTGAGACCAAAACGACGACACAGAGACAAGAAGGACACGAAACTGACCCTCTGTGTCGTCGTTTTGGTCTCGCGCTATAACTATCGTCATGTCATACCAACTAGCCCAAGCTGCCACAGTTCCTTGATTCCGCGTAAGAAATGGGCGCAGCTTTCGTACGCAGAATCACGGAGGCCACGATGACGGGTGACTTAGTAGTGCCAGAAATGCACGGCAACGTCGCTATCTGCTGCGGCTACGCTATCGAACTTGCAAGCAAACAAAAACCCATGATCTATCTGCGCGCAAAGGTACATGATTAGAGTGTACTAGAAGTGTACACTGTAACATAATTATGCGTGCACAGCCGAGTGCGAATCCGGGTTTACATAGATTATGATGCCGACAATTCTCCAAACTTCGTTTTTAGTTTTTGTTTTTCGCTCATTTCTTTGTGCCGGCGATCGTTAAGTGGGCGCGCGACGAATTAATAAAAGAAAAGAAGACGCATTGACCATTCTTTCAGCATGGAAGTGATCAAAATTTACACGCTCGATTCATTAATTTTTTTTCCTGCACGAGCTGAAAGATCTATCTATACCTGAGTTGATTTCTTCCAACACAGAGGCAATTAAAGCCAGATTTGATAAGCACTCCTGCAATATGAATGGTGATATATTAAAGAGTAATCGATCCTGCCAATTAGATCGACATGCTTATAATAAAATAAAGGCATGTTCGCCAAATAGCCTGGGTTTTTAGCGCACCACAAATTTTGCAACCTTCGATCAATAGCAATCAAAGCGTTTCAGCTGTGGGCGTAATCTTACAGTCGGCATTCAATCAAAAATCATTAATTGCAACTGCGTGTTCTGTACTTACCTAAAATAACTAGTACGTTTCTCTGTTCGCTGGCCTGTATCATCAAGAGAACAGTTAACAACGAATAAGTTCTAACAAATATGCAGCTCATTTCGCTTAACTTTCTTCTACTGAAAGCGCTTCAGCGTCAATAGAACGTCGAACTTATCAGGCATTGCCAAACAAACTGATAAAACTTGCAGCCCCGTGTCAGTTTCGGTTCTTGTTTCGAGGTCGGGTAAGGCGAGAAAAAATAATAAACGCCGAAAAGGCTGACTGTGCTTAGATATTCACGTGGGCATAAAGATAAAAGCGACAAACAAAGATAAAGCTTATCTGAAAAGAAAGCATTTTAAAGCGCCACCTACAAGGACTCTAACAATGGAAACATAGACAAAGCAATGTGCGGACCCTGGTAACGGAGTGGCGTGTGTGAGTGTTGCAAGTGTGACTGCGATCGTGCGTGTTGCTTTTTCATCCCGCGTAATTGCGTGTATATTTTGTCCGCTCCTAATCGGAACGTGTGACTGGCTGCGTGAGAATGTGCAAGCTAAGGACCATCGTAAGTGCCCGTTTTTCCTCGTAACTTCAAAGTTACGCCTCGCCGCATTTCGTTACACAAGTCAGCTGAGCGAGGAGACAACAACGACGTGTTGTTTTTTTTTTCTCCTCCTCGAGTCACGTCGCACACGGGAGACGCACAACAAGGGGAGGGGGAGAGTTCTGAGTGATGGAGCAGTTCAGGTACGCTGTGGGGAGTTTCGTGCGCGGTGTTTACGATTCCATCGTAGGTATCGGTGTCGTCGTAACCCTGCAAGCCGAGCAAAACAAGAGCGCAGCGCGGAAATCCGCCAATGCGCAGTCCGCGACGACGCTGGCCCTACGCAGGGCCGCGGTCCTACAGGCTAGTCCATCCTCGGCAGCTTCTTTGTCAACAGCTGAACTTGAGCTGCAAAATGCGCCTGCTACACCCCCGTCAACCCCGAAACGGAGGGGAGAAGAGCCGCTGCTAATATACCGCATATTTCAGTGCTGTTGTCTGAACGGCGGCGTCTTCATGTGCAGCGTGCTCGTCTTCTACAAGTTTCTGCTCCCGACCGTTCTGTCCCTCATAGTCTCTCTCTTCGGCGACACCGAGGAGTCATCGGCGAACACCATCTGGAGCTGGTTGCATCCCCTGCTCGTGTGCACCTTCCAAGCCCTCTGGGTGCTGCCGCTCTTCCTGATGAGCAAAGTGGTGAACTGCCTCTGGTTCCAGGACATTGCGGACATTGCGTTCCGCTACACCACCGGCGGCCGCCAGCGGTTCCTGCCCAGCGTGAGCCGCATCCTGTCGGACATTTTGTTCAGCGTTCTCGTTCAGACGCTGTTCCTCATCCAGTCGCTGATCGTGGGCGCCCTGCCCGTCGGGAGGGTGAGCGAGCTCGTCAGCCTGGTGCACCTGAGCATGCTGAACTCGCTCTACGCCTTCGAGTACGTCTGGTTCAGCCGCGGCTGGGAACTGCACCGAAGGCTCTCGTTCATCGAGGAGAACTGGCCGTACTTTGTCGGGTTCGGACTCCCGCTCGCGGTCATCACGTCCTGGTTCGAGTCCTACCTCCTGAGCGGCTCGTTCTTCTCGGTACTGTTCCCGCTCTTCATCCTGAGCGCCTCCGGGGTGACGCCCGCCACTGGAACCACTAGGTAAGCAGGCGGATTAGAGTTCTTCGGACGTGGCATGCATATCTCCCACACACATATACAGCGATTGTTTCTTTACCATTACATCTACCCAACAGGCTACGCCGAGACTTTATCACATAACGTGGGTACCACGCAGGATATGGCATGACGCATGCACAGTGGCAACGAACACTAATGCAAAGCTTTGTGTACCCTGTTCTGAAACTGCCTCTTGGAAAGTTCCAGGATAGGACACACACAAAGCTTTGCGTTGGCCTTCGTTGCCACTTTGTGTGTGTCGTACGCTATCGTGTTGCATACTCATGTTAAGTGACAGAAATAAAGTGCACGTCCTACAAACGGCATGTTCGCGTACTGCCTGCCATTCACACAAAGTGGAACAAGGTATGCCGAGCGTTGCGTACGAAATCGTTCCAGGGGTTGTCACCGCTGCTTATGCACGAAATGCAAGCTCCTTGTGTGTGCTCTCGCGATTCTTGCGTACACAGCAGGCTTTGCATGCCCTAATATGACTTCAACCCCGAGCTTTCTCATTCTTTTGCACACTCCTTGCATTCATCTGTCTGCCTGCCAGAGTACAGTGGAACAGCAGAGTGCCTTCGCCTTTCGGCGCTGCATCAACAAACGAAAGAACACATCATGAGGTAGAGGGTATGCAGAGCTTTGCATATGTGATTATGTTGCATTGTTCCACGGCACATGCATGAAATGCGAGGCTGTTGGGTATGCTGGCAATTCTAGCGTACCAAGCAGGCTTTGTGTGCTTTAATTCAGCCCAAGCCTACCCACTCTTTTGTACTGTCCACGTGTTCTTCCAAATGCCAGCCAAAGTACAAAAGAATGTCAAATGAAGTTTATGATTTTTGCCACCATGTATGTATGGAATGTGAACCTTTTGGGTACGCTCATAATATTTTTGTACCCATCAGGCCTATGTATTCTTACAAGACTTCAGCCCCAATTTTTCACTTTCTTTTGCATTCTTCTCTTGTTTTTGTGCCCAATAGCTGGAGTATGGGAGCAACACAATAGCTTGTGAGTCTTGCTACTAATCCCTTTCTAAAGCTCTACCTTCAGTAGTGTGTGTGCTCTAGAGTACCTTGCATCTGACGCATCTGCATGTGCGAAAGAACCGACAACTCGAATTAGTCATGTACGCAAGGCTGTTGCAAAACTCCGATGCGATTCTCTTTGGCCATGCATGGTTCCTGGATCACAAAACACTGTATTCATCATCATGGATGTTGCATATGCTTCAGACAGGTTTTTCACTTCAAGTAGTGTATTCACATGGCAAGAACATTGGCATGAAAGCAGTCGTGAACAAAACTCTGAAAAGTATGCAGCAGCGGCCAGGTTGGTGTAATGTTGGGATGATGTAACTAAATTGAAATAAATGGCACAGTTGCTGCTGGTACAGTACTTGAAGTTTGAAATGTAAAAGTTCCTAAGTTAATCCTCACACTTTAGTTTCCAGCATCTACAGATTGAGCCATATCAGCGCAATTTTCATTCTGAGACTTGCATTGCAGCAAACGTTATCTTTAGTGGCCAGATTCGCGGCAACATGATACCGTTGTCCCGAGCGATTCCTCATAGAAATCGTTGCACTAAATAAAGTGATACCGTGTTTAAATCTGCGAGTACTGTGCAGGCAGCACTTGCATGCCTAAATTTTGACACACATTGTCAGTGTTGACGGAAGTACCTACAATGCAAATAATCTTAGTATTAGATTGATTAAATGTGTGTGCCTGTGCTGAATAACAGGATCTTGATTTTGGAGTATGGCATGCCTATTTAAATATAATCTAAGGAGCATTATCACAGACAAACAAGATAAAGTATGCTGTTCAGCTGCGTTTCTCTCTGTAACCTTGGTGTGGCTCTTTTTAGTCTGCATGTACTCTAAAATTGAATTTAACGACCTAGTCCCCATCAATTTGACTAATGTATGAATTTCGTAGTGTAAACTTGTTTAGTTTGTCTCCAGCTAGAGTGTGTGGCAGTTTATGGGTCTCTTAGTATCATCATCAGCCCGACTACATTTGCAGGACAAAGGCCTTTCCCATGTTCCGCCAGTCAACTCAGCCCTGTGCTTGCTGCTGTCACTTTATACCCGCAAATTTTCTAATCTCCTAGTATAGTAAGTTTCTATTCCTGCCGCATTTTTTGTCAAGATGGCCACATTGTTCTGTTCTCTACCTCGTTGTGACCATACGCTGCCACCTGTTGGGCTCTTTCAGGTATCCACTCAAGCTTTTTTCGCCGTCCATATGGGTGGCTAATGCCATCTTCCATCGGCTGACCGCAAACTGCACCGCCAAACCGCTTGTTCGACCTGCAGTCCCGCGGCAAAAGCGGTCAGCCACCCGCGAGCTCCACAAGAAGTCGGCATCATTACGTATGTCGCCACGGACATCACGCCCGAGGACCGCTGCCACGCCCAGCTGATGGATTTACCCGGCAACTCCGCGGCCTTCCTGACGTTTCTTCGCACAAAGGGGTAGTCTGACAGCCGCATTCGTAAACCGCCACACCGTTCACGAATGCGATGACTTCGCTCCGCAACATTGACGCAACGCTTGCCACAGCCACGAGGTCTAGGGTGCTACAAGGTTGGGGTGGCTGCCACGATCTGTGGGCATCACGTGACTGGATGGGTGTCGCCCCTCTTGGGACTGTGCGACACCCCCGTCTTTGTTCAAGGGCACCTTAGTTTTTAACAGGTTTTTAATTAATTGTCTCGTCATTTGATGTGTGTCAACCTTGAAATGTGCCCTTGGCTGCCACGGACAAATTTTCTTTTTTTAGTTAAGCAGGGCGTTTCACGACGCTCTTCGTAGATAAGGTCTCGGCTGTCGCTGCTACTTTGCGACAATGAAACAGAGACATCCAATCACTGCTGCAAGCAGCCACATGCGCACAATATACAGGACACTGTAGAGATTACGTTCCTTGATTCCTTTTGAACAAGGGATCTTTTATGAACTACGGTTGATGAAATAAATGTGCACATTTTATCTTTCATTTTCAACATTGGCCGCAACCTCCACATAAAATTCTATTTTTGGAAGCCTGTAGTGAACTGTTCCTTAATGCCACGATGTTATGCAAGTCTATTAAAAAGGAATTTGTAATTTAAAGCAACTCTTGCAGTGACACCGCAGGCAGGTAGATAGTCTTCTCGAGAAATTTCGCTCTATCTAATGCCACTATCACCTGTTTGTTTAACAAGCAAGAAGCAGTAGACGTCGATGTTGCAAACACTGGGTCTACTGCACATGAACCTTGAAAGCAGCTTTAGTTGGCATATCGGCTGTTCTTACCTGTGGCTGCTAAAACACACGGCTATCTTGAGGTACTGTGGTGTTGACTGTTTGCGATCACACCTTTCCCCCTTGCTTCTACATTTTTTGGCTAACATTGGCGAGCTGAGCGAGCGTTCAGTAAAGTTGCAACTGCTGAAACACAGATAGAGGTTTAATCAGTTTTGGCTGAGCTAGCTTTAAGTATGGTATCGTGCAGTGTGGGACCAAAGCTTGTTTGACACGTGCCTGAGTTGTATCTGTCTTGTCTAGTTGTAACGCTTTGTCGTACACTATTGTGCAATCTAAGATTCTGATAGTATGCATCGCCACCCAGCCCTTCTTGTGTGTGCAACTTTTAAAGGTTGTTGTTAGTTTGCAGCCCATTTGCATTGCCTTCTGTTGATGCTGAAGAAGGAAACAACTTTAGCACCATTTGAATTGCGCCGCACTTCACCAGTTGGAAAGTGAGAGTGCATGAAAATCGCCGCTTGCAATGCCCGCAAAATTAAATGTCGGATCTCTTTTTCCCTGGCTGAACTGCTGGGTTGTGGCCTACAGGTGGGCTTTCTAACGTGGGCCTCGGTTTCTGGGTAGTTAGGAACCACCTGAACAAGTTCGTAAAGTTCAGGTGAATTGACTGATTCTTGGCCTAAGGAGACACCATTGTGTTCCGTTGCAACCTTGTTGCTAGATGATCCAGGAAATCGGGCTGTTGGAGTCGTGATACGTATTGACACTTGAGTTGTGAAAGTTTTGTAAGCGCCCGTTTCGAAAAGAGCTAAAGTTCGCCAGTTAACTTGTGTTGTTTTTCGCACGTCCCTGCTCGTCAGACGAGAGATATGAGCAAGAGAAAGAAAATCGGGCACCAAACAGTGGAACCAGAAATCAATGGATCATGCGACATTGCCTTCTTGTGAGAGTTCTTTGATGTGGGAACTGGTTTTGTTCTGCCTAATATAATTACGGTCAATGCAACATTAAAGCAATACAGGCAGTCTGTAACGAAATTTGTAACAAGACAGTTCACATTCATTGGCACACTATGTCGGGCAAAGCGACACATAGTTTAAAAACATGTACAGAAAGTTCCAGAAAAAAAAAACAACACTCTTACGACTACCGAAGTATAATGTGCTCACAGACGTGCAACTTGCAGAGGAAATGTTACAAAAGACATTGTTGCAAGTCGCCTGTCGTAACAGTGCATGTGCTTATAAAAGTAACAGAACTGTTGTGGCAGAACACACTGGTCTTGGCATAGAAATTGAGAGGCGATGTCAGTGCTACAGCTCTCTATACACTAATCTGCCACGTGCCGATTACTGGTTAAACCTCAACGAATAAAAGAGCAGCATTCTTCATAAAGACCGTTTGACTTTGCACAAATGTAAGAAATGCTGTATGGCAACTCTAGCAGTTCACTTTAGAAGGCACACTAAAGAAAAGTTCAATGTCATACCATGCATTTAATTGCACACCCTTTTGCAGACTGTCTGTTGGACATAATCCACAGATATCTGAAGTTCACCTTTTTCATGCAGAGCAGCAGACTTACACACCACACGCTTTATACGTCTTGCCAATTTTTGTGAAAAACGAGTCTTAGGAGTCAAATCTGTTTCTGTTTCGTAGAGCGAAGTACAATGCCACAAATTTATTCCTTTCATTATGTATGTCATAGTGGCTCTCCTATTAAGACATATTCAATCATTTTCGACACGTCAAAAGTCATGTTTAGATTAATTTCAGTGACTGAATTGCAGTACCTTAGCTGAAATGCCCATTGAAACAACGTCGCCAGAGTGCAGGAAGTATTTGTGCCAGTTTGAGCATTATCAGAGTTTTCTTACCTGCAGCTTTGACTAACGTAAACCAAATGTTCCAACACACTGCTGTGTCAGGAATGCACAGGCCTCATTTGAGCGTTCAAAGCACAGGACACTCTAGCCAGTATTTACTGCAACTTATGCATGCCGACGTGATATTCAATGTTACGAAAATCGCTGTTCCTCTGCTGCATGTGGGAGAAGTTTAATCAAGGGCGGAGTTTTCTGGCTTTCTCAAGACCCCTCATCACAGTTCGGTGTTGCTGGTCTCTGCATCAGGTGCGACGCTGTGGAGCTGGTGTTTCATCTGCGGTTTCTGGCAAATTTTCATTGGTCTCTTAGCATTCACATGTTGTAGTTGGGTTCCCGTCACAAGTCTTTGGGCTCCTTCACCATTCGTCTACTTCAGCGCAAGTGGTCTTGCTCCTATTTCTATGGCTGGCAGGCTTATACATTCACCAGCGGAAGCTTTTTACAGGCCCGATGCACTGCACTACCGGACAATTGCCACTCTTGGGGCTTCTTTCACGACATCTGAAAGACAGTGCAACTCGTCCTTTTAATAAGATCGGCAACTCTACTGTTTTCGTAGTCCACAGACTGCGGTACGTCATACGCCCAGTACTTTCTTGAGCCTTAGGGAAACGTTACGGACATTTACTCTGGTGGCAGCATTGTACGCAACCCAGTGGCCAGCGGTCACACTATTCACAGTGCCATACTTTCTGCAGCTTGTACTGCGTGTATGGGAACGCAACTTGTACTGCTTTTCAGCTACTGGGAGAAAAAAACCTGAAGCATTAGGGTGCGTGCTTAGGCATTACGCTTGTACAAGCTTGTGATGTCAATGTTCAATATGCGTTAAACACTTTGACAGCTTTCTCAATGTGAGGTTTTTCATGCAGACCAATGGTTAGTGTAGTCTCGCTCATAGCTGGATAACTTGTGGTAAGAGAAAGGAGAGGTCCATTGGCGAAGTGGAGGTTTTTGTGTCAAAAGGGATATTATCGTGACACTTATTTTATTCCTGTGGCCTTGTCCCTGTGTGAGAATACAGCTCCTTGTAATTAGGCTAGTGAGTCCATTACTCCAAATGCAAGCAGTACAAAAAGAAAAGGCTCGTTGTACTGCATCCCAGGGTCCTCTGAACTCTGCCCTTTATATCCTAGTGTGGCTTGGCGATTATGCTGACATTGGCCTCTACACGCACTGTGCTCCTAGTTGCGAACTCTTTCCAGCATAAAGCAAGCAAGAATTTCACCATACATGTTCGTAGCTTTCACTGCTTCTTTTAGAAGCTGCTATTATACCAACAGTGTGTTTGCATTTCAGGAGAAGGTTCATTCTCTCTACAACGAAAGCTTGGAACGTGAGGGTGTACGAAAATCGCGTGCTGCAATGCCTGCAAAATGAAACCTCGGTAGTGAATGCTTGGGCCCACAAAGTGAGAATATATAGTATACTACGTACACCCCGGATTCCTTCTGGAAGTAGGTCATCGAGCTTGCAAACGCTAAGAACAGTTTGTAATACTAATGAACACAAATAGCGCGTATGTCGTAGCTTTGACTCTCTTAGAAACAGCTTCTTTGCCCTTTGCACAGACCTTTGTCAGTTGTTATCATGTATTTGCTTGGAAAATCAGCTCAGTAATAACTGTTGGCCATTGTGGAGTGCCCCGTGCACTCTAGTGTAAAGAAAAAAGAACATTGGCATGTATTGTTCACTTGCAAGTGGTACCTAATGGAACTATAATTATTACTAACTAATGACTGAGTCAACGTACATCGTTAAAAAAAATGACATGCAACTACAAACTGGCACACATAATAACTGTAAGGGGGATATTTATTCCCATGGAATATCGCCCCAATGGGTTTACACACAGGCGTTCCAAAGAGGCAAGGAGCCGCCAGTACACTCATTTACTGCCTTTTGTTTGTGTGTGCGTGAATGCAAAGACTACATTTTTACTTTGAACTTGTGGCACTTTAAGTGTGACTTTGTGTTTTAACGCGCACTGCGAGTGATGTCATCTGTGCGTCGGAATGTACTTTGAACGTGATATGCTCGTTTGTATTGGTGCTGGTATTATTTAAATGCTGAGAGCCTGTGATCATGTAAATTGGTGTGTAAATATGATTTTTTTATTTGTCTCGATGGCGCATGACTTTCTTAAGTGAGATAGAATCAAATATATATATATGTATACTGATGCACTTGGCTTACCTGTCTGGTAGAGGGGGATGGCCTCGATGCGAGTGTATAATGTGTGTGTGTTGTATATCATCTCTGAGGAGGGTGTCTAAAAGGTGCCATCTACTTGTTCTAATATGGCTGGTGTGTCGAATTTTCTTACAGTGCAATGTGCGGGTGTTTTCAACCGTGTAAAGTGCAACGCCCTAGTCATTGCTGCCGTGCACTGAGCCATGTAAAAAGCACATTTTTTTGGAGTATTAATAAATACGCCAAAGCTTTATGCAAAAATCACTTTTCCTGTGTCTTGCGTTGTTATCAGCTCGTTACAGCAACTGATTCTTGTGGCAACACTGTCCATCACAGCTATCGTGCATTGGAAGAATGAAAACAAGGGTTGAAACTGCAATTAACGACATAACGACATTCTTCATTGTTGGCAGGTGTTCTAGCAGAGCAACACGTCAGTGCTCAAGACTGCTTCAGAAAGTGGCCCTGTAAAAGTGCAATGTCGAATGGACTCATTTTATCATTTATGCAAACACTGCATAGCAGAAGTGTAGAATTGCACAAGGCATTGCACCATATGAATTTTTATAATGAATGGGTGGCTCAAAGGGACACTAAGGCAAATATTAAATCGATGTTGACTGCTGAAATAGTGGTCCGGAAACCTCGTAGTGTTACCTTTGCGCCATAGAAGTTATATTATTTTAAAGTAAAACCAAGCTTTGGTGGTCCGCATCGTGCTAGCGCACTTCAAATCGCCCGCCTGAAGTGAACACTTTTACGTCAGTGTTGCGCCGTGCACAACGCTGCCCGGCTCTACTGCGCGGCCGCTGACACTAGTAGCAAAAGAGCGGAAGTAACGAGAGCAACAGCAGCAACAACGACCATTGAGCCATATATAGGAGGCTATGATTGAGCAATATTCTGCCATAACTATAGTGTACTAGAATAACCTCAGAGGTGGCGGGCGTGCTCGGTTCAACTGGACCCCGCTGGATGGCACCACCTGTCCAGCACAATGAGGCAAAAATGAAACTTTTGAGCCGCTCGCACTTTTTTTTTCTATAAATGAAACAGAAACGGACAACTATTTTTTAACGTGGCACAATCGCCGACTAAGGACAGTGGGGAAGCAAAGAAAGTGAGACAACATTTCTCCGACCTGTCCCTCATTGCGCGTCTTGCTGTCTCCCGAGCTTCAAACGCAAGTTCGGTGAGAGAGAGAGAGAGAGAGAATAAACAATTATTAATAACAAATGCACACTGAGCCTTCTTTGGGTGGGGCCCTCAGTCCAGGGCTCCATTGCCTTGCGCGACCCTGCGAGCCCGCTGGACTAGCTGCTGCTGTTCCTGCCGGCGTAAGCTGAGCAGTGCAGACTCCCAAGAGGAAGGGGTGGGATTGGGAATGGGAGGCACGCCCTGTGGGGCAGAGCATTCCCACGTGGAGCGGTACACCGTCGGTACGCAGGGGCGGCACCAGGGGGGGGCAAGGGTGGGCTGGAGCCCCCTCCAAAATTCTCGCCTGCCCCCCCCCCCCCCCCCCCCCCCTGTGCCCACCCAAGTGCCCGGAAGCATATATTGAAAACCTAGTAGGAGCAGAGCTAGCAACCGATGGCGAGAGCTGATTGGCTACTTGCGCCGAGGGACGCTCTGACGTCACACCATAGCAACGGTGACGGTGCCGCTCCGGACCTTGGCCGCGCGGGCTTTTCCGTCGAGAAGCTGGGCTGCACGACCATATCGAATCAAGCCATACGCAATTCGATGTGGCAATTCGATATGGAGGCTGCTTGCTCGCTCGTTTCAGCGATCGCTTTCCAGACTACAGTAGGCAGTGGAACCCAGAGCGCACCAGCGGCACGGCCTTGTTTAAGCTTCAACCGCGTAGGCCGCTGCACAAAAGCACGCAGAAATGTGGTTTGGTGTGAAGGGGAGAAAGATTCGTTCTGCCAGCCTCAAGGACCCCACAACCCGCGAAAGACTTAAAAAAATGCTGGCCGTGGACAGCGGGAAGGAAAAGCGCACGTGGCCGTTCGGAGCAAAAAAAGTTAACCTCTGAAACAAAATTGTCATGCAAAACAAGAAAACGAACAAAGCTATCAACTACATTTTCGAGAAACAATACTTCCAACTGTTCATCTCCTCTTGCTCAAGTTCGCGGATAGTTATTTGTAGGATAGAAATGTGGTGTTTGAAGGGTCACAGCTTAGGTACAACGCTGTATACCAGTTCCCTTTATTTCACGAGTTACACGTGGCATGATTGGGTCGCAAATCGGCCAAAGTGCGTGTATGTAGGCTCTGCGCAGTTCCGATTAAAGTTGATATAGGTGACATAAAGGCACGTGCTGGCTCCGGAGACGCATTATTGCAAAACTGTGCGCGATGGGAAACGCCTGCAATGCATTGTAAGCTTTCATTAATACGTATTATTTTATTATTATTTGCTGTTCGATAAAATAACTTAACGGGCGCTTTAGAGCATGTGGACCAAACTAGGTGATATAATAAAGGCACATGCTGGCTCCAGATACTGCGCGTACTTAACAAAGCAGCTCTCCGCGCGATGGGAGGCACCTTCAATGCACTATGAGCTACATCGGCCAGACAGGGCGCTGCCTCAATGACCGACTCGGGGAACACGAAAGAAATCTTAACAATAACGAGAGAAGTCATCTTGTTGACCACTGCGCGGCGTGCTCGAATTGTGAACCACGGTTCCGCTGCGCAAAAATCCTTGGCAGAAGTAGGCAAAAAACGGCCCGTGAAACCTTAAAAGCGTTTTTCATTATAAAAGCAGGTGAGGATTGTGTCAGCGACACTTCCATTGCGCTGTACAAAGCCGAAATTCAATTTCTGATGCGCCTTGCTTGAACGTTTTTTCTGTTTACTGTTCTAAGGATCGCTGTGACGATGCGCCTGCGCAGCTTGCTGGTATATATGCTTGTTGATCTGCGTTCAATAAATCAGTTGTTAGTTTGCGCCTGTGCTCGTCTCTTCTTCCCTTGTGTTGTGTGGTAGCGCTTTTACGATGTATTCCATGGCTTTAATTACAGCCCGTTATTTCGGTACCGAATGTTGCTGATAGGGTTTTTTTTTTAATACAATTCAAAAAAGTTTGTGAACGGCGCAGCAATTTTTCGGCGCAAAATTGCGTAATGCTCTGGGAAAAGCTAGGAATACATTCCTAATTAAGGCAACTTTATTCACTAAACAATGCGCGTCGGATGCGATAGGAGATAGCTATGAGCTTTAGGTACAGCCTATGAGCTTTAAGTACTATGAGCTTTAAGCGCTATGAGCTTTAAGTACAGCCATTGTATTGCGATGCGTAATTTTGGCGATTACATGAAGTTTCTTAATAGAGTTCAAATAACTCCATGAACGGCGCAGCATTTTATTGTTTTTTCCAATGCCCTGGAGAAGTGTAGGAATGCATTCCTAATTAAGGCAACTTTATTCACTAAATAACGGCGCGCGTAGCACTCGTGGTTTGGCAAGGTTCTCCAGTAGTCATCGGCGGCCCAGCGCAAAACGAGAAGCGCCGCGAGAGAGAGAGCGGTTCGGGCGGCCAAACGCGCGAAAGCCAAAACCGCGTACGAAGCAGAGGTAACGGTGGCGCGGCCAAAGCGGCCAAGATCCGAAGCGGCGCCGGCGCCGTTGCTATGGCGTGACATCACAGCGTCCCTCGGCTCAAGTAGCCAATCAGCCCTCGCCGCCAGTTGCTAGCTCTGCTCCTACTAGGTTTTCAATATATGCTGCCCGGAAAGCTTACCCAAGGAATGCGGTATCAAAATAAAGTATCAAATTATTGGAAATTTCTGATCACAGGCTATTACCCTCTCGCCTGTGATAAACAGGCACTTGAAATACAGTGCGAACAGGCACGATAAGAAAAGAAATGACTCTGACTGATAGTAGATTGAAACAAGAAAGTCCACAGTTTGTAGTTTGCTCTGCTTGTGTGAAGCAACAAGCTCGTGCGAGATCCTCTTTTCGAGGCGCGCCTTCCCCTCACACACCACCACCGCAGAGAATAAGCTTCGCCCTGCTGGGGCAACGAGCGCTGGGGAACCTTAGACAGGGTGCACGTGCAGTGGCGTAGCCCGGGGGTGGCACATTAGGCCTGTGACCCCCCTCCCTCCAAAAATGCCATCGCATACAGGGCACAAAACAAAACGACGCTCGACCACGTCTGCCTGGCCGGCCCCAACTTCGGATCAAGGTAGTATCCCCCCCCCCCTCACCTTAAACAAATTTCTGCCTGCGTGCCTGTGCACGTGTGGCCATAAGCAGGCTGGAACACAGGAGCAGCAAGCAGCGTGGGCTCAAAACCGTAGACGTTCATATACGGAGCCGGTTTCGATACCTTTTCATGTGAAGTTTAACCTTGGACATAGGGAGATCCCAGCCGCCCACGTACGTTTCTTTGCATATTCTGCAGGTGCAGTTGGGAGTACAATGGAACGCCAGAGCGTGCGTACGCCGGCGGCTGGGGGTCCCTGGCACTAAATCTAGAACACACAACACGCGGATATGCGTGTCGTCTTTAGGCGATGCCAAAGCGGCACGTAAAAAAAAACAAAACTGGACAAACTGCCGTGGTATTCCATTCGTTTGCTAGCTCTCGCGGTGTAAGACACACACTTTTTTCTTATTTTCTTACTCTGTGCTCGCTCCCAAGCAGTGTTCGTGTCACGCATAGGCATACGCAGGGTTCCCCTTCAGGAGGGGCGAAGGTTCGTCGCAGTGCCACCCCTCCCTCTTATGTCAATGCATGGGGCTGACTTGGCGCTCCCCCCCAGTCGCAGCCTCTGTTATATCAATGTGCAGACCTGACTGCGCCCCCCTGCCCCCCGTCGTGAGAGAGAAGACCCGAGAAGTTTGTCCGGCGACGTCAACGCTTCTCTGCCGGAAAAAGCGTACAGCCTCCGCTCCCTTTGGTTCCCGCGTATACTTGTGAAGCGCGCGCTGCACGTGAAACAGCCCTCGTTCCCCCATGTCAACGCGACAAAGAGGAGGGAATCATAGCTGTGTCGTCAACTGTGACAATGGCCATGTAAACACGAAGGGGTCGACTTCAACATTCCCAAACAGAAAAAGCAGGCGACAAGCATGGATCGCAACAGTGCGCCGAGACAAGTAAATTTTTTTTATAAAAATGAGCACGTGCACGATGCATTTAACCTGACAGGAGTTTATTCCTGCGTCACCACTCCTCTAAGCTTTCGAGTTTCATGGAGATACATATCTGCATCTTAAAAGCGCAAATTGCCATATTACTTTCAACTTTCATCTTTTCAGCAAAAAATCTTTTCAAAAAATTGCGAAGACATGTTTATGCTGCTACTGTTATTCGATATTGTAGTAGTTGAAGTTGTGTACACATGTGGTATTTGTGATGTGTGATTATATATTTTTTGTATCTAAGCAGCGCCGATGGAAGAATGTGGTTGCCAAAAGCTTCGACAATGATTTGTAGCAGCCATTTTGTGGAAAACCGCAAAGTGACTCAAGCGAGCACACTTCTTATGTACTGACGATAGTTCCAGCGGCTTACAGGAAACGGGCATCTCACGCAGAAACGGCGCAGAGGTATGATAAGCAGCGAAGCGCATAACTGACTATTGACCCGAAAGAGAATGCATTTTAAAGCATTCTCTTTAGACTGTTGATTCCAAAATTTACGCTCAGCGAAAATTTGTTCCGCGCACGTGCAATTATCAAGTAAATCTAGAATAAAAGGGTATATATATTTATCATAAACGTGACCCCTTCATACCGCCACGTTTTAAGGGTAAGATTGGAACGCGGTTAGTAACAAGGACATTTGTCTATGCAACAAGCGCGCCCGCCCTGTCTATGTGTTTTCTTCATTTGCAGTATGGTTGTGATTTTGGCGCGAAATTGACTATTTAATTGAGACATCTACCAACTAGCCTAACAACGAGTACAACAAGCGCATTGCTCTTTGGATACCTTTCATTAAATGTAATAATGATTCAAGCAACGGACTACGCACAATGTTTGATAAATAAATTTCCATACATAGCTATCTCCGTGCAGTTCTCGTATGACATATTTCTGTGTACACCAGGTGGTCGCAATCGCTAGTTTTTTTTTTAATGAGGCATTTTGCCATCGCACATGTTTTTATAGAGTTTGATTATGGCGTTGTCAGCTACCACTTGCTCCGCATCTGCTACATGGCTGAGCAGATCGCAGACCCTTCACCAAATTGCTGCCACGAAAAAAATCTTAAATTGCGGCGATCTTAAACGCGACAAAAGCGTGTACATCCTAACCGCGCGCGAGGCGAAACTCTCAAAAACACGTGCAGAACGCGTGTAGCGTGGGAGCAAAGGAACAGGTTTTTTTAAAGACAGGTTGAAGGGAACATCGGAGAGGTCAACATTCTTGTAACGAGTTTTGCCCCCCCATTCAACGATGATGATGATGGTCTGATGATGATCTCTGTGGTCTTCCCCTTTATACCGGGGGGGGGGGGGGCACCTTTTAGTGTACTGACCGGAACGAGAAAAAGAAAGGAAAGAAAAATCACGCCAGGTCCATGAACATCACAATTGTTCACTGTCTCCTTGACCACCACTGTAGAAGCCTTGCTTTGGTTATTGCTGTCGCTGCCAGGGGGTGCACGTTGGTATCGCGGCTGTCGCCTCCTGGTGCGCCGCAGTCTTTCACAAAGCCGAGTGCCTCCGGTAGTGTGGCGCCATCTGTCTGACGGGGACACAGGCATTCGCAGTGAAGCACCAGGTGTTCAATGTTCTCCTCGTCTTTCCCGCATGTCTTGCACTGCACAGTGCCGTCGGCCAACGACGGGTCGAAGTGACGGCGATACACCTGAGTACGGAGCGCTCCAGCACGGGCCTCAAACAGAAGCGCACTGCCGACATTATTGTCGTATAATCGTTCGGCGGAGATGGTGGTCTTGTGAGCTCTATATAGGGCCAGGCTGGGTTTCTTCTCCATAGCCGCCTGCCACATCGACGTCTCAGCTTCCTGCACTCTATTCCGTACTCCTACTGCCCATTTCTTCTCACTGTCCTCCTGGACAGGGTCAGTAAAAAGGGAGTACTTGCGGCACAGATTGTGGAGACGCCTGCGCCATGGTGTGTTCATGCCCTTGATAGCTGTGTATCTAAATACACGACGGGCCCACCACTGGTCGTTCATGAGGCGAAGACGTCCTTCGTAGGCCACCTTGCTCCTTCCCTCGCGTGCCTCGTAACTTGACCATCCGAGGTCGCCCTGTATAGCTTCGACAGCCACACGTCAATGACACGCCAGCGCCAGTCGCCCGACCTCACGTTGACCTCTTTCCAACCACTGGCGTGTTGCTGCAGACAGGCAGATGACGGCGTTGGCGAATGTCAGCACTGGCACATGTACTGCCTTCCACAGTTCGTGCACCAGTACAAACCGGTTGCACCCCCACAGACTACACCGTCGCAGCACGTTGGCGGCCCTCACAGAAGCCTGTCGAACGTGCTCCTCTTGCTTGTCATAGATATCTGCGGAGGTGCAAAGGTTGACACCGAGATACCGGTACTGGTTTGATACCGGAATGCTTCCTCCGTCAGGAAGCTGCACATCAATGGTCTCCACGCCTGAAAACTGCAATATGGCCGATTTTTTTGGCATTGAAGTGAAGGCCCAGACTCTTCAGGTGGTCGGCCGCCAGTGTTACCAACCTCTGAAGGCCACTGCTGTGCTCAGCCAGTAATACTAGATCATCCGCGAACACCAAGCCGGGCAGCGTCCATGTCTGCGCCACCCCACCAATCATGAGGCGGAACGCGAAGCCAACTCCCGATTCCACGAGTGCCTGATCGAGTCCCGCCACATATAGCATGTATAGCAGCGGAGACAAAGGGCAGCCCTGCCTGAGTCCTCTTGTCACTCTCACAGGCTGTGTTCTGGTGCCTCTGAAGCATGCTACCACCAAGCTATCTGCATAGAGCCGCCGGAGAAAGTCTGTCCACACGCTCGGCATTTGTCGTTGGTCTAACTGGTGGAAAAACTCCTCGTGTGGCACACTATCATAAGCCTTGGTGACATCCAGAAAGCATCCAAGCAGACCTCTGGTTTCTCTCCGTGCCACCTCGATGGTCTGGGTGAGTACGAAAAGATTGTCTTCCAAGCGTCGGTTCCGTCAGAAGCCATTCTGGAGTTCCGACAGTATGCCCCTCTTCTCCGCCCAGCCGCTCATCCACACCTTCAAGACTTGAGCGAAGAGTCTATACAGGACGCTCGTCACCGTAATTGGTCTATAGTCGCCCAGCAGTCCAGCGTCACCTCCTCTCTTGCACACGAGGCTTACTCGGCCGCATTGCCAGTCCGATGGGATTGGGCCGTTCTTGAGGATGGTATTGAAAATTCCCGCGAGGTGTTCTCGAGCAGACTTCCCCAAGCATTTCACAAGGCCCGCCGGTATGCCGTCCAGTCCGGTAGCAGTGCTTGCACTGATACATGGGAGTGCACGCTCAAGAGCGATCCTCGTTATCTGCCAATGGTTCTGTTCACTTGGCTGGTGATGCTCATCCGGGTCGCCGTTTACTGCTGAGGTCGATTCGTCATGTGTGGGATTGAAGAGCTCTTGCATGTGGGTCGTGAGGTGCGCTGCGAGGTCGGTGACCGGTAGGTTACTAGAGTGGTGTCGAATTTCAGGTGCCGGAGTTTGGCGATCTAACGAAGACACATATTTCCAAAATTTGCACCGTTACGCCCTGCTTCTGTGGTAGCTCGCAATTGTTTGCTATTGTACTGAGCTATTTTGCTTTGTACGAGGATCCGCATCTCTCTTTTGAGGCGGAGGTATTCCTCCCAGGTACTCATGCACTCCTCTCCGGGTGATGTCTTAACAGCCGCTCTATGTAGGCGATTCGCCGTTCGTCTTGCAATAAGGACCCGTTGTACTTCTTCGTCCCACCAACCTTTGCGCCTTAGGCCACCGCGGGAATTTACGTGAATTTCGTGCTTCTTCATGATGCGTCTCAGTTCGAGCACAAATTGATCATATGTTGGTGGTTCCGTCGGTTGAAAGTTCTGCTCGAATGCTTCGCGACTGCCGCATACTCCAACTGCGGGAGGTGCCTCTCAGCTGCGTTGCGATGTTCCTTCGCAATGGTTCGCCAGAATGATCGAGAAAAGCTCAACTTGATTCGGTTGTGGTCACTTCCTATGCTGAATTCACCTTTTTTATCGATGTTCATGTGGGTGAGACGTCGTGCTAAAGCAGGTGTCGCAAGCACGTAATCAATACAGCTGCGACTGTTCCTGGCGCTCCAGGTGTACTGTCCTTCACATTCTGGGCGAAGATTTAGCACATCTAAGGCGAGTGTACGTGCCAGTGCCAGTAGTAGTTCCCCATTGGTATCTTGGAAGCCATCCAGAGCTTGGAGGTGCCCATTGAAATCGCCCATAATGAGAACCTCTCGCTGGTTTGCCCATCTTGCCACGTCTTCCCTGATGCACTGCGCCATTCTTGAGTTTCCGGCATCAGCTCCAGCAGATACGGCAAAGTAGGCCACCCCTACCAGGACTGCCAGCCCTTGCAGGTAGCCCTCAACCCACATATGCTCAACACACGGTGGACGATTGGGCGAGTTGGTGATTCATGATCGACGTATGTAACTGCGCGGTAGTAAACACGGACGACAAGAAGATTCGGACAAGGAGGGAGGCTTCGCGGTCCTCAACAAAGACTTGTACCTGAAGAAAGCTGTAAGTGCGGTCACATCCGTCTTCCAAAAGTGCAGTGGTATTGACCTGGTTAAAGTCAAATCTAAGGCGAAAAAACTGTGCACGCAGCTTAACCTGTCTGAAATAGCAAAAAAGATAGAAAAAAGTGAGAAGTTGGCCCTAGAGATGTTTTTTTCGGCAAAGACACACAAAGCCGACGTGCCATTTCGTGTCATTGTTACAGAGAAGGGCTCTTGGCAAAACGCCTTAGGGATGTTTTTGCAGAAAAAGTTGAAACTTTTAGAGATTAATGATCCCTTTCTAGTCAGGAATTCAAGGGAGGTCACTGAATTCTTCAAAGAGTATTCTAACTACACTTTGAGTGCTTTTTCCATAGATATCAAAGATTTATATTATTCTCTCCCTCGTGACGCTTTGTATTCATGCATAGAAGAATGTGTTGATCTAATGGGCCACGTAACGTTCCAGAATGCAGCTGGTGTCAGTGTTAGCAGTTTTCTTGACCTGCTAGCTACCTATCTGACCTCTACCTTTGTAGAATGGAACGGTGATGTTTATCAAAATAATGGCGTTTCAATAGGATCTTCGATTGCACCGATTCTGAGTGATTTGTTGCTTGCGAAGTTCGACAGGAACTTGAAAGAGCGGCTGAGTTGCCAGGAAGTTGTGAGAATTTTCAGGTTCGTCGACGACTATCTGGTGGTTTTTAAGTGTGAATCTGCTAGAGTAATGGGGTTGTCATCTGATGTAATTGAAGTTTTTAGTGACTGCTTGAGTCCACTCGTACTGACCCATGAACTCCCAGTGAACAACTCGATTCGCTTCCTAGACATGAGACTTTTGTTCAGCGTGAATCACGCATGCTGGATGTATGAGCCTCGCGCTATGAAACCGCTTTTGCCTTTTAAATCAGCGCATAGCAAATTGGTTAAGAGAGGCATAGTGAACACCTGCTTCACTAATGCCCTGGACAGATCATGTTTCCATATGATGGAAACAAGCTTCCAAAATCAAGTTGAGCGTCTGAAAGAAGCTGGCTACCCGGATTCGCTTCTCATTTCTGTGGCAGAAACAATAAAAAAGAAGAAAAAGCCCAGAAGCAGAGAGAGCACTAATGACAGAGACAAAAGCAAACGTGACAAAGTCGCGGTAATCCCTTACAAGCACCAGCTATCTCACAAGATAAAAAAGCTCGGTCAGCGCATGGGCGTAAAGGTCGTTTTTTCGGCACCTTACAAGCTCTCTCAGCTAGCCAAAATGACATGTGTAAACAATAGGCCCAAACAAGCTTGCACTGTCAGGCATAAAACCCAGTTTGTCAGATGTGACATGAATGTAGTATATAGAATTCCGCTATCTTGTGGTGCGTGTTACATCGGGCAGACTGGGAGATGCCTAAATGAGCGCCTGCGCGAGCACGCACGCAATGTGCGCACTGGCAATGAGGGTTTTTTAGCTCAGCACATCAGTAGGTGTGGCTGCCTTGCGCAGTTCGAAAGCACGGTAGTAATGTTCAGGCACAAAGACGATCATACCCGTATGATCGTCGAAGCGGAAAAAATGGCACGGGGACCAGAACACTGCGTCAGCAAACCGTCGTTAGCTCTTTTAGATAAAGAGCTACGGTATCTGGCAAGTGGCGCACATGGTCCTTGAATCTGCTTTTGTCAAACGTTCACGTTTTGTCGATTGTTAAGTGCTAAGTCATCAGTTTTTGTTGATTTTCGTGTTTTCTGTTTCTGTTTCAGTCATATATATGTGGTTTGTGAAAAATAAACCTTCAGTTGATAGCTGTGCTTGTCCTTGTATCTTCTTGTCGTCCGTGTTTACTACCGCGCAGTTACATACGTCGATCAACACACGGGCTGTCCAGTTTCTTCCAAGCTGACCTAGTTTTCCACAGGAAACCTATTCCTCCCCCTTTCCTCGATTCACCTGAACGGTTCAAGCCAGCCCACTGCCAACTTTTATGTACTGGTGGCTCTTCCATGACTCGAAGGTGTGTTTCAGCCACGGCATATATATCTATATCTTCGTCACCCATCATCTGATATAGTTCTTCCCATTTGCTCGCCGTTCGAGCACCATGTAGGTTAAGGAAGCCTACATGTATGTCCTCGTTCTTCTTGCGGCTACGGCGACGGCGGGTCGACTTTTTCTTTACGTCCTGTGCCAGGAGCGCTTCTGCCTCCTCTGTGGATTGGCCATTTGTAGGATTGTCTGTCCCAGGGCAGTCATCATGGAGATAGTTGGTTTCACCCTCCATGCCCTGTGCTTGTAGTTGCCCGGCGGGCGAAGCCCTAAAAAAGCACATAGTCTGCGTCCCAATCGTTGTCCTAGTTGCTCGGCGACGTATTCACTGTAGGAAGTTCCATTCATCTTATCCTGGAGAGCCTTTGTGACACTGACGAACTCCACGCGCGTTCTAATGTCTGAGCAAATTTGACGTAGGTTTTGATTCTGCAACTCGCACTTTATCCGCATGGTATCGTCTTTGTGTCCTACTTCTGGGACGCTGTACACCACGAAAAAGTGGCCTTTGGCTCTTGCCTTCCAGAAAGTTATTTGGGACTTGATCTTCTCAGTTGAATCGTGTGGAGATGTGTCGTCTTGGATGTCGCTGAGACCGGCGTGCAGAACCACGATGGCCTCTGTTGAATCCCAGACGTCCGTCGCAGTCTCAATGGCTTCCATTGTTTCCACAAGCGTGGCATCTTTTTTCGTACGGCAGTGTACACCTCTGTGCCAAGCACTGGCTTGGAGGACTGCACGTTTGAGTCTACGTGCATTGCCATCCCCGTAGACGAATGCGCCCGGGAGTCCTGCTGGCCGTTCTGGGGGGCCGTTGGCTGTTTTCTTGCGCGAAGATGGTATGGAGGCCTGGCTATCCTCTGCCCTCTCCTTGCGCTGTCGCTTCTGAGCCCGCTTGCTGCGTTTGACCTGCCATCCTACGGCCTCCGCGGGAGACCCACCCACTAGCTCTTGATCGCTGTTGGGCTTGTTCTGGGATTGGTCTATCACTCTGCCAGCATAGACGGCCGCGGCTTTGACCGCATTCCTGTCATCGTCACCCAGTAGCTCTTGATCACTGTTGGGCTTGTTCTGGGATTGAACCATCCCTTTAACGTTCAGTCTACATTGGGTTGTCTCAGTATGTCACAGAAAAGGTCTATTGCCGACTTTTTTTCGCCTTCGAGCAAGCGCACCAAGCAAAAAGCCGTCTCCCCCTAGCTTTTTGCTTCCCAGCAGAAGATTCGGAGACGCTTCAGGAACAAGAAAATGCTCAGTGCTTTGTTTCAATTCCGCTTGAAGAGACTGTGCGTAGCACCGCGTCTGACGATGCTTGCCCGTCCTCGTCAGGGCACATGGACCGCGAATGTGATGACCTTTCCGCATCGTGTGCAGCAAGACATCAACCTGATTCTGCGACAGAATTCACCGCCTCTGATGTGGATGTCGACCACGCAGGCCAGTTGGACATTTCGAAATTCAAGACAGAGCAACCCACACAGCCAATACTGAACCCATTTCCATCTAAGAAGTACGGCAAATTGAGCAGGAGCTTCAACTCAAACTGGTACCGCCTATCTCCTTGGTTGGAGTACAGCGCGCAGGCTGACGCAGCCTTCTGTTACCCTTGCAGAATGTTTTCAACTGGTGACAATGAGAAATCTGCATTTGTCAATGCTGGATACAGTAATTGGAAAAATGCCCTAGAAAGAGACGGTGGCTTCAGGAAGCACGAAAACTCACTCGTGCATAAGACTTGCCAGGCATCGTGGGTTTCCTTCACGTAGATGAAGGCGGGAGGACAAAGCAGGTCGGTTGCAACACATCTCAGCGACGCGCACTCCAGGGAGGTGCAGGAAAATCGCCTCTATATAGCAAGAGTTGCCGATATATTGCGATTTACTGCCGTTCAGGGAATCTCTCAGAGGGGCCACGATGAAAGTGCCAGAAGTGAAAACAAAGGAAACTTCGTTGAGCTCTTGCACTTGTTTGCTAAATATGACGACATTATAGGAAAGAAACTGAATGGTGGATTCGAAGTACGTTCATCACTCGATACAAGACCAGATCCTCGAAATTCTCAGCCACATCACATTAACAAGTATAAAGGAAGATATGAAAAGCTCCCAGTGCTTTGCACTTATCGTCGATGAAACCAAGGATCTAAGTAAGACGGAACAGTTGTCAGTGGTAGTAAGGTACTACCACAATGGGGCTGTTTTTGAGAGGTTCCTTCGATTCCGCAACGCTGAGCAATTGGATGCTAAGTCGCTCCTGAACTACGTCAAGGAAACGCTGAATCGCTGCGGCATTGATTCTCAACTGTGCATTGCTCAAACATACGATGGTGCAAGTGTCATGAGTGGTACGTCACGAGGCGTCCAGGCACTATGCAGGAAGTGCCGCAGGCAGTGTACGTACACTGCATGAACCACCGTCTCAATCTTGTCATCGTGGATGTCTGCAAGGCGATACAACCGGTGAGGGATTTTTTCTCTTTTGGAAAGCCTTTATGTATTCCTAAGTGGATCTGCAGTTCACTCCCTGTATGTAGATGTTCAAAAAAGGTTGTCTTTGCCTGTGACAGAGCTGCAGCGTCTCAGGGATACACGATGGGCCTGGCAGATAACGGCTTGCACAGCAGCCATGAAAAGCTTTCCTACCATTCTTGTATGCCTCAGCGAAGTCATCGCTACAAACAGCAGGCGGGCAACGGAAGCCGGGGGTCTGCTGGAGCAAATGAACTTCTCTTTTCTTTTCTGTTTAAGGCTATTCACCAAGCTACTCAGCCGCCTTAAGGCTTTTTTCGGACATATTACAAAGTAAAGACTGCAACCTTAGTCAGGCATGCCTAATGGCGCACACTGTCATTGACGAGTTATCCGAAATCAGAAATTCGCAGAGCGCGTTTGACACTGTGTGGGAGCAAACCTGCACTATTTCTGAGGAGAACGGGGTCCCCCAAAGGGAAAAGCAGAGAACGAAGCGCCTTCCGCTCCATTTAGAGCAGTTTGTATTAAGTGAAGGACGGCCCGTTGAAGAAGAGTCTCCAGATTCAAAAGAAACTTTCAGAGTCAAAGTTTTTCTGTCCGTTTTGGACCACCTCATTGTGGAACTGACTAGGCGATTTGCGGAAAATAATGACATACTCTGCGGAGTCAGCGCCCTCCACCCTCAAAGTGGGAATTTTATGGACGTCTCCTTGCTCAAGCCTTTCGCTGAGCACTATGCATGCGACATCAACAGCGTTGAAGTTGAATGCAAGTTGGTAATTAAACTTCTTCAGCGCATCGAAGCCGAAAGGAAGTGCAAGATAGAAACATTGCTGCAATTGGTCACCGTATTGGAAGAGTATAAGTTAGCCTTTCACGAACTGCACAAGCTAAGTGTTATCGCCGTGACGATACCGTCATCATCATCTTCTTGCGAGCGCACATTTTCGTGCCTTCGAAGACTGAAGACTTATCTTCGCAGCAAAATGACTAACAACCGTCTGAGCGACCTAGCTGTGCTTGCGGTAGAGCGGTCTCTAGCCAATAAGATAGACCTTCAGCGTGTTGTTGACATGTTCGATGCTGCACACAATAATCGGCGTATACGTCTGCACTAGTATGCTGGTAAATGAAACTCTATAGTACCTTTGCGGCGCCTTCATGGGAAAAATGTTCGGGCACGGAAACCCGCTTCGCCATCGAATAATTCCGGCCGTTTTTCCTCGCTTTCAAACAAATTGCAAAAGGTGCCCCGCTTGTCTGAGGCCACGTCGGTGCCCCGCTTGTGTGGTGAACAGTGCCTAGTAGGAGAGCTGACACGTTTGTGAAAACTGGTGTACTGTTTAGTCAGATGTGAAATGACTTACCTGCCTATGCGTGATCCAGTTTTACAAATCTATGCCCTTCATTTGTTTATTCTTTTGCTACATTGCTTCTTTTTTCTTTTCCCATTTCCAACGTTTAGCAACACCAGCAGGTGCAAGAACAGCCTTTTAACATTTTGTAATCTGGCGCATCATTACGAAACTTGGAATTGATATGAACATTACTTAGTGGTGTTGGTTATCTCTGATGCTCTGAAATGACTCTTTCGAAGCTATATTGTGATCTAGTTAACACGTGTTATTTTGTTGCTGCTGGTTACCAAGCTTAATTTCTTTTATTTGGTACTGCATTTTGTATATAGGTTGTTTGACAAACTGTATCAATTTTCATTTTACTAGCAATACAACTGCTGTGTAAACATGCTAAATATTAAGTTGTATCCTACTGCGTTGCTCGAATATCTTACTTACACTGGTGTGTTTAGAACCTGGGCCTTTAGCCCAGCCAAACGGTTTCAGCCACCGACTAATTGGTGTCCTCTTGTGTTTTCGGAAGATTGTGGTGAAAGATTGTGGTATTTCGTGACTAAGCAGCACTTGCGTGCAGCAAATGAAGCAGTTGCAGGTGAGCTAATAGATAGCTATCCTTGGCGAGATTGCAGTGAACTGCGCATAGCAGTAGATACAGCTACAGTGTACTAGACAGCAAAGACAGCGAAGCAGCATAGCGGCGTCAAACCGGTCGACGCTGATGACGTAGCTGACGTTGTGACACGCAGGCTTGACAAGTTCTAGGAGGCGTTGCTTCGGCTCGACTTCTCCCAGAGGCTTGGCTGGCTACCTCCGACTACATCACAGCTGCGCCCATTTTTTCAAGTTGCTATCGTTCTGGTAATATTATCAAGGAAGCTATAGATCAGCTGTTTTTCGCCCAGCTAATCCCATTCTAACCCGTATAAAGCTAGCGCCTAGGTGATTTCTTTTGTAAGAGTGTAAGAGTTGATTTAGATCAAGAGAAAATCTTTCAGATAATATATTACGTTGAACTCACCTAAGCAGAACAATACGCATGTTTATGGACGTGTTGAGCTACTGAACGAAGCGTAGGTGACATGTAACAGGACATATCGTAGACTTCCATCGAAGAAGTTGGGCGTTTATAAAAGAAGAAAAGGGGAAGAGAGTAAGACAGTGAAAATACAACGCATAAGCTCCCCACTTGCTTGCCCCCTTGGAGGAACTCACTTTTCGTGGTTGCCCCCCCCCCCCCCCCCCCAGTAAAAACATCCTGGCGCCGCTCCTGCAAACCAGCGTTCGCAATGCTGGCGCGCGAGTCCGCAAACACAAACATAGCAGCGGCGCTTATGCGGGAAAGCCGGCGAAGCAGCCAGGCGCCCCGCCGATGCCATACCGTGTCGGCTTGCCGACGGCGTCGCTAGGCTTACGACGAGTACGGCTAAACGACCACCGGCGATCGCAACATGCGGCTCGCGTGAAATTTTCGTCGTCGTTATTTTATTGTCACAAATGAACAATAGGTAAGTGTCCCATGTTCACGGTGTCTTGCCGGGTGATGTAGATATTTGTATACTTACAGCGACGAGACCGTTCGCAGGCAAGGTTCTTTCACCGTGCTAGTAAGTCGCTCCCTGTGTACCACCGGCCGCACGATTAGTCGTATCCGCGATCGCCTACACGCTGGATTTTTGATAACGATTGTCGCATGGAGAAAAAGACATAAGTTTGTCTGAGCTACATTTTCTGTGAATTTGTACGTGACGTTTCCTTCGCTTGTGCCGGCAATGCACTCACACCGGCAGCCAGCTTGGTATACCGATGACGTACGAAGCCTACTTTTCCTATATATCGCTTTGAAGTTGTGGTCACTGTGTGGGTACACGACCGCTGATGAACAGCTTACTTTAATTAGCGTTGTCAGTGTTCATCGTAGTTCGAACTAATTCAGCACATTGAAGCGAGTTATCCGCCTTGCCCGTGTTCGGCAATTTTCACTTGGTTTCGGCCCGCCCGTGCCGGCATGGTGAAAACGCGAGGGCGCTTGTTGTGTGCACTGACTGCATGTTGTACTACTTGCCTGTCATAACGTCTTCTATTCGTTTCATATTGCTTCGCTTTCACAGTGGCGTATAGCCTATATAACTTGTTTTCATGATCGCCGACCACGCCGAGCATTGCAGTGCAGCATCGACAGGAGGCGATCGCGGCGCAGTTGCCCTCCCCGTTGGTCCCTTCATTGCCGGGCGTTTGCGCAAGACACGCACTGTCACGCATTTAGTCCCTGTTGGACGAACCGTTCGTCCGTTGGTTTAACGACTGCAGTTAGTCTAACTTTGCCGAATTTCGGCTTGGAGTGTACCTTGCATTTGACGCTTCTGCATGTGCGAAAGAACCGACAACTCGAATCAGTCATGTACGCAAGGCTGTTGCAAAACTCCGATGCGATTCTCCTTGGCCATGCATGGTTCCTGGACCACAAAACACTGTATTCATCATCATGGATGTTGCATATGCTTCAGACAGGTTTTTCACTTCAAGTAGTGTATTCACATGGCAAGAACAGTGGCATGAAAGCAGTCGTGAACAAAACTCAGAAAAGTATGCAGCAGCGGCCAGGTTGGTGTAATGTTGGGATGATGTAACTAAATTGAAATAAATGGCACAGTTGCTGCTGGTACAGTACTTGAAGTTTGAAATGTAAAAGTTCCCAAGTTAATGCTCACACTTTAGTTTCCAGCATCTACAGCTTGAGCCATATCAGCGCAATTTTCATTCTGAGACTTGCATTGCAGCAAACATTATCTTTCGTGGCCAGATTTGCTGCAACATGATACGGTTGTCCCGAGCGATTCCTCATAAAAATCGTTGCACTAAATAAAGTGATACCGTGTTTCAATCTGGGAGTACTGTGCAGGCAGCACCTGCATGCCTAAATTTTGACACACATTGTCAGCGTTGACGAAAGTACCTAGAATGCAAATAATCTTAGTATTAGATTGATTAAATGTGTGTGCTTGTGCTGAATAACAGGATCTTGATTTTGGAATATGGCATGCCTATTTAAACATAATCTAATTAGCATTATCGCAGACAAACAAGATAAAGTATGCTGTTCAGTTTCGTTCCTCTCTGTAACCTTAGTGTGGCTCTTTTTAGTCTGCATGTACTCTAAAATTGAATTTAACGACCTAGTCCCCATCAATTTGACTAATGTATGAATTTCGTACAGCAAACTTATTTGGTTTGTCTCCAGCTAGAGTGTGTGACAGTTTATGGGTCTCTTAGTATCAACAGCATCAGCCCGACTACATTTGCAGGACAAAGGCCTTTTCCATGTTCCGCCAGTCAACTCAGCCCTGTGCTTGTTGCTGTCACTTTATACCCGCAAATTTTATAATCTCCTAGTATAGCAAGTTTCTATTCCTGCCGCATTTTTTCGTCAAGATGGCCACTTTGTTCTGTTCTCTACCTCGTTGTGACCATACGCTGCCACCTGTTGGGCTCTTTCAGGTATCCTCTCAAGCTCTTTTCTCCGTCCATATGGGTGGCTAATGCCATTTTCCATCGGCTGACCGCAAACTGCACCACCAAACCGCTTGTTCGACCTACAGTTCCGCGGCAAAAGCGGTCAGCCACCCGAGAGCTCCACAAGAAGTCGGCATCACTACGTACGTCGCCACGGACATCACGCCCGAGGACCGCTGCCACGCCCAGCTGATGGATTCACCTGGCAACTCTGCGGCCTTCCTGGCATTTCCCCGCACAAAGCGGTAGTCTGAAAGTCGCATTCGTAAACCGCCACGCCGTTCACGAATGCGTTGACTTCGCTCCGCAACATTGACGCAACGCTTGCCACAGCCACGAGGTCTGGGGTGCTGCATGGTTGAGGTGGCTGCCACAATCTGTGGGCATCATGTGACTGGATGGGTGTCGCCCCTCTTGAGACTGTGCGACATGCCCGCTTTGTTCAAGGGCACCTTAGTTTTTAACAGGTTTTTAATTAATTGACTCGTCATTTGAGGCATGTCAGCCTTGAAATGTGCCCTCGACTGCCACAGACAAATATTCTTTTTTTAGTTAAGCAGGGCGGTTCAGGGCGCTCTTCGTAAGTAAGGTCTCGGCTGTCGCTGCTACTTTGCGACAATGAAACAGAGACATCAAATCACTGCTGCAAGCAGCCACATGCGCACAATATACAGGACACTGTAGAGATTATGTTCCTTGATTCCTTTTGAACAAGGGATCTTTTATGAACTACGGTTGCAGAAATAAAAGTGCACGTTTTATTGTTTTCAGTTTAGAGTGCTAGTCTCTTTCATTTTCAACATCGGCCGTAACCTCCACATAAAATTCTATCTTTTGAAGCCTGTAGTGAACTGTTCCTTAATGCCATGATGTTATGCAAGTCTAATAAAAAGGAATTTGTAAGTTAAAGCAACTCTTGCAGTGACACCACAGGCAGGTAGATGGTCTTCTCAAGAAATTTCGGCCCAACTAATGCCACTATCACCTGTTTGTTCAACAAGCAAGAAGCAGTAGACGTCGATGTTGCAAACACTGGGTCTACTGCACATGAACCTTGAAAGCAGCTTTAGTTGGCATATCGGCTGTTCTTACCTGTGGCTGCCAAACCTTGCAGTAACCTGATGCTTAAGCCTGTTTGCACACACGGCTATCTTGAGGTACTGCGGTGTTGATGACAGTTTTCGATCACACCTTTCCCACTTGCTTCTACATTTTTTGGCTAACATTGGCGAGCTGAGCGAGCGTTCAGTAAAATTGCAACTGCTGAAACGCGGATAGAGGTTTAATCAGTTTTGGCTGAGCTAGCTTTAAGTATGGTATCGTGCAGTGTGGGACCAAAGCTTGTTTGACACGTGCCTGAGTTGTATCTGTCTTGTCTAGTTGTAACGCTTTGTCGTACATCATTGTGCAATCTAAGATTCTGATAGTATGCATCGCCACCGAGCCCTTCTTGTGTGTGCAACTTTTAAAGGTTGTTGTTAGTTTGCAGCCCATTTACATTGCCTTCTCTTGATGCTGAAGAAGTAAACAACTTCGGCACCATTTGAATTGCGCCGCACTTCACCAGTTGGAAAGTGAGAGTGCATGAAAATCGCCGCTTGCAATGCCCGCAGAAATAAATGTCGGATCTCTTTTTCCCTGGCTGAACTGCTGGGTGGTGGCCTACAGGTGGGCTTTCTAACGTGGGCCTCGGTTTCTGGGTAGTTAGGCACCACCTGAACAAGTTCGTAAAGTTCAGGTGAATTGACTGATTCTTGGCCTAAGGAGACACCATTGTGTTCCGTTGCAACCTTGTTGCTCGATGATCCAGGAAATCGGGCTGTTGGAGCCGTGGTACGTAATGACACTTGAGTTGTGAAAGTTTTGTAAGTGCCCGTTTCGAAAAGACCTAAAGTTCGCCGGTTAACTTGTCTTGTTTTTCGCACGTCGCTGCTCGTCAGACGAGAGATATGAGCAAGAGAAAGGAAATTGTGCACCAAACAGTGGAACCAGAAATCATTGGATCATGCGACATTGCCTTCTAGAGAGAGTTCTTTGATGTGGGAACTTGTTTTATTCCGCCTATTATAATTACGGTCAATGCAACATTAAAGCAATACAGGCAGCCTGTAACGAAATTTGTAACAAGACAGTTCCCATTCATTGGCACACTTTGCCGGGCAAAGCGACACATAGTTTAAAAACATGTACAGAAAGTTCAGAAAAAAACAACACTCTTACGACTACTGAAGGAAAATGTGCTCACAGACGTGCAGCTTGCAGAGAAAATGTTACAAAAGACATTGTTGCAAGTCGCCTGTCGCAACAGTGCATGTGCTTATAAAATTAACAGAACTGTTATGGCAGAACACACTGGTCTTGGCATAGAAATTGAGAGGCGATGTCAGTGCTACAGCTCTCTATACACTAATCTGCCACGTGCCGATCACTGGTTATGATGATGTTTGAAGTTTTGTGGCGCAAGGGCCGTTTCACGGCCAAAGAGCGCCAGTTCATGTTACTAAGAATATGGGCAATGATTGTGATAAGCGGCTATATAAAGGCCATAAAATTCCTCGTGGTAAGGCGGGTAAAAACATACAAGTAATAAAATCATGACCATGCCCTGAAAGGTGTGTGTGGTGAGGATAGATGACAAGAGTTGGTGATTATAAAAAGCGATGGTGGATATGAATGGCATTAGCACAAGTGCCTCACTCGTTCATACCCTTGCGTCCAAGGGCCGTGAGGCAAGTGCTTTCTTGTGTAACCGCCGCAGCAAAAACCTCTCGAGAGAGGTCGTGCTACGGAATGCCCGGGTGTATGATATGAAAATTATTGATTTCTTTTAAAAACGCTAACAACGATTTATGACTAAAAAGCGGTTCCCTACCGACGAACATTGCAGGGTGTAAAGGTATATGCTGTCGGTAGGGTAATGGAAAATGTCGTTTTCTTAGAGTTTCTAAGTGTTTGCACTGGATTATTATGTGAAGGACTGTCAATGCCTCTCCACATCTGTCACACAATGGTGGATCACCACCGGACAAAAGATGCGTATGTGTCGTGTATGTGTGTCCTATCCCGAGTCTTGTTAGTGTTACCTCTGTTAGACGTGATTTTGATACTGGTGGCCAATGGCCAAGGTGTGGCTTGATAACGTGTAGTTTGTTTTGTGTGTGTGTATCCCACTTGCTCTGCCAGTAGTCCCTGAGTTTTCGTTTGAGAGACGGCTTAAGATCAAGGGCCGGGATTGATGTCGGTGTAATGGCGGTGCTTTCGTGGGCGGATGCAGCAAGCTGATCCGCCATCACGTTGCCTTGAATCTCACGGTGCCCTGGCACCCAGCACACAACAACATGTCTGTTGAGTGTGTGGAGGGTGCATAAAATGGAGTAAAGTGAAACTAGGACAGGGTTTTTTTGTTTTTTAAGACTGTGCAGAGCCGTTACCACACTGAGGGAGTCTGTATAAATTACTGCTTTTTGTATTTGTGATTGTTTGATGTGTTTAGCTGCCACAAGTATCGCGTAAGCTTCCGCTGTGAAGATACTTGTGCCTGGATGTAGAGGGCCAGCATCCGAAAAGGAAGGGCCAACAGCAGCGTAGGACACAGAGGAGTTAGACTTAGAGGCATCTGTAAAAAACTCAGGACGTGTGTATTTGTGTTGAAGTTCCAAGAAGTATGTTCGAATATGGGCAATAGGCGCATGTTTAGTAACTTCTAAAAAAGACACATCGCAATCTATAGTCTGCCACTGCCACGGTGGCGGGTATGCTACAGGAGCCATTAAACTGTGTTCGAGTGACACTCCAGTGTCCTCAGCTAGACCCTTCAGGCGAACTGAGAAGGGCTGCCTCATTGAAGGCCTGTTTTAAAAAAGAATGGAGCTCGACAAGTCATTAATAGTAGAGTATGATGGGTGCCTCTTGTCTGCTTTCACCTTAAGGAAATATACAAAGGACACGTAGGTTCTTTGCAGATGAAGCGACCACTCATTTGACTCAACGTAAAGGCTTTCTACGGGGCTGGTGCGAAAAGCACCCGTAGAAAGGCGGATGCCCGAATGGTGCACGGGATCCAGCATCTTCAAAGCACTTTGAGTCGCTGACTGATAAATAATGGCCCCATAATCTAAGCGGGTGCGAATAAGGCTTCTATACAGGTTCATGAGGCATTTCCTGTCACTACCCCACGTAGTACGTGACAACACTTTTATAACATTCATGGCTTTTAAACATTTTCTTTTTAAATATTTTATGTGGGGTACGAAGGTCAACTTGTTGTCCACGATTAAGCCTAAGAATTTATGCTCGGCTTTGACGGACAGACGTTGCCCGTTCAGTCGAATGTCAGGTTCCGAGTGCATGCCTCTCTTTCGAGAGAACAAGACACACGTGCTTTTTTGTGGGTTAAGCCGAAATCCGTTTTCATCTGCCCATTTGGAGACCTTATTTAAACCCAGCTGAACCTGCCGCTCACACATGGCCAAGTTGCATGACTTGAAGCCAAGCTGAGCGTCGTCGACATATGTACAATAGAACATATTGCGGGGAATGGACAAGTGCAAAGAATTCATTTTAATAATAAAAAGTGTGCAACTAAGCACACCACCTTGTGACACGCCTGTTTCCTGGATAAATGTTTGAGAGAGCACACTGCCCAGACGGACACGGAATGTCCGGTTTGACAGGTAACTTTCGATTATATGAAACATTCTTCCGTGCACGCCAAGGTGTGACAGGTCTCTTAGAATTCCGAAACGCCATGTTGTATCATAAGCCTTTTCGATATCGAGGAACACAGAGAGAAAATATTGTTTATGAACGAAGGCGTCTCTGATCTGTGCCTCGATACGAACAAGGTGGTCTGTGGTGGATCTACTTTCTCGAAACCCGCACTGAAATGGGTCGAGCAAATTATTTGTTTCAAGAAAGTGTACAAGTCGGCAGTTTATCAATTTTTTCGAAGACTTTGCACAAGCAGCTTGTAAGTGCTATAGGCCTATAACTCGAGGGTAAAGAAGGGTCCTTGCCCTCTTTCAAAATGGGAATAACAATAGCCTCTTTCCAGGCGGTAGGAATAGTGCCAGAAGACCAAATAGCATTGTACAAACAAAGTAGGGTTTTTCGGGTTTCGTTTGGTAGGTTTTTTAACATTTCATACATCACACGGTCAGAGCCTGGGGCAGAAGTACTGCAGGAGTTTAGAGATGTTCGGAGCTCAGCTAGACTGAAAGCTTGGTTATATGCCTCGTATCTAGTGGATTTGTGTTCGAGTTTCTGCTTTTCTATTCTTGTTCTGTATTTTTGGAAAGTGTCAGTATAGTGAGACGAGCTGGATACCTGTTCGAAGTGTGCACCGAGGAAGTTTGCCTGATCTTCCAAGGTATCACCCTGAGTGTTTACGAGTGGAAGTGCGTGTACTTGTTTTCCTGCTATCCTATATACTGACCATGTTCCATACTTTAGCCTCCTGTGTGTATGAATTAACCCCCGATAGAAACTTCTGCCAGCTTTCTCTTCTGGCCTGCCGACGCGTTCTCCTGCCTTGAGACTTTATTTTCTTGAAGGTTTCAAGATTTTCGGCTGTCGGTGAGTTACGAAGCAGCCTCCAAGCTCTGTTTTGCTGTTTGCGCGCGTTTCGGCATTCATCGTTCCACCATGGCACACATCGTTTTCCAGGGTGTCCATTTGTTTGTGGGATGCATTTTGTTGCAGCATCAATCAAAAACGTTGTGAAGTAGTTCACAGCAACATCAATGTTCAAAGTACAGATGTCATTCCAACCTAGACAAGCGATAGTATAAAACTGTTCCCAGTCGGCTCTGTTTATGAGCCACTTGGGAACGCGCGGTGGACACTCAGTTACTGTCGTTGTGCTCAAAACTATGGGGAAGTGGTCACTTCCGTACTGATTACTGACGACTTTCCACTGTAGTAGAGGCACAAGAGATGGAGATACTATGGTCAGGTCTATAGAGGAGTAGGTGTTATTAGCGAGGTTATAATAGGTTGGTTCTTTTCGATTTAGGAGACACGCGCTCGATGAGATAAGGAACTGTTCGATCAGCCGACCTCGCGCGTCATACCGAGAGTCCCCCCATAGCCTGCTATGCGCATTAAAGTCTCCAAGGAGAACATAAGGTTCCGGAAGTTGATCAATTAAAGAGTGTAAATCACGTTTTTGCAGCTGATAGCTAGGAGGAATGTAGATAGTGCAGATTGTGATCAGTTTATTAAAAAGAACCGCTCGAACAGCCACTGCCTCAAGGGATGTTTGTAGTTGTAAGTGTGTGCTTGCAGTTCCTTGTTTCACTATGATGGCAACACCTCCGGATGATGTCATGGCATCAACACGGTCCTTTCGGAAAATAACGTATTTACGAAGAAAATTCGTGTGTTTTGAATTAAGGTGTGTTTCTTGTACACACAGCACTTTTGGCGAGTGTTCATGTAAGAGTTCTTGGATGTCGTCAAGGTTCCTGAGGAGGCCCCTGACGTTCCATTGTATAATTTGAGTGTTCATGGTGAATGTAAAATAGTGCTGTGTGTACGAAAAGCGAGTGGCTGTTTAGACGGGGAATTTGAGTTCACTTAACAGGGCCGTCACCGGGCCCTGTTATTTGCTTTTTCGTTTTCTTGGCGCGCTCCAAGGAGCCACGCCGCTCTTTCGGCACCAAGGGTGCCGACGTATCCATTGCCTCCTCGGAGGCACTGGATGCCCGCACATGCGGGCTGTTAGTTCGGATTACGGGCCTCGCCTGGTGAGGGGAGGCCTTGAGACCCGAGGACTCTGGAGTCTCCGGTCTCTGTTTGGGAGTAGGCGGTGTCGCCTGGGCTACAGCCGCCTTGGGGGCAGGTGCCACAACCGTCGGCTCGGTATGCGCGGGCCGAAGGAGTGGCGAAGGCTGGTGCGGCGGTTCCCCCTGACGCGCCGCATCAGCGTATGTAGGTCCATAGAATGGAGCGACTCTTCGCCGTGCTTCCTTAAATGTTATGTTCTCCTTTACCTTTAATGTAATTATTTCTTTTTCTTTTTTCCAATATGTGCAGGAGCGTGAATATGCGGCATGGTTTCCTTCGCAGTTTGCACAGTGTGGCGGTTGTTTGCAGTTCTCAGACACGTGGCCTAGGACTCCACATTGTGCACAGGTCTGGCGACCACGACAGGTTTTAGAGCCATGGCCATACCTCTGGCATTGGAAGCAACGACGAGGGTTTGGTATATACGGCCTGATAGATGTCTTGGTGTACCCTGTTTGAATGGAATCTGGTAGTTTACTGGATGCAAACGTGAGTATTAAGTGTTTCGTCGGTATTTCCTTATTATCTCTTCTGATGATAATTCTCTGTACATTAGTGACGTTTTGGCTCTTCCACCCTTCCAAAAGTTCAGTTTCGGTGAGTTCAAGTAAGTCTGCATCAGATACCACTCCGCGAGTGGTGTTCATGGATCTGTGTGGTGTTACGGTGATCGGTACGTCACCAAACTTTGAGAGGCTGTCTAGCTTTACAAATTGTGCTTTGTCCCGAATTTTTAGGAGAAGATCTCCGCTAGCCATCTTCGTTACTTTGTATCCAGCCCCGAGAGTTTCAGTAAGACACCTGGCAACTACGAAAGGAGATACGGTCCTGGCTTGCTTTCCGGTTTTTTCACAGTGAATGACGTGGTAGTGGGGAAAAGTTTCTATTGGCTGGTTGAAGAAATTTATGTCGTCGGTGCGTACCCGCTTTAGGCCGGTACGATCAGACAGTTGAGGGAATGCTCCATGCATGCCGGTCTTATTTTTGTTCAGCAGCGTTGGCGGCCACCCACCACGGAGCCCAACAAGGGGACGCTGCAAGTTTGCAGGTGCTGAAAGCTTGCAGACGTCAGCCGTACAACACTGCCATAACCCAATGCGCCTAGACCAAGGTAGGCTATTTGCACAGGGTTAACCCTTGCCGCCAGGAAAATTGGAAGTAAACAGAAGAGAGAAGTAGACAGGAAAGCTAAAAAAGTAAGAAAGACGAAGATGTAGGGAGAGAGAGATAGGAAAAGGCGACTGCCGATTTCCCCTGGGTGGGTCAGCCCAGGGGTGCCGTCTACGTGAAGCCGGGGCCAAAGAGGTGTGTTGCCTCTGCTGGGGGGCCTTAAAGGTCCAATCACCCAGCGTCAGCTCAACCCCCAGGATCCCCTTTTCCCCGGGCACGGCAAAGCCACGCACGGCTAGGCGTGGGAGGGAGTAGAAACTCCCCCGTTAGCTCGGGTCCGTGGTGTCGCTACACACCAAACGCCTACTTGCGCAGGCGCCCCTGCGGGGCCGATCACTGGTTAAACCTCAACGAATAAAAGAGCAGCATTCTTCATAAAGACCGTTTGACATTGCACAAATGTAAGAAATGCTGTATGGCAACTCTAGCAGTTCACTTTAGAAGGCACACTACAGAAAAGTTCAATGTCATACCATGCATTTAATTGCACACCCTTTTGCAGACTGTCTGTTGGATATAATCCACAGATATCTGAAGTTCACCTTTTTCATGCAGGGCAGCAGACTTACACACCACACGCTTTATACATCTTGCCAATTCTGTGAAAAACGAGTCTTAGGAGTCAAATCTGTTTCTGTTTCGTAGAGCGAAGTACAATGCCACAAATTTATTCCTTTCATTATGTATGTCATAGTGGCTCTCCTATTAAGATATATTCAATCATTTTCGACACGTCAAAAGTCATGTTTAGATTAATTTCAGTGACTGAATTGCAGTACCTTAGCTGAAATGCCCATTGAAACAACGTCGCCAGAGTGCAGGAAGTATTTGTGCCAGTTTGAGCATTATCAGAGTTTTCTCACCTGCAGCTTTGACTAACGTAAACCAAATGTTCCAACACACTGCTGTGTCAGGAATGCACAGGCCTCATTTGAGTGTTCAAAGCACAGGACACTCTAGCCAGTATTTCCTGCAACTTTCGCATGCCGACTTGATATTCAATGTTACGAAAATCGCTGTTCCTCTGCTGCATGTTGGAGAAGTTTAATCAAGGGTGGAGTTTTCCGGCTTTCTCAAGACCCCTCATCACTGTTCGGTGTTGCTGGTCTCTGCATCAGGTGTGACGCTATGGAGCTGGTGTTTCATCTGCGGTTTCTGGCAAATTCACATTGGTCTCTCAGCATTCACATGTTGTAGTTGGGTTCCCATCACAAGTCTTTGGGCTCCTTCACCATTCGTCTACTTCAGCGCAAGTGGTCTTGCTCCTATTTCTATGGCTGGAAGGCTTATACATTCACCAGCGGAAGCTCTTTACAGGCCCGATGCACTGCACCACCGGACAATTGCCACTCTTGGGGCTTCTTTCACGACATCTGAAAGACAGTGCAACTCGTCCTTTTAATAAGATCGGCAACTCTACTGTTTTCGTAGTCCACAGACTGCGGTACGTCATATGCCCAGTACATTCTTGAGCCTTAGGGAAACGTTACGGACATTTACTCTGGTGGCAGCATGGTACGCAACCCAGTGGCCAGCGGTCACACAATTCACAGTGCCATACTTTCTGCAGCTTGTAATGCGTGTATGGGAACGCAACTTGTACTGCTTTTCAGCTACTGGGAGAAAAAAACCTGAAGCATTGGGTGCGTGCTTAGGCATTACGCTTGTACAAGCTTGTGATGTCAATGTTCAATATGCGTTAAACACTTTGACAGCTTTCTCAATGTGAGGTTTTTCATGCAGACCAATGGTTAGTGTAGTCTCGCTCATAGCTGGATAACTTGTGGTAAGAGAAAGGAGAGGTCCATTGGCGAAGTAGAGGTTTTTGTGTCAAAAGGGATATTATCGTGACACTTATTTTATTCCTGTGGCCTTGTCCCTGTGTGAGAATACAGCTCCTTGTAATTAGGCTAGTGAGTCCATTACTCCAAATGCAAGCAGTACAAAAAGAAAAGGCTCGTTGTACTGCATCCCAGGGTCCTCTGAACTCTGCTCTTTACATCCTAGTGTGGCTTGGCGATTATGCTGACATTGGCCTCTACACGCACTGTGCTCCTAGTTGCGAACTCTTTCCAGCATAAAGCAAGCAAGAATTTCACCATACATGTTCGTAGCTTTCACTGCTTCTTTTAGAAGCTGCTATTATACCAACAGTGTGTTTGCATTTCAGGAGAAGGTTCATTCTCTCTACAACGAAAGCTTGGAACGTGAGGGTGTACGAAAATTGCGTGCTGCAATGCCTGCAAAATGAAACCTCGGTAGTGAATGCTTGGGCCCACAAAGTGAGAATATATAATATACTACGTACACCCCGGATTCCTTCTGGAAGTAGGTCATCGAGCTTGCAAACGCTAAGAACAGTTTGTAATACTAATGAACACAAATAGCGCGTATGTCGTAGCTTTGACTCTCTTAGAAACAGCTTCTTTGCCCTTTGCACAGACCTTTGTCAGTTGTTATCATGTATTTGCTTGGAAAATCAGCTCAGTAATAACTGTTGGCCATTGTGGAGTGCCCCGTGCACTCTAGTGTAAAGAAAAAAGAACATTGGCATGTATTGTTCACTTGCAAGTGGTACCTAATGGAACTATAATTATTACTAACTAATTGCTGAGTCAACGTACATCGTTAAAAAAAATGACATGCAACTACAAACTGGCACACATAATAACTGTAAGGGGGATATTTATTCCCATGGAATATCGCCCCCATGGGTTTACACACAGGCGTTCCAAAGAGGCAAGGAGCCGCCAGTACACTCATTTACTGCCTTTTGTTTGTGTGTGCGTGAATTCAAAGACTACATTTTTACTTTGAACTTGTGGCACTTTACGTGTGACTTTGTGTTTTAACGCGCACTGCGAGTGATGTCATCTGTGCGTCGGAATGTACTTTGAACTTGATATGCTCGTTTGTATTGGTGCTGGTATTTAAATGCTGAGAGCCTGTGATCATGTAAATTGGTGTGTAAATATGATTTTTTTATTTGTCTCGATGGCGCATGACTTTCTTAAGTGAGATAGAATCAAATATATATATATATGTATACTGATGCACTTGGCTTACCTGTCTGGTAGAGGGGGATGGCCTCGATGCGAGTGTATAATGTGTGTGTGTTGTATATCATCTCCAAGGAGGGTGTCTAAAAGGTGCCATCTACTTGTTCTAATATGGCTGGTGTGTCGAATTTTCTTATAGTGCAATGTGCGGGTGTTTCAACCGTGTAAAGTGCAACGCCCTAGTCATTGCTGCCGTGCACTCAGCCATGTAAAAAGCACATTTTTTTGGAGTATTAATAAATACGCCAAAGCTTTATGCAAAAATCACTTTTCCTGTGTCTTGCGTTGTTATCAGCTCGTTACAGCAACTGATTATTGTGGCAACGCTGTCCATCACAGCTATCGTGCATAGGAAGAATGAAAACAAGGGTTGAAACTGCAATTAAATAACGACATTCTTCATTGTTGGCAGGTGTTCTAGCAGAGCAACACGTCAGTGCTCAAAACTGCTTCAGAAAGTGGCCCTGTAAAAGAGCAATGTCGAATGGACTCATTTTATCATTTATGCAAACATTGACATGGCAGAAGTGTGGAATTGCACAAGGCATTGCACCATGTGGATATTTATAATGAATGGGTGGCTCAAAGGGACACTAAGGCAAATATTAAATCGATGTTGATTGCTGAAATAGTTGTCCGGAAACCTCGTAGTGTTACCTTTGCGCCATAGAACTTATATTATTTTAAAATAAAACCAAGCTTTGGTGGTCCGCATCGTGCTAGCGCACTTCAAATCGCCCGCCTGAAGTGAACACTTTTACGTCAGTGTTGCGCCGTGCACAACGCTGCCCGGCTCTACTGCGCGGCCGCTGACACTAGTAGCAAAAGAGCGGAAGTAACGAGAGCAACAGCAGCAACAACGACCATTGAGCCATATATAGGAGGCTATGATTGAGCAATATTCTGCCATAACTATAGTGTACTAGAATAACCTCAGAGGTGGCGGGCGTGCTCGGTTCAACTGGACCCCGCTGGATGGCACCACCTGTCCAGCACAATGAGGCAAAAATGAAACTTTTGAGCCGCTCGCACTTTTTTTTCTATAAATGAAACAGAAACGGACAACTATTTTTGAACGTGGCACAATCGCCGACTAAGGACAGTGGGGAAGCAAAGAAAGTTAGACAACATTTCTCCGACCTGTCCCTCATTGCGCGTCTTGCTGTCTCCCGAGCTTCAAACGCAAGTTCGGTGAGAGAGAGAGAGAGAATAAACAGTGTAAAGAGGTTTATTGGGCGAACCAAACGGGCAGGTGGGAGATTGGAGATAGCGACAGGACGAGGAAGACGGAGGAGCTCGAGCGCCGATCTCGTGGTGCCTTACTCTGCGATGATGCTTGCTGTTTCCTTTTGTTATCATCATTCCTTCATTATAATTGCCCCCGTCGAGAAAGATCAAGCCATCCTGGCGATCTAACAAGTAGGAACGAGCGGGTCGAAGTACGGCTTCAAGCGGTCCACGTGAACAATATCGTGTCCACGCCGACGATGGCCACCGGGTGGCGTAAGCGGTTCGATGGCGTAATTGACGGGCGATGTGCGCTCTACCACGCGGTATGGGCCATGGTAATTTGAAAGTAGCTTGGTAGACAAACCAGGTGCACAGGGTGGTACATACAGCCATACAAGGGTTCCAGGGGCGAACTTGGCGGCAGGAGGGTGGTCGTCATCGCGGGCCTTTTTCTGGCGTTGCTGGTCAGCCGTAGTAAACTGCTTCGCTAGTTGGCGGCATTCTTCGGCGTGACGGGCGGCTTCAGACACGGTCGTGCACTCAGATACATCTGGTGCGTATGGCAGCAAAGTGTCAATTGTGTGCGATGGTTGACGTGCGTATAGAAGGTAGAATGGAGAAAAGCCGGTGGTGACTTGGGTAGCGGTGTTGTACGCGTAGGTCGCAAACGGAAGAACCAGGTCCCAGTTCGTTTGGTCAGATGCCACATGCGTCGCGAGCATGTCACCCAGGGTCCGATTAAACCGCTCAGTCAGGCCATTCGTCTGAGGGTGGTAAGCAGTACTCATCCGGTGTACAATGTGGCACTGACGGAGAAGTGCTTGGATTACGTCGGATAGAAATACACGGCCCCGGTCACTGAGGAGCTCGCGAGGAGGGCCGTGACGCAACACAAACCGATGGAGGATGAAAGATGCGACGTCCTGAGCGGTCGCCGTAGGAAGAGCAGCGGTTTCGGCGTACCGTGTCAGGTGATCTACAGCAACGATAGCCCACCGGTTACCTGCTGTGGTCAATGGCAGTGGTCCACAAAGGTCGATTCCGACGCGATCGAATGGGCGGTCAGGGCACGCAAGCGGCTGTAGTGGAGCTGCTCCTGCATTCGGTGGCTGTTTTCGTCGCTGACACTCGTGGCAGCCGCGAATAAACTGTCGAACAAAAGTAAACATCCCACGCCAGTAGTACCGCTTCCTTAAACGCTCGTAGGTCTTGAAGACACCGGCGTGAGCGCATTGCGGGTCGGAATGAAATGATGCACAGATTGTAGAGCGCAGCTTTCGGGGAATAACGAGCAGCCATTTCCTGCCGTCTGGTGAGTAATTGCGCCGGTACAAGAGGCCACCTCGAATGGTGAAGTGCGAAGCCTGGCGTCGCATTGCTCGAGTGATGGGAAGTGTCGGTACCCCAGATAAGACGTCCAGAAGCGAAGTTATCCATGGATCGTCGCGCTGTGCAGAGGTCATTGTGTCGATGTCAAGAGCGGACAGCGCGTGTTCCATAAAAGATATAGAGGCAGCCTCAGTCGACAGTGGTGATCGCGAGAGCGCATCAGCATCAGCATGTTGGCGGCCGGAGCGGTACACGACGCGGATGTCATACTCTTGAAGTCGCAGAGCCCAACGAGCAAGGCGACCTGATGGATCCTTCAGCGACGACAACCAACATAAGGCATGATGGTCTGTAACTACAGCAAAGGTGCGGCCATATAAGTATGGGCGAAATTTCACAATTGCCCAAAGTATGGCTAAGCACTCTTTTTCGGTAACACTGTAACCTCAGCCTTGTTGAGCGTTCTGCTGGCGTAGGCGACGACATACTCAGGGGATCCAGGCTTGCGTTGAGCGAGAACTGCACCGAGACCGACACCGCTGGCGTCTGTATGGATTTCAGTTGCAGCCGTGGGATCATAGTGGCGCAATATAGGCGGTGATGTCAGGAGCCGGCGAAGAGTGGTAAATGCGTGATCACATTCGGAAGACCATGATGAGATGTCGTTGGCACTGCTTAAAAGTTGGGTCAAAGGGGCAATTATGGAGGCAAAGTTGCGCACAAACCGACGAAAGTAGGAGCACAATCCTACGAAGCTGCGTAACTGTTTTACAGTCGTTGGTTTGGGGAATTCAGCAACAGCGCGTAGTTTAGCCGTGTCGGGAAGAACACCATCCTTTGATACGACGTGACCGAGAATGGTGAGCGTCCGAGCAGTGAAGTGGCATTTCTTTAGATTCAGTTGGAGCTGCGCATTCTTCAGACACGTGAGGACATGTTTCAGGCGTACAAGGTGTGTTGCGAAATCGGGTGCAAAGACGACGATATCGTCGAGGTAGCAGAGGCATATGTTCCATTTCAAACCCCGCAGAACCGAGTCCATCATGCGCTCGAATGTGGCCGGCGCATTGCAGAGGCCGAAGGGCATGACATTGAACTCATATAGCCCGTCCGGTGTCACGAATGCTGTTTTTGGACGATCACCATCTGCTAAGGGCACCTGCCAATACCCCGAACGCAAATCTAACGACGAAAAAACTCGGCACCTTGTAAGCAATCAAGGGCGTCATCAATCCTGGGCAAAGGGTATACGTCTTTGCGAGTGATCTTATTTAAGCGCCTGTAATCAACGCAGAAGCGAATTGTACCATCCTTCTTCTTAACAAGAACGACGGGTGATGCCCATGGACTTTGGGAAGGTCGGATAACGTCGCGCTTGAGCATATCGTCAACGTGTTCGGTGATAACCTGACGTTCCGTGGTGGAAACACGGTATGGTCGCTGTCGTACTGGCGCGTTGGAACCTGTGTCGATGCGGTGGAAAAAACTGGGAGTTCGGCCAAGGGTAGGTTGAGCAACGTCAAAGGATTCACGAAACTGGTAGAGCAGCTGAAGGAGCTCAGAGCGTTCAGATGGCGATAGTCCGTCGGCAATCGATGAATCGAAAAGCTCGCAAGGTGGTATATTGGAAGGGTTGAGGGCACTTATGGCGTCGTAGTCACCGGAACAATCTGGCGGCATGGTAAAAATTTGTTCTTTATCAATGGCATGCACGTGTCCAAGAGATTCACCTTGAAACAGTTCAACGGGATACGGAAGGGGATTGATGAGGCAAAGAGCACTGTTTCCTTCAGAAATAGAGAGGGTTGAATAAGGCAGAAGAAGTGATCTTCGACTAAGGAAGAGGCTTGATGGCTCAAAGAATGCAGCTTCGTTCCTAATGCCGTCACAGAACACGGGGAGCAACACAGCTGCTGTCGGAGGAATTTCAGTGCCTTCTTTGACGACGAGTTTGTGTACGGCGGGCTGAATGCGGCTGGTTGGTTGGTCGTAAAACGGGAAAAGTTCAAGCTCCGATCTTGCACAATCAATAACGGCATGGTTACGCGATAAAAAATCCCATCCAAGTATGATGTCGTGTGAGCATGACGACAGGACAATAAACTCAACAGTGTAGTGGTCATTCGCGATCATCAGTCGGACAGTACAGGCGGCTACAGGCTGAACCGGGTCCCCATTCGCTGTTTGCAAGGACATCATATTAAGAGGCGTCGTCACTTTTCGGAGCTTGCGGCAAAGTTTAGCGTCTATCACGGAAACGGCAGCACCAGTATCCACTAGAGCATATGCTCGAGTACCTTCTACAAAAACTTCGACAATATTCGACGGCAATGTCCGAGGACTTGAGCATTTCGACAGCGCAGTTCTTGCCTCCTGAACTGCGGCGGTTAGTTTCCCTCGTGTTCAGGAGCTGGCCGACGACGCATGGGTGACAGGGAGCGACGACGGGGTGAAGGTGAGCGACCAGACATAGTACGCGGACATTCCCGTGAAGACGAGCTTGACTGAGGGTCAGAATTTTCCAGACGGGATGGAGAAAGGTCCATGAAGCTGTTCTGTGTCCGGGCGTCTGGGTATCCCGGCACGCGACGACGGCAGTAACGGGCGATATGGCCAGGGCCGCCGCACGCAAAACAGATGGGCCGGTTATCGCGCGTTCTCCAAGTATTGGCGACGAGGGGACCAGTCCATGCGGCAGACGGGTGTGTCGAGGCTGTGGTGACAATGGGAGGAACTCATGCGGTGGACGGCTGAGTCGGGGCTGAGGTATACGGCAGTCCCTGGAACGACGGGGGGTGGTGTCGCTGCTGCCGCTTTAGTGCCTCAGCGTAAGTAAGAGGCGCGGTGACGGTGGGCTGCGGCAAGGGCACCGGCATAGCCTCGGAAATCTGCTCCTGGACCACATGTCGGAGCATGGGAGCCAATGGTGGTGGGTGTCGCAGTGGCTGTTGGTGCGAGAGCTCCTGGCGTTGAGCAAAAGGCAGCAGAGAAAGCTGCCGAGCCACTTCCTCTCGCACGAAGTCTCATTTGTGCGAGAAGGTTTGACTGGTCAGCCATAGCGTCCAGTGCGGTCACTGGTTGGATTGTCTGGAATGAGCGTCGCGTCTGAGCTCGTTGCCTCCGCAATTCATCATAGCTTTGGCACAAAGTCACTACTTCTGCCACAGTGCTTGGAGACTTCGCGAGAAGCATCTGAAAAACGTCATCGTCGACGCCCTTCATAATGTGCTGTATCTTCGCACTCTCGCTCATGGAAGCATCGACGCGCCGGCAGAGATCAATCACATCTTCTATATATGATGTGAAAGTTTCACCTCGCTCCTGTGCCCGTGTGCGCAGACGTTGTTCGGCGCGTAGCTTCCGTAAGGCAGGACGACCAAAAACGGCACGTATTGCCTCCTTGAAGGCGGACCAATTCGCGAACTCGGTTTCGTGGTTCGTCTACCACAGCTTGGCCACGTCGGTGAGATAAAAATTGACAGTGCCTAGCTTAGCAGCGTCATCCCACCTGTTGGGTCCACTGACTTTCTCGTATGACGACAGCCAGTCCTCGACGTCCTGGTCTTCGGTGCCGGCAAAGATCGGGGGGTCTCGCTGATGAACCGGGCCGGGGCAAGTAGTGGCCGCGAGAGGCATTGTTTGTTGGGCAGCGTCAACTTGCATGGTCGACGGCAGGGTGCGAGATCGGAGTTCCAGGTTGTAGGCGATGTGGTTACCCAGCACGATCCACCAAATGTAAAGAGGTTTATTGGGCGAACCAAACGGGCAGGTGGGAGATTGGAGATAGCGACAGGACGAGGAAGATGGAGGAGCTCGAGCGCCGATCTCGTGGTGCCTTACTCTGCGATGATGCTTGCTGTTTCCTTTTGTTATCATCATTCCTTCATTATAACAGTTATTAATAACAAATGCACACTGAGCCTTCTTTGGGTGGGGCCCTCAGTCCAGGGCTCCATTGCCTTGCGCGACCCTGCGAGCCCGCTGGACTAGCTGCTGCTGTTCCTGCCAGCGTAAGCTGAGCAGTGCAGACTCCCAAGAGGAAGGGGTGGGATTGGGAATGGGAGGCACGCCCTGTGGGGCAGAGCATTCCCACGTGGAGTGGTACACCGTCGGTACGGATCCACAGAAGGGGCAGTAGGAGGGGTAGAGAGTTGGGATCTGGCACCGGCATGGCTGTCAGTCACTCACGGCTCGTTTTTCTGCAGGTTGCGCAGATGCTGGCAATTTTCCTTGGTTCTGGAGCAACAACGTGTCCTATCTTCGATGACGGCACAAACCCGGATATCTGCCCGGCTTTTCAACTGCTGTCGGATTGCTCCTCACCGCTGGATGTGCTAGTGCTGTCGGCACCGTCCGGCTACCGTTACTTCGTCTGGCAACCCGGGACGCTACAGGACGGCGCAGGGCTACTTAAGCGATTACTGCAACCACCCACTTTGGGATCTGGCACCGGCATGGCTGTCAGTCACTCACGGCTCGTCTTTCTTCAGGTTGGTTATTCTTATCGCCTTGTTAACGGAAAGCCGTTTAAAAAATTGGTGCCAGATCCCAACTCGCTGTCGACTACGATTGTTCAAAATGTTTTCCTGCTGGGTGCAAAATTTTTGTCATGCATGCGTGTTGCTCGAATGTTGCTGCTTCTGTCTGGGGATGCAGAACAACACCCGGGCCCTCTGACATCCCAACAAGAAAAAGAAATGTTTGATGTCATCATGACACTACCATCAATGCAACAGCAACAGACTGAAATTCTTTCGGAAATTCGTTCCATTCGAGCCGACCAACAAGCACTCGAACAAAAGCTATCGCAACTGGCAGAAAAGGTCAAGCTCGTGGAAGATAACGTGTCCCCTTTACGGGATGACGTAACGCAACTACTCGCTCAAAATGAAGATCTTGCTGATACCTGCGCCAAATTACGGGACTCGTATGAGGACCTAGATGGCAGATCTAGAAGAAACAATTTGACAGTTTATGGCCTTCCAGATACTGTAATTGAAACGTGGGCTCAGTCAGAGGCTCGAGTGATTGCCTTTTGCTCCGAAAAACTGAACGTGGCAATCAGCACTGCTGCCATTGAAAGAGCTCACAGGCTAGGACGCTACACAGCGGTAAAGGCAAGGCCCATAATTCTGAGGTTTTTGTCATTTAAAGACAAAGAACGTGTGCTTGCTGTTGCCTCAAAGCTGAAAGGAACTGAGTTCGCGTTGAGTGAGGACTATTCAAGTAAAGTTCGACAGGAAAGAAAGAAATTGATTCAGTTCGCCAAAGACCGTGAAGCAGAATATAAGTTGCATTTTAATAAAATGAAAATAGGCAACCAAACCTTCGTATATAATGCTGAAACCGACACCGTGACCAGGGATACTCGATAGCCACTAACGAATGCAGCTTACCGTAAAAAGAAACCATCCGGCAAACACGATCTCGTATGTATTGTAGTAAATCTCGTATGTATTGTAGTAATTGTAGTAAAATGTATTGTAGTTCAGTTCCTTGATAGAATCAACAAATCCGCACGTAGTCATTGGTACAGAATCATGGCTCGACAACACAATTAGCGACAGCGAAATGTTTCCCTCTGGCTATACCGTATATAGGAAAGACCGTAATTGCCATGGTGGTGGTGTATTTGTTCTCATTCAAGATAGCATAGCTAGCAATTCTATAAGCATCGAAGCCGACTCATGCGAAACTGTCTGGTGTAAAATTTTGCTACAAAACGGTTCTTCCGTTGCCATTGGCTCATTTTATAGGCCGCCCGGTATAAGAACTGCCCATCCTCTCTTTCAGTTAAGCAACGTTTTATTAAGTTTGCAAACAACGCACGTAATTCTCGGAGGTGATTTTAACTTCCCGGATGTAGAATGGAAGTCCTTTAAACCCGTGTTAAACACAACGTTTTTCCTGTATACTACCTTTAGGGAGATGATTAATGCCCACTCATTATTTCAATTTGTCGAAGCGCCAACAAGAATTGGTGGTGACAGTGCAAACATTCTTGATTTATTTTTGTGCAGTGAACCGGATCTTGTATCCTCTGTTGTCACGGTCCCTGGTATCAGCGATCATGAAGTTGTTGTCACTAAAATGTCTTGTAGTGCTAAAAACCGCCGCGCTCAGGCACCCCGCAAAGTGTTCTCATATGAAAAAGGTGACTACCCATCACTGTCGCGTGAACTGGATGCATTTTTTCCTGAGTTCCAATCGCATAGTTCATCGTTAGACATGAATGCGCAGTGGAATTTCTTCAAAACAAAGATAATGTCCTTGACCCAAACTTTCATTCCTTCGTGTATCATTTCGGCCAGGCGACGCAATGATAAACCATGGCTCAGTAGGGAACTCCGATCAAAGATAAATAGAAAGAACCGATTGTATCGAAAGTATTGCCAAGTGCCTGATCCTGCGTTGCTTTCAATAATGAAAGAGATAGGCAAAATGGTGACAAAAGCTATGCGCAGAGCACAAGAAATGTACCTTTGTGATCTAGGCGAGAAACTTAAAACCAACCCCAAGGAAGTGTGGAAATACGTGAAAAATAAAAGTAATTCTAGACCCACTATTCCTGACATCATGGACGGGATAAATTACGAATCTAACACGGAAGCCAAAGCTCAGGGTTTCAATACATACTTTCAGTCTGTGTTCTCGAATCCAGTTAACACATGTAGTCTATGCCAGAATGATGGCTCACTCCCGCAAATGAACGACATAGAAATTTCTGAACGCGGTGTCGTGCTCTTGTTGGAAAAAATAAATGTTCACTCTGCTCCTGGTCCTGACTGTATATCCAACTTCGTCTTGAAAAACTGCGCAGTGTCTATCGCCCCTTTTTTAACTCTCATGTACAAAACGTCGCTTGAACAATGCGTTTTACCGGCTGATTGGAAAAATGCCAACGTAACCCCAGTATATAAAAGCGGAGATAAAACAAACAAGTGTAAATACAGGCCCATTTCTCTGACAAGCGTGTGCTGCAAGACACTCGAACATATCATTTACACAAACTTAATGAATCATCTTCAAAGTAATAACTTCTTTTCCCCATTGCAACACGGTTTCAGGGCGGGTTTCTCGTGCGATACACAACTGGTCGAGTTCACGCACGACATTGCAGCTTCTATTAACTCAGGCCTTCAGGTTGACTGTATATTTCTGGATTTCCAGAAGGCATTCGATTCCGTGTCACATGTGTTGTTGTTGCAAAAGCTTCATTGTCTAGGCATACCTAATGCCCTTCTCATGTGGATTGAGGCGTACCTTTCAGAAAGACAGCAGTGCGTGATTCTTGACGGTGTGTGCTCATCAAGCGTCGGTGTATTGTCAGGAGTGCCGCAAGGGTCAGTTTTGGGGCCCCTGTTTTTTCTTATTTTTATAAATGATATCTCCGACAATCTCTCTAGCCGTGTTCGATTGTATGCTGACGATTGCTGCATTTACAGTAACATTACCTCTGAAGCGGACACCGTTCAATTGCAGAATGACTTGAACTCCATAGTTTCTTGGTGTGATTCATGGAGAATGACACTAAATCTGTCGAAGTGTAAATTGGTGAGGTTTACGAACAAAAAACAGCCTCGGATTTCAAATTACGTCATGGCCGGGGCTACCTTGCCGGTTGAAACAGAATATAAATACCTAGGGGTCATTTTTTCTGCCAACCTATCTTGGAACGCTCATATTAATTACTTAACATTAAAGGCTAGTCGAGTGCTAAATTTTTTGAGGCGCAATTTCAGACAAGCACCAACTAAGTTGAAAGAAACACTATACATATCCAATGTGCGTCCCATATTAGAATATGCCTGTAGTGCCTGGGACCCCTCAACAAAATCGAATATAGAAGCCCTGGAGCGTGTACAGGCACGCGCAGCACGCTTTGTGGCAAGCAATTATAACTTTGCCATAAGATCAGCTGACATTCGTTCAGGATTGCAATGGCCTCTGTTAGCTGACCGGCGAAAATACCTACGACTGTCCCTATTTTACAGCATATTCATGAACAAAACAGGCATCGACAAGGATCAGTATATAAGGCCACCTACCTATGTGTCACCCCGTACTGACCATTCTTTAAAACTGCGTGAATACACTTCCAGGATCAACGCATTCAAATACGCCTTTTTTCCTAGAACCACGCATGAGTGGAACGGCTTGCCAGAGGAAATTGTCTCTGCGCCTCCCTTATCTTTTGTTAAAAATTTGCACAATTTTTTGTTGAACTAATCATTACTGTACATTTCTGATGCGTTCCGTACTAATTATTTTCTTTTGTTTTTATTGCCCTGTGTTACCAATAGCACTCTTCTCTTTCAACGTTTGCTTTGTATTTGCAATTTGATGTCTTATTTATGACAGTGTTGTTTCACTTTGTTGTTTCACTTTGTTATGACTATGTTCTTTCAAAAGATACAGCCTTTTATCCGCAACCATCTTTTTCGGTATATTGACTGTACTGTATTCTTTTGCTTGTTCTCCCCCCTACAATAATGCCCGTAAGGGCGATGCAGGTACATGTATAAATAAATAAATAAATAGAGTCGGATGAAAGCGATTTAGCATATAAAGGCAAGGAAATAAATTGGTCTGTAGTTGTCGCCAAGCGACAGCATCTGCTCTGTTAAGTGAAGGATGAGGGGGAGGATACGTATAACGGCTTTGTCGATAGTACTCCAGCGTAGCGTTGTAGTTTAGTGGTTCTGTCGATGCGTCGTCTGGATTGGACAGCTCTTCCAATGGAGCCCGGCCGGTCAGCTCTCGGGCAACCGCATGAACGCGTTCATTACCATGGAGAGAGGCGTGTCCAGGAGTCCAGACGATACGCACAGGACGTAATGCGGACGGTGAGACAGAAGAGAGTATACTGTGTGTATAGTTCGGTGATGTCCATGCTTTCATTTTAGGACGAAATTGAGCTGCTACAGCGCATGACTCCTTGGAAACTTCCGCTGCGCTAAGAAGCAAGAGGTGCCACGAAATTGTCGGCACATCTTTGTAACTTATCTTCCACTCTCGGGTAGATGGTGTGTTCTGTGCAATAACACTTCTGTATTTCATTGGTTCAGCTGTGCACCGCCTGATGAACATTGATGTTGACCATGTCTACGGCTGCAGCAGCAATGGAGTTTAATGCGAACCCCTGGCCGTGGCAATGAACCGGAAAGAAGTTTTCAATTTGACCACAGAAAAGACAGAAAGAACGCCGGGGTGGTCTGGAAACCGAGTGTGCGTGTGTCGGTCAAGCGCGTCCGCATTTGTTCTGATTTGATTTGATATGTAAGATTTAACGTCCCAAAACCACCATATATGATTATGAGAGACGCCGTAGTGGAGGGCTCCGGAAATTTCGGCCACCTGGGGTTCTTTAACGTGCGCCCAAATCTGCAGTGTTGTGTATGCATGGCCTTCGAATGCATTGATATCATACATTGTTTATTGCTGTTACTGTCTGGGGACATTGAGAGCAATCCAGGGCCCCCTAACGATAGTGCTGTCATTCTCGCTGATCTAAAAAATATATCTTCTGGACAGGCTAAGCTTTTTTCCGAGGTGCAAGACCTAAAACCACAATTGAATACTACAGAAAAAACTATCAGTGACCTAAGTAATAGAATAACGCAGCCGCAAAAACACTACCAAAGCCTCTCAACCGTTCAAACACAAATAACGTTGCTAGAGACCAGTGCAGGCACTACGGCTCGTCACATTCAAACCTTGGAGGCCAGGTTTGACGATGCGGAAAACCGCTCGCGACGTAACAACCTAATATTCTATGGTCTCCCAGATACTAACCACTCTGAAACTTTCTCCGAGTCCGAAGAACTAATTGTGAGCCTCTGCAGCAAACACTTAAACATTAAAATTGACACGAAAGAAGTTGAAAGGGCACACCGGCTCGGTCGTCACAAGCCTGGCCAGCGCCGCCCGGTCATTCTAAAATTCACATCGTTTAAAACTAAAGAAACGATTCCTTTTAACGGCAAAAAACTGAAAGGTACAACTTACGCAATAGGTCAGGATTTCTCTCGTTCCGTCCAAAATGCATGGAAACACCTCATTGCCTTCGCTAGGAGCAAATCCGTCGCTTTTTCATGCCCCTGCAAAACGTTGTTTCTTGGCTCCAAGCGGTACGTCTTCGATGAAATGTCACAGTCTATCAAAGAAATGGCGTAGCAATCCCAAAGGCAACGCCAACCGTCACACCGCCCATGCAATCGATTACGACCAAATATTTCCACCTCCGTAATCTACACTAACGCCCGTAGTTTTCTTTCTAAGCAGAACAATTATCTAATCTTGTTTTGTCATCCGACAGCAATATACTCGTCCTCACCGAAACGTGGCTTTCAAGTGACGTTACGGACAATGAAATCCTGGCTGATCTCCCGAATTTCGACGTTTTTCGGAACGACCGCAAAGGGGCTCAAGGGGGAGGTGTTTTAATCGCCACTAGCAAGTCGCTATCGTGCTCAGTTGTCGACATTACATCTGACATTGAAATATTATGGCTTCGTATTCGTTCTACGCCAGTAACTCTGCTGCTTGGAGTGTGCTATCGTCCCCCACAAAGCAGTCCAGACTTTCCTGAGAAATTCAACAACATACTGAACTACCTCACTGTTAAACAACCCAACGCGCATGTCCTACTTTTTGGCGATTTTAACTATCCCGATATTGACTGGAAAGACCAAGTCGCTTTGGCAGGGAGCAGTGTTGAAACAAAAGAATTTGTAGACATCTGCTTAAACTTTAATCTCACCCAGCTGGTATCGGAGCCAACCCGCGTGACAAACAACTCAGCCAATATACTAGACTTGGTTCTAACAACGCACCCCGAAAGTTTATCGTCACTTACATACCTTCGTGAAATCAGCGATCACAAGGTAATACACTAAGTCTTGCATTTCGACCACTTGTCCCGCAAGCCTCATCCTAAAGCTATCAGTCTGTACGATAAAGAAAACTACGAGGCAATAAATAACGAACATGAAATTTTTTTTCCGGACTTCGAAGCAGACTTTTGTCTGCTTCGAAGTAAAGGACAACTGTAAATAAAGGACAATCAGTAAAGGACAACTGGACGATTTTCAAAAACAATATATGGGAACTGGCGACAAAGTACATACCGAAAACCACATTTCGCGCATCTTGTCACAAACCATGGTTCACAAAAACCTTGAAAAAACTATGTAATAATAAGAAACGATTATTTCGGGCTGCCGAGATAAAATCTATAGCTCAGAATTGGGATAAATCCTACGCGGCCGAAAAAGCGTATTTCCTCGCCATACGCAGCGCGAAACACTCGTTTTTTCACACAGATTTACCCAAGATTCTAACCAATAATCCCAGGAAATTTCTGAAAATCATTAACCCCCAGGAATCCCACACGGTTACATTGAAAAATGAAGCTGGCGATGGTATGAGTACCACTGACGTCGTTGAACTTTTCAATGCTGCCTTTTCATCTGTTTTTACCAACGAAACCCACATACCGTTTCCTGCGTTACCGAATTGTATCCAGTCTTTTATGTCGCCTATCACATTTTTTCCATCGGGTGTATTGTCTGTTATCGAAAAATTGAAACTGTCTTCCTCAGCAGGTGTGAACGAAATCAATGCTAAAATTCTTAAAAACACGAAATCTATTTCTCCAGTAATTTTGTCATTATTATTCTCACAGTCACTTCGCACAGGCATCTTACCAGACGACTGGAAGGTGAGGAAGGTCACTCCGGTCTTCAAATCAGGTAACAAAGACAGCCCCCTAAATTATCGCCCAATCTCTCTAACAAGCGTACCCTGTAAAATCATGGAACACGTCATCTACACCCAAATCATTCACTTTATTGATGCCAATAACTTCTTCCATCCTGCCCAGCACGGGTTCCGCAAGGGTTACTCTTGCGAAACCCAATTAGCCCTTTTTGTCCAGGATCTGCACACAAGTCTAGATACTAACCTGCCGACTGACGTAATATTCCTGGATTTCTCGAAAGCGTTCGACAAGGTACCTCATAAGCGACTGCTAATGAAATTTAGATCTTTAAATATACATCCCGATGTTTTAGCTTGGATTGAGGAATTTCTAACTAACCGCTCCCAGTTTGTTTCAATTGATGACGTGCCCTCTAACCCCCTTCCAGTAACATCAGGTGTCCCCCAAGGCTCCGTTCTTGGTACCCTTCTCATCTTAATTTATATTAATTATTTAGCTTCGCATTTCTCCTCCAGTATCTTTTTGTTTGCTGACGACTGTGTAATCTATCACTCAATCAGTAACCCGACAGATCAAACCGCTATTCAAGATGACCTTAACCACGTGCAGGACTGGTGTGAAAGCTGGCTTAAAAAACTTAACCCTAACAAATGTAAAACAGTCTCTTTCCACCGCCGTAGCAACCCCTCTTTGTTCCCTTACTCAATCGCTAACGTCGCCCTCGAACACGTGCAATCATATAAGTATCTCGGTGTCTCCCTGTGCAATGATCTTAACTGGCGCCTGCATGTTACCAACATTATATCATCTGCAAACAAATCCCTAGGTTTTCTGAAACGTCACCTTCGGCACGCCCCGCAGGACGTCAAGTTAGAGGCCTACAAATCCCTTATTCGCTCTAAATTGGAATATGCCTCTGCAATCTGGAACCCACACCAAGCATATCTCATCGACTCACTTGAGGCAGTTCAAAACCGTGCTACTAGGTTCATTCATTCTTCGTATTCGTATAATATTAGTGTATCATCCCTCAAAAAAGAATCTGCTCTTTTAAACCTTGACGTTCGCCGTCGCATTTCCAGCCTCTGCCTGTTTCAGAAAATTTTTCACAGCCCATTCCATCATCCCTACATTGTTCCACCAGCCTGCATATTTCACCGCACTAGACATCCACTTCAAGTTGCCCGTCCACGCATTAGAACTACCACTTTTTCTATGTCCTTTTTTGTGCGGACTGCAAACGACTGGAATGATCTTCCCCACGACGTCGTGGCCATTTCCTGTCCATCAACATTTTTCGACCAACTGTCTGCACGTCTTTCGCGATGAAAACCCGTGTCAATAAAAACAAAATAACAGAACTTTATTTGTTAACCCACCCCTTATGTAATACCCCCTCGGCGGTCTTTAAGGAAATAAAGTGAAGTGAAGTGAAGATCTGAGCACACGGGTGGCCTACAACATTTGCGCCTCCATCGGAAAATGCAGCCGCATTTGTTCTGCCGTTCGCTACTTCCACCTATTCTTCAGGCTCGCAAGCGCGTAGCTTTAAAGGGGGTAAAAGCGGTAAAACTCACCAGAATAACGCTAACCCGGAGAACCAGGCGACGAGGCCGATGCTGAGGAGGGACCCTGACGTCACTCTTTGAAGCATCGGTAAAGCCGGAAGTCTGATATTGACTGAGCAGATTCCCCTCTCTAGTTTGGTGGTAGTGGTTAGAAGAGTAAAAAGGCACCTAATTTATGCAGCCCGGCCCGGAGCACGGCGCAGTGTCTGCACGTGAACAGCAAAGCAGGGAGTTGAAGAACACTGGTAAAGGGAATCCAAGGTCAATTTTACGCAGCGCCGCCCCAGCGGATTGCGCGGAAATCTCCGGTAGCTCGGACGGGTCGCGCCTGCTGGCTTTTCCCATTGCGCGCGCGGAGGGCGTGTTTTTGGCGCTTTTGACTAGCATTTCTCGCGCTATGTGCGCCGTTCCTTTGTCATCCTGGAAAGCGTTCCTTTGTCCTAAGGGCGCCGTTCCTTTGTCATCCTGGAAAGCGTTCCTTTGTCCTAAGGGCGCCGTTCCTTTGTCATCCTGGAAAGCGTTCCTTTGTCCTAAGGGCGCCGTTCCTTTGTCATCCTGGAAAGCGTTCCTTTGTCCTATGGGCGCCGTTCCTTTGTCATCCTGGAAAATTTGCAAGGAGAGCAGAAGCAGAGTGTGACGTACGTTGGGCGAGTTGTTGCATAGCTTAATAAAATATTTGTTGCGAGACTCATGCAAGCAAGGAAAAAAAGGAGGAGAGAGGATACAACGCCAGATTTCGCGCCATATCCTGTCTGCTCCTTTTTTTTTCTTGCTTGTATCAGTCGCGCATCGAATATTTTATAAAGCGGAGGCTAGTGGATTATTGCATATCACCGCACTAGGCGATGCTCTTACGGTCTTGTCACATTGAAGAAGTTTTCGTCGTACTATTAACGTGGACACGTGGAGAAACGTGATGGTTGAGCTCATGCTGCCGCGACATAGTGCCAGCATTCAAACAACGCGCCCATCACCACGCGCACAGGGGCATACATGCGCGCCGTCTAGTGTTGCGCAGAGACGATGATGATAGCACGAGAACCCAGCTGGCCCTTGCTGATGTGCGCCACGCACTTGGGACTCTTCTTGAAGAAGGAGAAGAAGAAGACATCTTTGGTGTTCTGCAGTAACGTGCTACGACCATAGTCCCTTTGAGTTGTGGGCACAGGTTCGCCCTTTAATAAATGCGTTTTATTATACCCCGAGTCCTTCAACATCGTTACAATATTTGAAAGGGAATAAGCGCGTCTGTTCACCGAGGCTACAACAAATAGACAACCGCTGTATATTTCGAGATTGCGCGCTGGCTTTCCGAGTCAGCCGTTTGTAACGTGACAGCAGCGATGCATATATACAACACAGCTTAAATACCGCCGTAGGAGCAAATCATGTGTTTTTTTTTTATTCAGGTGATGGCGGTATACTCTTCCTGTCACCGCTCAATGTAAACAAATTTAAGCTACGTGCTTGCGCAGAATATTTATATTAATTGGCCTTAGATGCAACACACGTTGATTTATTAGCATGCTGATGTGTTGCGCTGCTAGGATCGAGGTCGTGAGTTCGATTCCCGCGTACAGCAGCCACATTTAAATTGGAGCGAAATGCAGCAATTAACAATAGGGGCACGTTAGTCTCCCACGACGGATTGCTTCAGTTATAGCGCGCTTTCGACGTTTGAAGTATTATGCTGAAAAAAAAAAGAAGAACCACATGGTTGCGATAAACTTTTCGATGGTTTCGCCAAACCAGGCGCAGTCACCATCATGGGCAAATCCTTCTGCGCATAACCATAAACATGCGCGATCCCAGTGAGTAGGGGTTGCACGGATGTTACATTCGGGAACGAGAGAACCGGAAGATGCGCCATCTGTAGGAACATCTGGAATCGCTGCCGAGAGCTTTGCAGCGGTATAGTGAGCAGCGGCGAGATGTGTTGAACGCGCCACCGTCTCAACCTTAAATGTTTCCGCTATTTCTGGATGTAGAACAAGGACTGCGATTTCTGCTTCGAAAGTCAAGGCACAGCCATGCACGCGTTAAAATGTTTAGCTTGCCCGAACACATGCTCTGGCAGTGCACCAAATTCGCTCATATATCGAACATCACCTCTGCCAGATGGGAGGCGGCAATCCGCAGCTCATCCTTGGCAGATCAGCTCTGGGCTGTCCACCAAGCCCGCGAGGCGGCTGAGGAGCTTGGCATCTCAGTCCCCACGTGGGAGCTGCCCGCAACACAGTGATCTGTGTTTTGGAGGACCAAATAAAAGTTTATCCAATCCAATCCGCAATAAATCGGTGTGCGCCATCAAAGACGTCCGAAAAGCGACGTACCCTTTGGCTGGCGCGCATCAAAGGAACACATTCGTGTCGGCAGCCTTCACTTCATCACAGGTGAATGTACTTTCGATATACGTCCTGCAGGTTTAGTGATGCTATAGATATTCACAGTGATGTACAGACCAGCTTTTCCCCTTGAGTAAACGTGTTTCGAGTTGATAAGTTCGGCCTGACGGTGCAACACACGTGTTCTCTTTTGAAGAAAATGCTGTGAACTTAATGACCGACTCGAAACCAGACTGGGCATCAATTAGCTACACATACTGCGGGGCCACCGCCGTTATGACCGTACCACTGCCGCAGCATCTGCGCGTTTTCACCGCTGTAAGAAGCGACGAAAGAATAGATCCTGGATGCCGTCGGTATATAGCGGGGACGCCGTCCATGGAGCAGGGTTCAAAAGGAGCATTTGCGCCTCCCAAACAACACTAGCACTTCCCCCACCGCGATGTAACATGAATTCGACCCCCCCCCCCCCCCCCCAGACACGATCCTGTCGACGCCCATGGACGAAGGCGAAGTTTTACTTCAACCATGCTTTACAATTTCAATAGTTTAAAAAAATCCGCGAGTTAACAAATTAACAGTATACTGAATGCGGGAACAGCGCAACCTAGAAGTAGTTACTTCGTAACTACGGAAGCGAAATAAAAAACAAGGACAGAAAAGACAGCGCTCTTTTCTGTCCTTGCTTTTCTCGCTTCCGTAGTTACGAAGTAACTACTTCTAGGTTGCGCTGTTCCTGCATTCAGTTATGTCCTACCAACTTGCCCAAGTTTCCACGCTACATAAATTAACAGTATTTCGTCAGAAATACCCGGTTCTTGGCCAATCCCCTATAGCGTAGGCGTGTGCCACGGTTTCCGGGCACTTCCTTCCTTCCTAGGTCTCTGTGAGTGGAAATTAAATGAAATGGCCGATGCCTTAGCTGGCGCATCGCTGGATCTCCCAATAGTTCAGGTTCTTCCAGTGGTAGAACACTTCACCGCAACCAGGTATAGAAGATTAGCTATATATTGACACACATATATGATGGTAGCAATTTAACAATGGTGGCGGAATATAAGCTCCTAAAATTTCCATGGAAGTCGCATTAGAGCCCGTCTCGACAATCAGAAGTTGGATCTCCATATTGCGATGCCGTGTGGTCTGACGATATCACCCCTCTGTTAATTCTGCGGATAATTAGAAAATATTGCACACTTTTTGTCGTGTCGGAGATTTTCTAATATTAGAACTCGACTCCTCATTACTCCGCTTTAAAAAAAATAGGCTTAACGTTAACTAAAGTAACTGGAGAAATTGTTTTAGGCTTCCGTGTCTCAGGCATGGGATACTGCCAGATATGTCTTTGATGCCGTGTGTAATTTCATTATAGCTACTCAACAAGTGCCATTTTAATCTGGTATTTAAAATTCTTCGCTATTTCAATAAGGTAATCTAACTACTCTATTCAAAATTGTTTTCATCAGGTTAATATGGCATTCTGCAATACAAGCTCCATAGCATAATACTTGTAATTTTTAATATCATTTTTTTATATTTTTTTAAATCACCTACCATTCTTACAGTAACATTTCAAATCCTCAACGTCGCATCCTTAGACAATCCTCTAGAGTGGGTACGTGCCATGTATGGTAGAAAAACAGACAAACATGATTGATTGATATGTGAAGTTTTACGTCCCAAAACAACCATATGATTATGAGATACGCCGCAGTGTAGGGCTACGGAAATTTCGACCACCTGGAGTTCTTTAGCGTGCACCCTAATCTGAGCACACGGGCCTACAGCATTTTCGCCTCCATCGGAAATGCAGCCACTGCAGCCGAGATTCGATCCCGCGACCTGCGGGTCAGCGGCCGAGTACCTTAGCCACTAGACCACCGCGGTGGGGCCAAGCAAACAAACAAACAAACAAACAAGCCATGCCCGGTGACAAATAGAAAATCTTCGACTTAATCTAAAACAGCGTCACAAAATTAGAATGACACTTAGAAGTGTGGGTGCTTGGGCTAGTTGGTATGGCATGACGATAGTTATAGCGCGAGAACAAAACGACGATCTTGTCTCTGTGTCGTCGTTTTGTTCTAGCGCTATAACTATCGTCATAGAATGACACGCTGCGATGGAAGCTGCTTTGCTGCTAAGCTCTTCTCCCAGCCGCTGCTGAAGTCGTGGTGGCCATAGAGCGACGTGTAACCTTAATTTGTTGCAGTGTGACATGACTTCTTGAAAGCACCCAATGCTTCACAACGTCGCCGTGTGTCACGGCTTGCAGCTGATGGACGTTTGGTGCAGCATACTAGCCGGTGCGGTGATCGTAAGGGCCGATGCCAGCAAGTACCCGAGTCGGCCCCACAGGATCTTCAAAGTACGGCGGTCAAAGTGCGTGCATGTTTTTTTTTTTTTTTGCCATGCTATGGTCATGCCATGCCGCGCAGAAAAAATCGAACGACGCCGATCGACTGCGACGTGGCGGTGAGCTGCTCGCTTTGCAAGCCGGAAATGACGATAACCAAGTGAGCTGTCAAAACGACGTTCACATCAACGGACACGATGCGCGTTATCAGGCGTCGAAATGAAACACGCCGCAGCAGAGGGGACATGGTCGAAGTGTGCATAAAAGAGTTTTTTTTTTTTTGCACGTGTGGTTACGCTGTCGAAAGGAGGTGAAAAAAAAAAAACCAAAGTGGCATTAAACTTGCGATTCGACGCTGTTATCACCCCAAGCAAACCTCCGCGAAAGTGAACCCCCCGGAAACTGTACACGGCGCATTGCAGTGTTGCTACTAGAGCAGACGTAAATTTATGCTCTTGACACTGAGCTGATAGTGAGTTTGATAATAATAATGATAATAATGATTGTTTTTGCTTAACGTCCCAAATCACCATATGATTGTCAGAGTCGCCGTACGCAGTTGAGGGCTCCGGAAATTTCGACTACCTTGGGCACCTAAGTCTAAGCACACCGGCCTGATAATCGATTTGAAGCGGCGCGATAAAACCTGGATTCCAGAAAATCCAAAGCCAAGCATGCGAAAACATGCTGGTTGTCTGACAGACAACGGGGACACGACTGCCGCAACGAATGCGCTCACGTAATACCGGTAACACTAATTCTAGAACTCGCGCAGTCACCTCGCTGTTCACGGCATAGGAGTGAGTATGAACTTTATTAAGGTCCTGAGAGGAAAGAAAGCGGTGCCGAAAGCCCCGCCATCAATCCGGCGGCTCCACCCAGGTCGGGACCGGTAGACAGAGTCTCTCGGCGACGGCCCGGGCCCTCTGGACAGCCTTGAGCTGGGCGATGAGCTCTGTGCTTCGAAGGGCGGAGTCCCAGGAGGACTGGTCAGAAAATTCTGTACCCACGTTGGCAGGGCACAACCAGAGCATGTGGTCGAAATTGTTATACTCGTTTCCACAGTGTGGACATGCAGTGGAAAAGTCCGGATTAATCCTGCTTAGTGTCGTTGGTGTGATGTACGTACGTGTCTGCAATTGTCTGTAAGCGGCATAGGAATGTGGCCCGTTCACCATCGACTCGGACGGGATCGCTCCGACAGCATCGTTGACCTCCGTGATCGTTGACGACGTGCTCGGTGTCGCTGTCGATCGACTGCGCTCTGCTCCGGTGAGTTTCACACCGCAAAAATGTTTTGTTTTTCCTTTCATCTCGGACATCTTTTTACTCCTTCGGAGCAACGGCGACACGCGAGGCTGCACGTGCTATAGGGGTGAAGGGCGCGTAAACGTGCTCCGACAAAGCGCAAGGATTGGGCACCTATTTTTGTGTCCCTGTTTGTTGGGGACACGGCGACCCGGCTCAGCGCCCCAGTCAATGGTGATCTATAGGAGGGAGGGGGGTTAGAGTCGATTGCTCCCCCCCCCTCAAAGCCTCTGTAAGCCCTTCACCTCTATTTAGTGATGTCCGTACGTCATGCTTGTTCATTGCTACGGCTACCACTGGCCAAACATCAGTGGTAGCCGAGTGGTTAGCCGCGGTGGATCCAGGGGGAGGAAAGGCACCCCTCTCTTCAGGGCTTGTCGTCCACCTATCACCGATTAGGACAACTCAGGAGCACCGATGGGATTAAACATCCACAATACTTATGCTAAGATAATAAACGCCCTCTACCGCCCTCTATGGCGGAATTCGAGAATTAATGAGGGGCGGTTACCCACAACGGGGACGCCACGCCACGAGGAGCTTCGCCCCTAAAAGGAAATAACTAGAAAATGAAAATAAATAAAGACACAACAGCTATATACTGAAGCCGCAAGCAAGAAGATTAGTGAATCCACGTAGTATACCTTTCATTTCTATACGGTGGCTGAACGAACGTAGAGCCACTGTTCCCCGTATAGTAAACATCGCAGCGAGTGGTATACGATTGTGAAAGTTTGCAACTGTTACTCAGATATCGTGGTAGAAGCAAGGATAATAATGAACTGTTTGTTTTTTACACGCCGTAAAATCATGATGTGATTATTATTAGGGACGCCGTAATGGAGGATCGCGGCAATTATGACCATCTGCATATGGTGTTCTTAAAAAGGACATACTGAAGAAGAATGGAACAAGGGACAAAAACATTCAATTTATACTCGGAACGCGTACTGTTCCGATAAACAGTGTTTATTTCACGCGCTTTCAAGCGGTCGGTCATGTTTTTTTGGAGGTTCTGTCGTATACGGTGGCTGCTCTGCATGGAGCGCGTGCTGGGACGTCTTAGTCCTTGCGGTAGATCGAATCAAGTGCAACGAATTACGCGAGATAAAACATACATATGACACTATCTCGAATAATCGGAGCCCCCCCCCCCCCCCCGCTGGTTTTAGCGCGCTTGTCACTGATATGTTGACTGGATCATTTATTGGCAGCAGGTGTAGCTCTCTGCAGGGCTGAACTGTCTAGAAAAAAAAATATTAGAAACTAGAATTCGCTTTTGAACATTCATACGTGGGTATTCGGGAGTCATTGAGGAAAGGACCTTTGCATGTTGTTGCACCACGGTTTGCTGCAACGGCTTGGAAGAAATGGAGGAGGGGTAGAATTGTAGTAAGCGTTACACTAAACCAACTAAACATGTTGTGTCTCGTGAAGCGCATGATGTTAAATGTCACTGATAAAGAAAGCATCAGTTATCAAGGGGCGCGAAGACCTTGTCAGGCTTTTTCAGCCCTCACTACTCGCCTAACCCCCCCAAAAAATTTGTAACTAACCTTTTTTCCTCAAATAAATAACATGCTCAATATCGAAAAGTCATGCAATATAACTGTAATGCCATTGCTGCCAAGTCTGATTTATAACACACATTCACAAAGTACACATTCATGCACTAGAGCGCATTCAGTCGATAGGAGCAAAATTTTGTTCTGGGAAAATATGACCGAACTGAAAGCTCTCAATTTATGAAAAGAGAACTTAATTGGCAATACTTACAAGATCGAAGACGTAATCTAAGATTGAAACTATTTTATTCAATATATAACAAGAAAACAGGCATCAATCCTTCAGAATATTCAAAACCAGCGCATTATCATTCCTCTCGTCATGACCACAAATTTAAAGTACCGCCATACAACCCCAGAACGGATCTCTTTAAGCATTCTTTTTTTTTTCGCAAGCCATTGTCGAATGGAATATGTTACCAGCTGATGTAGTTTGCCACAAGACTGCGGATTAATTCTATGAGGCACTGTGCCCCCCGCAATAATGGCTAAGATGGCGCTGCGGGTAACCTTCCAAACAAAAATAAAATAAATAACCGCTCTATTGCAGACACGGACAATTATTACACTCAATAGCATGCATTATATTTGTATTAGAAGCAGTAATAATATAAGATGAAATGCTATAGCCGAGTTCTGATATACATGTACGCACTGAATCGGTCCAGCAAATATTCAAGCAGAGATGACACAGCAATAGCGCTTTCGAAAACGAGTGGTTTGAGCGCTAATTAAGAGTGTGTATTACTCCAAACTTATAAAAAAGAATCATGATACTATGTCGTCATGGATAGTACTCGTGTAGCGAGAAGTTATGCGATGTGTTGAATAATCGGCAAGCTGTATTTACAACCAACGCTACTCGTTCGTGACGGCTTTTTTTTTTTTCATTTCCCCAACACGTGTTATTGTGAGTCACAGTCGGATAGTGAGTCAAAGTCGGGTGTGGGTAAAGATCACTCCTGTCAACCAACAGGCGTTAACCAGTTTTTTTTAAGGGAGATAAGGTATGCCAGCTTGTCAATCCCAGTCGCTCATTTGAGTCGCTCATTCGTCGATAACATGCCCTCGCCGCTACGATATCTTGTCTTCGCTTTTCGGAACTTCTCAGAGCCTTCTTCCTTTGTGGTTTGCTGATATATGCGTTTTAATTTATCATCAAATCGCCACATCCCGTTTCCCTGAAATCCGCAAATAGGGTACATGCTGAGCCAAAAAAAAAAAAGATTTCACGAAAGAACAACATCGTCTTGATCACAGCCTGGCAAAGCAAGATATTCTTCCCTTTCAGCACTACCCTCCTGCACTGTTCCCGCAAGCTATCTCTGTATGACACATTTCGACACCCGCGCACCCCACACATCCCCTTCACCAATGAGGGTGATTGTCCGAGACAGCATATCGCCTCTATAGGGATATACTGAAACGAAACCTTTGCGAAGTTGTTAAAAGAAGCACCGCAACAGGACACCGCACGTGGGAAGCCCGGCGAAAAGTTTCAAGATCAGGAAGGACAGAGGGGCCCCGTTTGTCCCCATTCGGACAAACGTGACTTGAGACGTGACTCACCACATCGGAGTCGATAGCGGTGATTCACCTGATTCGCGAAGGAGATAGGCTGCCACGATTCCCTTTCTTTCCCCTACGTCAATCTCGTTCTTCCTATTTGTCTCATCCCTTTAAAAGTGAAAGATGGGGGCTGCATGGCTAGCGCGATGGTGTGCACGCTGTCTTCGGACTTCTGAGACGACAGTTTGTGCGCCGATGAGCTGAAGGACTTCGAATAAGGGAGCATACAATCTCGAGACTTCGGAGGCTCGCATCAATTCTCGACGAAACCCCGAGCGTTCTCTCCGGGCAGGCAGGGCCATGGCGAAAACTCCCATCTCGGGCTCCAGCATCGACTACGGGGCAACATGCACGAGCAGCAAGGATAGCCTGTGCCACATCTTCAGAAACCTGTCCCACTGGAACGAGCTCTTCTGGTACGTGCAACTCGAGCTCAAGGAGCTCTCTCCGGGCAAGCTTTCTCTCGTCGATGCGTGCCGCAGGTCCATGAAGTGCCATTTGGATTATGCTCCGCAGCATGTACGCGACGCTGTTGCGGTCCTCGGGAATTTGCTGACGCGTCATCACTGCCTCGTTTCAGTGAACCTCTCGAACCACATGTTTGACGGTCATCGTGAAATCGTGTGCGACGCACTGCGCAAAAGCGCGAACAACCTCAGGAAGCTCGAGCTGAACGTGGAGACCGAGAACGGACAGCCAACGCCGAGCTTCCTTGAAACGCTCCCGCATCTGAAAGGGCTCCAAGAGGTGAAGCTCGTCGGCAAGCCTTTCGAGAAGACATCCATCAGGGGTCTTCCGGAGTTTCTGGTAAGCACCCGGTCGTTGACGACGCTTACCATGCCCCGTTTTTGCGTCGAGGGCGAGGGCTTGGTCACGATCATTCGGGCACTGAAGGGTAACACTACAATCAAGGCGCTTTCGGTCAACGCGTGTCTGCTGTTCGGGTGCGCGGTCGGTTTCGGGGACTACCTGAGCGAGAACCGGACGCTGCGCAGCCTGAGCGTGACGTCGTGCCACCGCTTTGCCCTCTGGGAGATTCGCCGCTTCATCGGGGCGCTGTACCGCGACCACAGCATCTCCGAACTGAGCTTGATCGACTTCTCGCTGGATAACAAGAACATCAAGTCCATCACTCGTCTTCTGCGCCATAACCGAAGCGTGAGAAGATTCCACTTGGACAGATGTTCTTGGTATGACTATGAGGAGGAGCTCGACGCCGGCAGATACAAGGGCTGGCCAAGAAGTGAGACCGGTCTGATCTCCCCCTGGTTGACGCTGCTCGCCAAGAACAAAACGCTAAATGAGCTGACCTTGGACCTGTCGTCCTTCAGTCCAGAACAGTGCAGATCTTTCTTCGAGGCAATCGCGCGCAACCAGTCTCTGGAGAAAGTCAACGTGCAGGACTTCAGACACGAGGACGTTGCACAAATATGCCGGGCGTTGAGAGACAACGACGTTCAGAAGCGCTTTTTCTTCGGCAACCACTATGTCACGCAGGGCACGGCCCAGGCGCTCGAAGAGTGTGAGGAGATCACCCACATAAGCATAGACAATACGCTCAGACATTGCAGATGCGAGGGAATGTTCAACACACTGCACCTACTGCCGACGTGCACGCATGTGAAGTCGTTCCGTCTCATGATGGGAGATGCGCTGTTTGATGGCATGTGGAGCTCGTTGATAGCCAATTGCATCACCGACACGAAGTCTCTAAAGGAGCTGAAGCTGGAATTCGACTCGGGCAATTGGCACGACGCCGACAGGCCAGAACGGGTGCTGCTAGAGGCACTGTCCATGAACAAGAACATACAGAGGCTTTCAGTCGAACGTCTCTGTTTCAATGAGAGCGAAACCCAGACGCTGGTCGACACGTTGATCTCAAGCCGGACGCTTTGGGACCTCACGTACAAGCCTTTGTACCACCAATCGACCACCTGGTTCGTCGAGAAGCTGGCACAGGACGTGTCCACAAACTACACGCTCCTCAGCGTGAACGTGCTCAAGTACGATGAACTCTGCCGAGAACTGTTCGCCATCGCGGACACGGTACGTCGGAACAACACGCTGGTGATGCGCGCGGCACACTTCGTGGAGGGAAGGAGGGACCGATACTGTGCGGCGGCTGCCGAGTTGGTGCACTTCCATCCCGTACTGCTGACTAAGGTGCAGAAGCTCGCGTCCATCGACGAAAACGAAGCCGCTTCAAAGATCGAGGGCAGCGTGAAGAGCTTCACGGAGCTGGACGACTTCATGTCCGTGGCAGGAGTCGTCAAGAGCACCGTGACGTGCCACAGACGCGACGACGGTCGGAAGCAGCTGGCAGACCTCAACTATTACTGCTGGTCGCACTTAAGACGCTATTTAAAGGTGGCCGACATTCTGGGTTCACTCTAGGCGAGGGTGTTTTGTTCACATGTGCGCCGCAGGTAATTACATTGTGTTTCATGCTGCGTGCAGGCACTGCAGTTCTGCAGTTCTCGAAAGCCGGCATCTAAAGGGCACCGGTTGAATTATGCAGTCATATTGTGCAACCGTGGCCTGAAGACATCTTTTTAAACGTTCTAAGTCACGCCGACAGTCTCATCGTGTACGGCGTAACATGACGATAAGATCAATGTGATTCCGCAGCCGAAAAGCGGTGTGCCAACCACGACGGCACAGACTATTACCGTATATGTACGGCAAGCCTGTGTGCGCTATATATTTCGCTAGCTTTGTGCATATATAAGTGTAACACTGTTTCATAACAGTACTGCAGGAGCAGAGATTTGAAAAAAATTGTCATATGCACTGCCAATAAAAAAAAAGAAACCTAATCATGTGATTTTGTGCCTAAAATGCTTTGAAATAAGTTTCCAGTCTCTGACACGAGCCACCGTGTGGCCGGATATGTGAATCTTTGATGTGCTTTGTATGGATATTTGAATTGTGTGCGGAGTGTTTAATGGATATATACTTACACGTTGCTGGAATGTTTGCCATGTGAGCTAACATGTATGCGGATATACACCAAGATATACTACATGCATCAAATCGTCGACTTTCGCACGAATGTTTACTCAGGAGCAGTGTTCGTTGTTTAGTCATCGCACTCTAGTAGAGAGCATACTATATTGTTGTACATTTCTATTATATTGTGTCCTTTGCAAAAGTGCGATGTGTATTTTTTTTCTTAATAGAAACTATAAACCGTGTCGGATTTCCTTTCTTAATTCGAAGTTGCTTTTTTCATCCGGTCAATGAACGTTATCGGAGGAAATATCGTTGCTATAAAATATAGTAATGATGCTGCTAGATGTATGTCGACTGTTACAAGTGACTTTTGGAATGATGCGTATTCTACGACTCCGGAAATGGCGCGCTGTTTGCGACCATGCAGTACACGCAAGTGGTTGCAATAACTTTATTCTAAATATTTTGCTTGTCTCAACGAGGGGTATAGTGTTTGTAGCCATCATGGCGTGTTTAGAATGGGTATACTGAGAGGCAGACTGGTGTCCTTTCGAAGCTTTTTGTTGCCATAATTAAAGTACTGCACGCGAATATGTTTTTGCAATTTAGGGTAGGCACACCTTGTCCATACTTAATTATCAGTGAATGAATAATAAAATTTAATAAATTAGATTAACTGTGTCGCCAGATCAGTTATCGTGACGGCGGGCTTGTGATTTCAATGCACACGAGTACGCCACTCACTCCAGAACTGTGCAGTCGGCATGAATCTAGAATCCAAAAAACTTTCGATTGTTTCGACCTCAGGAAAAATTGTCCACTGCTAACTATTTCGCTAGTTTCTTGACTAATTGTCGCTTAGTAATTTTCTTGCAACGTCGTGAGTGTGGCTGTGGATTTCGCATTTTATTCTAGCTCTCGAAATATCCTTGATAATAAGGCAACCGACATTTAGGGTTACTGTCACCTGCGTCTTACAAACCACACAGTGGACACACAGCAGTTTTGAATCTTTCTCCTTACACAATACTCTCATGATTAGTGAGAACTGTTCCGCAGAAGTCCTTCTCGAGGGTGTGTGGTCTATCTTATAGTTCGGCGTACAAAGATAGGCAATATTGTTTTTTGTTTACATATTTTACAATGTAACCTAAACTGCAATGTAACTTTATTTCTTCAGTGTATCTAGCGACTGTTACACTTATTATCGTAATTTAAATGTTGTTTTCAACAACGGCTTCTTGAAGGTCTCCTTCCTGGAATTGAATATTGTTGCAACTTGGACAATGACGTATTTTACACAGTGTTGACTGTTGCTATGAAGCGATATGCTTTCTAACTTTTTTCCTGTGCATCTGGAAGGAATCTTATATTTATGAGCGGTTTAATTGTATGTATATAGTTGCAAATATTTTCTTGTATACTTTTATTGTGTCTTTCTGATTTGAGCATTTCTGACGGTCATAATTTTCTGCTGCAACGGGCATTAATAAAATGACACCCACAACGAATTGCCTGTTATTTCATACTGTCCATACTAAAAGAAAGAGCAAATAAATGAGCTTCCTGTCTGCATTCGCGAATTCCCGATCCTCCTGATGACCTGCAGGGTTTTGCACGGTGTAGCTTTGGCTCGAAGAAAACAGTACACCTCTTCGAGCTACGTCACGTCGCGCTAGCCGGTACAAGAATATTTCCTGTAACTATCACAAGGGGTGATTATTCAGGTTGATTGACAGTTCATGACCGTAAAAAAAAAGTGTGAAAGACAACTGACAATAACAACGAGCACGCCTCCACCGTGTTTGTGCTCATAGAGGGAGAGAGGGGTGGGCGGGCATACATCGACCTTTTATAGGAGTGGTGCTGCGATACCCCCCCCCCCCCCGCATAATCAGAATAATTCGAGTTTTCTTTGAATAAGTGCCATCCTCGCGATCCCACACACGCATGAAATTTACCGACTCGTCCTAAATCTATACTGGTTTTATGATTACCGAAATGTTGAACACGCCCCGTGAAGTCACGGATTTGACGACGCTCTTTCGGGCAGCTGCGGCGTTCGATGGATTAATGATTTCAACTTACGCGCGTTTTTGGCGATGCCATTACGAATAAGGATCTGGAAAGAACGACGGTGACATGACGTACCTCCGAAGAATGCTCCAATACTTTTTTCTTATCGCGGACAACAGAGCTGCCGAATGCTGCCGAGATAAACAAGCAGATAATCATCACAAAATGATCCGCCCAAAAGCGGAGCTATACTCGATGAAGACCAAAAATAGCACATTTTTAATGAATTTTCCCAGCCTAGAAGAAGTTTCAAGCTATAGCAAGAAACTATTTAAATATATCTATAAACGCGCCATTGGTCGTTGGGATCATCATCATTAAGTATCTATGCGTGTTTGGAAAGCGCAAATAGGCCCAAAAACGTTACAAGCGGCTGCTAAGCTCTACAAGTCACTAGAGGAAAAAAAATAAAAAAATCAAAAGCTCGCTTATAAGCGCGCCTTGAAACTACGGTGCCACCGCAGGCGGCACAGTGGGCAGACAAATGGGAGAATAGCGCACCCTTTAAATAGCTATATAAATGGTGCTCTGGGGCAAATGGGGCTCTGTCCCGACAAGGACATCGACTGTCCAAAGAAAGAGCTTCGAAAGGAAGCTCATTTGGGTTACTGATATACGCAATCGCTACGAGGAGGAAGAAAGTGATTTGAAAGTGTCAGTGTCCAAATAACTGTGAAATAAACGGTGTGACGCCTTAATTGAGGAGCCGACGATGCAGGTGGACACATATGGTAAAACTCAAGCTTTTCACTGCAGTCACCAAAGAATGTTGCACATACACGGAGCAACTTGTGCGATTCTAGCAAAAAAGAAAGGAAAGCTCTGCTACACGTATCATCACATGACGCAACATCAGAAATTGCTGCGATACAGGGGAAAAAATCCGCGCCAAAAGTTTCAATCCAGGATGTCGCCAACCTTCACAAACTGGCGTATGTGCAGCCAGCAGTCGCGATTGAGGTCCACTATCTGCTTCTGACCGTCCTCGCGCCTGTGGCAGCTGACACTGCGCTTGACGACCCCCACGAGGCGCATGAAGTCGTCCAACTCGGAGATGCTCTTCAGACTCCTCTTGATTCGCGACGCTGCCTCGTTTTCGTCGACGGCGGCGAGTTCTTGCACTTTCTCCACGAGTCCTTGGTTGAAGCCAATCAGCTCGGCAGCGGCCCCGCAATACTTGTGCCTCGTTCCCTTTACGAAGTGGGCCGCTCGCGTCGCCAGCGAGTTGTTGCGACGCACAACGTCGTCGATCGCGAACAACTCGGTGGGGCAACTTCCTGAGCAGCTCAAACCGATGCGGAGAAGTGTGTAGTTCCCCGACATGGTCGCGGAGAGCCTGCGCGCCAGCGAGACGGTCGACGCGTCTGTACAGCAGGGGCTGATGGCCACGTCACACAGCGTCCGGCTGGAGTCCAGCATGTTTACGAGAACCTGTGACTCAATCTGGCCGAACAGGAAACCAAAGCTTACCAGTTCGCGGATGCTCTTGTTCTTTGCCAGCGCTTGCAACAAAGTCCCATCGAACCAGGCGGTCCGGAACGAATCGGTGGGGATGAAAACAAGCCGCAGCTCTCTAAGCGCCGTCGTCTTGGTGATGTATTGCACCATCAAGGACCTCCACATGTCGTTCATCCCCTCCATGTCTATATTCAAACACAACGACTTCACGTGACTGCACATCGGCAACTGGCGCAAGGTGGTGTGCAGTGGCTCGTCGTGAAAACGTGCCTTTCGTTGCAGGGTGATGCAGGACAGCTCTTTGCATTCCGAGAGGGGGGCTGTGGTGTCCTGCCAGAAGCGATGCTTTCCGAGGGAGACGCGCTCCTGCACGCCGGCCTGCCGCACGGCCCGGCATATATCGGCCACATCTTTGTCCTCCAAATACGGGACGTTGACCTTCTTCAAGGAGCTGTTGCACGCGAGCGCAAGGAAGAACAACTTGTAGTCATCCGGTTCCATCCACAACAACATATCCATTGTCAGCTCGCTTAGGGTACTGTTCTCTGTCAGTGCCACTAACCAAAGCGATATCAGGGAGGCCTCTCTCCTGAATGCAAAATAGATGGGTTCCACGATGGAGGGTTCCACGATGGCGGGTTCGATATAGATAAAGTTGTTAACCATAAGCAGACTTCTCAAGCTCCTATTTTGGATCAGTATACTGATGATGAGTTCATTCTGATGAATATATAACTCGAACCCAATTAGTTTCAACACGGACAGGTGGTTGTTGTGGAACAGCGCCCCGATTGTCGGTCTAAGATCGTTCTCACTACTGAGCTGGCATGCCATGTTCAAAGTGCGCAGCGTCTGGTTATGTCTCAAATAGCGTGTAAACATTGATTTCGAGTTCTGTACACACTCACGTTGATGGCCAGTGTCGTGATAGTTGTATTCCGCTCAAGTCCCTGAACGAGGATGGCCGCGTCTTGTTCCTTCATAATCTGGTAGATCATGTTGAGCGTCGTCAACGATCGGGTGCTTGACAAGAACTTTGAAAACTCCCGGAGGGTCACGCTGTCAAAAGGCACTTTGAAGATGTCCAGCACTTGCAGTTGGTTCAGCTTCGGGAGTGTTGCGAAGAAGCTGAGGTACGCGCTGGCCGCCAAGTCGCGTGGCCACAACTTGAGCTTTCTAAGGTTTGGACTCCGGTGCAAAGCTTCACGTATGGGTTGGTCGTGGCCCTCCAGTATGGTGTCGCCTAGGTCCACCGAGGCGATGCAGCGATGATGCGCCAGCAAGTGTTGCAGCAGCTTGGCGGCATCACTCCGCTGTTCCTCCACTCGATGATATGTCCGCCCGCAAACTCTCACGATAGACAGTTGACCAGGAGAAAGCTCCCGCAGTTGAAGACCCACCATTCAGAAGAATTCATTCCACAGGCGAAGGTTCTCGAAGATGTTGCACAAGCGGCCCTCGGCACTCGTGCACGGTGTCCGGTAGTCTAATTTGGAGCCCGAGAACCAACTGTGCTCCAGTGACATGTTGGTTGGCAGACCGTGCGCTCGGCCTTCCTCGTGAACGACTGCAACTCACTAAATCTGAGAAGACTGTGGATCGTAGCTTCCTTCCGACGTGACCGATGAGAATAAGCGATATGGATAAGGAGGGGGCTGCCAAAAAGCACGGTCCCTCATCGGTGCCCTGTCTCATTGGCTGTTTGTATCTTCTTTTTTTTGCCCTCCCATTTCTGCGAAGCTGCCTAATCTTGACCTTCTTCTAAACCCAGTTGTCCCGATGGCATGAAACTGCAGCCGGCCCATTGAATGGTCAGTGAACAATGGACAGTTTGCAGAATAGTCACTGAGCATGAGCGAGCAAGTTTGTTTTCAACGAGATAGCTTCGACGACAGACTAGCCAGCAAACTATTTTTTTTTTTCATTCACCATTGACCCCTACTTTTCCTTTGGTTGTTTCTCCCGTTCTTTTGTTGCACTTGGGAAGCCTACCATGAGGTGATACATTCCTGCAGTAAGCTCTCAAAAGACTTCCGTGTCTTTGGGCACCTTCACGTTTTAAAAATGTAGAGGGGTGAGCGTCCTCAGAACTAGAAAACTAGTCTGGGAACGAGTCTTCTGGTTGAAAAACGTTGCTGGGGGAAAGCCAACGTACAGGTGTTTTTTTTTAGGCCAATTTCCACACACCACTTTTTGGGGCAACACCTCGAAATGTGAACCGGTCCGCAGGCGTGATTACAATGTGCTAACACACGTCGACGAAAAAAACATGACCCCCCCCCCCCCCCTGGCAGAAATCATCATGAACTCCTCTGCACCCCGGTTGATTGATTGATTTGTGGGGTTTAACGAACCAAAACCACCATATGATTGTGAGAGACGCCGTAGTGGAGGGCTCCGAAAATTTCGACCACCTGGGGTTCTTTAACGTGCTCCCAAATCTGAGCACACGGGCCTACAACATTTCTGCCTCCATCGGAAATGCAGCCGCCGCAGCCGGGAATTGAACCCGCGACCTGCGGGTCAGCAGCCGAGTACCTTAGCCACTAGACCACCGCGGCGGGGCCCTCTGCACCCCGGTGCCGCATAGTCACCTCAGAGGAAGGGTCCGAGTACGATCCGAAACGTCGGAATTTCCCATTTTAAAGTAAAAAAAAAAGTAGCGATGTTAATTGTATACCATGGTTGGTGCCCCTTTTCAGAAGTTTAAGCCCTCAAAATGCATTTACTGCGTCTTTTGTGTGTGAAGTTCTAGGAGGTGTGCACGCAGGCTTGTGTTCATTGCTGTTCTTCCTTTAAATGTGGTCAGATCTCCCCATCCTAACGGAAGCACTCGACACAGCAATGGCTTCTTGGCCAAAATTACTCAAGGCCTGAAAAGCTGATTCCGTATAAGAGAACGACCTTTATACTCTGTTATATCAAAATAATAACCTTGAGGAAGTTGAGAGTTGGGTGCGTCGCACCTTCGCAGCAACCAGGGTGATGAACATAGGTGAACATGGGTCCAAAAGCTTAGGTAGTGATCACAAACGTATCAAGCTGAATTTTGAAGGTGAAATGAAAATGGAAAGAAGGCATTATGAGCAGCCTTACAGTAATATTTATTAAGAAAAGCAAATATAATTGCAACTAAAGAGATTAAGAAAATGATCACTGAGGATACTAAAACAGAGCGGACGTACAAAAATTCAACTCGGTTGTTTGAGTCAATTCAAACGCGAAAAGGAGACACAAACACAAGAGCTGATGGGATGAGGAAGTTAAGAGAGCCATAGTAAGATGCCAGGAAGCCTCCATGGAACAACAGGTACGCTAAATAGAGGGGTGAACCGGAAGATGATGTCAAAAGAAAATGGGATAACTTTTTGAGCTGCAGAAGGGAAGGGTCCGATTTGATCAGTGAAAAGATTAGAAGAAAGGGGGCTCAATGGATGGCAGAAGTAAACAAAAAAGGATACAAAGGCAGCTGCAAAGTTTTGGAACCATCTCAATTCTCTGAGTAATAAGACAAGCATGAAACAGAGGTTTATAACTACAGTTCAAGGGGTCAGACTAGAAGGGGATGAGGCAATGAATATATACATACAATGATGACAGAAAAATTTAAGCTCCATGAAAGCGCTGCATGTACCGTACCAGATGAGGATGGACCAATTAGCTCAGTGGCTCCACTGGGACAACGTGACTGGGAAAGGGCAGAGAAAAGAGTTTCTAATAGCACATCAACAGACCCTGACGGCATCCCAATCATGCTAATAAAGAAACTAGGACCAAACTATAAGCAAACATTAAGAGAGGCCGCGAGCAAAGCAATAATGGACGGTGAAGCTCCCAATGGGTGGAAACTAAGCAGGATGAGCATGATCTACAAAGGAAATGGGGACAAAGCCAATATCAACAGCTACCGTCCTATAAAAGTGACATCATTAGCTTACAGGCTGGTGATGCAGATAGTATGATGATGTTTGATGTTTTATGGCGCAAGGGCCGATTCACGGCCAAAGAGCGCCAGTTCATCTTACTAAAAAATATGGACAATGATTGTGATAAGCGGCTGTATAAGGGCCATAAAATTCCTCGCAGTAAGGCGGGTAAAAACATACAGGTAATAAAATCATGACCATGCCGTGAAAGGTGTGTGTGATGTGAACAGATGACAAAAGTTGGTGATAATAAAAGACGATGGTGGATATGTATGGCAATAGCACAACTGCCTCACTCGTTCAAACCCTTGCGTCCAAGGGCCGTGAGGCATGTGCTTTTTTGTGTAGCCACCGCAGCAAAAACCTCTCTGGAGAGGTCATGCTACGGTATGCCCGGGTATATGACATGAAAGCTGTGAATTTCTTTTAAAAACGCTAACAATGAATTATGACTAAAAAGTGGTTCCCTACCGACAAACATTGCAGGGTGTAAAGGTATATGTTGTCGGTAGAGTATTGGAAAATGTTGTTTTCTAAGAGTTTCTAAGTGTTTACACTGAATTAACATGTGAAGGACGGTTAAGTATTCCCCACATCTGTCACACAATGGTGAATTGCCACCAGACAAAAGGTGTGTGTGTGTCGTGTATGTGTGTCCTATCCTGAGTCTTGTTAGTGTTACCTCTGTTAGACGCGATTTTGATACTAGTGGCCAATGGCCAAGGTGTGGCTTGATAACGTGTAGTTTGTTTTGTGTGTGTGTATCCCACTTGCTCTGCCAGTAGTCCCTGAGTTTTCGTTTGAGAGACGGCTTAAGATCAAGGACCGGGATTGATGTCGGTGTAACGGCGGTGCTTTCGTGGGCGGATGCAGCAAGCTGATCCGCCATCACGTTGCCTTGAATCTCACGGTGCCCTGGCACCCAGCACACAACAACATGTCTGTTGAGTGTGTAGAGGGTGCATAAAATGGAGTAAAGTGAAACGAGGACAGGGTTTTTTTGTTTTTTAAGACTGTGCAGAGCCGTTACCACACTGAGGGAGTCTGTATAAATTACTGCTTTTTGTATTTGTGATTGTTTGATGTGTTTAGCTGCCACAAGTATCGCGTAAGCTTCCGCTGTGAAGATACTTGTGCCTGGATGTAGAGGGCCAGCATCAGAAAAGGAAGGGCCAACAGCAGCGTAGGACACAGAAGAGTTAGACTTAGAGGCATCTGTGAAAAACTCAGGACGTGTGTATTTGTATTGAAGTTCCAAGAAGTATGTTCGAATATGGGCAATAGGCGCATGTTTTGTAACTTCTAAAAAAGACACATCGCAATCTATAGTCTGCCACTGCCACGGTGGCGGGTATGCAACAGGAGCCATTAAACTGTGTTCAAGTGATACTGCAGTTTCTTCAGCTAGACCCTTCAGGCGAACTGAGAAGGGCTGCCTCATTGAAGGCCTGTTTTGAAAAAGAATGGAGCTCGATAAGTCATTAATAGTAGAGTATGAGGGGTGCCTCTTGTCTGCTTTCACCTTAAGGAAATATATAAAGGACATGTAGGTTCTTTGCAGATGAAGGGACCACTCATTTGACTCAACGTAAAGGCTTTCTACGGGGCTGGTGCGAAAAGCACCCGTAGAAAGGCGGATGCCCGAATGGTGCACGGGATCCAGCATCTTCAAAGCACTTTGAGTCGCTGACTGATAAACAATGGCCCCATAATCTAAGCGGGTGCGAATAAGGCTTCTATACAGGTTCATGAGGCATTTCCTGTCACTACCCTACGTAGTACGTGACAACACTTTTATAACATTCATGGCTTTTAAACATTTTGTTTTTAAATACTTTATGTGGGGTACGAAGGTCAACTTGTTGTCCAAGATTAAGCCTAAGAATTTATGCTCGGCTTTGACGGACAGTTGTTGCCCGTTCAGTTGAATGTCGGGTTCCGAGTGCATGCCTCTCTTTCGAGAGAACAAGACACATGTGCTTTTTTGTGGGTTAAGTCGAAATCCGTTTTCATCTGCCCATTTGGAGACCTTATTTAAACCAAGCTGAACCTGCCGCTCACACATGGCCAAGTTGCATGACTTGAAGCCAAGCTGAACGTCGTCGACATATGTACAATAGAACATATTGCGAGGGATGGACAAGTGCAAGGAATTCATCTTGATGAGAAAAAGTGTGCAGCTAAGTACACCACCTTGTGGCACGCCTGTTTCCTGGACGAATGTTTGGGAAAGAACCGTGCCCACTCGGACACGGAATGTCCGGTTTGACAGGTAACTTTCGATTATGTGAAACATTCTTCCGCGCACGCCAAGGTGGGACAGGTCTCTTAGAATTCCGAAACGCCATGTTGTATCATAAGCCTTTTCGATATCGAGGAATACAGAGAGAAAATATTGTTTATGGACGAAGGCGTCCCTGATCTGTGCCTCGATACGAACAAGGTGGTCTGTGGTGAATCTACTTTCTCGAAACCCGCACTGAAATGGATCGAGCAAATTGTTTATTTCAAGAAAGTGTACAAGTCTGCAGTTTATCATTTTTTCAAAGATTTTGCACAAGCAGCTTGTGAGTGCAATAGGCCTATAACTGGAAGGTAAGGAAGGGTCCTTGCCCTCTTTCAAAACGGGAATTATAATAGCCTCTTTCCAGGAGTTAGGGATAGTGCCAGAAAACCAGATAGCATTGTACAAACAAAGTAAGGTTTTTCGCGTTTCGATCGGCAGGTTTTTTAACATTTCATAAACGACACGGTCAGAACCTGGGGCAGAAGTACTGCAGGAGTTTAGGGATGTTCGGAGCTCAGCTAGACTGAACGCTTGATTATATGCCTCGTATCCAGTGCATTTGTGTTCGAGTTTCTGCTTTTCTATTCTTGTTCTGTATTTTTGGAAAGTGTCAGTATAGTGGGATGAGCTGGACACCTGTTCGAAGTGTGCACCGAGGAAGTTTGCCTGATCTTCCAAGGTGTCGCCCTGAGTGTTTACGAGTGGAAGTGTGTGTACTTGTTTTCCTGCTATCCTACCGACCATGTTCCACACTTTAGCTTCCTGTGTGTATGAATTGATCCCTGACAAAAACTTCTGCCAACTTTCTCTTCTTGCCTGCCGACGCGTTCGCCTGCCTTGAGACTTTATTTTCTTGAAGGTGTCAAGATTTTCGGCTGTCGGTGAGTTCCGAAGCAGCCTCCAAGCTCTGTTTTGCTGTTTGCGCGCGTTTCGGCATTCAGAGTTCCACCATGGCACACGCCGTTTTCCAGGGTGTCCATTTGTTTGTGGGATGCATTTTGTTGCAGCATCAATCAAAAATGCTGTGAAGTAGTTGACAGCAACATCAATGTTCAAAGTACTTATGTCATTCCAACCTAGACGAGCGATGGTATAAAAGTGTTCCCAGTCGGCTCTGTTTATGAGCCACTTGGGAACACGTGATGGACACTCAGTTACTGTATTTGTGCTCAAAACTATGGGGAAGTGGTCACTTCCGTACAGATTACTGATGACTTTCCACTGGAGTAGGGGCACAAGAGATGGGGATACTATGCTTAGGTCTATGGAGGAGTAGGTGTTATTGGCGAGATTATAATACGTTGAGTCTTTTCGATTTAGAAGACACGCGCTTGAGGAGAGAAGGAACTCTTCAATCAGTCGACCTCGCGCGTCATACCGAGAGTCACCCCATAGCCTGCTATGCGCATTAAAGTCTCCAAGGAGAACATAGGGCTCCGGAAGTTCATCAATTAAAGAGTGTAAATCACGTTTTTGCAGCTGATAGCTAGGAGGAATGTAGATAGTGCAGATTGTGATCAGTTTATCAAAAAGAACTGCTCGAACAGCCACTGCCTCAAGGGATGTTTGGAGTTGTAAGTGTGTGCATGCAATTCCTTGATTCACAATGATGGCAACACCTCCAGATGATGTCATAGCATCAACACGGTCCTTTCGGAATATAACGTATTTACGGAGAAAATTTGTGTGCTTTGAATTAAGGTGTGTTTCTTGTACACACAGCACTTTTGGTGAGTATTCGTGTAAGAGTTCTTGGATGTCGTCAAGGTTTCTGAAAAGGCCCCTGACGTTCCATTGTATAATTTGAGTGTTCATGGTGAATGTAAAATAGTGCTGTGTGTACGAAAAGCGAGTGGCTGTTTAGACAGAGTTTGACTTCACTTAACAGGGCCGTCACCAGGCCCTGTTATCGGCTTTTTTGTTTTCTTGGCGCGCTCCAAGGAGCCACGCCGCTCTTTCGGCACCAAGGGTGCCGACGTATCCATTGCCTCCTCGGAGGCACTGGATGCCCGCACGTGCGGGCTGCTAGTTCGAATTTCGGGCCTCACCTGCGGAGGTGAGGCCTTGAGACTGGAGGACTCTGGAGTCTCCGGTCTCTGTTTGGGAGTAGGCGGTGTAGCCTGGGCTACAGCCGCCTTGGGGGCAGGTGCCACAACCACCGGCTCGGTATGCGCGGGCCGAGGGAGTGGCGAGGGCTGGTGCGGCGGTGCCCCCTGACGCGCCGCATCAGCGTATGTAGCTCCATAGAATGGAGCGACTCTTCGCCGTGCTTCCTTAAATGTAATGTTTTCCTTCACCTTCAACGTAATTATTTCTTTTTCTTTTTTCCAGTATGTGCAGGAGCGTGAATATGCGGCATGGTTTCCTTCGCAGTTTACACAGTGTGGTGGTTGTTTGCAGTTCTCAGACACGTGGCCTAGAACTCCACATTGTGCACAAGTCTGGCGACCACGACACGTTTTGGAGCCATGGCCATATTTCTGGCATTGGAAGCAACGGCGGGGGTTGGGAATATATGGTCTCACGGATGTCTTTGTGTACCCAGTCTGAATAGTTTCCGGCAAATCGCTCGAAGCAAAGGTCAGTACTAAGTGTTTGGTTGGGATTTCCTTTTGATCTCTTCTGATCTTAATACGCTGTACGTTTGTCACGTTCTGGCTCTTCCATCCTTCCAGAAGTTCAGCTTCCGTCAGCTCAAGCAAATCTACGTCTGATACGACCCCGCGAGATGAGTTCATGGACCTGTGTGGCGTAATACTGATGGGTGTGTCTCCAAACGTTGTGAGGGTGTTCAGTTTATCGAATTGGTTTTGTTCATGTATTTCAAGGAGTAGATCTCCACTGGCCATTTTGGTAACCTTGTACCCGGCACCGAGAGTTTCGGTTAAGGACCTAGCCACTACGAAGGGGGATACTGTTCTGGCTTGCTTGTTAGTTTTTTCACAGTGTATAACATGGAATCGAGGAAAGGTTTGTCTTGGCCGCATGAAAAAGTTGATATCTTCGGTGCGTACCCGCTTTGAGGAGGCACGATCACTTAGTAAAGGGAATGCTTTGTGCATGCTAATTGTATGTTGTTCGGTAGCGTTGGCGGCCACCCACCACGGAGCCCAACGAGGGGACGCTGCAGGTTTACAGATGCTGAAACCTGCAGACGCCAGCCGTACAACGCCACTATAACCCAATGCGCCTAGACCAAGGTAGGCTATTTGCACAGGGTTAACCCTAGCCGCCAGGAAGTTTGGAAGTAAACGGAAGAGAGTAGAAGACAGGACAGATAAACAGTAAGAGATAAAGACGAAGATGTAGGGAGAGAGAGATAGGAAAAGGCGACTGCCGATTTCCCCTGGGTGGGTCAGCCCAGGGGTGCCGTCTACGTGAAGCCGGGGCCAAAGGGGTGTGTTGCCTCTGCCGGGGGGCCTTAAAGGTCCAATCACCCAGCATTGGCTCAACCCCCAGGATCCCCTTTTCCCCGGACACGGCAAAGCCACGCACGGCTAGGCGTGGGAGGGAGTAGAAACTCCCCCGTTAGCTCGGGTCCGTGGTGTCGCTACACACCAAACGCCTACTTGCGCAGGCGCCCCTGCGGGGCGATGCAGATAGTAAATAGATAGACTAAAGACATGGGTGGAAAATGAGGGGGTGCTGGGAGAACTACAAAATTGGTTCCGTAAACGAAGGAGGTTGGAGAACAATCTGTTTTCATTGATGCAGTGTAATGAAATAGCGGGAAAAGAACACAGGCCCCTGTGGCTGGCATTTCTAGATATCATGGGAGCTCACGACAGTGTCATTCAAGACGACTTGTGGGAATACTGGACACACTAGATGTCGAAGAAGGAATAACTAAACTTCTAGTATCTGAGCCTATAGAAATACAACGCGGGTTTCGACAGGATGTCCCTTGTCACCTTTGTTATTTATGCTGTATCTGCAGGCGCTAGAAGCCAAATTAGAGGGGAGTCGACTCGGCTTCAGCCTTTTTTTTGGGGGGCGAAGCTCCTTAGGGCGTGGGCTGTGCGTCCCCTGTAGCCTGTATGTAGCCACCTCTAGTTTAGTTCTTGCAGTGTTCACTAGATGGCGGTTCCGTACCCTGTATGTAGCCACCTCTAGTTTAGTTCTTGCAGTGTTCACTAGATGGCGGTACCGTCTCCTGTATGTAGCCACCTCTCGTTTAGTTCTTGTAGTGTTTACTAGATGGTGGTACTTGTAGCTGATGATGAAAAGATGCAAGATGTTATAAACTAGAAAGCGGTACTTGTAGTTGATGAAAGACGCGAGATCTTATAAAATAGGAATGATGTCACATATGGCGCGTGTCATTGGTTGAAGGCAATCATTCGATTTAGTGCGGCGACGTACGCTAGGGGGAGCGATGTAATAAAATCGAGTGGGCAAAATGTACAGAGGATTCATGGTTTACCAGGTTTACCTCCGGAGCTTCGCCCACTCATCATCATTCACTTCGTGGATATGGCGAATTTTTTTTTTGCCAAGCAAGGAAAATACATTGAACAGTCATTACCAGCATTGATGTATGCAGATCGCATAGTATTAATAGCCTACAACAAGGAATATCTGCAGGGATTGATAGACATCTGTGGCAATGAGGGAGATAAATTAAATATGAAGTTCAGCAGGGAAAATCAGCAATCATGATTTTTAATTATAACAAAGGTAGGGAGCGTACGGTACAAGAAGCCACGCCAGAAATAGTGGATAAATACAAATATTCGGGCGTATGGATAAATAACGGTGCTGAGTACCTAAGGGAACACGAACGATATGTAATGAATCTAATGACTAATGGTAACAAGAATACAGCTGTAATGAAAAAATAGGGCATTGTGGAACTACAATATGTATGACTTTGTGCGATGGATTCGGAAAGGTGTCATGATCCCGGGTTTGACGTTCGGCAATGCGGTCTCATGCATCAAATAAGGGGTTCAAGAAATATTGAAAATTAAACAGCGTGGCGTATGTAGACTTGCTTTGGGAGCACACGGGAATACCCAAAATCAGCGGGTACAGGGTGACATGAAATGGACATCGTTTGAGTGCAGGGAAGCTAGCAGCAAGATAGAATTTGAGGAGCGATTGAGAAAAATGGGAGAGAAGCGTTGGGCTATGAAAAGTTTTCAGTTACTTGTACATGAAGGATGTCGATACTAAATGAAGGAAACAAACTCGAAAATTGTCAAGCAAGTATTTAGACAACAGCAGAATGCCAAGCCAAGAGGAAACATCGGTTAAGAAGAAGGTGAAGGAAACAGAGAGGGACACATGGAAACGATGGGAATGCTTACGAAATCATCACTGTAGACCTACCGAACTTTCAAGCAGGAAATTGCAAAAGAAAACATATATGATATCGTGGTAGTTTTCTGCTGTTCGAGGTCAGAACGGGAGTATTGTGGAGCAAGGCGTACAGAGCAAAATACGAAGGCACAGACACGGCAAGTAGTGCGTGTGGAGAGGAGGAGGAAACGGCTGAACATTTTATAATGTTCTGTGAAGATGGCCACCCTATATTCCAAGATAATGACGTGGATTTTTTCAAAGCAGGGGGGTTTTGGGACAGTGAAGGCAAAATAGACTTTAAACGGGTAGAAATAACTACGAGAAGGGTAACTGATTAGTGGCTACAATCTAGGCGCGAGTGAAATTCAATCCTTAAACACGTTATAGCATCTAACTTTATGGCTAGGGGGCGTGAGCGACCACCCGATCTAAAGGGCACAGCTGGATCCATCCATCCATCATCATCATCACCATCCTTCTCCTCCTCCACCTCCTCCTCCTCATCATCATCATCATCGCTGTAAGCCACTGCATGAACCATTGGTATACAATTCTATGTAAGTGTTTAGCGGATACGTGCACGCTTTTCATAAGAGTGACGAAGGATAGCATAGCGAATGTCGGCCTACTATTCAGAAATTATGATTATTAATGCCGCGTTGGGTACCCAGAAAGTGATCTTGCAATGAGTGTTTGAAAGGCTCTGAACGGCCGCTCTTGTAGCTGTCGGCTAGAACGGCCGCCCTTCTGACTGTGCTGCGCCTTCCGCGCAGGTCCGGCGTTCTGTATTTTTTTTTTCGCTACCTGTTCAATTATTTACGTTAGTACAAAGTTGGTAACTGGGATCAAATGGGGAGTAAATGCAGCTGTTACTACCTTTCTTGCCCCGTTACTACCTTTTCGCTCACCGGCCGTTGACTATTCAATCTAAGGCAGTAGTACCTATTATAGTAAATTTTAAGAGGAATCGTTATGACTTATCATCTTTACACGAAAAAAAATGACGTGAAAGATATCCATAAATCAAGGAAAAAACGTTTGTTTTAAATTACGCAAACGAGATATGTAAGCGTCATTCTGCCATTGTCAAAATGGAGAAGTAAAAATTAATGAACAATCAGCAAGTGCTACACGTGCCGCAATAAACCAATTACAACAAACTTAGTCAACTACTACAAACCAACAAGACAGGCGAATCAAGATTAACCAAATGGTGAAACTAATCCAGCGCCCCTCAGTACGGCGTGCCTCACAATAATACTGTGGCTTTGGCAGGTGAAACGCCTAAAACGATTATTAACTTTTAACAATTGATATATTAGCACTGTGATACATTCAAACGCGCTGAGGCTATGTTAACAGGTTCGGTATCTTGTTTCGGTTGCTATATACAATGCTTTATTGTGGCCCTTTTATAACAAATTGATGAGGCAAGTTATCTTTTGTAAGTACGGACGATTAAAACGCTTGTGCTACGGCACCAAGCACAAGCAACCATTTAGTATAGTACAGTGCTGTAGGCTCACATTTTTTGTAATTCATCCTGAAACATAAGTGCTCACTTGTGCCAGATTTGCATCTTTAAAGTAGGGGGTCAGCATATTCCAGTAGTCGCTTACGTCGTTTTGTAGCGTAGTAAACTTGTAAGGTGTGTGGATTCACTATGCTGCTGTGTGCTTTAGCGGGACGGCTAAGTGTTCTCCCATAGTTGAGTACGAAGTACTCGAAATAGTTAAACACTTTTTCTAAACTCACCATATCGAGTTGCGTTGTGTAATCACCACCCGCGGGACGGCTTTATGCTTTCCCATAGGCGAGTACCTAGTACTCTAAATCGTTAACCACGTTTTCTAAGCACATCTTTATTAGCCGGCTGCGTCTCTTCACGTTTTAGGAATTCTATAAAACGACTACGACGTTTGTAACTCCGTTTGTTCCAACGCCCTCGACGGAGTAAAGCAAACATTGAGAACGCACGGGATTTCGACACTTCTTGAGCGGAGCTACCTTGCGCAGACTGTGTCCTGTGGTCGCATTTGGTACCGTTCCCACGTGGAGCAGCCGCCTTTACGCATCGGGAAGTTATTGCAGTCTGCTTCATGTTCCTTCTTTTGGTCCGGTGGCACTGAGTTGGTTTCTCGTGCGGTGTTAGGACAGCAGCGTTAGGACATACCTTTTTGTAATAATTTTTGGTGTGTCTGTGTATGTTGTGTTCCGTGTACATATGTAATGATTAATTTGTGGGGTTTAACGTCCAAAAACCACCATATGATTACGAGAGACGCCGTAGTAGAGCACTCCGCAAATTTTGACCACCTGGGGTTCTTAAACGTGCATCCAAACCTGAGCACACAGGTCTACAACATTTCCGCCTCCATCGGATGCAATGCATAGGAAAATGCACCAACTAAGCCATCCTCCATTACGTTTAATTCATGCTCCAGACAGACAAATGTACAAACAGACAGACCAAAAATTTTGCTTCGAAGGTCCCTAAGAAAGACTATCGTCTTTAAAAAAGTGCTCAAGGTCACGAGGCGCGGTAGCTTTTTTTTTTTTTTTTTTGCCCTGCCACCCCTCCCTGCTTAGCTTCCAGCGCTTTCGTCGGGACGAGAGAAGAGAGAATGCGATTACAGCATGCGACAAACCTTTGTAACTCCACTCGCCTTGGATGGATTCTTAAAATTTTTGCAGCGTTGAATTCGTGAGGCAGTAAGCTTTTCTAGTAAATTCATTCCATAATTACCTGAAACAGTGTTTCAGGGCCCTCTTAACGCATTTTGTTCGACAGGTGTCACGACGAAAACGAGCCCAGTCGGCGATAATAGCGCGCGCTGGTCCAATTCACTGTGTGCGTGTGGTATACCGAGCAACACGGTTCGAAATGAAAACCAAGACATACATGCAGTACACGTGATGAAGCTATAGTACAAATGAAAACACTGCGCCTGAGGCAATCACATAGTAACCAACACGTGCCCATGCGCCCTAAAGACGATAACTATTAAACGCAGAGCATGATGCATTCTAAATTACATTTTTCTAAAGAGATGATCAGCGTCTTTTAGTGATAACGCTATGGAAGGTACACGATCAGGACCATGTTTTTTGTATTTTATATACTTCAGTCAGTTCCTTATCGCATATCGCGGCATTTGATATATACTTCAATCAGTTCCCTCAAGCATTTACTCAATTGCTGGGTATCGTTAAAAACTGGCGAGCAACTGCACACTCTGCAGTCTAGCAGGCGAGTCTTCTCCCGCTGAAGTGACCGATATTTCAGGTTCCTTGAGCGTCCCGCCGGGCCTATGGACACACTAGTGACACTACCACAAAACAAAGAATGGCTATATATAACATCTCTATCCTTCCTTTCTTCTTCCTCCTACAACAAGGAAACTGTATGCGATACGTATGACATCTAATAAAATCATGAGCCCTAAAATGTAAACTTCTTTCCTAACATTTGCGAGTAGTTTGGTTAATCTATTACATGACCAGTAGTGCCTGCTCCTTGATTTCTGTTTTTTTTATGATCTCACGAAATCGCGAAGGCATTGCAAGGCGTCGAGAACTTGACAACTTTTTTTTCACGCTATGGAAAATCGTACGTGCACATGTACTACCGCTAGCCTACTGAACGCACTTTTACGCGTATTTCTTTTTTGACTTCCTTTTCCTTTCAACTCAACCCTGCGGCCTTACGATAGTTATAGCTCGACAACAAAACGACGACACAGAGACAAGAAGGACACGAAGGACACGACCGCTCGTGTCCTTCTTGTCTCTCTGTCGTCGTTTTGTTCTCGCGCTATAACTATCGTCATGCCATACCAACTAGCCCAGGCGGCCACACCCTGCGGTCATACAACGGGTGATTCAAATGCTGCAGCTTTTCAACGAAGGCTCTCCAAGTGCCGCCTGATTCCCTCCATGATGTTGTAGGTATTCGTGACCCCCCAAAAATGCACCTGGTTTCTGCTAAGAGTCCTTCGGTGCAAAAAAAAAAAATGTGAGAAGGGGGCGCAGGGGCTCCAAAACAGGTCTTTACATTGTCAGTGTCAGAAAGGATTTTCCAGCCCTTTTTTTTTAAAATAAAGTGGAGTAGCTATGGAATCGCACATATGTACTTGTCGACGGAACACATTGTTGGTACCAGCCCCGAGTCAGGGAGAAAGTTGTGACCCCTTTCCTAATCCTCCTAATACAAGAAACAGGTCGCCCGAGGCCTGTGGGTACAGCGTACTAGAAGGGGAAGTTGGGTGCTATGCTGCCCGACGAGGCAAGGTGTTCCACGAAAGCTACTGCAATGGTTCCCGGCCACAAAGCCCTGCTTGAGGAGAGCGGTGTCACGGCGGATGACAGCCAGCCCCGATAATTGAGCGTGGCGAGCCGCGGTCCTTTTGTTCCTTCGTTGCACGAGTGGGAAACCTATGTCCGACCCACGTCCTCGCATCAAGAAAGGGACACGTTGGCGCCATAGGTAAAGTGTGGTGGCAATGCCTAGTCGAAAACGTCAACCTGGGTGGGCGTGGGTTAAGTGGAGACATCTTCGTCTGGTTTCATGATATGTTCTTCACGTCTTCAATTATTATGAATAAACGTCAAGTTTCCTTCTACCAAAGGAAATTTAGTATCTTCAAGCTGCCTCGACCCCGTCTTGGCGAATCTCCTGCGCCAGAACGAGCGGACACAACACTTCAACAACCTCTAAAACCGCTGATATATCTCTACAGAGCTTAATGCCGTTTCGTAATCTGTCATATAGAGGGTTCTTTTTTTTTGGCAGTTTTATCAATTATTTGATTATTCGCATGACCATGATCTATGGTAAAACACTATGCACAATTTAGATTATCTTTCTGAATATCTCGTACAACATGCTGAATGGAGGTCGATTGGTCTGTATTGTGGTGAATGGTGAAATAGATCACGTCCTGCGTTGATGAAGTCATTTGATGAATCCACAAAACGCCAAAATATCAACACCATTTGCGCCCGTTGACTAAAAACTGAGGGTTCGCATCACATATGTCAGAACGCTGCCTTTATTTTTTATTTCGAAAGACTTCGCAACTGTCGTGTTAAATACTATTTCTCGATTCCTTGTTTTTATGACACCCCGACTTAAAATCATGGGCGCAGCTACAGCTTTTGCAGCGCAGACGTACGTGAGTTTCGAAATTTCGTTGCCATGCGGCAGTGTCTACAAAAGTCAAAAGAGTAGATCAGCTTCAACGATAGACTGTGAACACCACATTATATTCTCTGCAGGTACTGGTGTAAACTCGGATCTGCACTGCAATGGCTTTGCGTCCCTGATTTCAAATCAATAAGTGTCATTTGCAAAGGAATAAAAAATAAGCTTGAACGAGAAGTATTTGAAGCCTTCAAAATAAAACGAAACGTGGCAAAGCGTCGTGTGTAAGTCATCCCTCAGTTTTCCTTACAAATAAAGAACTCGCGTTGCTACATAGTGATTGCACGGTAGCGTCGATACTCTAGTGTTTCATGAAAATGTGCTGTTTGTAACACCTGTGCGCTGTTAGCTGTGCAACTATGAAATGACTCAGACAGCCTATTTATGCGCGCATTGCTGGGTTGTGTGTGGGCCGGCTTTCTGCAATAAACATTGTGTTTGAAGTACCAGCACTTGTTCTGTGTGGTTGCTCTCCTTGGCTGTCTTTCGTTGGGTTCCTCTTCTGAATATTATGAAGCAAGTCGCACAGCAAGCTGCCGGTTAGTGATGTACTGTTTCAAACACTGCTGTGATAAATCGGCATCTAGATCTAGTTAGTCGAATTTTCTCGAACATAGAAAACAGGCGAAGTAAGGCGCAGATTACTCGGTTTGATTGTCTGGCGAGTGCATGACAAAGATGAGGAAAACACAAGGCATTGCGTACTTATTGTTTTATCCTCATGCATTCATGTTCTGCGCAGTAGTTCACACGAAGTTCATGGTGATCTCAATCTCGCCCAATTGTCGACCTTGTTGAACCTGCCAACTGGATCGTTTGTTCGATAGTGCATACTTCATCTGATGTGTTCGTCTCTTTCTTTCTTCATTGAAGGCCTTTTTTCAGCTCCATAACTGACTTTTTCTAAATATGCCTGCCACAAACAGCTGGATTTTTTAAACTATAGTCTAAAAAAAACATATGCATATGAAAGGCAACCGCTTTCATATGCATATAAGCGCTTCTACATTAACTAGAGTCCATCTTGCACTTTGAACTGTAAATGTTCCTTCGCTCGCTTTCACAGTCGCATTGATTGTTATTCCAACACGAACTTTTCACACCTTTTATTCATACATATTGTGTGAAAGGGATTGTGTAGACTCGATCGACAGCCAGAGTATGTTGGTATATAGTCCTCGCCAAACAACGCCGTTGGTGCTGTCACTGACCTGCATTCGCTTAAGTTCAGTGAGCTTGCAAGTAGCTCAAAATTAACGTTTATTTTCAGTCCAATTAACACTACTTTCCTACGCCATTAAGAGCACTGAACAAGTTTTTCTGATCCAGTTATTTAACTGCAACTGGCAGGCGAATCGATTGCGATGCATTTACAAGAGGGCATCATACAGAAAGGACCGATAATTTACTGGTGACAGAATAAACTGCCAAAAAAAGCCAGGTTTACAGAAAAAATCTATTCGTATATTAATAACGCGCCCAGAAAACATTTAGGCGGCGGCGGCGCGCCGATCAGTTGGCGTCGGCGGCGGCGGCGCAGCGAATACTGGTGGCAGCAGCGCGCCGACGTCTCGGCGAACACCTCTATGAATCGCAAGCAGCTATGAAGAAGAGCAGAATATCATTCGTAATGTAATTTCAACCCGAGGGTGACTTTTCGCGCCTGACGAGGCATCTAAGCGTTTATCTTTAATAATATTAGCATCATTAACGTCTTTTACACCACAGTAGACATGCAAGAAATGTCGTGCTGTATTATAAATGAGCGTGCAATGAAAAATTCTGAGTGCGAGTAGGTTTTACTGCAAGGTTTGTGGTGAACAGAAACCGTTTCCTCATTGACAGCCTTGCGCACTTGCCGTGCGTTGTTCCTTCGCTTTCCCCGAGAATGGACACCTGCACCACAAAGGTTTCAAGCATTCTTTCGCACTGTCTGGTAGTGTACATATGCGACGAAAAGCATTTTCTAAGCGAAGAGCCCTAGTGGCTCGCTTGCAGGACAAGTTACTCTTGCCATTAAACAATTTATCCTGCCTCGAGTTTCCCAAAGTTCTCCTCCGAGCAAACGTGTGACTCACTCAACTCAAAATTTCCTCCAGGTCATTCTTTTAGTAGGGTATTAGCTTTCGCAGCCTTGAGTAATTTTGCCAAGAAGCTATTGCTGTGTCGAGTACTTTCGTTAGAATGGGGAGATATGACTACCCTTGGAGCAAGAACAGCACTCTATGAATAAAAGCCTACATACACACTTCGTAGAGCTTCACGCACAAAAGACGCAGTAAATGCACTTCGTAGGCTTAACTTTTGATAAGGGTCACCAACCAAGGTATTCAATCAATGCCGGAGCTTATATTTACTTTAACATGTGAAATTCTGACGTTCGGGGCCGTATACTCGGACCCCTCCTCAGGGGCGAATGTGTGGCCCCGGGGCGATGCATAGTTTGCAACACCTTTTGCTGAAAGGGGTGGGGCGTGGGGTCATGCATTTTTCACGGATATGTGCGTTAGTCTATAATAATGCAGGCTCGGGAGCACGCCTGCGGACCAGTTGACCTTTTCAGGTGTTGCCTGAATATATCGCGAAAAGACGTCTGTGCAAATGGGCCTCCAAGTGGATGACCCCGAGAGTTGTCAAAGGCGATGCCAGGATCATTGACTATAGTGTACTAGAATATTCCAGTACACTATACCTTGACCTCGCCGTGCTCGGCCACTGGGCTGCTTTGTCGGTCAAGCCTGCTGACGTCTTCCCAATGCTGTCGTAGCCTGTCTGGGACGTTTTTTTTTCTCTTTTTTGGTCTCTCCGGCACATGACCCACCACAATACACACAAGGGACAGAGGGAGGTACACGTGTGAGGTGGCTTTCTTGGAGCAATATTTTTCAACCAGAAGAATGGTTTGCAGACTAATTTTCTAGTTCTGAGGAGGCTCACATTTCTACATATTTAAAAAAGTGAAGGTGCCGAAAGACACGGAAGTCTTTTGAAAGCTTGCTGCAGGAATGTATCGCCTCATTGTACGCTCCCCATGAGCAACAACAACAAAAAAAGTGGAGAAACGAACCAAAGGAAAAGTAGGGGTCAATGGTGAATGAAAAAAAAATTGTTTCCAAGCTAATCTGTCATGGAAGCTATCTTGTTGAAAACGAACTTCCTCGCTCATGCGCGGTGACTATTCTGCAAACTGTCCATTGTTCAGTGACTACTCATTGGAGGGGCTGCAGTTGCATGCCATCGGGACAGCTGGGTTTAGAGGGAGGTCAAGATTAGGCAGCTTCGCAGAAATGGGAAGGTGAAAAAAGAAGATACAAACAGCCAATGAGACAGGGCACCGATTAAGGACGGTGCTTTTTGGCAGCCCCCTCCTTATCCCTATCGCTTATTCTCATCGGTCACGTCGGAAGGAAGCTACGATCCACAGTCTTCGCAGTTTTAGTGAGTTGCAGTCGTTCACGAGGAAGGCCGAGCGCACGGTCTGCCGACATGTCGCTGGAGCACAGTTGGTTCTCGGGCTCCAAATTAGACTACCGGACACCGTGCACGAGTGCCGAGGGCCGCTTGTGCAACATCTTCGAGAACCTTCGCCTGTGGAATGAATTCTTCTGGATGGTGGGTCTTCAACTGCGGCAGCTTTCGCCTGGTCAACTGTCTATCGTGAGAGCTGGCGGGCGGACATATCATCGAGTGGAGGAACAGCTGAGTGATGCCGCCAAGCTGCTGCAACACTTGCTGGCTCATCACCGCTGCATCGCCTCGGTGGAACTAGACGACATCATACTGAAGGGCCATGACCAACCCATACGTGAAGCTTTGCACCGAAGTCCAAGCCTGAGAAAGCTCGAGTTGTGGTCGCAATACTTGGCAACGAGCGTGTCTCGAAGCTTCGTCGCAACACTCCCGAAACTGAACCAACTGCAAGTGCTGGAAATTTTCGACCAGCCTTTCGACAGCGTGATCATCCGAGACTTTTCGAAGTTCCTGTCAAGCACCCGATCATTGACGACGCTCAACATGATCTACCAGATTCTGGAGGAACAAGACGCGGTCATCCTTGTTCAGGGACTTGAGCGTAATACTTCAATCTCGACACTGTCCATCAACATGAGTGTACAGAGCTCGAAATCATTGTTTACACGCTATTTGAGACTGAACCAGACGTTGCGCACTTTGAACATGGGGTCTCAGCTCAATACTGAGCACGATCTTAGCCCGACAATCGGGGCGCTATTCCACAACAACCACCTCTCCGCGTTGAACCTAATCGGTTTCGACCTGGATTATTCTCAGAATGAACTCATCGTCAGTATGCTGATCCAAAATAGAACCTTGAGAAGCCTACACATGGTTAACAGCTTGATCAATATCGAAGCCTCCATCGTGGAACCCTCCATTGTGGAACCCATCTATTTTGCATTCAGGAGAGAGGCCTCCCTGATATCGCTTTGGTTGGTGGCACTGACAGAGAACAATACCCTAAGCGAGCTGACAATGGATATGTTGTTGTGGATGGAACTGGATGACTACAAGTTGTTCTTCCTTGCGCTCGCGTGCAACAACTCTTTGAAGAAGGTCATTGTCCCGTATTTGGAGGACAAAGATGTGGCCGATATATGCCGGGCCGTGCGGCAGGCCGGCGTGCAGGAGCGCGTCTTTCTCGGAAAGCATCGCTTCTGGCAGGAAACCACAGCCCCCCTCTCGGAATGCAAAGAGCTGTCCTGCATCACCCTGCAACGGAGGGCACATTTTCACGACGAGCCACTGCACACCACCTTGCGCCAGTTGCCGATGTGCAGTTACGTGAAGTCGTTGTGTTTGAATATAGACATGGAGGGGATGAACGACATGTGGATGTCCTTGATGGTGCAATACATCACCAAGACGACGGCGCTTAGAGAGCTACGGCTTGTTTTCATCCCCAACGATTCGTTCCGGACCGCGTGGTTCGATGGGACTTTGTTGCAAGCGCTGGCCAAGAACAAGAGCATCCGCGAACTGGTAATCTTTGGTTTCCTGTTCGGCGAGATTGAGTCACAGGTTCTCGTAAACATGCTGGACTCCAGCCGGACGCTGTGTGACGTGGCCATCAGCCCCTGCTGTACCGACGCGTCGACCGTCTCGCTGGCGCGCAGGCTCTACGCGACCATGTCGGGGAACTACACACTTCTCCGCATCGGTTTGAGCTGCTCAGGAAGTTGCCCCACCGAGTTGCTCGCGATCGACGACGTTGTGCGTCGCAACAACTCGCTGGCGACGCGAGCGGCCCACTTCGTAAAGGGAACGAGGCACAAGTATTGCGGGGCCGCTGCCGAGCTGATTGGCTTCAACCAAGGACTCGTGGAGAAAGTGCAAGAACTCGCCGCCGTCGACGAAAACGAGGCAGCGTCGCGAATCAAGAGGAGTCTGAAGAGCATCTCCGAGTTGGACGACTTCATGCGCCTCGTGGGGGTCGTCAAGCGCAGTGTGAGCTGCCACAGGCGCGAGGACGGTCAGAAGCAGATAGTCGACCTCAATCGCGACTGCTGGCTGCACATACGCCAGTTTGTGAAGGTGGGCGACATCCTGGATTGAAACTTTTTGCGCGGATTTTTTCCCCTGTGTCGCAGCAATTCTTAATTTTGTGTCATGTCATTATACATGTAGCGGAGCTTTCCGTTTTTTTTTTCGCTAGAATCGCACAAGTTGCTTCGTGCATCTGCAACACTTTTTGGTGGCTGATGTAGAAGCTGAATTTTAAGACGTTCTTCGACCTGCACGACTTGTCAATTAAGGCGTCACATTGTCCGTTTCACAGTTGTTCGGACATTGAGGCTTTCAAATCACTTCCGTCCTTCTCAAAGCAATTGCATAGCAGTAAGGCAAATGGGAATCCTTTCGAAGCTCTTTCTTTGGATTTTAGAAGTACTGCATTTGGACACTTGTACGCTTCTTTTGTTTACTGTGTTGCCGGATGCAGGAAGAAATTCGTGCATGCACTGGCCTTTAGGGAAGGTGGACTTTTTACAGAACGTAAAATACTATAGGCTTTACGCACGTGGCCCCAATTCGCAAACCCGTCTTCGTTCATCGCTACACGCGATGTCCGTTTTGCGGAGACAGCAGCCGCCGACTCAAATCAAGCTGTAGTGCAAATCGCAATCTTTGGCAAATGATTTTCACTGCACATGAGCAATAGGCATTGTTATTTCGTGAGAACCGAAATTTTTTTCAGTCGAGTGGAAGCGAGTCTCGTTTCAGAACACGGGTTCTAGAATACTGAGACCGTAAACGCGAGAACCCTTACAAGCTAGATAGGTGACGCCATCTAATGGGGTAAATAAGAACCAGGGAAGCACCAAATTCTCACCACACAAACATTCTGCCTTCTGTTTTGTGTGGAAAAGTATTGCAGGAACCCATTTATGAATCAGTTGCCTTTTTGATCATATTTACCTTCACAAGCACTAGGTGTGTCCATGGCTGAACGATAGTTATAGCGCGAGAAGAGGACTACGACAAAGAGACAAGAAAGACAGGAGCGCTCGTGTCCTTCTTGTCTCCATGTCTTCGTCCTGTTATCGCGCTATAACTATCGTCATCTCATACCAACTAGCCCAAACTGCCACACCGTGACTGACGTTGCACGAAGCGTCACAAGATGTATGCACCATCTTCCACTAAGTCCAGGGCATCCCTATCTAAATTTCCATAAAAAATCTAAATCAAATGCATTTCATGGTGGCAAGCGAGGATATTGTTGCAAACCCAGTAGCAGTTGTCCACTGTTTCCACTTGGAGAAACTATGCCCTATAATATGATTATTTTTGCTAAATTCCATCGTCCTCACTGTTGCTTTATAGTTGCCTTGCAGCGTCCTAACCATGGCTGTGACATTAATGCATAATGAAATGATGACGTAGCTGAAACATGTAAAGACTATCACACTAGATTACCGTCAACTCTGCCTTATACACCACTTAGCGGGCGTACGGTACATGTGAATTTACTCCTAACATCATATAATTGCTATTTGTCGAAGTGTTTTGTAAAAGACCCGCTCGAAGATATGCACTGTATTTGAGTTGGGCGCACAATGTATCAATACTTTTTAATTTACTAGCAAGATTCCGTATACCTTTTCTCGAAACTGCAAAGCCGTTTTATTTATAGCATCTGACGACTGTCCCACTTGTCCTGGTAATTTTAATCCTGTGTTCACCAGCCGCTTTGTAAACTCCTTTTTTTTTTCGGGGTTCGTAAATTTTGCTTTTCTTTATCATGATAATGTCACGAGAATGTTCTGTATTGCAATTGTTACTTGAAATTATAATGTTGTACCCTTTTTTTTTTGTCTTTTGTAGTGGTGTGGTGTTTGCATGGGCGTAGCCAGAGTGTGGCATACCAGACTCGTCCCCCCCCCCCAGAAATTTTTATTTGCCATGACATAGAGAGCGAGAAATGGCCGTTCCGAAGGAGTGCCCCCCCCCCCCCCCCCCCTTAAATCAAGGAGGTGACTCCCTCCCGAAAAAAAATTCTGGCTACGCCCCTGCCACTTTGTGTGCGCGTTGATTATCTTGTAAATGCTTTTTATTAATTGCTGTTTATTGTCATCAAATGTGATGATGGATGCTCACTGACCCGAATGCCACATTGCGTCCATAGGGGTTCCATGCTGTGATGCTCGTGACAATAAAAAAGCAAGAAAATAAAAAGTCGTGATGACCTAATTTGGGAACTTCTCGATTCTGCCAAGTTCACTGAATGGATCGTTTCCCGTTCCGCACAGAGCCTCCAGCGGAGATCGCCCAAGTGAAAACTGGTGGCGCTTGGCCTCTGATATTGTCCGCTGCGTGACGGTAGACAGTCTTGGAGGCCATTATTTCCACTTTCCTTTTGGGGGAGAAACTGCAAGCTCGTGATACCAAATGCCACTCAGTCTAGTCCTGTCCAATGATTGAATGATATGTGGGATTTAACGTCCCAAAAACCACGATATGATTATGAGAGACGCCGCAGTGGAGGGCTCTGGAAGTGTTCACCACCTGGTGTTCTTTAACGTGCACCCAAATCTGAGCACATGGGCCAACAGCATTACCGCCTGCATCAGAAATACAGCCGCCACAGCCGGGATTCGATCCCGCGACCTGCGGGTCAGCAGCTGTTTACCTTGGCCACTAGACCACCATGGTGGGGCTACTCCTGTCCAATGTCCCCGATGTTGTCCATTCTGTACACTGTAAGGATGGATACACACGTTAGAAGGTGTACCATCAGTGGTTTTAATCTGTCACATATATACAGGCCGGCCTGATGATTAAGGAGCTGCTTCCAGGATAATTGAGAGCGAAGTTGTTAAAGCTCGCCAAAAGACGTCCTCGCTCCGCAAAGAAGTATCGTCATGAACGGGCATTGTCCACGAAATTCGGCCAAATTCCATGACTCACCGCTCCGGCTTGGCCTGTTATAAGATTGATCGATGAGAAAACGAGTACAGAGAGAGAGAGCAAAAAACAGAGACAGAAAGACAGGGAAGTATGAAGAAAGATAGAAATTCTCGCGGAAAACTAAATCGGAAATACTTGGGGTAACAATGCAAGTGCCACAGAGAGTAGGTGAATTAAGGCAACAGGGACATGAAGGTACAGAGAAAAAAAAACCATTGCAACAACTCTAAAACGGGGAAAGCTGCAGATTATTTTTTTTTCTAACCATTTTATTATTCATTATATATTTATTATATATGCGATTCAGATGTGATAACTTCTGTTTGGATGATCCCCCAGGGTTGGTGAGAGCCATTCGCATAGGGCATCATAATCATGGTTATAAGGAACACAGCGTATTGTGGGGACACAAAAGGTGCGAGATGCTCCGAGGTCTGTGCAAAGGTGTGGCAGTTCCGGGTCTTGCGTTTGGGAAACACACTGCATGGTGCACGTAAATTCAGAAGTATACTTAGCAAGTCTACATTAAAGTCAAGAAAAGAACTGAGGGACGTCTCATACTGGGCTCTCTTTGGAAGAAGCTCCAAGAGGCCTTGTGGGATGTACATGTCTTGGAGTGACAATAGTACAGCAAAGTGAGGCCAGAAGAGAGGCTTTAAGGAATATAAAAAGGTGTAGATTGGCGTAGAAGGTGTTCCGGTAGTGTATACAGGGCTTGAACCTACGTCATTTGACGTGACTGCTCTGGGTGAGTCGGCCTATTGGTAAATGGTGGTTAGCCCTTGTCCCCTACTGTGTCGCCGAACTGTCCAGTTTCTCCCTCCACTATGGAAGTCCAAAACATTGATGGGAGCCGACAGATATAATAACGCGGTGGAATATGCAGAATGGACAAAGGAAGTGCCTCAGACTGGCTGGCCGACATTTTGACAGGAGGGCCTATCTATGTCTAAAGTGCCTTGGCATTCCTGACGTGTCAGTATTAAGAAAGTATTGACGTCATCTCCGGTGGTGGGACGTGTCCATGCTGGTAATCGCCGTCTGGAAATTAAATAAAAATTATGTGTAAAAAATCTTCAGATTTTTCAGTACAGGCGGCGTCCGCAAGAAAAATTTCACGTAGTTTCTTTGGAGAAACTGCGTGACAATTTCCTGGTGTTCATTCTGCCGCCATTTTCGTTACGCAAAGTCAGTTTATGAGTGATTATGTGGTCGCGCGCATATGCATGTGTTCGTTGAATGAGATTTCGCTTCGGTTGCCGAAAAGATCATTCGGAGACGGGCTACAGTGGTGATATGTTTGCTAATTCCAGCATTCTGTACGTGCTGGTTATCATTTTTTTCTGCACTGTTTACATTGATCTATCTGTGGACCTGATAGCTTCACCAGAAAGTTCCTCTACAGAATACTGATAGTTACAACGGATATCTTTATGACTAATTGATTCGGGCATGTGTCGGTTGTCTGGAAATCAAGTTTAAATAATGATTATGGTTGTATGGACGTCAGTGGCGTTTTGGGGAGAACCACGTCGCTAACTAATTTGTCACGCATTTCATTATCAACGCGTGCAGATATAATGAGATAGCAGTCGCCAATGTCTCCCGAAAACTGTCACTGCTCGACGCAGAAAGATAGAAAAGGTGTCGGGGCACTTATCGGCAGAGAATGTTCTTACTGCACATACAGCTGTGGTTGCCCCCAAAGACAACAATCTCAAAATAGGATATGACTGTACAGATATCTCGACTGTGACGTCATAGGAACCAAATATTAAGATCGTACTGGCACTCCACGATGGGAACTTCGATGACAATTTGCGGTTGACCGGTTTCGATGTGATAGCGGGTTGGCAGCAACCCGTCTGTGCCTGCATGTGATGTTCTGACAACATTAACGTGACGTCGCAAATACCGCCTCCCTACATGTATACTGCTCCAATCCAGTGCTTTCAGTAACACGTGTGTAACTTGGAACGCGTGAATGTGTGAATAAGCTGTGTGAGGGACGTCGCGGAAGCAACTATACTGCAACATACATTGGTGAGTGTGTGAAGCAGAACCAACATCAACAGCGTTGACCCGATGAATGCTATGAATAAAATGGTACCAGCAGGAACCTATCCGAATGCCACGTGATGCCTTGGATTCGCTTTGGGAACACACACTATTCAGGCAGGCGTAAGTTCTTCAAACGTCAGTTGCTTGCGGCTGGCTATTCAAGTTTATAAACATTACACATCTACTCCTTCGATGCTGCCGCCACGTCGGGTTAACGTGAATTGTATAGTTATAGGCGCTGTCCACTGCAAATGATCTATATAGCAGTGTCCAGGGCTGCCATCCTCTTGTGCCAAAATGCCATACCTATTTATTTATTTCTTTGACATATTTTCTTTGAAGGCCTCCTGGGCAATAATACCAGTCATGGAATCATCATACCATGCCTGGCATCGTTGCTAATACACGTGTTGCTGTTGACATCTTTACGCAACTGTAAAGAACTGGTTACATAAAACATATGCGCCCTGCCACTGTGGTCTAGTGGCCAAGGTACTCGGCTGCTGACCCGCAGGTCGCGGGATGGGATCCCGACTGCGGCGGCTGCATTTCCGATGGAGGCGGAAATGTTGTAGACCTGTGTGCTCAGATTTGGGGGGGGGGGGGGGGACGTTGAAGAACCCCGGGTGGCCGAAATTTTCAGAGCCCTCCACTACGGCGTCTCTCATAATCATATGGTGGTTTTGGGACGTGCGGGATTTTCTGCAGTAACGGTGAATAGAGCACACGTGATCGTGCCATTCTTTTGCCCGTTGGTCGACTGTGTCAGTTGGTCCTGTGAAACTATATCAAAGTCGTACTGTTTGCCTAAAGTGAATTTATGTCATGTACCAAGCTCATTTTTTAATACTCACGTATTCACCTCATTCCATAAACAACGTTTTTCCGGGTATCTATCTACAGATAAGTGGGTTACGATCTGGTAGATCAAAACGCGTGTTTTGAGCGCAGCACCGTTGCCACCTAAGGACGTTACGCACGTGACTCTCTTTAAAACGTCCGCTCGAAGAGCCAATCATCGTAACTGTGCCTGACGCTTCCTTAGTACTGTGCGCTGGTCGTGCTTTCCCTGTAGAAACGAATATTTGTGGCCGCTTGCACGAAGAATGACCCAGGAGGCGGACGAGGTGACTGTACGTCTGAGAATGAATGAAGGTGTCCATGAGTTGGTGCAGCAACTAGACGCTCTAAACCCCCACGCCGTCAGCGCACTGGTCCTCCGAAACTGTTTCATCGGTGATGAGGCAGAGCTGTGCAAGGAAATTAGGCGCTGCGTGTCTCTCCGTCTCCTGAGCTGCGTCGCCTGCACGCTGCGGCCAAGCCAACTAATCAAGGTGGTTCTGGAACAGCTTCATCATCTGCTGCACCTCGAGTTATCCCTAGTCGAAGATACTGAGGCTGCCGTTTACCGAGAGACGAGAATCATGCGCCTGATTGCGTCTGAAATGGAGGGCGTCGCCGTGACGCACACGCTGCGACGACTGTACGTTGAAGTTGGCGGTGACCGCAACTTCAAGCTTCTCCGGGAGTTCCTGAAGTTCTGCCCCAACGTGACCGAGCTACACATCCACTTCGTTCACGGAACCTTCTCTCATGCATTGTCGGAGTGTCACCAGTTCCACCAAGACCTCACTCAGCTGGTCAAGTTCACATTCACCTCCGACCTGCCGGCATCCGTTGAATTCCCGTACATGTCGGGTCCATCGTCGGTGTTCACGGGATGCGCGGCCATCTGCGCAAACGTCCGTCACAACAGGTCGGGTAACTCATGGAGCTGCGTAGATCTGTCTAAGCTCGTCAGCAGTTTAGCTGAACGGAGCACACTTCCGTCGCAGTGTGTCGTATCGGGGGTCAAAGAATGGCCTGTGGGGCCTTTCACACTGGCCGAAGCGGTAACGCGACATGACTGGTCGGGCGTCCACAAACTCTACATTCCGCTTCTACCTGAAAAGCCGTTCACCCAGTTGTACCCGAGTGCGACTCCCTCGCATCGTGAAGATCTGCTCCACTTATCCCTGGCACTTTGCGGCATCACTGAGCTTAACGTCAATTCGCATCACTTTCGCCGTGGCGTCACCCTGAATAGGCTTTTCGACTGCATCGCCCTTGGCTCTTGCTTGCGGGCGCTCTCAGCACCCCCGTGTTGGTTCCAGGGGCAGTACTACGTGCGCATGCTGCGTTCTACTTGCAGCGAGCTTAAAGACCTGGACGTACGGTTCGTAAGCCGAGGAGGTCGCTTGCGCTGCGCTATACCTGCGATGATCTCCCCACGAATGCAGAGGTGGACCAGGGATCATCCGACGCGGCCTCTTTGGTGGCCACCAGCATCATCAGACTGACCCTCTCTGACGTACCTTATGACGTAGTGTTCTGGTTCCTCCAGTATTATAGAACAGCGGTGACTCTTCGACTTTCCGAATGGCGCTTTGTCGGGAGCCAGCATCACGGTCTTTTGTGGGGTCCTCTTGGCCAGTGCGACGCTATCCGTTGCCTCGTGCTGCAGCATCGAGTCCTGCCCATCAATGATCAGCATCTTCTGGTGAGTAAATCGTCCCGTTGCTCCTAAGAGCAGCACTTGTTAACGCGCTCGTGATTTGCCGACGACGACATAAATCTTAATTTATTCATGAGTAGTCGTGCCCACTTTTTAGCCCGGCTGCAAGAGCGAAACTTTTGAAGTGGTGGAGCATGCGTAAATTGTACACAGCGGCGTTTTTTTTGTGTGTGTGTGTGTGTGAGAGAGAGAGAGAGTGGTGGGAAAAGATTGTCGACGAATAACATGCTTTGACTGCAGTCTACACTCTTAAAAAGGTTAGTAAAAGGTAGCAACTGCAAGCAAATAGGTCGTAACTGCAGCGCTTACTACCTTTCTTTTACCATTGCAAACCTTTTGCTACCTGTTTACTACCTATATGTTAGTAAACAGTTATAGTAATTGGAATGAACTAGGTAGTAACTGCAGCTGTTACGAACTTCCTTGCCTCGTTTCTACTTTTTTTTTCTACACGGCTGTTGACTACCTAACAAATTATCACAACAAGTGATACCTGTTGTGGTAATTTATTAGAGGAATCGTCTTAGCGTATCACCATTAAACGGGCAAATGGGGCCGAAGATATGCATGGATAAAAAAAAACATTTTGTTTTAGATTACACAACCGCGATATGTAAACGCCGTTCCGCCTTGCAAAGAAAGCCTATACAAGAACTACAGCAGTGCGTTCGCGCTCCGTCACAGGGCTTCTTTTCACATTTCGCAGGATTTCTTTACTAGGTAGAAAGAGTAACAGTGCGAAACGTATCGCACAGGAAACAATTTTGTCGGTGGTTTCTAAAAGTTCTCTACATCTCGGTGTTCATATTTTGGGTTTCCAGCCCGTAATTAACAATCGGGTAATTAAAAATTATTAATTAGATTTTAAACAAAAATAGCTTGAGTACCTACCGGCTAGTGCGAGTAGTATGCGTTTGGTTCAATTCTCCTCGTAAGTGCCTTTCACTTTAGAATTCTTGGCTCAAGTTATGTGGCTAGGGGCCAAATGCTTCTGTATATAGTGCTAGGTAAGCGTAAAAGCAGTTAAACTTGCGCTAACAGAGCGGGACTAGCCGCCTTTGAGGCTGAGCGTGACGTACGTGTACATGACAGCCTTATGTAGCAGACGACGCAGGGAGCAATATAGACTATAGGCGCGCTTCAGCCAGTGGCCACCAGGCGGCGACTCCGCTCGATCTCTGGGCGACCGTAGAAATTAGGCGCCTTTTCCTTTTCTGAACAATGTAAGTCGAGCAAGACGAGGCCGCCAGACGTAGGTAAACTCAAGTGTGCAAGAAAGATGTGAATCGCCAACAAGCATAATCGTGGAGGAATCGCCAACTAGCCCAGTCGTACTCTTCAGTTATAGTCGCTAACTATATGCCGCTTAACCAAAGCTCGTTCGCTAACATTTTACGCTGAAGCGCTATTATTGTCGCGCGCTACCTGATTGCGTGACTTATCCTGAAATGCATGATGATTTTTTTTTTTTCAAAACCGAGATCCCGTTTTTTTCTTTCACCGAGATCATGGGCCCATGACGCCACTGCGGTGCTCCTATGTGCTGCATGGCCCAAAAAACACGAACATAGCGGCTTCTGTCTGAGCGTGGTGGTCACATTTTCAACGGACGCGAAAGTGCTACATTACACTGTACTTTAAGTTAGCGTGGTCTGGGGAATCACGTGTGGTCAAAACTACGATGACTTATAATCCTATCCAAGCTGTGGCACCTGTAACTCCAGCAGTTAAATCATAAGTTGCCATCGCTACATAGCCGGACAACCTTTTTTGATATAAAGCCATCGCTATAAAGCCCCTGCAACTTGACCAGTTTTATTGTTTCTTCTATTGTTCCTTTCGAAGATTACAATGTTTCTACGCGTGACTGGTTTTTCGTTTCCTAAAGTATGTAACAGACCCAGCAACATTGACCGATGTTTCCACCTTTCTGCAAGAATTTGCGCACACATGTTCCGCTTATACATATATATGCTGCTTTCATAACCTAGAGTGTACCGTTGAATTGTTGCGAGTGCTTCCACATTTGTTTTTGCAAGCATATTAGCGTTTACGCCAAGCTCCTTCCTGTTACTGCTCGAACCGTGCTCGCGCGCGATTGACTGCTCTCACAATCACATTTCCCGTCACCCATAGGCCATCCTATCCAGGATGACCCACCTGCAGCACCTGTGCCTTCTGACGTCGATGCAGGTCTCGGACGACGATGCGTCCAAGTGCCTCCGTGACATCGTCGCGCGCTCATCTCGGCTGACGTGCTTGCACGTCCACTACAAGCACGACACCAGTGACTCGGAGCGAAAGGTCACGTGGTTAAGAGGACGCCAAGGCGGACTCCCCTTACGAGAAGTTCCCTGCTTTGCATGTTGCTCCACGGGGACGTTTATCGGACTCGACAAGCCGGTAAATCGCGACTGCATGTCGGATCTGTAAGCTGAACTACCTTACTTACGCACTTTAGCCGTGCGTGTTTTTATATTCACGCGGGATGTCAAGACAATTATCAACCGTTTATAGGCACATCACCGGCTGCAGCATCTCACGTACAGCTGCGGCCACGTCTGTGTAGAGCGCGCGAGTAACCGGTTGGATGGATCATGGTTGAATGGATTGAAATGTATGTATCCTTTAGATCGGGCGGTGGCTAGCGCCACCTACCCGGTGAACAAAAACTAGATTTATCTTTTTTTTTCTCTTTAAATGGTGAAGTTAAGGACTGCCACTTTGCAGTGAAGGATTGAATTTTCAATCGTGCCTTGATTGTAGCCACCAATCAGATAACCTCCTCGTAGTTATTTCTACCCACTTAAAGTCTATTTTGCCCTACCTGTCCGAAACAGGTGCTTTGAAAAAAAACGTTTTTTCTTTTGAGAACCATACTCAAATAATTGATGTTTTAGGCCTAAGCAAGCCTTGGCCTAAATGGCCAAACGCTGGATAGCTGGCGCCACTTGTCCAAACGCCTGCTTTTGGGACGTCATGTGCGCTTTTTTAAATACTGGACAGGTGAAAATGCTCTATTCACTGCTAGAACGTAGTCTCGGAACAACACGTACGACATATCGTGAAAACCGCGGAGCAAGCAGCTCGAAGTATCCCGCGGCAGACGCAGGTAATACGGAGAGGCGAAAGCAGACGACGCGGCTCAGTTATGTCGCTCCTCCGTTGCTGATTGGCTGAACCACTCTCCGGCAAATGGCAAGCGGCACAAAAATGGGGCTCGGACCCATTTTTCGAACGGCGAAAAACGGCTTACGTGCGCGAAGCAAACAGCCGCGCACGGCTGCCTTAGAACGTCAAATGGCATGCTTTCCGCTTGTGTGAACCGGCCATAAAAGAGATCATGTCGCAGAAAACCCGGCGTCGGTCCCGTTGGTTGTGAGCGAAAAGTCGTCTGTTCGTCTGTGACCGAAAAATCAAGTTACCGAGATAGCCGCCAAAGGCCGCTACTTGTCCACGCGTGCACGCGCGATCACACTGATAATGCCTTGCACTCGAAGAAAAAAAAAAGTGCTCAAGGTCACGAGGCGCGGTAGATTCTTTGCCCGGCCACCCCTCCCTGCTCAGCTTTCAGCGCTTCCGTTGGGACGAGAGAAGAGATAATGCGATTGCAGCATGCGACACACCTTTGTAACTCTGCTTGCTCTGGACGGATTCTTAAAATTTTTGCGGCATCGAATTCGTGAGGCAATAAGCTCTTTTAATGAACTTATTCCATGGTTACTTGAAAAGCTGCTCCAGGGCCCCTTTAACGCATTTGTTCGACAGGTGTCACGAGGAAAACGAGCGCATTTGGCGATAATAGCGCACGCTGGTCCAATCTACTGAGTGCAAGTTTGTGTGCGTGCGTGTGTATGTAACAAAACATATGGCTAAGTATGCACTTAGTGGTTGAAGGGTGCATTAGGGGCCGGATTTCGCTATCGCGTTCAGTTTAAGCTTAAGGGTCCCCCAATATTTAATCGGCAGCGGCGGCGCCAGCAGCGTGGAAACTGAAACGACAAGTTCAAAAAGTTCTTCTCTGCATCTTTTTTTCTTAATTATCTGAAATTCAGAGCTTTTACCACTATAACTGCAGAAAATGACATATGAGATCACTAGAATAGAACTGGCAAACGTTTCGTAAATGCTTTGTTTTTGAGCATGCATACTGATTGTGAAAAAAAAATATGGGGCGAGAGGGGGGTACTTATTTCAAGTCATGTACAGTACATTATTAATCTCCGGGTTTGACCAGAGAGTTTTGACCACCCGTTAGCGTTCGCCAAAAGAGTGATTACCGCGGCTGGGACAAATCCGAACACCGTGCCACTGCGTATGTCGAATGCCTTGTCTTGTCGCCTTAAAAAAAGATGTTGGCTCATACCTACAAGTGGGATTGGCCACACTGTACCTTTTAATGGAAAATTTTTTATACAACGCTGGCTAAAAAAGAGAGAAATCAGGTAATAACAACAATAATGTTCCTTTAAAGAACGTAAAAAAGTGCAGAAGAATTCGATAAACCAGATTATCTCAAACAAATTAGCAAAAATGAAAAAGGGGACAAAAAATTGAATATATCTGGCAGTATTACTAGCAGCGCATCCTTTTGGTTGCCTGAATGAATTTGTGTAGCGCTGACAGAATAGCACTGCAGCCCGCACCCAACTGACTTGCTCCAAACGATAATGTATGTTTATTGCTTCCGCAAATGTGGATCATTTTTTTGTTTTTTTTTTTTTTGGTACCGTTTTTTTCTCTACCGAGCAACACGGTTCAAAAGGAAAACCAAGACGCACATGCGCTACACGTGATGCAGCTAGTAAAGATGAAAGCACTGGACATCAGATAATCACATAATGAATAACAAACACGTGCTCATGTGCCGTAAAAACCATTAAGATTTAATGCAGGGCATGATACCTTCTAAACTACTTTTAAAAAAATGATCAGCGTCTTTTCGTGATTACGCTATGGAAGGTACATCAGGACCATGTCTTTTTCCTTGTATTTTATATGCTTCAGTCAGTTCCCTATCGCATATCGTAACATTTGGTATATGCTTCCATCAGTTCACTCACGCATTTATTTAATTGCTGGGTATCGTTAAAAACTGGCGAGCAACTGCACACTCTGCAGTCGAGCAGGCGAGTCTTCTCCCGCTGATGTGACCGATATTTCAGGTTCTTTGAGCGTCCCGCCGGGCCTATACACACTCTACCACAAAACAAAGAATGGCTAACATTCCTATCCTTCCTTTCTTCTTCCTCCTACAACAAGGAAACTGTATGCGATACGTATGACATCGAACAAGATCATGAGCCCTAAAATGTAAACTTCTTTCCTAACATTTGCGAGTAGTTTGGTTAATCTATTACATGACCAGTAGTGCCTGCTCCTTGATTGCCGTTTTTTTTATGATCTCACAAAATCGCCAAGGCATTGCATGGCGTAGAGAACTGGCAACTTTTTTTCACGCTATGAAAAATCGTACGTGCACATGTACTACCACTAGCCTACTGAACGCACTTTAACGCGTATTTCTTTTTTGACTTCCTTTTCATTTCAACTCAACTCTGCGGCCTTACGATAGTTATAACGCGAGAACAAAACGACGACACAGGGACAACAGCGACACGGAGGACACGAGCGCTCGTGTCCTTCGTGCCTTACAACAGTTGATTCAAACGCTGCAGCTGCTTTTCAACAAAGGCTCCCCAAGTGCCACCTGATTCCCTCCATGATGTTGTAGGTATGCCTGACCCCCCAAAAATGCACCTGCTTTCTGCTAAGAGTCCTTCCGTGCAAAAAAAAATGGGGGGGTGCAGGGGCTACAATACAGTTTTTTCATAGCCAGTGTCAGAAAGGATTTTCCAGCCTTTTTTTTTTTCAATTTAAAGTGGAGTAGCTATGGAATCGCACATATGTACTTGTCCACGGAACACGTTGTTGGTACCAGCGCCGAGTCAGGGAGAAAGTTGTGACCCCTTTCCTATTCCTCCTCCTAATACAAGAAACAGGTCGCCGGAGGCCTGTGGGTACAGTGTACTAGAAGGGGAAGTGGGGCGCTATGCTGCCCGACGAGGCAAGGTGTTCCACGAAAGCTACTGCAATGGTTCCCGGCCCCAAAGCCCTGCTTGAGGAGAGCGGTGTCACGGCGGATGACAACCAGCCCCGATAATTGAGCGTGGCGAGCCGCGGTCCTTTTGTTCCTCCATTGCACGAGTGGGACACCTATGTCCGACCCACGTTCTCGCATCCAGAAAGGGACACGTTGGCGCCATAGGTAAAGTGTGGTGGCAATGCCTAGTCGAAATCGTCAACCTGGGTGGGCGTGGGTTAAGTGGAGACATCTTCGTCTGGTTTCACCATATGTTCTTCACGTCTTCGATTATTATGAATAAACGTCAAGTTTCCTTCTACCAAAGGAAATTTAGTATCTTCGAGCTGCCTCGACCCCGTCTTGGCGAATCTCCTGTGCCAGAACAACCGGACACAACACTTAAACAACCTCTAGAACCGCTGATAAAATCTACAGAGCTTAATGCCGTTTCGCAATCTGTCATATATAGAGGGTTCTTTTTTTATTTGGCAGTTTTATCAATTATTAGATTATTCGCATGACGATGATCCATGGTAAAACACTATGCACAATTTAGATTATCTTTCTGATAATCTCGTACAACATGCTGAAAGGAGGTCGATCGGTCTGTACTGTGGTGAATGGTGAAATAGATCACGTCCTGCGTTGACGAAGTCATTTGATGAAGCCACAAAACGCCAAAATATCAACACCATGTGCGCCCGTTGACTAAAAACTGAGGGTTCGCATCACATACGTCAGCAAGCTGCCTTTTTCTTTTTATTTTGAAAGACTTCGCATCTTTCGTGTTAAATGCTATTTCTCGATTCCTTGTTTTTATGACACCCCGACTTAAAATCATGAGCGCAGCTATAGCCTTTGCAGCGCAGACGTACGTGAGTTTCGAAATTTCGTTGTCATGAGGCCGTGTCTACAAAAGTCAAAAGAGCAGACCAGCTTCAATGATAGACTGTGAACACCGCATTATATTCTCTGCAGGTACTGGTGTAAACTCGCATCTGCACTGCAATGGCTTTGCGTCTCTGATTTCAAATCAATAAATGTCATTTGCAAAGGAATAAAAAATAAGCTTGAACGAGAAGTATTTGAAGCCTTCAAAATAAAACAAACCATGCCAAAAGCGTCATGTGTAAGTCATCCCTCAGTTTTCCTTACAAATAAAGAACTCGCGTTGCTACACAGTGTTGCACGGTAGCGTCGATACTCTAGTGTTTCATGAAAATGTGCTGTTTGTAACACCTGTGCGCTGTTAGCTGTGCAACTATGAAATGACTCAGACAGCCTATTTATGCGCGCATTGCTAGGTCGTGTGTGGGCCGGCTTTCTGCAATAAACATTGTGTTTGAAGTACCAGCACTTGTTCTGTGTGGTTACTCTCCTTGGCTGTCTTTCGCTGGGTTCCTCTTCTGAATATTATGAAGCAAGTCGCACAGCAAGCTGCCGGTTAGTGATGTACTGTTTCAAACACTTAGTCGAATTTACTCGAAGATAAAAAACAGGCAAAGTAAGGCGTAGACTACTCGGTTTGATTGTCTGGCGAGTGCATGACAAAGCTGAGGAAAACACAAGGCATTGCGTACTTAATGTTTTATCCGCATGCATTCATGTTCTGTGCAGTAGTTCACATGAAGTTCATGGTGATCCTAATCTCGCCCAATTGTCGACCTTGCTGAACCTGCCAACTGGATCATTTATTTGATAGTGCCTACTTCATCTGATGTGTTCGTCTCTTTCTTTCTTCAATAAAGGCCTTTTTCCAGCTCCATAACTCACTTTTTCTAAATACGCCTGCCACAAACAGCTGGATTTTTTAAACTATAGTCTAAAAAAACATATGCATATGAAAGTCAACTGCTTTCATATGCATATAAGCGCTTCTACATTAACTAGCGTCCATGTTGCACTTTGAACTGTAAATGTTCTTTCGCTCGCTTTCACAGTCGCATTGATTGTTATTCCAACACGAACTTTTCACACCTTTTATTCATACATATTGTGTGAAAGGAATTGTGTAGACTCGATCGACAGCCAGAATATGTTGGTATATAGTCCTCGCCAAACAACGCCGTTGGTGCTGTCACTGACCTGCATTCGCTTAAGTTCAGTGAGCTTGCAAGTAGCTTAAAATTAACGTTTATTTTCAGTCCAATTAACACTACTTTCCTACGTTATTAAGAGCACTGAACAAGTTCTTCTGATCCAGTTATTTAACTGCGACTGGCAGGCGAATCGATTGCGATGCGTTTACAAGAGGGCATCATTCAGAAAGGACCGATAATTTACTGGTGACAGAATAAACTGCCAAAGAAAGCCAGGTTTACAGAGAAAATCTATTCGTAGATTAATAACGCGCCCAGAAAACTTATAAGCGGCGGCGGCGCGCCGATCAGTTGGCGTCGGCGGCGGCGGCGCAGCGAATACTGGTGGCAGCAGCGCGCCGACGTCTCGGTGCACACCTCTATGAATCGCAAGCAGCTATGAAGAAGAGCAGAATATCTTTCGTAATCTGATTTCAACCCGAGGGTGGCTTTTCGCGCCTGACGAGGCATCTAAGCGTGTATCTTTAATAATATTAGCATCATTAACGTCTTATACACCACAGTAGACATGCAAGAAATGTCGTGCTATATTATAAATGAGCGTGCAATGAAAAATTCTGAGTGCGAGTAGGTTTTACTGCAAGGTTTGTGGTGAACAGAAACCGTTTCCTCATTGACAGCCTTGCGCACTTGCCGTGCGTTGTTCCTTCGCTTTCCCCGAGAATGGACACCTGCACCACAAAGGTTTCAAGCATTCTTTCGCACTGTCTGGTAGTGTACATATGCGACGAAAAGCATTTTCTAAGCGAAGAGCCCTAGTGGCTCGCTTGCAGGACAAGTTACTCTTGCCATTAAACAATTTATCCTCCCTCGAGTTTCCCAAAGTTCTCCTCCGAGCAAACGTGTGACTCACTCAACTCAAAATTTCCTCCAGGTCATTCTTTTAGTAGGGTATTAGCTTTCGCTGCCTTGGGTAATTTTGCCAAGAAGCTATTACTGTATCGAGTACTTTAGTTAGAATGGGGAGATATGACTACCCTTGGAGCAAGAACAGCACTCTATGAATAAAAGCCTGCATACACACTTCGTAGAGCTTCACGCACAAAAGACGCAGTAAATGCACTTCGAAGGCTTAACTTTTGATAAGGGGCACCAACCAAGGTATTCAATCAATGCCGGAGCTTATATTTACTTTAACATGTGAAATTCTGACGTTCGGGGTCGTATACTGGGACCCCTCCTCAGGGGCGAATGTGTGGCCCAGGGGCGATGCATAGTTTGCAACACCATTTGCTGAAAGGGGTGGGGCGGGGGGTCATGCATTTTTCACGGATATGTGCGTTAGTCTATAATAATGCAGGCTCGGGAGCACGCCTGCCGACCAGTTGACCTTTTCAGGTGTTGCCTGAATATATCGCGAAAAGACGTCTGTGCAAATGGGCCTCCAAGTGGATGACGCCGAGAGTTGTCAAAGGCGATGCCAGGATCATTGACTATAGTGTACTAGAATATTCCAATACACTATACCTTGACCTCGCCGTGCTCGGCCACTGCGCTGCTTTGTCGGTCAAGCCTGCTGACGTCTTCCCGATGCTGTCGTAGCCTGTCTGGGACGTTTTTTTTTTCTCTTTTTCGGTCTCTCGGGCACATGACCCACCACAATACACACAAGGGACAGAGGGAAGTACACGTGTGAGGTGGCTTTCTTGGAGCAATATTTTTCAACCAGAAGAATGGTTTGCAGACTAACTTTATAGTTCTGAGAAGGCTCACCTTTCTACATAATTAAAAAAGTGAAGGTGCCCAAAGACACGGAAGTCTTTTGAAAGCTTACTGCAGGAATGTATCGTCTCATGCTCCCCATGTGCAACAAAAAAAAAAGTGGAGAAACGAACCAAAGGAAAAGTAGGGGTCAATGGTGAATGAAAAAAAAAAATAGTTTCCGGGCTAGTCTGTCATGGAAGCTATCTTGTTGAAAACGAACTCCCTCGCTCATGCGCGGTGACTATTCTGCAAACTGTCCATTGTTCACTGACTATTCAATGGGGCGGCTGCAGTCCCATGCCATCCGGACAGCTGGGTTTAGAGGGAGGTCAAGATTAGGCAGCTTCGCAGAAATGGGAAGGTGAAAAAAGAAGATACAAACAGCCAATGAGATAGGGCACTGATAAAGGACAGTGCTTTTTGGCAGCCCCCTCCTTATCCATATCGCTTATTCTCATCGGTCACGTCGGAAGGAAGCTACGATCCACAGTCTTCTCAGTTTTAGTGAGTTGCAGTCGTTCACGAGGAAGGCCGAGCGCACGGTCTGCCAACATGTCACTGGAGCACAGTCGGTTCTCGGGCTCCAAATTAGACTACCGGACACCGTGCACGAGTGCCGAGGGCCGCTTGTGCAACATCTTTGAGAACCTTCGCCTGTGGAATGAATTCTTCTGGATGGTGGGTCTTCAACTGCGGGAGCTTTCGCCTGGTCAACTGTCTATCGTGAGATTTGGCGGGCGGACATATAATCGAGTGGAGGAACAGCTGAGCGATGCCGCCAAGCTGCTGCAACACTTGCTGGCTCATCACCGCTGCATCGCCTCGGTGGAACTAGACGACATCATACTGATGGGCCATGACCAACCCATACGTGAAGCTTTGCACCGAAGTCCAAGCCTGAGAAAGCTCGAGTTGTGGTCGCAATACTTGGCAACGAGCGTGTCTCGAAGCTTCGTCGCAACACTCCCGAAACTGAACCAACTGCAAGTGCTGAAAATTTTCGACATGCCTTTCGACAGCGTGATCATCCGAGACTTTTCAAAGTTCCTGTCAAGCACCCGATCATTGACGACGCTCAACATGATCTACCAGATTCTGGAGGAACAAGACGCGGTCATCCTTGTTCAGGGACTTGAGCGTAATACTTCAATCTCGACACTGTCCATCAACATGAGTGTACAGAGCTCGAAATTATTGTTTACACGCTATTTGAGACTGAACCAGACGTTGCGCACTTTGAACATGGCGTCTCAGCTCAATACTGAGCACGATCTTAGCCCGACAATCGGGGCGCTATTCCACAACAACCACCTCTCCGTGTTGAACCTAATCGGTTTCGACCTGGATTATTCTCAGAATGAACTCATCGTCAGTATGCTGATCCAAAATAGAACCTTGAGAAGCCTACACATGGTTAACAGCTTGATCAATATCGAAGCCTCCATCGTGGTGCCCTCCATCGTGGAACCCATCTATTTTGCATTCAGGAGAGAGGCCTCCCTGATATCGCTTTGGTTGGTGGCACTGACAGAGAACAATACCCTAAGCGAGCTGACAATGGATATGTTGTTGTGGATGGAACTGGATGACTACAAGTTGTTCTTCCTTGCGCTCGCGTGCAACAGCTCTTTGAAGAAGGTCAACGTCCCGTATTTGGAGGACAAGGATGTGGCCGATATATGCCGGGCCGTGCGGCAGGCCGGCGTGCAGGAGCGCGTCTCCCTCGGAAAGCATCGCTTCTGGCAGGAAACCACAGCCCCCCTCTCGGAATGCAAAGAGCTGTCCTGCATCACCCTGCAACGGAGGGCACATTTTCACGACGAGCCACTGCACACCACCTTGCGCCAGTTGCCGATGTGCAGTCACGTGAAGTCGTTGTGTTTGAATATAGACATGGAGGGGATGAACGACATGTGGAGGTCCTTGATGGTGCAATACATCACCAAGACAACGGCGCTTAGAGAGCTGCGGCTTGTTTTCATCCCCAACGATTCGTTCCGGACCGCGTGGTTCGATGGGACTTTGTTGCAAGCGCTGGCCAAGAACAAGAGCATCCGCGAACTGGTAATCTTTGGTTTCCTGTTCGGCGAGATTGAGTCACAGGTTCTCGTAAACATGCTGGACTCCAGCCGGACGCTGTGTGACGTGGCCATCAGCCCCTGCTGTACCGACGCGTCCACCGTCTCGCTGGCGCGCAGGCTCTCCGCGACCATGTCGGGGAACTACACACTTCTCCGCATCGGTTTGAGCTGCTCAGGAAGTTGCCCCACCGAGTTGTTCGCGATCGAAGACGTTGTGCGTCGCAACAACTCGCTGGCGACGCGAGCGGCCCACTTCGTAAAGGGAACGAGGCACAAGTATTGCGGGGCCGCTGCCGAGCTGATTGGCTTCAACCAAGGACTCGTGGAGAAAGTGCAAGAACTCGCCGCCGTCGACGAAAACGAGGCAGCGTCGCGAATCAAGAGGAGTCTGAAGAGCATCTCCGAGTTGGACGACTTCATGCGCCTCGTGGGGGTCGTCAAGCGCAGTGTCAGCTGCCACAGGCGCGAGGACGGTCAGAAGCAGATAGTCGACCTCAATCGCGACTGCTGGCTGCACATACGCCAGTTTGTGAAGGTGGGCGACATCCTGGATTGAAACTTTTGGCGCGGAGTTTTTCCCCTGTGTCGCAGCAATTCTTAATTTTGTGTCATGTCATTATACGTGTAGCGGAGCTTTCAGTTTTTTTTTTCGCTAGAACCGCACAAGTTGCTTCGTGCATCTGCAACACTTTTTGGTGACTGCTGTAGAAGCTGAATTTTAAGACGTTCTTCGTCCTGCACGACTTGTCAATTAAGGCGTCACATCGTCCGTTTCACAGTTGTTCAGACGTTGAGGCTTTCAAATCACTTGCGTCCTTCTCAAAGCAATTGCATAGCAGTAAGGCAAATGAGCTTCCTTTCGAAGCTCTTTCTTTGGATTTTAGAAGTACTGCATTTTGAGACTTGTACGCTTCTTTTGCTTACTGTGTTGTCGGATGCAGGAAGAAATTTGTGCATGCACTGGCCTTTAGGGAAGGTGGACTTTTTACGGAACGTGAAATACTATAGGCTTTACGCACGTGGCCCCAATTCGCAAACCCGTCTTCGTTCATCGCTACACGCGATGTCCGTTTTGCGGAGACAGCAGCCGCCGACTCAAATCAAGCTGTAGTGCAAATCGCAATCTTTGGCAAATGATTTTCACTGCACATGAGCAATAGGCATTGTTATTTCGTGAGAACCGAAAATTTTTCAGTCGAGTTGAAGCGAGTCTCGTTTCAGAACACGGGTTCTAGAATACTGAGACCGTAAATGCGAGAACCCTTACAAGCTAGATAGGTGACGCCATCTAATGGGGTAAATAAGAACCAGGGAAGCACCAAATTCTCACCACACAAACATTGTGCCTTCTGTTTTGTGTGCTAATGTATTGCAGGAACCCATTTATGAATCAGTTGCCTTTTTGATCATATTTACCTTCACAAGCACTAGGTGTGTCCATGGCTGAACGATAGTTATAGCACGAGAAGAGGACTACGACAAAGAGACAAGAAAGACAGGAGCGCTCGTGTCCTTCTTGTCTCTATGTCTTCGTCCTGTTATCGCGCTATAACTATCGTCATCTCATACCATCTAGCCCAAACTGCCACACCGTGACTGCCGTTGCACGCAGCGTCACAAGATATATGCACCATCTTCCAGTAAGTCCAGGGCATCCCTATCTAAATTTCCATAAAAAATCTAAATCAAATGCATTTCATGGTGGCAAGCGAGGATATTGTTGCAAACCCAGTAGCAGTTGTCCACTGTTTCCACTTGGAGAAACTATGCCCTATAATATGATTATTTTTGCTAAATTCCATCGTCCTCACTGTTGCTTTATAGTTGCCTTGCAGCGTCCTAACCATGGCTGTGACATTAATGCATAATGAAATGATGACGTAGCTGAAACATGTAAAGACTATCACACTAGATTACCGTCAACTCTGCCTTATACACCACTTAGCGGGCGTACGGTACATGTGAATTTACTCCTAACATCATATAATTGCTATTTGTCGAAGTGTTTTGTAAAAGACCCGCTCGAAGATATGCACTGTATTTGAGTTGGGCGCACAATGTATCAATACTTTTTAAATTACTAGCAAGATTCCGTATACGTTTTCTCGAAACTGCAAAGCCGTTTTATTTATAGCATCTGACGACTGTCCCACTTGTCCTGGTAATTTTAATCCTGTGTTCACCAGCCGCTTTGTAAACTCCTTTTTTTTTTCGGGGTTCGTAAATTTTGCTTTTCTTTATCATGATAATGTCACGAGAATGTTCTGTATTGCAATTGTTACTTGAAATTATAATGTTGTACCCTTTTTTTTGTCTTTTGTAGTGGTGTGGTGTTTGCATGGGCGTAGCCAGAGTGTGGCATACCAGACTCGTCCCCCCCCCCCCAGAAATTTTTATTTGCCATGACATAGAGAGCGAGAAATGGCCGTTCCGAAGGAGTGCCCCCCCCCCCCCCCCCCTTAAATCAAGGAGGTGACTCTCTCCCGAAAAAAAATTCTGGCTACGCCCCTGCCACTTTGTGTGCGCGTTGATTATCTTGTAAATGCTTTTTATTAATTGCTGTTTATTGTCATCAAATGTGATGATGGATGCTCACTGACCCGAATGCCACATTGCGTCCATAGGGGTTCCATGCTGTGATGCTCGTGACAATAAAAAAGCAAGAAAATAAAAAGTCGTGATGACTTAATTTGGGAACTTCTCGATTCTGCCAAGTTCACTGAATGGATCGTTTCCCGTTCCGCACAGAGCCTCCAGCGGAGATCGCCCAAGTGAAAACTGGTGGCGCTTGGCCTCTGATATTGTCCGCTGCGTGACGGTAGACAGTCTTGGAGGCCAGCATTTCCACTTTCCTTTTGGGGGAGAAACTGCAAGCTCGTGATACCAAATGCCACTCAGTCTAGTCCTGTCCAATGATTGAATGATATCTGGGGTTTAACGTCCCAAAAACCACGATATGATTATGAGAGACGCCGCAGTGGAGGGCTCTGGAAATGTTCACCACCTGGTGTTCTTTAACGTGCACCCAAATCTGAGCACATGGGCCAACAGCATTACCGCCTGCATCAGAAATACAGCCGCCACAGCCGGGATTCGATCCCGCGACCTGCGGGTCAGCAGCTGTGTACCTTAGCCACTAGACCACCATGGCGGGGCTACTCCTGTCCAATGTCCCCGATGTTGTCCATTTTGTACACTTTAAGGATGGATACACGCGTTAGAAGGTGTACCATCAGTGGTTTTAATCTGTCACATATATACAGGCCGGCCTGATGATTAAGGAGCTGCTTCCAGGCAGCTCCTTAATCGTCCTCGCTCCGCAAAGAAGTATCGTCATGAACGGGCATTGTCCACGAAATTCGGCCAAATCCCATGACTCACCGCTCCGGCTTGGCCTGTTATAAGATTGATCGATGAGAAAACGAGTACAGAGGGAGAGAGCAAAAAATGGCAGCATATCCACGGAGTGAATGATGGAGAGTGGGGCGAAGCATTCGTCCGTCCATGCGTCCGTCTGTGTGACCGTCCATGCGTCTGTTTGTGCGCGCGTCCCTGCGTTCTTTCGTGCACCCGCCCCTGCGTCCGTTCATGCGTCCATCCATGCATCTGTTTGTGTGTCCTTTAGTTCATCTATTCAACACTCCAAGTCCCACCATCTCGCATCTTTTTATCATATATTCCCCATATAGAAGCACCGCCATCCAGCGGACATTCCAAGGACTAAACGAGAGGTGGCACACGCACACTTTCTTACGGTTGCGCTTTGGGTCCACTTCCCACCTTTAACCACCTCGAGTTCATGGTATATTCTAGTTCACTGTATTCATGGCACTGCGACCAAACGCTCGCTAAACCTTTCGAAAACCAAGGAGGTTACGCCCAGCGAGTATAACGTAGCAACCTTTCCCTGTCAGATAGGGCTCAATTTACATGCCAATGGCTGCTAATGAGAAATGAGAGACAGGAGAATTCGGCTTTTACTTTCTTACGGCTTACGCTTCGTATCTACTTCTCATTTTTAACCACCTTGAGTTCATTCATGGTATATACAAGTTCATTGTATTCATGGCACTGCGGCTCAACGCTCGCTAAACCTTTCTAAAGCTAAGGAGGTTACACCCAGCGAGTATAATGTAGCATCCCTTTCTTGTCCGATAGTGCTCAATGTACATGCTAATGGCTGCTAATGGGGATCGCAGCGTGCGCGTTGACTAAAAGCCGAATGCTCATGTCTCTCATTCCCCATTAGCAGCCATTGGCATGTACTTTGGGCACTATTTTTTATTGTTAAACAACGCACAGAAGAAATATCTCACTGGCACCACCTTGGAGGTCAAGTGTTATACCTATTTCGGGTATGTGCCACTGGTGGTTACATACGAGAGACGCCCAAGCCACGGCCATAAGGAGCTTCGTGTTACCAAGGGTTCCGTGTTGACGTCCCTGCGTGTTCCACGTCAGGGACGTCCTCCTCATCTAGCCATGGCGCCATCGACGTCGTGGACGCCTTCGAAGGCGCAAGCCTTCGACGTTGTCGTCCCTGCGGGGACTAGTCCGGAGACCGTCGTCGACGCGACGGCCTCAATAGTTGGCCTCTCAGAGGTACACTGCGTTCAGCACATGGGAGGCATGAACTTCCAAGTAACTGTCAAGAGCATGGCTTCCATGACTCTCATCGTCGACGCTGGCTACCTGACCATCGGTGGCGAGCGTATCCCTGTCGTTCCCGTCGGCCCGCAGGTAACTAACGTCGCCTGCCTGTTTTTACCAGCCTTCGTCTCCAACGAGGTACTAGTCCAGGCTTTGTCCCCATACGGCAAGGTATTGACTGTGACCGCTGGCGTCATGAGCGCAAGACGCGGAGTTCTCACAGGCACACGCTATATCCGGATGGAAATGAGTCCCACAAATCGCGTCCCCAACTATCTTCGCGTTTCTGGTCATCGAGTCACCTTCGACTACCGCGGTCTGCAACGTGTTTGTCGTCGGTGTGGCTCTAGTGGTCATTATCGAGCACAGTGCACAGCACCATTCCGTGGTCGCTGTGGTGTGCACGGACACGAAAGCGAAGGTTGCGACCGCCCCTGCCGACGTTGTGGAGATAACCACCCTACCACCGTCTGTCCTGTGCGTCGTTCATATTCTGATGCTACTGCAGGGACCTTTCCTGCCCTACCGTCCGTGTCACCAACGGCAACAGAAGAACGAGAACCAGGAGCTGTACTAGAAGAACGCCAGAATCCGATTCTGAGAGCTCCAATAAACGATGAAGAAGTGTGCAGCTTGGCCAACTCGAGCGTGCCACGTCTGCCAATCTCAGCGACAGAAACAGCCACCGCGATTGACCTCGCGTCTGTCCCAGGCAAACATGTCATGCCATGTTCGACGCTGGCGCAAGCCGAGAAAGAAACGCCGGTAAGCACTGAGGCACCAGAGTCATCGTTAAACCTAGCAGTTGATTGCCCAGAAGACGCCGACGTTGCGAGATCTACGGACGCTGGTGTCTCACCAGGAGCAGAATTGAAACCGAATGAGCAAAGCCCATTGGATCATTCCGAAAGCCAGGCTCGTGACTCTCTGGAACAAGTAGCAAGACGCCATGGGAGTTCTTTACTGACGCGTCTCGACAAGCAATCCGTGATCAAGTTCGTTGGAGGCGGCGACAACATTAACGCTGCAGCCCTACCACCATCTGATTCGTCCGACAGCAGCTTCAGCCTCGAAGTCGACAGTAGCATCGGACTCCCTTCTAGCCCAGACGTATGTGACGTGGAAATGCAAGCTCGCGAGAGGTCAAGCGTGCTCACAAGTCTGGCACCAGCTCGGACGGCACCCAAGATAGCCGCTCCGAGTTCCAGCAACCAAAGAAACCTCGACCCTCTTCTGGAGGGTCGAATTGTGCTGTGTAGTGTACGTACTCCAGTTCCCCCGGACAGATCCCCGGGGTACACCGAATTGAAAAACACGACCAGGTCAGTCATCCACCTTTTTTCAATATGGCTGACACCCTGAAAATTCTTTCTTTAAATGTTCAAGGGTTCCGTAACCCAGTAAAGCAAGCCGAGGTTATCAGCATAGCCCGCGCAGAACATTGTGATATTCTGTGTTTACAAGAAACAAATTTTTTCACCATTGGCCACGTTCGTGCATTCAAACGCGCTTTTAATTTAGACTGTTATTTTTCCTTCGCTACATCTCGCTCCTCTGGAGTCGGAATTATTATTTTTAACCGCGCTCTTCTGCGCAATCATCATGTTTTCTATGACGGGAATGGGCGGGTATTGGCTTTTGACTGCGTCTTATCATCCTTCAAGCTGCGTGTTTTGTGTATTTATGGGCCAGCTCAATCAGCGATGTCTAACGATTTTTTCCGTGACCTGGACGTGTATTTTCTAGACGGTCGTCATGTCATACTCACTGGAGACTTTAATTGTGTATTAGACACGCGAGCTGACGTGCAAGGTCCAGGATGGGGTCGCTCTGATTGGAACGCGCGAGAGCTGCGTCGCCTAGTGCACCATTTCTCTTTGACAGATACGTACAGACTAGTGCATGGACCACAGTATGCCTGGACTTGGCGGCGTAGCACGTCGTCTAGTCGTTTGGATCGTTTCTATGTGCCGAGCGCGCTAGCTTCTTACGTATCGCACTCTGACGTAGTAACATTACCATCATCGCCTGTTTATATATCAGACCACCGACCAGTGACGCTCGAGGCTCACTTTCCCTTTTCATCATCAGTGAAACCTTGGCGTCTTGACATCCGCATTCTGCACGACGCGCGTACACGCTCCAGTTTATCTAGAATCTTGCGCGCCTCTCTTTCGGGATGCGGTCCGGAGGTGTGGGACGCGCTCAAAACGCAGTGGCGTTTACACTGCTCAGTAGCAGGGCGGGCCCTTAGACGCCGTACGTCCGAAGAACTAGCGGACACTGCAACAAAGCTGCGTATTGCTCTTCGGGTTGATCGACTAACTCCCTTGATGCGCGCATGGCAGCGAGAGTTAAGGGGTCGTTTTCAACGCCTCATTGCAGCTTCGTCATTGACGGCGGCTGCTTGGCGTTGCAGACGTAATCCTTGTGCTCATCCTGAGGTTCTACGATTTGCGAAAAGCTCGCTTCTCAACCCGTCGAGTCGACTAGGAACTCCGGCAGCCAGATTCTTACACACTGCCTTACCGCCGACACGTGATCAATCAGTTTTCCTAGCTCACTTTGCCAACATGGCTCGTACGACAATGTCATCACATCGCGGTACCACCGAGACAGCCACAATGTTAAGTAGGCTCCCTCAAATTTCATCTGAAGTAGCTGAACAACTATGCACAAGTCCGTCAGCTGACGAAGTGAAAGAGGCACTGTCTTCCATGAAGCGTGGCTCGGCCCCCGGGCCGGATGGGTTGCCTGTTGAGTTTTATTTAACGTTTTGGGACGACATTGGTGCCCTTTTCACCTCTGTTATTTGCCGCTGCTTCGAGAATTTTGAATTTCCAGATAGCTTTCGCGATGGTCGAATTGTTTTAATACCTAAACATGACCCATCGTCAGTTCGCCCAGAGGAGTGGCGACCAATAACGCTCCTCAACGTTGATTATAAAACTTTCGCGGCAGTTATCACTCGGCGTTTGAGAAGCCTGATGCCCTCCTTAATAGGTCATCATCAGGCGTGCTCTATTCCTGGAAGAGAAATCCACAGTCTCTCCTTTGTTACGCGCGATATAGTTGCGTACACGTTAGCAAGATCAGCTCGGGGACTCTTGGTTTCACTTGACCAGGAAAAGGCATTCGATCGCCTCGAACATAGCTTTATATTTAGCGTAATGGCAGCATTTGGCTTCTCACAAAACTTCGTCGAGCTTCTCAGAAACGCATACCGAAATATACGCAGCACGTTATTTCTTGATGGTTTAGAGAGTGCGCCATTTCCGGTTACCCGTGGTGTTCGCCAGGGGTGTCCTCTATCCCCTGCGCTTTTTGTATTCAGCCTCGAACCATTCCTTCAATCGCTAATCGCTGATCCTTACGTTAGAGGCCTTCCTCTTCCAGGTAGTGGTACCGCGACAGTGACAGCATTTGCTGATGACATCACGTTGTATTTGAAGAATGAGGACAGTTTATCCCGTAGCCTACGACTTTTTACTACGTATGGCACGATTTCAGGTGCTGCGTTAAATTTTTCCAAATGTCGATATTTATTCATTGGTTCACCAGACGCAAGTCTAAGTTCCTTTTTCGGTCTTCAAAAAAGTGACTCTATTCGCATTCTGGGGCTTGATTATACTTGCTACGGCATATCAGCCTCCTTGTGGAATTCAGTAGTCGAAGATGTAAAACGACACGTCCGGGAAGCACAAGAGTATGATTTACCGATGCTCGAAAGAAGGTATCTAGCACAGACGGTGTTTTGCGGCCGTGCATGGTATATATCTCATGTCTTACAGCCCCCATTACAAATCACCAGGTCGTTGCAATCCCTCATTGGCTCCTTTTTCTGGTCGGGTGGAACAGAGCTGGTTTGCCGAGCAGCTCTTGGGCAACCGAGAAACTGCGGTGGATTCGCATTCCCATCCGTCTCTGTTCGCTGCCGGCTACTTGCCCTACGATTCTTACTTCGGTTGTTGCATGGTGATCAGTGCCCCGCGCGTGATCTCGCCTGCTACTTCTTAGGCACCAAGTTACGCTATTTACTACCAGATGCACGGCTTAATTCTGCACCACAAACACTTCACGTACCTGCATTTTACTCAACGGCAGTATCTTTTTATCGACACGCGCAGCAGGTTTGTCCCGATGTGGACATTCTTGAAAGCCGCATTGTAGATACAACGGCGGCTCTTCTGCTTCCTCTGGTTCCTCCAGCCCGTCTAGCACGATCGAGACAAGTCTCGTGGAGCGCGATAACGGCATTGTTTTTGCCTGGTCACCTCCGTGACTTTATGTGGCGTCTTGGATGGAGAGTACTCCCAACACGGGACAGACTGGAGAGGTGGGGCATGGTCCCATCTTCCACTTGTCCTAACTGCCCGTTACAGGAGTCTAACCAGCATATGCTGCAGCAATGTGCCATTGCAAAGGTGTTTTGGAAGTCAGTTAACACTAGTTTTCGCGGCCTAGGTGTTAATCGCTTTGTAACATCTGGTCGCTGCCCGCGTAGTCGCTTTGCACGCCTTCTCATAGCTGCGGGAGCTTTTTGTTTATGGCGTAATAGGTGCGAAGCTGTTGCGGCAGATCATCGTCGTCGTGCTCTTTTTCCAATACTGGAACGCCTCTACTCTGAACTCATATCGTTTCTGTCGGAGGAATTGTTCTTCCTTGGGGAGGAAGAATTTCTGCGACAATGGTCGTGCCGCTTTCTGTCCGTAGTTGACAGACGCGTTCAATTAGTTTTCCACCTGGCCTGGTTCCTATAGCCAGGTCACCTGTCAATGTCCGATGGGTGCATGTAATCACTATGTGCTTACTATTTTTATGTGTTTGTGTGTGTTCAATATGGGTGTTAGCTCTCCTATATATGCATTTCATTCGAACGCTGTAAGTTATGTAACCTTTATGAATATTAATACCTGTTGTACATATTTTCTAACATCTTCACCAAGTCTTGTAAATTCTGTACATATATCATCATGTACATTGTCCATATTGTGATTAGTGCATTTACGTAGTATATGTACAGTTATTAGTACAACGGACTATGGACATGCTACGGACTTGGACACTTTAGTTTAAATGTGTAGTGTATGTTGTGCTTTGTCTTTTGTTTGTTATTGTACCTGTTATACAGACGCTTGTCTCTTAGGTTTGTTTCGTCCTATGAGAGAATAAACTTTTTCTAAACAGGAGCTTCGCCCCTAAAAACCAGAGACAGAAAGACAGGGAAGTATACAGAAAGATCGAAATTTTTGCCGAAAACTAAATCGGAAATACTTGGGGTAGCAATGCAAGTGCCACAAAGAATAGGTCAATTAAGACAACAGGGACATGAAGGTACAGGAAAATAAACCATTGCAGCAACTCTAGAACGGAAAAAGCTGCAGATTATTTTTTTCTAACCATTTTATAACTCATTATATATTCATTATATATACGATTCAGATGTGATAACTTTTGTCTTGGATGATCCCCCAGGGTTGGTGAGAGCCATTCGCATAGGCCGTCATAATCATGGTTGTAAGGAAACACAGCGCATCGGGGGGACATAAAAGGTGCGAGGTGCTCCGAGGTGTGCGCAAAGGTATGACGGTTCCTGGTCTTGTGCGTTTGGGAACACACTGAATGGTGCACATAAAGTCAGAAGTATACTTAGCACTATATAAAAGTCGATCAAAGAACTTAGGGACGTCTCACACTGGGCTCTTTTTGGAAGAAGCTCTAAGAGGCCTTGTGGGATGTACATGTCTTGAGGTGACAATAGTACAGCAAAATGAGGCCAGAAGAGAGGCTTTAAGGAATATAAAAAGGTGTTGATCGGCGTAGAAGGTGTTCCAGGTGGTGTATACAGGGCTTGAACCTACGTCATTTGACGTGACTGCTCTGGGTGTTTCGGCCTATTGGTAAACGGTGGTTAGACCTCATCCACCACCGTGTCGCTGAACTGTTCAGTTTTTCCCTCCACTATGGAAGTCCAAAACATTGATGGGAGCCGACAGATGTAAACACGCGGCGGAATATGCAGAAAGGACAAAGGAAATGCCTCAGGCAGGCTGGCCGACATTTCGACAGGAGGGCCTATCTATGTTAAAGGCGCCTTGGCATCCCTTATGTGTTAGTATTAAGAAAGTATTGACGTCATCTCCTGTGGTGGCACGTGTCCATGCTGGTAATCGCCGTCTGAGAATTAAAAAAAAATGTGTAAAAAACCTTCAGATTTTTCAGTACAGGCGGCGTCCGCAAGAAAAATTTGACGCAGTTGTTTTGCAGAAACTGTGTGACATTTTTCTAATGTTCATTCTGCCGCCATTTTCGTTAGGCAAAGTCAGTTCATGAGTGATATGCGGTCGCGCGCATATGCATGTGTTCTTCGTCGAAAGCGATTTCACTTCGGTTGCCGAAAATATCATTCGGCGACGGGCTACAGTGGTGCTATGTTTGCTAATTCCTGCATCCTGTGCTGGTTATCATTTTTTTCGCACTGTTTATTTTGCTCTATCTATGGACCTGACAGCTTCACCAGAAAGTTCCTCTACAGAATACTGATAGTTACAACGGATAACTTTGACTAATTGATTCGGGCATGTGTCGGTTGTCTGGAAATCAAGTTTAAATAATGATTATGGTTGTATGGACGTCAGTGGCGTTTTGGGGAGAACCACGTCGCTAACTAATTTGTCACCCATTTCATTATCAACGCGTGCAGAGATAATGAGATAGCAGTCGCCAATGTCTCCCGAAAACTGTCACTGCTCGACGCAGAAAGATAGAAAAGGTGTCGGGGCACTTATCGGCAGAGAATGTTCTTACTGCACATACAGCTGTGGTTGCCCCCAAAGACAACAATCTCAAAATAGGATATGACTGTACAGATATCTCGACTGTGACGTCATAGGAACCAAATATTAAGATCGTACTGGCACTCCACGATGGGAACTTCGATGACAATTTGCGGTTGACCGGTTTCGATGTGATAGCGGGTTGGCAGCAACCCGTCTGTGCCTGCATGTGATGTTCTGACAACATTAACGTGACGTCGCAAATACCGCCTCCCTACATGTATACTGCTCCAATCCAGTGCTTTCAGTAACACGTGTGTAACTTGGAACGCGTGAATGTGTGAATAAGCTGTGTGAGGGACGTCGCGGAAGCAACTATACTGCAACATACATTGGTGACTTAAATGTGAGTGTGTGAAGCAGAACCAACATCAACAGCGTTGACCCGATGAATGCTATGAATAAAATGGTACCAGCAGGAACCTATCCGAATGCCACGTCATGCCTCGGAATCTCTTGGGAACGCACACTATGCAGGCAGGCGTAAGTTCTTCAAACGTCAGTTGCTTGCGGCTGGCTATTGAAGTGTATAAACATTACACATCTACTCCTTCGATGCTGCCGCCACGTCGGGTTAACGTGAATTGTATAGTTATAGGCACTGTCCACTGCAAATGATCTATAAAGCAGTGTCCAGGGCTGCCATCCTCTTGTGCCAAAATGTCATACCTATTTATTTATTTCTTTGACATGGTTTCCTTGAAGGCCTCCTGGGCAATAATACCAGTCATGGTATCATCATACCATGCCTGGCATCGTTGCTAATACACGTGTTGCTGTTGACATCGTTGCGCAACTGTAAAGAACTGGTTACATAAAACATATGCGCCCTGCCACTGTGGTCTAGTGGTTAAGGTACTCGGCTGCTGATCCGCAGGTCGCGGGATTGAATCCCGGCTGCGGCGGCTGCATTTCCGATGGAGGCGGAAATGTTGTAGGCCTGTGTGCTCAGAATTGGGTGCACGTTAAAGAACCCCAGGTGGTCGAAATTTCCGGAGCCCTCCAGTATGGTGTCTCTCATAATCATATGGTGGTTTTGGGACATTAACCCCACATATCAATCAATAGTCGCAACTAGTCACTTATTGCAAACAGCATGTGTTACCATTTGTGCAGCTCGGCATATCAGTTGTACAGGACGGCTCTTGTGAGTCAGCAGAAAAAAAAAATTGCAGTGCTGTCCAGTGTTCGGAGTACAAAAGCAGCAGCAATATGAGACAGTTGTCATTTGATTTAAAATGGAAGAATACACTGTTGCGGTGTGCTCCCAGAAGGGAAAAACAGAACTTTGATGCAAAGATGATTATGGGTAGATGCTTTAAAAAAAGTACACGTTCTAGACAATACTGGAGGTGCGAGAGGCTAGACATGTGTAATGCTACAATGATTACCGACCTTCATAAATAAGGTACTTGCAAAGTCGGTCAGAAAAAAAAGAGGGTCCACGCTATCCATGCTCTGGATGTCTCTAGAGCGACAGTTCTTCGCACTCAAGAGCGGATCAAAGTTCCGGCGGTGGCCTCGGGCAAGGCAACCGTGAAGCTTATGCAGCAAGTCACGGAATATGTACCAGCGTCTTCAAGGCAACACCTTCCGAGGGATGAAGCCTTGCGCCAGATTGTGAGAAGGAAAAGGAAAGTGGACTGCCCACATGAGCTATGTAGGGGCTCGGTCTCAAGGACGAATCCTGCACTACCATAGATGGCTGTGAGTTTCGAATGGCTGAACCATATTCGAAGAGAACATGGCTATTGGAAACGAGGCCGAAAGCGCATGCTTGTATCGTACAGAGCTCGTGGAACCTTTAGCTTATTATTATACATTATCTTCCACTATAGCTGGGTGATGTCGGCATTTTGATGTTTCGGCATTTTGATGCTTCGGTATTTTGATTTTTCGGCATTTTAAATTCATGACTTTTTATATTTTCGGCGTTTTGATTTTCCACTGTTTCAAACTTCGGCATTCCTATAGTTCGGCCTTTTGATTTTCGGCGTTTTGAATGCCGCCCGCGTTTTCAATGGAGGCGAAAATGCTGTAGGCGCATGTTACCCGTGTGCTCAGATTTGGGTGCACGTTAAAGAACCCCAGGTGGTCGAAATTTCCGAGGCCCTTCACTACGGCATCTCTTATACGGTTATTTTGGGACGTTCAACCCCACATATACATTAATCAATCAAATATGTATAGAAAAAAATTGCTAATAAGGTTGGCTATATTTGGCTACAAAGTTTGTTGCCATTTTTGGGTCTTTTTTGGCTACATTTAGGCCACAAACAGGGTCTTCGGCTTTTGGCTGTTCCCTCTTGTCCGACCTGGCAACACTGAGTACTTCCTCGCATTTTCCCGCGTTGCCCGTTCGTCTACGAACGTGCAGATCTTGCGTGCCATTGCGTGCTGTTGAGTCACGTGCTTCCACCGCGTTTCTGCTTTCGTCGAAATGAGCGACGTCTTTTGCCTCGTCATATTACAAAACGGCAGCCGGCGAAAGTTGAAGCTGGCAACGGGAACCTACGCCGAATTCCTGCAAAAAGTGACGGCAATCGTGGACGTCGATCTCGGAAACACGCTGGTAGATTTTCCTTATTTGCATGTTTCAACTGCTGTCACTTGTGGTCAGTCGCGAGCTCAACAAGTTCCTCAGCTTAAAGCGAAACGCATGCTGCATGTCACAAACAAAACCCGCCCGGAACCTTCACCATCGCACTGGCCTCCCTAGCGCCACTTTCTTGTGTTTCTTCTTTAAACCTCTACATCACGTTTAGTTTTCGGCAACATTCCTTTTGGCGTTGCATAAGTGGTTGCCAGACTGGAAAGGTGGTTGTTGCCAGACTGCCGCTAAATTTAGCTGAAAATTTTTCTATTGTAGTTGTGGCTTTTTTGTAAGAGTTTGGTGCTATCCGCGGTGCATTTTGCGAGTGCATGAGCGACGCTGGCCCTTTTAATTAACGGAATGAACCGAGCCTAGCAGAAGTCGAGCGCGGCGCTGCCGTGTAATTAAGAGGCCGTTTTAATTCCGTTTTAATTAACGGAATGAACCGCGCATTAGAGAATTCGTTTTATTTACGGACTGAACCGCGCCTAGCAGAAGTCGAGCGCGGCGCTGCTGCGCAATTAAGAGGCCGTTTTAATTAACGGAATGAACCGTTCATTACAGAAATCGAGGCGCGTTCTCTTGCTGTGTGCGCTGCTGTGTGCGCTGCTGTGTGCGCAGCTGTGCGATTAAGATATCGCGTCTCAGTATTAGGGATGACGGGGAAAACTGAATAGAGTCGCAGGAGGTGATGCGCTGCCCCCCTCCCCCTTACTTTTCTTTTTTTTCCTCTCAGCTGATCGTGTCGCGTCAACCGCGCGCCACGACGGGGGACGCTACACTTCCCCTAGCTGTGTCAGCACAAGACATATCGTTCGGACTCGTGTATACATGTGATGAATAAGCGTTCCAAGGCTGGTTAATTGGGGTATGTCGGATGGCGTTTTCTATAGAAGGCTATAGTCTGATCATGACCTCCTCTGTGACTTAAAAAAGTAGTGCCACTCATGCACTGGGCAGTGTTTTCCGAAGGCCGGGTGCTATTCATGAGGTCAGTCTGAAGTGCACGGGCGTTGGTGCCAGCTCGTGTGCATTCGCCGCTGAGGAGAAAATGTTGCATACTTCCCAAGTTGTGTGCCTCAACAGTCGACCAGCCTCGTTGGTAACCTAGCAAAAATTTTAAGGTCTGACGAAAATGTTTGTTTGGCGATATTTCTACCTTTGTGTCTGGTAATACCAAAATTAAATTGTGAGCACTCTAAGGTATCGTACAATTTGCTCCTAGCATCGTTAATCTTAGGGTCATTTCGAAAGAGGTGCCTAAATTGGTAAGAAAAAAGTGGCAGAATGCCTAGGCAACGTTTACTCAAGCTTTGTTGATGGTAACAGCACAGTTTCCAAATAAAGGCCTTGCATGGGGCAAAGAACAAAACGATGTGGGTGTTTCAGTAAGAGTTAAGCCCGATTAGAGCGTGTTCCTTCAAGAAATGAGGGCATTTCTGGCCTAATTAGCCAAAACCACCTTGAGAGCCGCCCGCCAACAGACCCACAGGGGCAAGGAACAAGCGCCTTCGTCAGGCGCCCATTGTGCTTTTGTGTGCGCCCTTCATATGCAATTCAACGTCTGTAATACTCGCTGTTCTTGTAAAACATCACACAGGGCCTTCATCTACATTATACTAATGGTAATGTTGCAAGAGGCTGTTAAGTCGGATGAGCACGCACGCTTAATTTACAAAACAAATTAGGATGCCTTTGATGTAACATTTGCCTGTAATATTCAACCAGAAGTGACCATGTATACATAACAAGTAAACAATACAAACATCTCAAAGGTTTTATTTTAGTGTCAGTGGTCCATTATCGGTCAGAGATGAACAACTTGGAGCACAAGCGCAACACAGCTGCTCGTGTAGTAAACATTTTTTTTTTCATTCTTTTGGACGTGTGTCACCTTTTCTTGGTTTGTTTTGTACAGCAATAGGCTTTTTTATAATATTTTAATGTCATGTGTGCATGATAGGAAAAAGTGAAATCACGGATTCTCCCATTGTAGTGTTAGAGCAGTCAATGCGTCGATACATGTAAGAACTCTCTTGGAGAACATCCATATCTGACTGCGAGTTGGCCCTTTTTTTTTGTTCTTTTAGTGTGCCCCTCGCTTAAACGCCGGTCTCATAAGAGTATTTTTGTTGGAGGGTGCGACAGTGAAAAGCAAAGCAAATTGAGAAACAGCAGTGAAAGTTGGCAGATAGTTCACATTTTAGACCGTTCTGCAATTAGACAATTTAGTCTTGCATGTCTACATTATTTGAGTAGATTCATCCTGGCCATTATTGTTTGCGCACATTTTTCTCCTCGGTAATTACACAAGTGAAAGCGCCAAGGCCGATAGACTTGCTAGCATCATAGGCAGGTGCAAACAAAAATATGTGGCTGCAGTCACTCAGCATTACATTTTTTTTAATATATGTCAGCCATGTTTCCCCCAGGTTCTAGGCAAAACAAACCAAGAAGAAAGAAAATAACTGTTTTGGTAGTGTAATAATAATAATAAACTTGAGAAATAAACTGTAGAGACAATGGTCAAAGGTAAAAACAAACCTGTCTTGCTACAGTTGCTCTGATTCAGTGATGATATTGATACAAAGTAATAAAAGTTAGCGATTACCTGAACATACAAGTGTCAATGAAAGAAATACGTTATTTTTTTACTTGCATGTCGATAGCGTCACAACAACCTCTAAATGTAGATGTTTACCCCCTTAAATTTTGCCGGGAACCTTCAATTTTTCCCAAAACGGTGTGACGCTGATAAATCTGCAGGTGTTCCATATTCTTGTAAACCACGGAAAGTTTGGTGCAAAATATTTTCTTTCAAAAGAAAGCTGGCATTGTTCATAGCTTGTTATGATAAACCTCACTGGCGTATTGTCAAGCTGTGAGGCTTTATCCCTGAGTTGCCGTGCAATATGCTCGTTATTGCAGCACGAGTGCTCATACTAGTGACTCAGCAAGCATCAGGACGTTGGCTAGTTTGTACATGTTTAAAAGAAGTGATTAACAGCACAAACATAGGACGAAAAAAAAAAAAAAAACAGCACCCATCCTCTTCCTTTTCGTCTTATGTGCAGGATTTTAATCCCTTCTTCAAGACTTATGGCATACAACAACACAAGGACTGTTATTTAAAGGGAAAACCGTTCAGACAGACTAAATAAAGCTTTCCGTCTTTTTGGACAATAGTTCAAGGCATTTCCACCAGCGCTTAGCTGCTGTATTTACTAAGGCCGAGAGGAATGCGCCTGCTATCACCAAAGGCATGTGTGGTGGCACAGAGTTCAATGTTCAAGGTGCTTATACCGGCACTGTTTGTGAACTATCGCTATCATGAGGACCGAAATATTGTTTTCTAGTATCGGTGCAGTTTCCAAAAGTAACCTGTTGCAGTTCAAGTCACTGTGAAAAAGTAATGTGGTTACTCTTATATTATTGTAAAAAATATTTAATTGATGATGAGTCAAATGATTGAAAACAATTAACAAAAATTAATGAAAATGAAAGGCATGCCGATTCTTAAAATTCCATGTGGTAAAACCCTATATGGAGGAACCTTGAAAGGTGGCCCAACACCAGCATTCTAAATGGATGTCTCGTTTTGTTTCATCAGTTTTTATGTTCACGCACCATTGCTCATAAAGGACTTAATTTGCAGATAATAACAATAATAATCCTACCAGGATAATAAAAGTGGAAAATGTGGTTGATGCAGTGGAACCCCTGCATTATCTCGGCGAACTCGGAAGAAAATAATGCCGTAAAAAGGATAAGAGGTTGGCTTCTTTGAGAAACACTATGGTCAGGCATTATACATCAAACAAGCCTGTACACTCTCCAGGGCTGCAAAGCCAACCAGATTAATACAATTAAATAGCACTGCTTCTTCAACACGTGCATACAAAGAATTTGAATGTTTTAGAATGTAGCTAAAATAAAAATAATATTTGATAGGAAATAGAGAATTTCCTTTTCTCGGCTTCAGCACGGCGCAGCGCTCGATATATAGGATGTTTCGCTCAACGGCAGTTCAATATATGTGTACACCAGCTTCGCGCTTTTGCATGGGAAATTTTAAGGGGATTTCTCGGCTGTTCGATATAGCCAATAATTTCATAAATCCGAGTCTGATATAGCCGGGATCTACTGTAATAAACAAGCTCCCAAATGAAATATTGCCCCAGCCCGTGAAACAACAGTTTGCTGTTCTCACTTATCAATGTGTTGCCATTATTAATGCATTTGCATTCAGGACATTGGACCAGGAAGAGTGTGAAAGCCAAGAGGGTGCAGGGAAAGGCTGAAGAAAGGAGCAGTACTTAATGGCTTCATAAATTTGTTGCGGCAAAGTGAAACACTCCTGATAGTAGTGAATGTTTGAATGATACTTGTGAAGTGTTTTTTGAGTCTGAAAATAGATGAATAAGTTCTTGCTGGCCTAGATAATTCGTGTGTAGACGTATAGGGTTGTTATGTCAACATTTGCTTCTTTCGGAGTTTACCGAATGGGATTTTTTTTTTTTTTTTGGTAGATCACGTTCACTGACATAAGCGAGTACATCTGATTTACTTCGATGAAAATAAGTATAAACAAAAATTTTGAGTGTTATAACAATGTACATAATTAATTCTGTGCAGCAAATGGAAAACGAGACTTAAGCTTTAAGCAGAATCAATTAGCACCTGAAGGAGTTCAATGCATGCCTTTCTTTTACCGATCGATAGTATGTATCCAGCAACAGTGGTGCATCGAAAGTGTGAAGGCTGTTTTCGGTCCGTGGCAGGCGGTACTGTCAAAACAGCTTAACCTGCTGGGCTGGCCTGCTGCAGAGCAGCAATCGTGTGGCGTGTTTGTGCAAACTATGTCCTGATGCCATTCCTGTCACGAATGCGGTGTAATACTGATGGTGTTCGCTCTATTCATAGACTGGACGTCTTAGTCGCAGATTGTTAAAACAAGAGGCACAACAGAATGACAAAAAACACATCCCTAATGGTGCCACTGTTTTTGCAGTGTAGGGATGAAAAAATGCTGCAAATTATTATAGACAATGCACTGATTAATGTGCTTAACTATGCCTTTCTTTGGGGATTGCTACATACTCGAATGCATAAAAGTTCTTTTTAAAAAATGCGATTCCCTGTCCCAAACAGATCCAGGTGTATGACACCGACCTGGACGACTTTGTCGACCTTGCACCCGAAGATGAAATTCTAAACAAAGCGAAGCTGCGCGTCATCTCAAGGAGTGCTTCAGTTCTGTGCAATGCAGCAGTGGATACTGGTGATCAAGACGTTGCACCCCCTTATCCACGAAGTCCGTGAGTGTTGTTCAATATTGCCGATTTAATCCAACATCTATTTCAGGCACGGTGTCATCATCATCAATCTGAGCCTGTTCTGCACATTCATTCTGAGACAAAAGCCTTTCCAAATAATCTATAATTATCTTGCATGAGCTGATTCTAGTTTATAGACGCAACTCACTTTTGTATATTTGGGATCAGTCTTGATACGATCAAGTGCTCAACACAGTGATTGGTACAAGCATCACATCTTATTTTCAACCAGTCTTTGCAATACACTTCAGTGCAGAGAAAAGATTTCAACATAGCTTTATGTTAGCTGAGTGTGCTACCACCTTTGAAAAGAGGTTGAACGTGTTTCTCTGTATCACTGCTTTTGGTAGATGTACCGTATGTCTTTACAATGATCTCAGCTCGGTTATAGCCATGACACCGTTTTGTGCACATATGTTTTTATTAATCTTGTGTTGCAACAGATTATCGTAAGAGTATCATAAGTCTGCGGAATTTGTTTGTAATTGTAACAGATGCTTTTCATAACTGTAAAACAAGCTTTTCTACAGTATGGTTAGCCGAACTAGTCGCAACTAGTTTCTAGTGGCTAAGGTACTCGGCTGCTGACCCGCAGGTCGCGGGATCAAATCCGGGCTGCGGCGGCTGCATTTCCGATGGAGGTGGAAATGTTGTAGGCCTGTGTGCTCAGATTTGGGTGCGCGTTAAACAACCCCAGGTGGTCAAAATTTCCGGAGCTCTCCACTATGGCGTCTCTCATAATCATGTGGTTTTGGGACGTTCAACCCCACATATCAATCAATAGTCGCAAGTAGTCATTTATTGCAAACAGCATGTGTTCAAGCACAGTTTGCTTCCACCATGACATGGAAAACGAAGACTAAGCTGACTCGATATAAGCACGCATAATAAACAAGCCCCAGCACCTGAAGCTATAACCTCTTGTCGCTCTGAAGCACAACAGTTGACGCCTCGAGTTTCGTGCAAATTTGCAACAAGGAAAAGCACTCTTGCGGATTTTGGAGAGGGTCTATTACGAAGACCGGCCTGATTTGGCTTAAATGTTGAAGCAACAGTATTGAGGTCTTCCTTGACGGGGCTAAGAATGTGTTTCGTGGTGTGTGGAAAAGTGAAAGCTGTCATCCATAGCTGCAGTGAACGTGGATGCTCGAACTGTCTGCATTGTCGTACTGTGTGAGCACGCACGCGCAACCGATGTGAGTGGAGGTCTCCGGATACCTTCTCGCCATCCACAGTGAGTGAAGGCAAGTAAGATTGTTGGCGAAATCGATGGAGCAAAGAGACAGATTGCTCACTTGGCTATGTCAAAGCTGGGGCACTATTAAGGTTTCTGCTGTCAAGACAAGTGTTGCATGTGACACACGCACAGTACTCTTTATCGCATAAGCTGGTTGGAATGAGGTAAATGCTGTGAGGTGTAGGCCAGCCACATGCTCATGCAACAAAATGTATGTCCATATACGTACAGATATATTAGTCAAAATCAGGAAATACAGTCAGGCCTGCTGGTAACGCATTTGTAGCCTTTTTTAAACATTCTGAGGGCAGCTACTGCATGTACACCTGCATGGCACGCAGTATGCCATAAATGATCACAATTTTTGTGAGTAGCAAACTGGATTCCAAAGGAAGGCAAGCGCTGAGGGGTAAACAGGAAGTTAAATAAGCAGAAGAGATTAGGAAGCTTGGTGGTGCACGATAATTAAGCATAGTACTAATTGGAGCATGGTCTTCACTGCTTTCCATGTTGCACCTGGGAATTCAAAAGCAGGTGGAATGCAGGAAAGTCCAACACATAAGAGAGCAACTATGGAAGGTTAGTCACCAATTTTCTGGTGCAGAGCCTTTTTTTTTATTTAGGAGTGCCACAGGTGCTTTCTGTGCGTGTGGCATAAAAAACAAACAAAAAGACATATAGTCGTTTGCGTCCCGTTTTCAAAAAGCTTCACCCGTCTGTTGTGTTCACACACGAAGCACCGGCTGATATTGCTTTTGTTTCGTTGGCACTGCAGGTCTGCGCATATTAATTTTCCAAAATTAGTAAATTTAGGTGAATGAAAATTTACATCTCTGTCGCACGACTTGATTCTCTGAATTGCACAACTGCATTGTTCATCATGCCTTGCTTGTGAGCAGTCTTTCAAAAATGGCGTTTCAATTACGGTGAGGAGATTCACTCCTCTGTTGACTTTTGTTATACCGTATTTACTCGATTCTACCGTGCCCTCAATTGTAACGCGCACCTGGTTTCCACGACAAAAAAGAAAAGAAAAACAAGACATCGATTGCAACGCGCACCCATTTTTCTAGTTGGCCCGCACGATCACACGACTTGCAAAAACAACTCCTTTCGGGAGCGTCTTCCATTTGAATATGAGGTACGGCGGAAGCTTGTGCCCATCTGACATGTAACAGAGCATTGCCGTCACTGTAGTTTTACTGTGGATCGATGTCAGCACGCGAACTTGCTTCGCCCCCTTCTCGATGGTTGTGGTGCCAGGCATGTCGAAGTAAAAAGACGTCTGATCGGCATTCCCGATTTGCCCAAGCAGGTAGCCGTTGTTGTGCCGCAAGTTTAGGACGAACCCCTGAAAACTGTGAAGCTTTTCATCGTACTCCTCCAGAAACTTTTCACATATGCCCGTTCGCTTTCGGAGGGAAAAGCCTTTCCTCTTCATAAAGTTAGTTAGCCAGCACCTGCTCGCTTTTAACTGGCTCCGCATTAGCCCTTTTTCTAAGGCTAACTGCATAGCCCGCACTTGGAGCAGTTCTGTCGTCACGGGCTGCTCGCTGCTCAAGCACATACTCGCCGAGCAGCTCTTCAATTTGCGGAAACCGATCCTGCTGTGGTCTACTAAAGCCTTTGCGTGAAGCTTTTCTGTCGACAATCTCACAGAACACCTACACAATCTTCTGCTTTTGTTTCCGCCAGTCCCGCACGCACGTTTCCGGAACTCCGAACGACCGCGATGCGGCCCGATTTCCGTCCGTTTCTGCACACGCGATGACTTTTATTTTAAAAGCGGCATCGTGGTGCACTCGAGTTTTTGGAGTCGGCCCTTCCATGCCGTCGATGCTAATGCACTACAAGATGACGAACTCCACAGTACACGTACAAAGTGCTGCACATGGGAAACACATAGGCAGAAATGGCCACCGCGCCATGCCGACGCACGTAGGGGGCGGCCATTTTAAAAATGCCGATGGCAAGGGAATGATCGTATTCATCTTTTTTTTCGTACTCGATTTTAACGCGCATGCGATTTATGAACTCGCCTAATCGGAAAAAAGGTGCGCGTTAGATTCGAGTAATTACGGTAAGTGGTCTATGTTGTAATAGATATGTAGTCTGACCAGCTCTGCACAAGTGTGCGCATTTTTTCTTGATCTACGCATAGTTACAGCCACTGTAGCTTAATGTGTGTCATGAGGATAAAATATATCTCCTGTTTCAACTTTGTTTCGTTTTTAAAATACGAAAACACCATGTTTGGTCTGGAATGGCAAAAATGTAGCAGGGTATCGCAGGATTCTTCTTTCGGAGCAGTGTGGCACAGTCAGTGCAGCTATCACATCCCTGCTCAAGCTTCGTATCGTTCACAGAAAATTTTTATTCTGATTGCTGAAAACATATTGATAGGCCAAGTTAAAAGGAACTTGTGTCATTGAATGCCACTCATGTAGAACATGTATGGAAAGAGTTGTGGGAGAACGAGCTCTCTCACTTATTTGGTTCTCCTTGTGTCTGTGCATTGTATGCTTGCCTGTCCAAGCAACCATGTGCTGCTTGAGCTGTGATTAGTAGGTGCATGGTGACAAGGAATAAAAGCCGTTCCAAAATTGAGATTACACAAGCCATCTGCGGGACTGAAAACCTAGGGAACAAAAGTTTTCGTTTGTATTAATTCTAAAAACAGTTCAAAAGCTCTGTCGTCTGAAATGCACAGACAGTGTTTGTCTGTAGTCTGAAAGCTTCTTTCCGCTCAAGAACTTACTGCTTTTGATGGTCGTCGAGTTCTGAGCGTGCACTCTTTTTGTGCGTTGTTGACTCGCTCGCCTGTCATTTAATGCAGGATCCTCGCACGAATCGAAGATGCACCGTGTTCATTTCTGTCCTGCGGGCAGGCGAGCGACAGTGACGAAATGCAAGTCGACGACGCTCCGACGAAACACACGTCAGTGCACGAGAGCAGCGACTGTCTCAAGTTCGCACTGCCTCAATCCTTCGGCATACATTGCGACGCTTTTTTGAAGAGCAAGCGCCCAGTCACTGCACAAGTCAAGACGCACATGATCTCAGTTCTGTTCAAGGCGCTCCACAGTGTGAATCCGTGAGTGTTGCGCTGTTTTTCTGCGTTTGACTTCGGTATAAGTATCTTAGCGTGGCATGTAATATTCTTTGTCTAGGTTCAACTTGAGGGACTTATGTGGCTTATGGATCAAGTAGTGCTTGCTCAAAGGATTATTGCTGCCATGCATTGCACATAGTTTATAATTTCATTTTGCAGACACCCTACACTGAGGCAGTACAACAAAGTACTTGACTTGCTAGTGGCAAAGTATCCGCGCGTGATGGAAGGAAGGTACAGCAGGGTAAGTTGATGCTTTCACGCAGTTATATCAGGCAGCATGACTTTACGAAAACCCTGCACATTTCAAAACTGCTAGTTCCTACTCGTGCTACCAAGTTTTGTCAAGTTCTGAGGACGACACCGAATGAGCAGCTACGTGAAGGTTGTTTCTATATAAAACACCGTCGTCTGTCTGTTCTGTCTCGCTTCACAGCGCCACTGGTTGATCGCCTTGAGGAGCCGGTTCAGAAGTGAACGCGAGAACCTCACAGGGGCTTCAGCTGCTGCAGTAAAAGCGCAGGAAACGTCCGGAACCAACCTGTTGCTGCCCGAAGCTAATGACAAGTGCATTTACGCGCGCGCACTGCATGTGGTGAGTACTCGAAGCGGTGAAGTCATGAGTGAAAACGTAACAGTGTTGGAGCTCGAGTTACGGGGAGCAGAAAAGTAACCGTGCTACAGCTACGTAAGATTTAGACGAACTGATTTTCTGTAACGAAGCAGCTTGTTACAGTTACTGCTGACTATGTAAAGCGATTTTTTTTTCTTTTGTCATTGGAAGAACAGTGACTGAATTGTTGCGAATGTACACCATGTATATTATCCTGATTTAGATTCAGGCCATAGTATTCCATTTATGGAATCAGTTTACTTATCTGTGTTATTGTTATTTTTAATAAGGAGTCATTATTTTCTAGGTCTCCTTTGATCACCGTAATGTTTACATCACTGTGTAACAAGCACCAGTATCATTGTTACAAGTCTCTTAACCCTTTGTGCCACAGTCAGACACATACGTCTCACTTCTCCTACATCTCCCGTTGCAATTAGTGCAAAAATAAGTCCCTAAGCTTTCGTAACCTCGAAAAAAATTTTTTTTAGTACACTCACAACGAGTGGAAGTAGTTTAACAAAGGTGTCGAATTGCAATCACTTCTTTATGATAGATTGCGAATCTTTCTTTTTTTCAGATGGAAAGAAATGACCAATGAAAATGCTGGATGATTTTCTCGTTATCTAGTTTTTCAGAGTTGATTACAGCTTTCAGTCATCCCATCGTTTCGTAAATTTGTGCAATAACCTCACCGATGAATGCATCGCAATGAAATCCCTTGCGAAATTGCCACGCATATCCCTTAGCGTTGGTGGGGATAGTGACGTATGGAAATATTTTTTTTCTAATTATTAAACGTATATAATTTGAAAAAGAAGGCACTTGTTCAAACACAAGAGTTGGATGAGGCAGTTTCAACAGCCAAAGCAAGGACAGTCAAATGGATGAAAAGGGGGCGGGGGTTGGTGTATGCAGTGATGTAAGCTTTACAGGAACCGAACAGAGTGCTATGAAGGCTCATAAGAGGTGCAGGTGCAGCTGGTGGTCTACTACTGGAATGAGGTCCACACAACTTTCCCCAGAGCAACTTGAGAAGCGATATTCCTCAGAACAACTTAAGAAGTGATGCTTTGGGCCACTTTCTTTGGCCGTATCGTCCCAAGTAACCATTAATGCAATAGTGAGAATGTGCCTTTATGAGCCAATGGGACAGTATTTTCCCATTTGTGAACACTCTTACGAATCGGTGGGGCATGTATGTCCCACTCTTTTTCAGTGAGTAACTAGCTTCAATTCGTAAAAATTTGTTTTATACTATTGCTTTGTCGGCTGTATCAGTATACCACAACCAGCTCTTATATCATTGTGTTGAAATATTGCCGAACCTACAAAGGTAGACCGAACTATAGAAGTATTGGGTGGCAGTTAAAAGCTACTTTATTGAAGAAGGAACTGGATACCTCTAGCTATGCATTATTGGCTGCTATTTTCTGATATAACTTTAGATTTTCTCCCCAAAGTGGATGCATTGCGAGCCTGCACCATTGGGTGTCCACAGCAGACTGACATCATCAGCTGGATGAAGGACTGGTAACTATGTCCTTCTTGAGTGCATGAGTGGCACTATTTGTTTAGCCGTGGAGGCGATCAGTTGCCATGATTCGGTCATTTGAGCAAGGCCTGTTTGGACTTGTTAAGTTGTATCGGATGGTAGTTACTCACTAGGACTGGTACAAAACTAGAGCTTTGAAGTAGTAGCATCCGCTCTATACTTCCACGCAAGCTGCAGCATGCATATTGAGCTTATGCCATTTCTGTGCTTTTCCTGCTCGCCAACCACAAGACAACGCCGAGTTCATCAACCAATGCATCCAGCTGCGAGGGCAAGTCAGCGCAGGAGGAACACCTCAGCGAGTTCATGAACACGTCTGCTGATGCCGTTAAAGCCGGTGACGCAGCAGCAGCGTCTGTGTCCGACCTGACCGGATGTGTGGAGATGAGTGAACCCTTCGAGGATGATGAGGAATTGATAGATTGTCCGGACGACTCCGATGCCTCTCCGGAGAACGTCACTGTGTCCAGCCTGCTCGGATTGTGCACCGATGAAAAGGCTTCGGAGGCACTGATGACACAGCTAGAAGGTCGAGCTACTTTGGACGAAAGTGAAAGCGCTGATGAATCAGCAGAGGAAGCAAGGTACCGTTCAAAATAAGTCATTTCCACTTCTTAGATTAATCATTGTTTTCATATTACAATCTTGTTTTCTTTTTCATTAACTGTAGTCAGTTACAACTTTAGAAGGCAGTGGTATTTTCACGACAAAGGCCGACGCGCACAAGTGCGCGCCATTTAACTCGTGTTCTAGACTGATGTCTTTAGGTCGGCAACCCTGTGGTCAGGAAGCACTATCGAGTGCATTAGCCGGACAATTACTTTAGCTGCACAGGAAAAAGCTTCGTGTGTTTCAGTATATGAGTGGGGCCTCTCTTGGTTTCATAAAGGGACACTAAAGGCAACAATTAAGTCGATGTTGATTGTTGAAATAGCAGGCCAAAAACCTCGTAGTGTTACTTTTGTGCCAAAGAAGTGCAAATAAAATCACGTTTTAGCAGTCCGCATCGGGTTGGCGCACTTCTAATTACCCGCCTCAAAGAAGACGTCGCACGTCGCTGTTGCCGTGCACAAAGTTGCCCGGCTTAACTGCGTGGCCGGCGACACCAGTAGGCGCAGAACAAAGGTAGCAGGAGCAACAGCAGCAAAAACGGCCATTGAACAATTTCCTGCCGTGCTTGCTTTAGACGGCAGACGTGCTTGCTTTAACTGGGCCCCGCTAGGTGGCCGACCTGTTTAGTTTAATTAGGCGTAAATTGAATTTTTGAACCACTCGCACCATTCCCCATAGTAATGTCCAGCAGTTCTTTTTCCATGAATCAAACAGAAACGAACAAGCAGCATTTTATTACGTCTCTTGATGCACAGACGATTCCTCATTTAATGCAGCTTTTTCGATTACTAGTGATTAATTGTAGGTGATACTTCTCATGTCATTAAGATCATTTTGCGGATGTCCTACGCGTAATGCATGTGTTCTCATGCATTTACCATAATTTCTCGGTAGGCAAGGCACTGCTGTTGATAATATTGTCGTTTTAGACGTCATACATTGAGCTTTCAGTTTGACGTAAATTGTTACTTGACTTTAATGTCCCTTTAAGTTGCGTTTGGCAATAGCTACACTATTACATTGCTAGATCAAGTAGGCTTGGCTTTCATTTATTATCCTTAGGTGCTACGGTCGAACCCATATACGTTGAAATTGAAGGGCACCACAAAAGAGTTTTTTATAGAGGTCATTCAGTACATAAAATATCTTATACGGTACTTACTTGCATGATGAGTGCATTCGGATAATGATTGTACCCCCGGCTTTAGTCATAAGAATTTTGATCGTTTTTTTTTTTCTCTCGCGAATCAAGCGCATCCCTTACTTTCGTCAGTGGCAGTCCTGCTTACCTATGCATGGCACCTTCTCACCTTACTGTTGTTTTCGTCTTCCCTTTTAAAATTATGCCAGCCCCGCCTCGGGATGCTTCCCCCTACACCCTCTGCCCGCTATCACGCGCGCTTTGTTTTTCTTTCTCTCTGTGCACGCCACGTTGCTCTCTTTTCGTACCTCTTTTTTGGAGTATTTGTAGATCGCAGCAGGATTCACAAACGTTGCGAGTGTAGAGACATTGCAGTGCACATGCACACAGCCAGTGAAGATTGCGGAACTGCCTTTGCTGGCCAACAGTCGCTTGCCGCAAACATGAAACAGTAAGGGGCCGGTGGCTGTAGCATGCGGAGAAATTTGAAGATGAAGAAACGGACAGCTAATGTTGAGGGCTGCAGAAGATAGCACCATTTTTCTATAGCAATCTCTACCACTGAAGTGGTGGAATTCTTTAGGCTCTGTAAGAATGATAATTGGAATGATGCTAGACATCAGTGCGAGTTTTAGCCCTGCTATATTTTTTCTGCCAGCCATTCCCGCTCCACGGTAGCATTGTCAGTCAGTTTGTTTTAGCCTGTCTTGTGTTTTGCTGTGGGCGATGAGTGGAAATGTGGGCTACATGGCCAGCTTCAAGCTACGGGCTGTGGAGTACTTCTTCACAAGCTACGGGCCTGACTGAGATGCATAGCATTGTCTTTGCTGGAGGTTACTGGCCTCGGAGATGCATGTGCGCTTTCACAGTGCGTACTGATATAAATGTTGATGTGTTGAAGACATTATAGCGCCAGTGCCTACCGTCTGTGCATTTGTCCCTGCTTCGTACAAGCATTGGCATGTAAATGGTACTGAAGCTGTAACACCGCCTCAAGCCTTCGGAGCTGCTGCCTCTGATTTTTCGGCTAGTTTTCATGAGTCATAATTGCTGCGCCTTGAAAACTCACCTGGCAGGATCGACGAGGTTTATTTATCTTTCGGAGGGTTCGCTGTTTACTGTGATCCTAACGTTTAGTCTCACTTGTCATTTGCAATGATTCACAGCAAGACTTGATGATACAGGTTTTTTGCAAAACTAGCAGGCCAAGTAGTTGCATACAATAGTGAGACATTTTGTGGCCCACCATTACACTAGTTTTCAGACACCTTCAGGGGTGCAACAGCTGCGTCACTTTCGCATATTTGATACGATTCCTCATTTGTGCGTCGAGCTGTGCCAAAACCATGAAATTGTGCCACGCTGTGTCAAAATGCTCAACCAGCCTCAAAATTTTCTCGGTTGCAAAAGTTTCAGGGGCTTTAGTCCCACTGAAAAGTATCTGCTGCCGTCACCAGACCAACGAATGCGTGGTAGTTTTCACCTAAGAACCATGACTGAGGAGCAGCCTCTCCTAACTGCTGTTAGGAGAGGCTGCTCCTCAGGGCACTGCCATCGGAAAAATGCGTTCACCAAAAGCCTGAGCAGTGCTAAACTATAACCACTGGCTCCAGCTAATGGTTTGGTTTAGTGTCTTGTATTGCCTTGAAGTAGCAGTGAAACTTTGTTATTTTGAGCTCTCTGATAAACAAGCTTCAATGTATAGACTAAAAATGGTGTTCCATGGACGCAAAGTTGTAAGGAGTCAACTTCTTCGCTAAATTGAGAATTTCATTATCCTAAAGCTCATTGTATAGAGCTTTAACCAAGTCTCTATAACTGATTACCACGAGTTAAAATTTGCATAGCCCTTTATTACCGCTTTTTTTGTAGTTTATGCATTGCGTCAGTGCATAAAGTGCTACAGTTGGTGAACTGCATTGTTGGTGTGTTTGTTTATTTTATGTAGCCACTCAAAAATGGAGCAGATCAAAGAAGCTGTGGGCAGCGTCCCTCAGAAAAATGCACATGCGTCAAATGGCAAGGAAAGAACGGGAAAGGTAAAAAGCTTTTTATTACAGTTAAATTGATTAACAGAACAGTTGTGTCAATTTTTGGAATAGATTGAGATTTCTGTGTGGACTTCAGAAGGCCCTTTACATCCAGAATTATTGATTGATATGTGGGGTTTAACGTCCCAAAACCACCTCATGATTATGAGAGACGCCGTAGTGGAGGACTCCGGAAATTTCGACCACTTGGGGTTCTTTAACGTGCACCCAAATCTCAGCACATGGGCCTACAACATTTCCGCCTCCATCGGAAATGCAGCCGCCGCAGCCGGGATTCGAACCCGCGACCTGCGGGTCAGCAGCCGAGTACCTTGGCCACTAGACCACCGCGGCGGGGCCATGCAGAATTATGTTGTAGTAAGACGGTAAGTTGGGCCAGTTGGTTAGGATCCATCGTAAACTTACTTACAGCGCAACACCAGAAAAAATACAGGACAGGGAAAAAGGAAAAGAGAAAGAAAGACGGCGCTGTCTTTTCTTTCTCTTTTACTCCTTCCCTGTCCTGTATTTTTTCTGGTGTTGCGCTGTAAGTAAGTTCACGACAGAATTATGTTGACTGCCGAGCGGTTTCAGAGACCACCCTCTTCTTGTCTCACATCTTTCGTCGGCATCACAAGGTCCCACATTCTGGCATTGGCCTCACACAGGTCCCTTGCCTGATACACATAAACGAGCAGGAAGCGTGTTTGGAACGCAAGCACGCCAGCCTACGAACACCAGCGTTGAAGTAGGTCTGTCCAAGCCAGCTAAGGGACTGTGCAATGCCAATGTTGATGCGGGTATACAGGAGAGAGAAGTGGAAGTGAAACCCCAGTAGCAAGAGCGAGACAAACCACGCTCGGAGCAAAAAAGAGTAGATAAACAGTAGAAAGGAGACTATAAAACAGAAAAGGATATAAGATGTTTTATAATGACATGAAAATAGCAGATAAAAAACACAGGCCAATCAGTGCTCCGCAGTTCATACAGCTTTCACTTGGGGTGTAACTGGGTTAGCTTTTCTTATTTTTATTTCAAATGAAAAATGAATTGCTATAGAGCCTGGAAAATGTGCTGCTAAACTGGTTTTCATTTTTTTAAAAGACTTTCCAAATCAACTCAGTTATTTCTTTTTCCTTAAAAGGGCCACATGTAGTTGAAACAAGGACGTACACTGATAACAGTACTTTTTCTGAACATAAAGGGAAAAAACAATTGATCAAAAAAGTACAAGTGAAAGTTGGCTTTTCTGTCTGTCATCTTTTCACTTTTACCGTTTACATTGTAGGTTAAAATGGCATTGTGGAGTAGTAGCACTATAGTGCAGGATGAAAGCAAGCTGGACATCATTGGCTTCATGTTATAAAATTCCTGTTTCACATATGGATTAAACCTCTGCAATGTTTATCGACGCTGGCCATTTCATCAAATACGGAAGAAACTTACGGGAATGTCAGAAGACTTGTTTTTTTTAAGGTACAGACAGAATGTTTTTATTTATTAGATCACTCACAAAGGCTGTGAGGTGGGCTTCCGTTAAGCACCCCTGACACCAATATTGAAACCTCAAGATGTCTGTGATGTCTGATTGCCCGGTATACACAGATAGTTCTGGCAGATTATTAGTGGCAAACATTACCTTTAAGGTATCCATGCCTATGGTTTCTCTTTAATCGTTAGTCCTGACAGCTGACTGGTTGTTTTTATTTTACACCTGTCACACTTGCAATAAATGAGGGTAGACATAAGAGTATAAATCTTTGGTCTAGTTGGTGGTCTAATATGTGGACAACCGCGCAACAAGGGACAAGGGATGGGAAGAAACACTGACGATCGTTAAACTCACAGCTGAAGTTTTTGTCCGGAACGAAGCGGAATATAAATAGAAACAACACGTGAACAAAAGCTTGCAAACCAATATTTGCCGAAAACTGTGATGAAGAGTCAGCTTGCATGAAGGACTGGTTGCGCAAACACAGTACTAATAACGTTCACCAAGTAAACAGCGGGCACTTAGCCCTTCGTTGCAGCACGTGTGACGCTCCTGGACGCAAATCCGTAATCGGGAGGTGATGAGTTGTGGAATGACGTGGTTCTCAATGCGCGTTATAATTGAGGCAGCTGAAAACGGGAGACTCGGCAGTAGCTGCGCCAGCATCTTGTCCATTTTCTTGATGGAAAAAAAAGTTTGATTTTCGTCCCGCGCGCGTGACCGCCGAAAGTGACGTTGGCGGATTCCCGATTGTAGTTTTTTGAAAATATTGGTTTGCAATCTTTTGTTCATGTTAATTTTTCTATATGCTGCTTTCTTTTGGAAATTAAACCCAGTTGTAAGTTATGCGTTCTTCTGTGTTTCTTCCCCCTGGTTGCGCTGTTGTCACTATAATGAGGGCAGGCAATATTGAACAGCAAGCAGGCCTACCACACTGCCCAGGGTGACTCCATCTGTAATTTACTGTGGAAGTTTCTGTGCGACATTCAACAACGCCTATCTGCTACAATGGTCCTCTGGTTATGGTGCTTGACTGCTATCCTAAACATAGCATGATTGGATTCTTGCCGCAGCAGTCGCATTTTAAGTGAGGTGAAATGTTAGAGGCTCGTGTGCTTGGATTTAGGGGCACGCTAAAGAACTGCAGCTGGGTTAAATTTCTAGAATGTCCCACTGAGGTGTCCCTTGCAGTCATATCGGAATTTCGGGGCTAGAAACACAACAACGATTGTGGTTACATTAGTTCCGCTGCACCTATGTAAAGCCGACGGCACCTCAGACAGGTGGGGCTACTGTGCCTTGTGGGAAAGCGCCCGCCTTACGGAAAATTCGCTGCTGCCTGTCGTTAGCAGCACTTTCTTGACGTCGGGAGTTTTGTTTAAATTTTGGCTGCATGTGTTCTGTTTTGTTGGATATTCTTACTGTTTGATGCCGTAGTTCAAGATATTACGGTGTAAAGTTTGACACTTGTGCTTGTGGGTGCATTCGCCATGATTAATTACGTCATGCAGTATACTTCGTATTCTTAGTCATGTCAAGTATTGTTGCGCTAATACTCAATCAGTTTAGTTCTTTGATTGGAATGAAAATTGAAACCACCTGAGGCTTGGAAGACAACAGTAGCATTTCGTGCCTCTCTATCACAACAGTTCCAAAACACTGAACTACTGAGCGCATCCTTAAATCGTACTTGTCTGTAGTAGTCAAATGTGGGGCTGCGAACACTGGTGCTATTCATAGCTGCTACCTCGCGTTGCGTACAAGCTTCCGTTTGTGCTTTAATTACAGCACAAGGGCCTAAAGTGCAGTACAGTCGAACTCCGCTACAACGAACGCTGCTTCAACGAAATTTGCGCTACAACGAAAAATTCACGATTCCCTGCCAGCAGTCCATAAGAGTCAATGCATAAATATTTTCGCCACAACGAACACTTTTTCTTCGATTATCCCGCTTCAATGAAATTTAACAATGCAATTCCAGGCTCAGATACTTATTTCTATGTGGTAAACCCTATCTTTAAAATTTCTATGCATTTTCAGAGCTTGAAAATGCATCAACGAAGTCTAAAACACGCGTTGGCACCACCAGGAACCGCCGCTGTTCAGCAAGCGTAGATGCCGCCATTGCTCGATAGTGATGGCAGTGGGACTGCCCTGCTTTTGCCACTCGTGCTTTTGAGCCGCAGACGATCTTAATGGGGAACATGGCAATGAAAATTATCTTTGTTATTTATGTAGCCACAGGATTGATATTTGGCATGCAGATGTCACTTGTTGTGCTGATATCATAACTGAAATCGGTTTTGAGCTATCTAATATAACTTTTGAGTTACAACACTTGATAGGCTCTCATTGTCATCCCACAATAATTAGCTAATTAGACACAAGTTCATCAAAATTTTCGCATAAGAATATTCACAAAGGTCTATTTTGTGCCGCAATGCTATTGGTTTATTTTTAATATTTAAATAAACATACTAAAATTTTTTTTGAAATGTTCTGGACATATTGTCTTACCAACAACTTTTACAAAAAACCAATTACAAAAGTCTATACGATGTGCTCACAAATATGGACTGCTTTACGGCACTCACCAGTGTCTCACAATCTAAGTGCAGAAAACGGAATCGCTGTAGCTTAATTTGCTGTGAAATGGCATAGGGATGACCGACAACAAGTGCTCAAAAAATGAAAGCTGGGAAAATGGAGCTCAAAGAAATTGGAGCTAGAAGCTGATATAATGGAAGTCGGAAAGAAGCTGGCTTTATTTTTCATTGGAGAAATGCAGTATTGATTCTATCTTGAGCTCCACTCTGTCCTCTTTATGATGATGCCAATATGGTGGCACTGTGCCAAGGGAAAGCTCCAAGTTTGCATTTTTCATGCCCAATTTTCACATAGCTTTTGATGACAGCCCACCAGTAAAATGCTTGTTTCTCAACTTCTACCACTTATTTTGGTCTAAAGTCACACTATGATGTAAAACATGGTCTCAGGATTATAGAAAAAAATTAATTGAAAAACTGAGCATTTTGACCAAATTTACTATTCCCATTGCCACGTCCCCCCTTAAGCTGAAGCTCAGTCGCTCAGTTCACGGTTTCCTTCTCGCAGCTGCTGGGTGCAACCGCGGTACAATGCCTTTTCTGATTCCGATGCTTATCATTTTCTTCGCGCTTGGCAAGTGTGGTAACTAATCAGAGCTGCTGTTTGTCCGCATTATCAACAAAATCAGTCAGCCGCGAATGATGGATGATAAGAACGGCATAGAATAATGCAAAAGTGGCCGCTCCACGATACCCTGCCTCCACCTCGGCATTGTCGGATACTTTTGACGGCGGACAGCTGCTGGTATTAACGTGTTAATGCAACTGTAACGTGTAAATGCAACTGTTTGGTTCGTTCACGAAAGGGGGATGAGGCGTTGTTTCAGCGTGCTTTTCACCACGGCCTCGCTACGCATGGGTTAGAATCACGTCGTGACGCTGCTGGGAAAGAATAGGAAGCAGCAGACGTTTTTTGAATTTTGAGAATAAACGTTCCTTTGTTTTGCTAGCTCAGATCAGCTATATATATATATTTTTTTTCACTACAACGAAATTTTCGCTTCAATGAAGCTTTTCCCGCACCCCTTCACTTTCGTTGTAGCGGGGTTCGACTGTATGACTATGCTTAATGTAATTACTGCATCTATCCCAGCATGTTTTTGCGAAAAATGGCGGTCGACTGGCCACTCTGGACAGGTTTGATTCAGACTGTACGTAGTGACAGCACTGCATGCGTAGGGCTATTGTTATATTCTTGTTTAATCATTTTGAATACAGGTGATTTCGAAGGACCGCATGGAGCTGGAAAAAAGAACTCCCGAAGCAAATGTGAACAAGCTCTCCCGTAACACAAGACGTGTAGCTAGCGCTGGAGCGCCTCTGGCAGTTCCACCTTTCGCTGCTCATCGAGGTGCCGTCCTGCATTTTCTGTCTTTTCGGAAGTTTTGAGACTTGGAGTGCCTTTTAATTATGCAAATGCATTGTTAGTATTTTATTATTGTAGTTTATGTGTATCTTACGTGATTTCAACTTTGGGTGGCAGGCAGCGTAATTCACGACGGGCATCTCAAGCTCGAAAGGGACCACAAAATGATATGTGTTGTCATATGTTTCACCGACTTCAAGCCTCGAGCTCCGCATGTTGATTAAGCAAGGTAGTAGTACAATTTCAGTAAGCAGTGGATAGCACGTGCAAGCATCAACAAAGAGAGTACATTTTTGAGTGAAACTACTAGTTCCGGAGCTTTCGTGGTGATAGGCAACAGGACCGTCGCATAGTGTGCGTCGCTTTGCTGCACTATTAGCTTATTTGTTTGGATGCCTGCATGAATAGTGGAGGCCATGTATTTTACCCCCAGTTTATGGCTGTTTTCTTTTTGTTGCTGAAGCACACAAGTTTCAAATGTCATTTGCAAGAATGGGAGCTTGGTCTAGTTGATGGATAGTCATACTGGCAAGCTTTCTTAGCGCCATAACATAGGAAAAGACGGACAGAGTAGACATAAAGAGTGCTGTCTACTATTTCGTTTTTTCCTTTGTTTGCGTGCTGAAATAACTTGCAAGTTTAATTTTTTTTGTTCCAAAGGACATGCACTTACAGTTTATAATTTGTTGCTGGAGAGAGTCAGTGTTTCTTTTATGTTTTTTTGTTACTGGAATGACAATTGTAACCTTCTTACTGCATACCTTAAATGTGGTCTCCTTTATAGAAACTGGCTGCGAATGAGTTAGTATGAATCCTGCCTGGCGGGAAAAAGAGTTACAAAAGGGATAATCGCCAACCACCCGTTCGGAGCACAAAGCGACAGGGAAATCCCTACAGATTTGTCAGAAATAAAAGTGTCTCAGTTGATTGTAAAACTATTTTTGCAACTGTATCATTCTAAAGAGATTGTTTATAGAGCTTCCATTTTTTGAGGTAACCATTCAGTGTTTATCGGGGGGAAGGTTTCTGGCGTCGCGATTGACCATGTGCTCCACTGCATGATTGCAAAAAGGATTCCAGGTGAAGCCGTGTCATTTTGTGCATTTCGTTCACACTTACCTTTGAACTATCCTTTAAACTGCTTTAAACTGCATTTTCGGCCAGCGAATTTGTCACCTTGCAGGTGCTTTTCGATGTCGTAGTCTTGCTGTGGCAACACCTGCGTGGCAAAAAGAAGAAGAAAAAAAAAAAACCAGATTGAACTTGCATCATCCCAAAGCCGTGTCATAGGCGTCCTCTTGTGTTCATGACATGAAATCAAAGTTACGATATCTAGCTTTACGTTTCATCGGCCGTTCTTTTTTTTATTCTTCCAGGCTCTCTACAGGGGCACAGTAGTTCAGCAGAATCCCCCGAGAGGGAAAAACGACCTGAAGGTCTTCCGTTTCCTTTTGAAAACTTGCCAGGGTACATTCAAAGGGCTCTCAATGACAAGAAGCCGATTCCCCGCGCTGAAAGAAGGGCTCTGGTACGATGTGTAGTTGAAGAACTGACAGAAGCCTGCCCCCGGCCCACACGGGAATTGTTCCAAGAGGCAGCCATGGCGATCGTCAAAGCTTTTCCCGACGCCCTTGCAGATCGTCGCCCGGATGGCAAACTGCGCGGAAAAGGATACAGCTCTTTTTGTGAACAACTTAAGGCCCGCGCCAATTACCTTGCCCTCAGAAGACGAACCATCTCGCCAGGTGAGCAGAGGCGCCGAAACCCAGCTGAGCGGTCATATGTGGCTTTGCCGACCGACAGCCTGTGAGAGGAACTTGGAGCCAGCAGTTGATATCGATATCAAGACTTGCTTAGCGAATGTCCGGCAATTTGTGGGTGTCTATCGACCTAGTTGTCCACATTTGCTGGACATTCACCGAAAGTGGTATGATGAAAATGAGGGACAGGTCATAACAAATAATATCCATGTTATGCATGTCATGTACTGCATCACTTCAATGAGAAGATGCCCTCCCCACCCATTCATTATTTACGATATACCGAAATTTGTGTGGTGTTGTCAGACTCTTGCGCATCACAAAAAATAAGTAACCGATGGTGGTTGCAATCCTCGAATTGTAATGGATTACAGTGGTCAATTACAGGATAAGTAACCAAGAAATTACGCAGTGTTGAAAAGACCTTGTACAGGTATCATAATGAGCAGAGAATTACGTTACCATATATAATCATAATGAACAGGGAATCGTACTTTATGCAATGTAAATTGTGAGACAAGTGGGTGGCCTAATGCTTCCCACCCACTACCAAGTTCATCAACAGCTCTTTGTCATCATCGGCTCTGGCCTCAACAAATCGCACATAATGCCTTACAAACGTGCAGCAGGTATTTCGTTTTCCCGAAGAATAACAAACAATGGTATAGTGGGTAGTTCGTTACTTCACAATAGTTATTATTTATCGCATAGTGGATACCTTGCAAGTGTAATTGTGTTAGTTGCCTCAAGTAAATTCGTAACGAGCTCTAGGAAGCTGCTCCCTCGGCTTTAGCTGTGGCTCTGCTGTGTGTCCCACTCAGCCCCGGAATTTTTTTACTTTCAAAGATTGGATCGTGCTCGTCATTTCCCGCCATACCTGCGCGATATGCAACGAGATCGGTCTTGAATATGCTGGTCAAGTGTTATGGATGCACGTGACGTTTTGAGCTGCAGTCTTTATTTATAGGCCGCACCAAATGACCCGTCATGTGCGTAGTATTCATTTAAGGAGAAAAGACACCTCTAGGATTTGCTGTCTACATTGACCGTCCTAGTATAAGGGAATTCTGAAGGTGCAGGATTTAATAAAGCTGAAGTGATACAAGACTTTACCTTCTACCCGATAAGGACTCGTGATTTTTATTTGTGCTGTGAGCAGGAGTGGCTGCTTTTTTGTTTTTTTTTTTTCGTTCGCAACTTGAAATCAAGATGACCGTATCTAGTTTCGTGCTGTATAGGCTGTTTTCTTTGTTCTTTTTTTATTCTTCCAGCTACTCCATGGGGGCACACTAGCTCAACGTATTCTGCTGAAGGTTTTTCGTTTCACCTGGAATATGTGCCAAAGTTTGTTCAAAAGGCTCTCAAGGCCAGGAGACCACTTCCGCAGAGAGAAAGAAGGGATCTGGTCCGATGTGTAGCCGAACAACTGACCACAATGAGTGACAGGCCCCAGCGGAACTTGATTCGACAGGCAGCCATGGATGTTGTGCGGGCCTTTCCCGACGCCCTTCAGGACCGCAACCTAGACGGCGGACTGCTTGGCACAGGATACGACTCCTTTTTCCAACAATTGGAAAGTCTCATTGAAAACGTTGCTAGTCGGAGAGTAAAAAGAACCGTCGTGTCAACTGCGCAGCAGTTGCAGCAAAGTTGCGGCAGGAGAGCCGCCAAGGATTTATACGGCTGTGTTAACTGGCAGCCTGCGACGAACTCGGACCCACCAGAAGAGGTTGACGAGAGGATTCAATTTCTAAAACGAGAGGCGAAGAAAGGCCCAAAAGAGATCGACGCGCGCCGTTGTTCTGACTACATGGAGGAAATGTATCCGGAACAGAGGAGCTTCATAAACGCTGATCCCCCTCCCAGTATTTCTGCGGTGAAAGATCAATGGCCCATGCTCTTCCACAGGCCGTTCTTCTATAATCACGGGAACAAGCTGCTCGCCAAGGATGTGAAGGTACACATGGCTTCTTTACTTACAGTGTTTCTGTAATGTCCGAATTTTGTGCTTGTCACCTTCATTAACAGCTCCACCACTGACAGCTCACCATTACTCATCCGAGTGTCGGACACCAAAGTTTCTTACCATAGGCTATATATATATTTTTTTTTCGGCCAGCGAGTACTCAGTCACTTTCTCTGGAAAAACTTTATATCTCTAGCTTCCTCTTTGAACTGCGAGGTGGTGTAAAAGCTTGCACTATCTTTTGTCCCTCACTTCTTTTTAGTGTCCGTATCACTTGTGGCCACCCTTCTTCCCTGAGAATCGCGAAGAACCTTTTTATGTCATTGTTATCCTTACTATACCCACTGCAAAGTAAAAGCCTCTTCCGCATCTCGCTAATCGATATATGTGTTTGCTGTGGGCATGCTATCCCCGCAGGGTAATCTGCCCGTCTAACCTCCTGCTTCACTACCTGTGTGCATGTGTGTCTTGTTCGAATCCATTCTGAATGGCTCTCATATAGATACGACCTCTCCAATGCGATGAATTGAAACCTTGATATAACGAACCCAGACATAACGAAATGTCAATTAAAACAAAGTAAATAAAAAAGTCTTGCAATAGACAGTGTTAGTAATATTCCTTCATAATGAATTTTTGGACATAACAAACTTATTTTTGTGTAAGGTGCAACTTTGTTATAATGAGGTTTGAGTGTACAGCTGCCCCGATCTCTAGCTATTGTGCGCGAGCGCTGACTTTTTTGTGCATCAGCGTCATACGACGGAGTCAAGTTGCAAATAGGGCGAGAGTACGCGCATGCTCACGAGGCGCGCTCAGCTGGGCCCATCGTCTGCTTGGCTGAATTCCTTCGTGACAATGTCGCCCTGCATTAGCTCACACGAGACGATCCAGATTTGTCAGCTTATCTCACGCACCGGGATGTATCTGCGGATTTCATTTTCTGTCTGGGTTGCTTGCCGATCTTCGGAGTGAGAGATACGGGCAAGACGCGCAGCCTCTTCGTCTGAAGTTAGTTAATGCAGGGTGACGTTCTCACGAAAGAACAGCTAAGCAGACGATGGGCCCAGCTGAGAGCGCTTTCTGGGCATGCACTTTCTCTTGATCTGTTTGCAACTTACTCCGTCGTGCGGTGCTGACGCACAGGAAAGTCGGCGCTTGTGCACTATAGCTAAAGATTGGGGCAGCTGTACAAACCTTGGACATTAGGTTTCTGACTTCTACTTAGTCTCGCAAATCCTACTGCTTAGTATCGCAGTTGTGGGTTCAAATCCACGTGCCGCCGGGTACCCACCGGTTTTTCCAAACGGGCACAGGCGTCCCCTGGCCCGACACTGGGCTACTGTCAGAGGCGTAACGTCTAGGAAAGGCAGCCTACGCCATTCAAGTCCCGTCAAAACACGTGATAAGAAAGAGTTGAGGTAAAACTCGCTCGGTAAAACAAGAAAATGTGCCGTCACCAGTCTTTGCTGTTTTGAAAATCTCCAGGAGACCGGTGTTTACAGCTCGCGGGGCCGCCTGCGCAAATAGGCGTTTGGTGTGTAGCGACACCACAGACCCGAGCTAACGAAGGAGTTTTGACTCCCTCCCACGCCTAGCCGTGCGTGGCTTTGTCATGTCCGGGGCAAAGGGGATCTTGGAGGTTGAGCTGACGCTGGGTGATTGGACCATTAAGGCCCCCCGGCAGAGGCAACACACCCCCTTGGCCCCGGCTTCACAAAGACGGCACCCCTGGGCTGACCCACCCAGGGGAAATCGGCAGTCGCCTTTTCCTTTCTCTCTCTCCCCACATCTTCGTCTTTATCTCTCACTTTTTATCTGTCCTGTCTTCTACTCTCTTCTGTCTACTTCCAAACTTCCTGGTAGTTAGGGTTAACCCTGTGCAAATAGCCTACCTTGGCCTATGCGCATTGGGTTATAGTAGCGTTGTACGGCTGGCGTCTGCAGGTTTTAGCATCCGCAAACTTATAGCGTCCCCTTGTTGGGCTCCGTGGTGGGTGGCCACCAACGCTTCTGAAGAAAATTAAACTGGCATGCATAGAGCGTTTCTCTTATTAAGTGATCGTACCGCCTTAAAGCGCGTACGCACCGAAGACTTAGGCTTTTTCAACCGATCAAGTGAAAACTTCCCCCATTTTCATGTTATACATAGTGAGATAAGCAGCAAGCAAGCCAGAACTGTATCTCCCTTTTTAGTAGCCAGATGTCTCACACAAACTCTTGGAGCCGGGTACGAAGTTACCAAAATGGCCAGCGGAGACCTCCTCCTTGAAGTTCGAGAAAAGAACAGTTTGAAAAGCTACAGAATCTTTCAACTTTTGGTGACACTCCCATCACTGTAACGCCACACAGATCTATGAACACAACCCGTGGAGTAGTATCTGATGCTGATTTGCTCGGCTTGACCGAAGAGGAACTTCTGGAGGGGTGGAAGAGTCAGAATGTGACCAATGTACAAAGTATCATCATTAGAAGAGACAACAAGGTAACACCAACGAAACACCTAATACTCACGTTCGCTTCCAGTAATCTGCCAGAAAGTATTCAAACAGGGTACGCGAAGACGTCGATCAGACCATACATACCTAACCCACGTCGTTGTTTTAAATGCCAGAAGTATGGCCACGGCTCACAAAGCTGTCGTGGTCACCAAACTTGTGCACAATGTGGAGTGTCAGGCTACAATTCTGACAATTGCAAAGAACCATCACACTGTGTGAACTGTGGCGGAAATCATGCCGCATACTCACGGTCTTGCTCATTTTGGAAAAAAGAAAAAGAAATCATCACATTGATAATTAAAGAAAATATCACATTCAAGGAAGCAAGACGAAGAGTGTCGCCATTTTACGGCGCTACGTATGCTGATGTGGCGTGTCAGGGGGCAACGCCGCACCAACCCTCGCCACTCCTACCGCCAGCGCAGAGCGAGCCGTCGGCTGTGGCGCCTGCCCCCAACGCGGCAGTAGTTCAGTCTACTCCGCCTCCTAGCGAATTGAGGCCGGAGACTCCAGGGTCCTCTGGTCTCAAGGCCTCCCCTCACCAGGCAAGGCCTAAAATCCGAACCACCAGCTCGCATGCGCGGGCACCCAGTGCCTCTGAGGAGGCGATGGATACAACGGTACCCTTGGTATCAAAAGTGCGGCGCGGCTCCTTGGAGTGCGCCAAGAAAAATAAAAAACCAATAACGGGGCCAGACGACCGTCCTGCCACCTGAATTAACGAGCTCACTCCAACACAGGATACTCTTTGTACACACAGCAGCATCTCTCTTGTTTAAATATGCAGACAGAAATAATACAGCGGAACATCCGAGGCCTTCTTCGAAACCTCAATGACTTACAAGAACTCCTCCATGAACACAATTCAAGAGTGCTGTGTGTACAAGATACACACTTAAAACGAACAAACACAAACTTTTTACGTAACTACGTAATCTTCCGAAAGGATAGAGATGATGCCATGCCACCATCCGGTAGTGTAGCGGTTATAGTTAGTCAAGGTATAGCATGCACACAATTACCCCTCCAAACTTCCCTCGAGGCGGTGGCTGTCCGAGCAGTTATTCAAAACAAACTTGTCACTGTCTGTTCTTTGTACATACCTCCGCACCACTGCTTGAAAAACTTCAGTTCCAGTCTTTAATAGACGGACTACCTGAACCTTATCTGGTCCTTGGGGACCTGAACGCCCATAATGGTCTGTGGGGTTACTCTCGCTGTGATGCACGAGGTCGTCTCATTGAATAATTCCTCATTTCATCAGGTGCTTGTCTGTTGAATAGGAAAGAGGCAACTTACTATAACCTCGCCAACAAAACTTACTCTTCCATAGACCTCGGTATCGCACCTCCTTCACTTGTACCATTACTTCAGTGGAAAGTCATAAATAATCCATATGGAAGTGACCATTTTTTTCTAGTTTTGAGTACACCAATAATATATGAATGTCCTCCACATGTTCCCAAATGGCTGGTAAACAAAGCCGACTGGGAACAATTTCAAAAGATTACTCAATTAAGTTGGACTGACATGTGCGGATTAGGCATAGATGAAGCTGTGCAGTACTTCACGGCTTTTATTACTGACGCAGCAGCCAAGTGCATTCCACAAACATCCGGACTGCCCGGCAAACGACACGTTCCGTGGTGGAACACTGAGTGTCAGAATGCGCGAAAGGAACAGAACAGGGCATGGAGGTTGCTGCGGAACTCGCCGACGGCGGAAAACCTTGAGAGCTTTAAGAAAATAAAATCTCGAGGCAGGAGAACGCGTCAACAGGCCAGAAGAGAAAGCTGGCACAAGTTTTTATCAGGGATAAACTCATATACACTAGAGGCTAAAGTCTGGAACATGGTTCGTAGGGTAGCAGGAAGACAAGTACACTCACTCCCACTCGTAAACACACAGGGTGACAGCCTGGAAGATCAGGCGAACTTCCCCGGTGCACACTACGAGCAATTGTCTAGCTCGTCACTACACTGAAGCTTTCCAAAGATATAAAGCAAGGATAGAAAAGCAGAAACTAGAATACAAGTGCACAAATCACGAGGCATACAACCAACCTTTCAACTTAGCTGAGCTACAAACATCACTAAACTCTTGCAGTAATTCTGCCCCAGGCTACGACCGTGTCACGTATGAAATGTTAAAAAACCTGCCGCTAAAAACGCGAAAAACTTTACTCTCTCTATACAATGATATCTGGCTTTCTGGCACCATCCCTGCTTCCTGGAAAGAGGCTATTGTTATCCCAATTTTGAAACAGGGCAAGGACCCTTCCTTAGTTTCAAGTTATAGGCCCATTGCACTAACCAGCTGCCTTTGTGAACTTTTTCAAAAAATGATAAACCGCCGAATTTTATATTTCCTTGAAACACACAATCTGCTTGACCAATACCAATGTGGGTTTCGAGAGGGTAGATCCACCACCGACCATCTGGTGCGTATCGAGGCACAGATCCGTGACGCTTTCGTCCACAAACAATACTTCCTCTCTGTGTTTCTCGGTATTGAGAAGGCTTACGACACAACATGGCATTTTGGCATATTAAGAGACTTGTCTCACCGGGATGTGCGCGGTAGAATGCTTTCCATAATCGAGAGTTACTTGTCCAATCGGAAATTCCGTGTCCGTGTGGGCAGTATTCTCTCCCAAACATTTGTGCAAGAAACGGGAGTACCGCAAGGTGGTGTACTTAGTTGTACACTTTTTATTATCAAAATGAATTCCTTGCACCTGTCCATCCCCCGCAACATGTTCTATTCCACATATGTCGATGACGTCCAGCTTGGCTTTAAGTCATGCAACCTAGCTATGTGTGAGCGGCAGGTTCAGTTAGGTTTAAACAAGGTCTCCAAATGGGCAGAGGAAAACAGATTCCGGCTGAACCCAGAAAAAAGCACCTGTGTCTTGTTCTCCCGAAAGAGAGGCGTGCACTCAGAACCTGACATTGAACTGAACGGTCAACGTCTGTCTGTCAATGCAGAGCATAAATTCTTAGGCTTAATCTTGGACAACTAGTTGACCTTCGTACCGCACATCAAGTATTTAAAAACAAAATGTTTTTTGTTTTTAAATGAATGTTTTTGTTTTAAACATGAATGTTATAAAAGTGTTGTCACGTACTACGTGGGGTAGTGACAGGCAATGTCTCATGAACCTGTATAGAAGTCTCATTCGCACCCGCTTAGACTATGGGGCCGTTGTTTATCAGTCTGCGACTCAAAGTGCTTTGAAGATGCTGGACCCCGTGCACCATTTGGGCATTCGCCTTTCTACGGGTGCTTTTCGCACCAGCCCCGTAGAAAGCCTTTACGTTGAGTCAAATGAGTGGTCGCTTTATCTGCAGAGAACTTACTTGTCCTTTGTTTATTTTCTTAAGGTGAAAGCAGACAAGAAGCACCCATCATACTCTACTATTATTGATTTGTCGAGCTCCATTCTGTTTCAAAACAAGCCTTCGATGAGGCAGCCCTTCTCAGTTCGCCTGAAGGGTCTAGCTGAGGACACTGGAGTGTCACCTAACACAGTTTAATAGCTCCTGTAGCATACCCGCCACCAAGGCAGTGGCTGACTATAGATTGCGATGTGTCTTTCCTAGAAATTACAAAACATGCGCCTATTGCCCATATCCGAACATACTTCCTGGAACTTCAACACAAATACACACGTCCTGAGTTCTTCACAGAAGCCTCTAAGTCCAACTCCTCTTTGTCCTACGGTGCTGTTGGCCCTTCCTTTTCGGATGCTGGCCCTCTACATCCAGGCACAAGTATCTTCACAGCGGAAGCTTTTGCGATACTTGTGGCAGCTAAACACATCAAAAAATTACAAATACAAAAAGCAGTAATTTATACAGACTCCCTCAGTGTGGTAACCGCTCTGCACAGTCTTAAAAAACAAAAATACCCTGTTCTCGTCTCACTTTACTCCATTTTATGCACACTCTACACACTCAACCAACATGTTGTGTGCTGGGTGCCAGGGCACCGTGAGATTCAAGGCAACGTGATGGCGGATCAGCTTGCTGCATCCGTCCACGAAAGCACTGCCACTACACCCATATCAATCCCGGCCCTTGATCTTAAGCCATCTCTCAAACGAAAGCTCAGGGACTACTGGCAGAACAAGTGGGATAGACACATACAAAACAAAGTACACGTTATCAAGCCACACCTTGGCCATTGGCCACCAGTATCAAAATCACGTCATACAGAGGTAACATTAACGAGGCTCAGGATAAGACACACATACACGACACACTCATATCTTTTGTCCGGAGGCGATCCACCATTGTGTGACAGAAGTGGTGAAGCACTAACAGTTCTTCACATTTTAATTAAGTGCAAACAATCGGACACTCTTAAGAAAACAACTTTCGATTACCTTACCGACAACATATACCTTTACACCCTACAATGTTCGTCGGTATAGGGAACTGCTTTTTAGTCATAAATCATTGTTAGCGTTTTTAAAAGAAATTCATAGTTTTCATATCATATACCCGGACATTCCGTAGCACGACCTCTCCAGAGAGGTTTTCGCTGTGGTGGCTACACAACAAAGCACTTGCCTCACGGCCCTTGGACGCAAGGGTATGAACGAGTGAGGCACTTGTGCTAATGCCATACATGTCCACCATCATTTTTATTATCACCAACTTTTGTCATCTATTCGCACCACACACACCTTTCACGACATGGCTATGGTTTTATTACCTGTCTGTTTTTACCCGCCTTACCGCGAGGATTTTTATGGCCCTTATACAGCCGCTAATCACAATCATTGTCCACATTCCTTGTCCCATGAACTGGCGCTCTTTGGCCATCAAATGGCCCTTGCGATAAAAAACACCATATATCATCATCACCGGGGTTTACACCTCATTGAAACTCACAATGTGCTAGGTCTCAACCTCTTTCCGGCTTTTATTATTTTGTGGGATGTCAATGCACACAGAATAATAACAAATGGTACAAATTTCCAGAGTCCTCCTTTGACGCATGCCTTATAACGATTTTGTTGGCTTTGGCACGTGAAATTTCATCATGAAAGAAGTCTGATGATTCATGAAACAGGCCCTTATCTTCACATTTGACAAGGTTGGAATTAAATTCTGCCAGCTTCAGTTTCTATTTCAAGTTTTATGCAATCGACGCTAAATTAGTGCTCTGCCAATGCAGTTAGGTTTTCGTAGTTAAAAGATATGTTTACTTGAACGCAACCATTTCTTGAAGGAAAATTAAAGGTTCTTGGAAATTTCGCCCTAACTTTAATAAAGAAGTGTTTCTATCTGAATGCAAGAGTGCAAAACATTGTTTGCGGGGAAAGCAGGTCCAAAAAACACTCAATTTCACTTTCACGTGTGCCGCATACACAGTGAATTGAAGACGCACATATCGTTATGAAACGAACTAACACCTAAATAATTCTTAAAGGGTCCCAACAACACTTTTTTAGGCATGGTTAGAAAACACTGCCGATCGGCAGTCGAGGTTCTTGAGAGCACGAGACCCATACATTACAGCGCAGTCTGCGGCCTTATGTTGCCTTTGGTTGGGTGTTGCGTTCGCGAAGATGTACTCCTTTCGCATCGGTATGGCAGACACCTCCACATGCGACTCCTGCAGAACTGAAGAGACCACTGAACACGTCCTGTGCAGCTGCGCTTACTACAACACGCAGCAATGCCAGCTCTGGATGGTTTCGAACCAACTGAACTCTAGACCATTTTTTGTGCGGAAGATTTTGGGACCTTGGGTGTCTGCCTCGATTGAGCAGAAAGCGACTAAGCACTCCTAGATTACTTGAAGACAACAAGCCTGAGCGACCGCCTGTAGACTGTGTGTGCCTTTCTTATCTCTCTGCAACCTCTTTCCTCCCCTTCATTTCTTCCCCAGTGCAGGGTAGCAAACCGGATGTGTGTCTGGTTAACCTCCCTGCCTTTCCTTGCTTCCTTATCTCTCTCTCTCTCTCTCTGCGGCCTGGAATTTACAATCAATTTTAAGTCAGCTGGGAATCGCTTCTTTTTTCTCTTAAAAACTGAGTCCATAAAACCACATGACCATGCCGTAAATCCAAATTCCTTGGCCGCGAGCTAAATTGAGCATCTCGAGCTGCATATTTATCACTGCCGCTGCAGCGTGCCACCGCATGCCTACGTGCTGGCTCGTGATGCTGAAATAACGCCGTGCATTCAAAACGAAGAAGGTTCTTGAGGTTATGAGGTGGGCCGACATGGTAACGTAGCTTTCCGACCCCTTTTCATCACCTTGTCACACCTGTCCCGTTAATTAGGGAGGCGATCGCCGGGCTAATTCCAAGGGTCGAAGTATCGACCCCCCGAATCGCACCACGAAAGCGTGGACAATTTAGAAGTGGTCCTTTTTGGCGCGCCAGCGGACGCCGGCTGTGGTCCAAAGAACAAGTCAGAGCCGAGAGTTGATAAACAAACAAAATTATATTCTCATTAACGGCAGATCAAAACACAATACACACGTATGCACACTCCACAATAGTTACATACAATACGTCACCAATCAAACAACGTACTACACAGTACAATCAGCCACAATTGAAACAACGGACACAGACAACAATACGCCCTACAATGCAGTCGCATGCATTGAATAACCAATACACTTAAAGACTAAAGAGATATAAAACCTATTCAGTCCAAAGTCCTTGGAACAAAAGTCTGAATGATACTCTTCCGAGAATCACTCACTCAAAGTCCAGCGTTGTTGTCGTTCTGCAGCCCTCGAAGTTTCTCTTCCAGGAAACCTCCCGTCTTCAATTGGCCCCTCTTCCAACTTCAACTTCTTCGCCGGAACACGTCGGCTTCACACACGCAGCTGTTGCCCCGCGTCTTCGCTCGATAGCGGTAAACACACACTCTTGCCGGTAGCTCGAGTCGTCACCCCTCAGGTGGAAATCCTCTTCACCTCCGGCCTCGTCCCTACGGACCAAAAACTTCGCCGACTACACGGCGGAATCCCTACGCGCTCTGGCGCTCACTTCCGTCTCCTCCTGCTTTCTCGTCTCGGCTGCTCGATTAAATACGTTCCGCGCCACCTTCTAGAAAGTTCTCCTCATTTCGTCGGCGCGATGCGCAGCGAAAGCTGGGGAGAGGTGCGAGACGGTTCGACTGCCCTTCGCGTCGGATGACTCATCTCGGTGTGACCACGCCTCCTTCGTTCTAGAAAAATCGCGGGCTTGCTCGGCCGCCGTTGTGGGGTGAGGGGTTTCATAATTGAAGCCACGCTTCTGCGGGGAGAGCGCGCGCCCGGGGAGCCTTGGCCGTTTGTTTTCTTTTTCTTTCCTTTTTTTTTCTTTTGACTTCGCGGCGTTCTTCCGCGCGTTACCGCAAGAATTTGCGGCGCGCCTATTTTTAGCGCTCGTTCTGTGACACTGCCCCCCACTTTAAGAATATTATCTCGTAATATTCAAAACCCCACAGACGAGCGCGAACAGTCACCACACACTCTTACAGACTGTAACACCATCAGTCGCTCATGACACTTCACATTCACAATAGATCACCTAATACAATTGTACATTGTAAATCAATTAAGCAACACGTGAAAACACAACCACAAGCACATGAGTACAACACTCCACCACACATTCCCAACAATACAAATGTACAAAGTTCTCTCATTACAACAATGGTACAATACTATACATCACATCACAGCACAACACTTCGACACTTGTGACACATGATAACACAACATTAACACAACATATGACACTCAACGCTGCCAACCACATTCTGCTTTGACCTCAGCACTTATCCTGAGTACTTCGAGCAGCGCTTGCGCCCCCTTTTGCGGTGCTCGCTCGATCTCTTCTTGTGCTTCCACGTTCTTTTTCGGCGAGCTCTTTCCAACGACGATATTTGAGGCATTGTCTCAGCCATCGTTGTCTCTTCCGACACCGTTAACGCGTCATTACATTCGACGGGTCCTGTCTGTTTATTTACCCGCTTGATCATGCCTCTACATTTTTCCCGGCTGGCCAACTCCGTCTCCTTTACAATGTCGGTCGGTTGAGGTCGTGCCGACGCAAGCCCGGTTGCTCGGCCCGTGAACTTATTCGACACGATCGTCTTCTCCTTCGCTGTCTCTTGCGCCGCGGCTTCGCCTCGGGCTCTAGTGAGATCCGTCACGGGATGCTCCTCCACTGTATCTCGCGGCCGCTGTGTTGGCGAGGGCTCTAACTTCGGGTCTTCTCCCAAACATTCTGGATCACTTGGCCCTCGCGCCCCGTCGATGTTTCCGATGACAAGGTCATACAGGGGGGTCGTCATGCATAACGCAGTAACCTTCCCGCTGAAGTACGGGGTTTCAACTTCAATTTCTGCTTCGGGAAGCATCCGGACCGTACGGTCAATTAGGCAAACCGGTTTCGTTCTGCCTGTCAACTCTCTTTCCCGTACCAAATTTCTCCTCACGATAACCGTGGAGCTACCGGTGTCTCTTAGAACCGTAATCTTCTTGCCTGCAATCTTTCCAGGAAGCGTTGGCATTTCCTTCGTAACACCGGTTGGCTGTTTTGACATTACAGCCCCCACAATAGGAATTTTCTCCCCATTCTTCAACTCTACGAATCCATCAGTGACGGCATTATTATCAGATTTCGGTGCTGCTTGCACGCAGGATACCTGGTGAGTTTGACTCACTCCGTTCCGACATGCATCTGCTTTGTGCCCAGTCTGACCACACTTGAAACATTTTACAACCGTAGGGCTCGTAAAGATCGTTCGACAGTTTTTCGCGCGATGACCCACTCGGTTGCACAGAAAACATCGCGGAATGCTCTCTGGTGCACGCTTCTTTTCTTCGGGAGCCAATTTCTTCGAATCGTCGGGACACTCCTTCTTTACCTTGGCCAAATTAGTGCCACCTTGCGCTTCCAAGAATTGATCAGCTAATTCAAGCATGTCTTCAAGTGATTTAGCTCTCCTCTCTTTCAAGTACAGCGACAGGCTTGGGTGGCAACTAGTAAGAAATTGTTCTCTAATTAGGAGCTCTCTAAGCTCATCGTACTCCTGTGCTGTCCCTGAAAGTTCAATCCATCTGTCGAAATAATGGCAAAGTCGGGCGGCATACTGCGTAGCCGTCTCCCCATCAGCTGGCTTTCCTGTCCTAAATCTGTCCCGGAATCCTTCCACGGTAAATCTAAATCGCTTCAACAAAGCAGCTTTCACCTTTGCGTAGTTGGCTGCATCGGTCGGCGTCAGCCTGCCGTACACACTGAGCGCTTCACCACTCAAGCAAGTACTCAAAGCAGTTGCCCATTGATGTTCCGGCCAATTCTGGCTCTTCGCAATCGTCTCGAATCGGTGAAGGTACGCGTCAAAGTCGTCCTTCCTTTCATCAAACGCCACGAGCAGCTTGCTTGGGTTCAAGCGGAAGCCATGATCTTCCCGTTCGCTGCTTTCAACTCTAGATTGGACGGGAGTTTCACTTCGCTGTTGCAACCGGAGCCGCTCGAGTTCCATCTCGTGCTGCCGCTGCCGTTCTCTTTCCTCTTTTTCTTCTTTCAGCTGTCGCTCCTTTGCCTCTCTTTCTTCTCTCGCCCTCTCAGCGGCCAGCTTTTCTCTCTCCAGCTCCAACTTCAACTGCTGCTCTCTTTCTTCTTTCAGCTGTCGCTCCTTTGCCTCTCTTTCTTCTCTCGCCCTCTCAGCGGCCTGCTTTTCTCTCTCCACCGCCTCTTTCTCCTTCTGGCTTACCCACTTCCGTAGTTCGGCGCCAGAAAGACCCATCTTCTCACCAAGAGCAACTAACTTTTCGAGATCCATTGTATCTCGCAAATAAGACCTTGCCGCGTGCAAAAAGTATCTGCCTAAATCGGTCTATCGGAACACTCCCCTGCACTCGTTAACGAGAACACTGAACAACACACAAAATCGTTCCGATAGCACTATCAACAACTCGAGGCTCTTTCTCACTACTTTGGACACACTGTGCACCAAAAGGTCCTGTTTCGCGGACACCAGATTAATTGTCACACCTGTCCCGTTAATTAGGGAGGCGATCGCCGGGCTAATTCCAAGGGTCGAAGTATCGACCCCCCGAATCGCACCACGAAAGCGTGGACAATTTAGAAGTGGTCCTTTTTGGCGCGCCAGCGGACGCCGGCTGTGGTCCAAAGAACAAGTCAGAGCCGAGAGTTGATAAACAAACAAAATTATATTCTCATTAATGGCAGATCAAAACACAATACACACGTATGCACACTCCACAATAGTTACATACAATACGTCACCAATCAAACAACGTACTACACAGTACAATCAGCCACAATTGAAACAACGGACACAGACAACAATACGCCCTACAATGCAGTCGCATGCATTGAATAACCAATACACTTAAAGACTAAAGAGATATAAAACCTATTCAGTCCAAAGTCCTTGGAACAAAAGTCTGAATGATACTCTTCCGAGAACCACTCACTCAAAGTCCAGCGTTGTTGTCGTTCTGCAGCCCTCGAAGTTTCTCTTCCAGGAAACCTCCCGTCTTCAATTGGCCCCTCTTCCAACTTCAACTTCTTCGCCGGAACACGTCGGCTTCACACACGCAGCTGTTGCCCCGCGTCTTCGCTCGATAGCGGTAAACACACACTCTTGCCGGTAGCTCGAGTCGTCACCCCTCAGGTGGAAATCCTCTTCACCTCCGGCCTCGTCCCTACGGACCAAAAACTTCGCCGACTACACGGCGGAATCCCTACGCGCTCTGGCGCTCACTTCCGTCTCCTCCCGCTTTCTCGTCTCGGCTGCTCGATTAAATACGTTCCGCGCCACCTTCCAGAAAGTTCTCCTCATTTCGTCGGCGCGATGCGCAGCGAAAGCTGGGGAGAGGTGCGAGACGGTTCGACTGCCCTCCGCGTCGGATGACTCATCTCGGTGTGACCACGCCTCCTTCGTTCTAGAAAAATCGCGGGCTTGCTCGGCCGCCGTTGTGGGGTGAGGGGGTTCATCGATGAAGCCACGCTTCTGCGGGGAGAGCGCGCGCCCGGGGAGCCTTGGCCGTTTGTTTTCTTTTTCTTTCCTTTTTTTTTCTTTTGACTTCGCGGCGTTCTTCCGCGCGTTACCGCAAGAATTTGCGGCGCGCCTATTTTTAGCGCTCGTTCTGTGACACACCTCTCCTGTATACCTTTCAGCATGCTTTCAGGTACGAAAAAAGAAGGAAGGCGCTTGAAGCATGCGACAAAGCCTCGTAATTCTGCTCGTACTTCGCAGATTCTGAAATTTCTTTCGGGCACACGATTCCCGAGACAATAAACCAATTTAACGAAGCCATTCAATGATTACTTGAGAAAGGGTTGCTGGGTCGCTGTATAGTAAAATAGCACAGTTGAGTAAAGGTCATGCTGCCCAAGTATTTAGACCGGTTGAACTAATGGGGTAGCTGGCAGAACGCAGCACAAGCCCGATTGATCGACGAGTCAGAGCAAAGCCGAACGTTTAGTGTTTCCTAATTAAAAGTCCAGCAATTTTTCTTAAAATGCAAGATAAAAAAAAATCAAAGCATTCCTTCCTCTGAATGTGACAAAGAGAAAATACTTTATTAAACCAGATGTAGGACTTTTTGTCGCTTGTTGCAATCACTCATATTTAGTTTGTTCAATTTTTTATTTATTAAGTAGTATTTTCATTGTGGTTTTGCTCAGATTGCCAGCTTCATTGTATCTTGTATGTGCTTGATGTCTATTGCTTGCTGAAGCTGATTCAGGATGCTGACTTGGCCACATGCTGTCACTAATCGGTGCATGTGATGTTTCAGGCTATATTTGATCAAAAAGTGTCAACATATGCGCCACCGCTTGTTCGATACATGGAGACGATCACAAGGACAGATGTCATATATATACTGCTGGCCATGGAAAAAGGGACAAAAAAAGGCAACGCGAACGCAGAAGAGGAAGCTATGCTACCCCTTCTGTGCTCATATTTCAGAGAAGATGAAAGGCATCTCTATCGGGTCTTAGAAGTGAGTTGCATTCCGGTTTGAAGTTTTAATTGTTGTTTCACATCTTCACCAAGCATCTCACGTGTGCCAAAAGTTATATGTATAATTTTTTCGGGTGAAAAAAAATTTTTTTTTTGCAATACAAAGTAAGTTCAAAGCCACTGTTCTGGCGCTCATGCCTAGGTCTACGGTAAGTTTCATCAAAATCGGCAATGGTGTCGAAGACCTCGTGCTCAATCTTATCTAGACGCACCTAAATTGGCTTCTCTTATAATATTTCTGTTTTAGAGTGGGAATATTTCTGCTTCAAGTTCAATCAGAACAAGTATATTTTGTCAGGAAAGCAAACTGGAGATTACAATGTACGCAAGATGTGGGCTTATACTACCGTTAAAAAATTTTTAAATCTAGTAAATTGTCTTGGGCGCCAAACTGAATTAGTTTTGTTATATATTTGCAGCTCAAATAGACCCATGACATTCATTCTGGGATATTGTGACTCAATGATACTACATTATTTCAATATGCTATTATTCTTCCCAATGTATACATTTTTCCAAAGAGCCCACCCGGCACACCACTGGGTAAATATGAAATTTTAAGTGCTTCACAACTGCTCATTGTGCAAGCAAATTAATTGTAAATTCAAAACCAGGGTGCGAAATTGCACTGTTTATACAATTTTGATTTTACGATCATTTGTAGAACAAAAGCTTCTGCTTCGCCTTTAACAGGAGAACGCGGTTGTAAAATTCGAAGAGTTTCGTGGAAAACCGGGTTCAAAGGACAAATACGCCTGGAGAGGAAGAGCAGAGCGTCTTGACGTACGTTTATTGCGGCATAGATCCAAGAACCCCCCACGTGCCACGGGCGTCTCTCGTCCTTCTCTTCCTCTCCTGCGCTCTATGTCCACTGTTTTTAACAGCGGTAACATAATCGGGCCCTGTTCACATCGTTTTCACAATCGCCGGCATGGATTCGCGTCTCGGTAAACACCTTGACTGCATAATACTGGCCGTCTAAAACTAACCTATAGTGCCTACTACAAGCATAGTTTCAAAGTATGCACTATGCGACCATAAGGCAACACCTGTGCGCCTAATTTATGCTTCAGCTGATAGCGATCAAGTATGTCTGTGTGCCCCATGATTGGTGGGATTTGAAGCAATCACTCGCGTTGATCACGTGTTTTAACGCCTACGGTAATTACGTGCGTCTCCCGTGCAATATTACATGCTTTAAGAACACTGTTTACTCGACATGACAATTGTGTTTTTTTTTTTTTCGTGACATTTTTAGGCACGAGCGTGGCTCTTTTGTAGAACACCTACTCCCCAAACATGAATCCTAGGTTTGGTTCCTGCTCACACTGAGGATTTTCATTATTCATTTATTTACATTTATCTCGTATTTCTGCTCGGGGACAATGCCGAGCTTTCGCTGGCAACCAATAATGCAGATGCCGGAATTTCCGCATAACGAACTCGAAACACGTTGCGTTACGACACCCGCGAGTGGAAACAAGAGTCCAAGTGAAATGTTCAAAGGGTTCAAACGTTTTTTTTGGGGGAAATTTTTCATGTACTGGTGACCCGGATTCCCTTTTGTTCCGTCTTTCAGGAAGGAACGGACATCGCAGAAATACTCCCCGAGCTGCCGTGCACCCCTACTATCGTTGCACTTGGTATGTTCCCGCATAAGCTTTTATTTTTTTATTTGCATTGCTATTTACTCGGGGATGATGACGTAGCCCAGACAACATGGGCTTTGGCTTCATCCACATGTTATCTAGCAACTTAATGGGACGGAGGCGGGGAGGCTTAAGACTGGCCGTGAAGCGCTCAGCGCACCCTGTTCCCGGCACACCTACATTTTCTTTCTTTCTTTCTTTTTTTTCTCCCTTTATTCTGAAAAGTACAAATGGACTAGTTGCAGAAAGTGACGGTGGATGTTCATATGGATTTGGTGCGACAAGAACGGCAAGCGTTGCCGCTGTGAATAAAAAAGGAAATAATGGTAAAATTATTTTCGTTGGGCAGTGCTCTTTCCTGAGTGCATTTAAGAAGCAGGTGAAGGATTAAGATGCGTGTTATCTTGCATGTCGGATTGGCGCTTATCTTGATCTGCATCAAATCACAAATAAAAGTTTTATTATGTTGTGGTGACGTGGTCTTGGAAAAAAAAGGAAACCAGGCATTGGTCCATTTCCAGGACTGCTTTCTTGTCGAATATATGCAGGTATTTCGCTGTTTTTGTATGTGTGCCTACACGTCTAATTAGTTATTAATTATTGTATCTAAGGAAACTAAACAGCATTTTTTGGCATTTAACATTACAAATGCCTCATCAAAAACCGACACATTCAGTATAATTTGTCCTTCATAAGTTAAGCATGAACAGTTTCTATGTTCAAGAGTTGTGAACCCTATGTGGTAACGCTAATTCCATTTAGCCTCTCAATGAGATTTCTTTTCTTTTGAAACTTAATTCAGTTGTCATGTGCCCCCATCTTTCGAAAACTTTTGTCATGATAAGGAATATATACGTCACATAAATTGTTGTGGACAATTTCAATAAGTACCTTTATTGTTTTTTAACATACACTTTGTCTTTGCAGTGACTGAATCATATGCAATTTTCCTTAAAAAGTGCTCCATGTATATGGCTTCCACAAAAGCCAAAGCTCTTGTGCTCTGATTGCAGCTTATAGAATGGCAACCTTTTTTTCTACAATTGCTTCACAACTCACCTTGCACTGATTATGAAAGATGAAGTTACGTTGACCCACTGCTTTGCTTGCCATCATTTTGCAGGAGGCATTTTCCAGAAGAAATGCTTTGTGACTTGCGAACAGCAGATCCTTTTCACAGAGCCTGTGGACTTTTCGGAGGCGACCTGTCTTTTACTTCTCAGCTACTATGTTTTCAACTTGGCCTATCCAGACCCTGTTGCGGCAACTCTGGAATTTCTTCAGAGGTGAGAGATATGCAGCAAATAATGCAATCACTCCTGCGTGTGCCAGCATATCGACCTGCAGTATGGATAAATAAATAAATAAAAAATGCCATTGGCTGTAAAATGTACCAGCCATTTCGGTGACCATTTGGAATGCTTTAGAACACTGTCGCAGTCTTTTTTTGCAAGGGCACAGCAACAACCTAATAGCAACAATTTAGAATGTCATGCAAAGACCGGCGAGCAGCCTGAACATGCAGCACGCTTCTCAAGCACAAAGGATGCATAAAAAGAACACGTTCAAGAATAGTGCAAACAAACAACATTCACAGCTCAACATTTAAAAGGGGCCCAGCGACACAATTTAAGCTTGTACTTTTCATTGCTTCTTGTCGAACTGTAGAATGCACCAATATGGTCGTGCGAGGGGCACATCAGAAACAAACTCGCTATAACTTCGTTTCAACGGAAAAAAATACTTCGCTTTTGGACTAGAGCGACGCACAGCTATTATTTGTGGCAGGAAGTGAGACTTCAGCACGCAGGAGTGACGACATTCGCCGGGCGTTTTGATTGGCCTGATGCGACAAGTCGCATGTAATATTCATACTGTCCCAGATAGGCCGCACAGCTGTGTGATAAAAAAATATTAAAAACATGTTATAATGCTTCCTTGGATACAAAATGATTTTTGCTTTTAAGGAGGAAAATTTAAAAAGAATTGTAAAATGACATTATTTGTGCCGCACAACGGCCACCCTGACTCAGTGAAAGGTGCCAGTGATAAAAACCGACCTCTTACGGCAGTAGGAGGGTGGAATATGAAAGAGGTCATTCTTTGTCCTGTTATACTACGGTTTCAAAGTTTGAGGACCAATAACTTCCATTACTGTGCAGCCATTTCGATAATTTTTTAGGGGTTCACCAGTATTCCGTGCTACATGCGTTTGAGCTCTGCAGATTGCCGACAAAAAACAAAAAAATGTAGGGCTCCTTTAGAGCACGCTGTTCGTATGGAATGAACGCACAGATATTCATGGAACGAGCACAAACTATCAATTGTCGCTTTTGTTATTTCATTGCGTTTGAGCTGCTTGCTTCTTTTGCAAAGCGACCACTTCAGCAAGCGAAGTGACACCTTTGTGCATTATGTAAGTTCAGCTCAAACTTTCTGGGAAAAGCATAAGACGCAATGTTGGGTAACATACAAATTTTTTAAAACTAGGGGCCAGTACAGCGTGATGCACACACTAGAGATAAGCCTCGGGACGAGCACTTGACATTTATGCTCATCAGCTCAGCAAATGCAGGCCTTCGCACTTCATCACAAGACAAATACAGTACACGGGTCACAAAGATGGACCCAAGAAGCGTGAGGCAAGAGGTGGTGTTTCTTGGCGTTGTTCTTTGAACGAAGTTCCCTGGTGGTACTTTCATGTTGCATAGTCTCAGTGTGTTTGATCGTTCAGGTAAGTCAAGCAAAATGCGCACTGGAGCCACACAGTAATTGCCTATATATAACTAGCAAATTATGAGCGCTTCGAAGTTTCTAAAACATTACAGCACCCTCGCACTGCTTTCAAAGCAGGAACAGATGCTATTGTGGCTTCACTATTTTGTTAGGAAATCACATGAGCTGGAGAAAAAATTCTGCTAACTAATTTGAAATACTTTCCAGGGAGACGTTCTCTATCAGTCCCCTCAGAGGCAGCAAATGCGAGAACGGACGAAGGTCGAGGACTTCCGTGAGCAGTAAGATAATGCAACTGTTGCATCGCCTGCGTTGAAGGCGCAATGTTGTAAGTCGACTTCCGCTGGTGTTACTTGCTGATCTGCTCTAATACTTTGCTTGTATGTGCGAAGCCCTAAACCCACTAAGGGTGTACTAGACACGTGTGTTAGCAACAAGTCTCGAATTCGGAACCTGTGAGGTGGTCAATCGGGATTAATTTTAATGAAATAATTCTAAAGCAGCTGTTTTTACGCAATAAGGCACCATTTCTGATGACAGCAGAAATTTTTCGTGTTCGCTTAAGCCCTGATGTAACGAACCCTGTTATAATGAAATATCGGTTATAACGAAGGAATCGACTAATAGTCTTACGATGAGTATAGTGTTAGGAATAAACCTTTGTAATGAATGTTCGGATATAACAAACTTACTTTCGTGTAAGATGCAGCTTTGTTATAATCAGGTGTGAGTGTGTACCAACGCCGTTTGGGAACAATTTAACTACAGCTTCAAGAAATGTTTGTTCACATTGTGTGACAGATTACACTGTATTTTTATTATCGTAGTTTGGTGCACATTTAAGTAAACACTAAAGAGGAATGCCATGTTCAGGTTGTGGACTCTCTTTCATACTCTAGAAATGAATGCGTGCACTACAGTTTGTAGTGTAATCAATGCTGGGGCATTTATTAGCATCTTTTGCACAACGGCGGGCTCACCGGCGGAGTCATGCAAATAGCCGAAGTATCGCTGCAAAATACACTGGAGTTCTAGTAGAATTTTTTCACCAAACAACACCCGCAGCAGACCGCGAACTTGAGCAAAACATAATCTAGCATTTCAGTTAAGCTTGGTCCCTTTTCGGTGCCTTTCTTTTATGGCGTCCATGCAAAATTATAATTCGGAGCATTTCATGTGAACACTATTTTTGTTTGCTCATTCAAGCATCTTGGGCATACGTGCCCCTCGCACTTTAAATATTTCGGTGTGCCATGGATATATTAAAATGTGCTGCAGAGTGTCTCATTTATTACTGGAAATTAGATGAAATATTTAATTGTGGCAAAAATGTTTTTTCTTTTAGTGCAATGTCTTCATCCCTACTGATTCTTCTCATTCTTTTCAGGTGAGGCCGGGTGTGAGGAGGCAATTCATAATAAATTTCAACTGTTTATTTTCAAATTGGTAGGTTGTTGACTGTTTTTTCGGCAAAAAGTAGATTCTTTTTGTCGCAGTTATGGACCGTCTTACACTTTTTCGAAAGCACAGCGAATGCTGCAAGATCCACTGCGGAATGAGAGGTTATGTTGCCAAATCGGGTGTTTTATTGAGGCGAAAGTTTTAGACGCCTTATCAAAGTAGAAAATGGACTGCCGGTGGCAGCATCAACACAAAGTGATGCGAAAAATTGTTCTCAAGACGTCACCGATAGCCCAATGTCATAATGCGGCATGATGATTTCATCATACGGCTTAGCCACTTGGTCAGACGTAGGCTAATTCTGAAAGCACTGCTGCAAAACCATGTTCGTTGCAGAAAGCCTTTGGGGCGGGGTTGAAGGATCAGTACAATCTACCGAGGAGGAGGAGAAACAAAAAAAAAAGACGGTTTTTGCTTTCAAGTCAACCTATGCGAGCACATAAGGGACTGCAGGATTTTCGCTTTACAGAGATCCATGCTCACAACTTGAAACCACACAATGTTATTAGGAGTGTTGTGTACCACTGAAAGATATCACTCAACGTTACTGAAAGCCAGCAGAGAATGAAGCAAAGGAAAGTATAGGGTATGTTAATTGTACTTTTTTAAGTGTATCAGGAGCATGCACTAAAACTGAGCCGCAACGTGACCCTGCAGTATGACGGGTCGGGTGTCATTTTTGAAGTCGTCAGGCAGGATACGACCCGTGCTTGTCACTGTTAGCTGTGCTTTTGTAGTGGCTGTTATGTGGTGTTCCCAAGCCTTCCGCGTCCTCGTGTGTTGCATTGACATAACTGCGGGGAATTCGCTTCTTGCTTGACCTAAGGTGTGCGGTAGCAGCGTTGGAAGTTTACTTTGTGGCGACTGTTGTTCCTTCATTCACTTCAGTTCTAGTGCTGCTCGCAGTCATGGCTGGGAAAAGGCATTTTTTATTGCATTAAGTATGCTGAGTTCAGTTCAGACTCACATTTCGTGGTTACCCAACTAATAATTTGGTCATCATTTAAAAAAACAAAAAAGGAGAGGTCACTACACACTTTCTAATGAGCAGACAAGTCTCCGCCACTTGATGTGACGGACGTTCCATGTACTTTCAGTGCCCCGTCTGTAGTGTGCACATGGGACAACCGTATGTGATACACATTCGTTACTTATTTGGTGAATCTAGTGGCACGGGGAGTGATGCGAATACTCCTTTGTTTTCTGTCTTAACAGCTTGCACAAAAGTGTGACACGGCATGGCACAATGAACATGACTCGTACGCTTGTGTAGCAATTTCTTTCGCATTAAGTGAAATCTAGCGTGTGTATAAGGAAGTGTTTTCACGTGCCTACAGCTATCACTCACGGGCTCAAGACGTACTGTTTGTGTTGTTTTCTAACTTCTTCAATCTTTTTTCGGCTGCTACCTTCTGTGGCGGCTACGTGTCACGGAAGCCTTTAGATGCTTTTTCATGCTTAATGGGTGTCGTCATCAAAACCCCCCAACAAACAGCATGTTTTTTAAATGCTATCTCTCCTACTCATTTAACAAGCAGCACACATGTTTTTTTGTCATTTCTGCCCCACCGCGGTGGTGTAGTGGCTGAGGTACTCGGCTGCTGACCCGCAGGTCGCGGGATCGAATGCCGGCTGCATTTCCGATGGAGGCGGAAATGCTGTAGGCTCGTGTGCTCAAATTTGGGTGCACGTTAAAGAACCCCAGGTGGTCAAAATTTCAGGAGCCCTGCACTAGGGCGTATCACATATGGTGATATGGTGGTTTTGGGACGTTAAACCCCACATATCAATATCTTTTGTCTTTTCTGGCATTTATCTGAGAAATTGTAACTAACCTCGGAGACCACAGGCCATCTGAAATTTTTTTTTCTAGTGAAGTACTGTCCGTCATTAACACAACTGATTTTAAAGGGGCCCCAAAACACCTTTTTTTTTTAAGTAACCGTAGAACGGATTAACTAAAATAGCTTATTGCCTCACGAATTCAACGCCGCAAAGTTTGTAAGAATTTGTCCAGTACGAGCCGAATAGGAAAGATTTGTTGCACGCTGCAATCGCTTTCTCTCTTCTCTCGTCCCAACGAAAGCGCTGGAAGCTAAAGAGGGAGGGATGACCGGGGCAAAGAAAATACACCATGTGCACCTCGTGACCTTAAGCATTTTTCTTTTCTTTTTTTTTTCAAATACATAAATTTTCTATGTGATTGCGCGCGCACGCGTGGACAGGTGGCGGCGTCTGGTGGTGATTTCTGTAACGACGGAGCTCGCCTTGTTCAGTAAGCCAATGGCTGATAGATGGCCTTATACGAGTGAATTTGAAGCTTCCTCGGTCATTTGCCGAGAGAAGAGAGCAATTTCCTCTCTTTTTGATAACTTATTGTGAATTCCAGGCTGCGTGCTGCGCTAAATTATTCGGCTCGCGTGTTCTCCGGAGCCTCTACAACCTATCAGCAGCGTTTTCTTACCATGCCCAAAAGTGGTCAGAGCAACAGAAAGAGTTTGCTGCGAATTGCTTTTCGTTTGCGTATGTCAGGGGTACTTTTATGCTTTCTCTTTTTAAACCATCAATCCACTGAAGGGGGGGGGGGGGGGGGACAATCACTGCCATTGCTGAGGAGCACAACGTACTCTGCAAACGGTAAATTGCTGAGATATTTCTTCTCAACAAAGTTTTTCGAATACTTCTAAGTAATATCTGCTTTTCGGGGGTAGAAGGTGTACTTGCACAGCGTGCGCGCACAACTCAGCAATGCATCCTTTCAACAAAGCCTCCTTGGGTGGCGCCAAATTCCCACTGTGATGTTGTAAATACCGTGTCCACGCGGTTGTAGCGCAAGCGGTGATTTTTCGTTGCGTCCATAAAGGAAATGGAAGTTAATTACAGCAGTCGACTGCAACGCAAGAGTTGAGTTTATAGCAAACAATTAGAATAAAATAAAAAAATAATAGAAACACTCGTTCCGTTCAATTAATTACTACGACAGACTGTTATAGTTTAGCGCGACCGTAATATCGAGGGTTAAGAGAAAAGCCTTACCGTGCCACCAACGCATGATGCCGTTTGATGCATTCAGTGGCGCAGCCATGAGGGCGGCATACCTGGCCCATGCCCCCGCCCCTGCCGACATTTTTTCGCCATGGCATCATACAGGACGATGTAATGACAATTTCAAGAGAATGCCGTCCCCCGAAAAAAACTTTCTGCCTACGCCATAGGCCACACCATGCTGAATGCGCCTGTGCTCGTCCTAGGCCTCTGCATATGCAGTAGTTTTTAAACCGACTCCAGTTTCTTGGCGTGATTGTATCTAATCTGTTATCTAACAGACCATCTGGTTCGATCCGCTTACTTAGCCCGTTTCTACTTCGATGACACGAATACACACTGTCGTCGGTGTTTGCAAACACCGACGTCTATTGATTGATTCGCACACATTGTAGTAGAAATCTTGGGGCTTCTAATCGTTGCTTAGGTTATCAAACATATGTACGGCGGGCAATCTCAAACTTTGGCGTAGAAAGAAGACGGCGAGATAACCCAGTCAAAAATAGTTAATGGGTCCAACTGGATGTTCCAGTTAGGAGCAATGGGTGGCAAAGGGGGCTAAGTGGGGTTCAAATGGTGTCTAACTGGTGCCCAATTGGAAGTGCATGCTGCAATGGGACTGTCCAATTGGACTTCCCATGTAGTGGCTTCTAACATTTTAACCAACTCTGCATATTTGAAGTTCTAACAGGATGACCTGCTGTCATGATAGGTGGTTCCAGTTGGTTGCAATGGGACTCAAATGGACGTCAATGGGACCCAAGCTGCAATGGGAGAGTCCAATAGGACACCCCAATTGCAGTACATGCATAACTTTGAAGTTTATTTTTTACAATTCTCTACCTGAGCAGTATTGAAAGTCATAAATGGAAATCTACGGTGATGCATCCAACCCTCCATATAAAGCAATTCATTTATGTGTGTTACCCAAACAGAATTCGAGCTAGTGCTTCAGCTTGGAATCCCTGAGCTCGGTCACTTACTTAAACCTTGGATTAAATTAAGCTTGTTTACAACACTTGCCTGGTTTACAAACAACCACTGTATCAGGGCATCTGATTAAGCTTTCCATATATGCATCATGAAAATGCAGCAGTTAAAGTACTAGTACACATTGGAACCGCACCTTCTACTGTTTGCAGCATCACAATGTACCAACGATGTCTTATTCCCAAACTAGGGAATATGGCTAACTACCAGTGAGCACCTGATGTCACGTGTTTATGGGCTACCTGTCACTGCATATAATGCTGCTGCAGGATATGACTGAATTTTTTTAATATTCATACGATAGAAAAGGTTATGCAACTAAGAGAAAACAATTAGATGTTCTCACTAACAAGATATCCGAAAGAAGGTATGAAAGGCAACAATAACATTGAAAAAAAAAGAATTTTATTTCAAGGCAAACAGGATTTAAATAGCACAGAACATATTTTGGTGTAAAAAAATTTCTTGGCCAGTGCTGCAACACAAGGCGTACAAGATACTTCAAATATTACAAATACTTATAACAGTAAATTGAATCACAATAAAAGGAATTTTAGTTCCAAAGGAGGAAAAAGGCATTGCCATACAACTGGCATTTCAGTAAAGCACTGAGAAACAGGTTTCATACAGGTTAACAGTTTACACGTGAACAGCATGTCTTTACTTATTTAAGGATGCTTAAAGGTCAACTCCGGTGGTTTTTCGAGGTCAACGAATCTCAATCAAATTCGCTGGGTACACTCTTACGCACATTCCTGTCATTTATGCCAATTACAGGCTTGAGAGATGCGCAGATTATTTGCAAATGAATTTTAAAGATTGCCTCGAAAAACTCGCCTCGCTTGCCAGAATTATTGGCAACACTGTCAGTGCGATGTCAAGTTTGTCATGTCAACGAAAGTGACGCAGGCGATGGCATCGCTACTTTGGCCCCTACATTGTTTATTGTGCTGGCCCCAAGACGACAGCGGTGGTGTTTGGCACGACCATAGCACGGGAGAGCTTTCTTCCTTCCTCTGTGGTGTTTTGCCGGTGCTTCGCTGGTCTGGCTTTCACAGTTTTCATACTACGTGCCGGCAGAACCAGTATACGGCCTCCAGTTCTTAACAAATAGTACATCATATGCAGACCGGGCGCCCGGTCGGGTTTCGGTTTTGCACCTTTTTGCTTATTAAAAATTGTTTTCGAATTTCCTGAGCATTTCAGCTATTGGGCTCGTGACAAGAGTGTCTCAGGAACACAGAAACACCATTACCTTGACATGGTCGAAAAATCGCTGGAGTTGGCCTTTAAGGATGCTCACAGTGGCACAATGAATTATGTATGAATGACAAGCACACATTCTATGCATAGTGTACAAGACTGAACTTGTATGAAAAAGAATAAAAAGCGTCATGTAATATTGCAGTACCCCGACACACACACTAAAATAAAGAATACAATAGCAGTAAGAATAAAAAAAATACAGCACCCACTGAATAAATATAGGAAAACATTCAGTACACAATGCAAATATAAAACATTAATACACACAAAAAGAGACATAATAAATTTAAAGAAATTCAGACCCACCGATCTCTTTTCGGTAATATTCAGATACCTAATACAATATGCAAAACACTAGACTTTAACGAAAAAAAAATATTTCCAAAAACAATCAAACCTAGAGAGCAAGCTGGCTTACAGACAGATATTTCACAATTTGTCACAGCCATGTGGTCAATCAATTTAATCTGCACAGCACGATAAATCCCTCTATATCAGTGGTCTCAAATATGCAGCCGGGGAGGCTCTCATGTGCGGGCCCACACATAACCATTTTCACTGCACATTTAAAAACATTTTCTTGGTATGTTCATGAGCTACACAGGCATGACTGCTCTAAAGAACAATTTTTATGAGGTACACCATGTTGTCACCATGCATTGAAACATAATCGTGAAACAAAAAATCATCACCATATCCAGAAAGTGAATGATGTTAGGTGAGCTTGCTTGGAGATGATCAGGTCACCCGCGAATCCTCCGTACAAATCTTCTATTACCATATATAGACGTGGCAATGTTATATATACATAACATACTCAATGTTTATTAATTTACATTTGGATTCACTATATACTTTTTGATGAACTATATACATTATATATACTCAAACGGAATTGTTTCAATGGTATGAGTCATCATGACAAACATCTTGCCTACTAGAAGAGCTAACTAGTCACGGGTGGCGATTTCACGTCGATCGCCTCAAGGCATTTCAAGGGCCACTCACATAAAAAAACGCTCATGTTTTGAGGCATAGTGTGCACTAAACAGGGTTCCTTTAAAACTTACACAGCATAGGTTCTTCACTTCAAATACATTACAATGTAAAGGAACTTGGAGGGAAGCATACATAGGAAGCTCTTTCGAGTTCCACAAACACAACCACCTTTCTGATTTCAGAGCATTCGACCAGTGATGTATTCGCTGCCTTGTGATTTACTTTCAGCACATGTGACATGGCCACCAAGTTGTACATCACTGGACTGCAGCTTAATTTCCTTGCAGATATATATGCTTTGTTGTCGCTGCCATGGTATATTTCTTCAACAATAACAAAATGCCCATTTTGAAGTTCAACAACAGAGCTATTGGTCCTCTTGTTAGATGCATACATGCTATCAGTGATAATTGATCCCTTCGCCAACATTCTTCTGTATTTGGTGAACTCAAGGGTAGTGTCATGTAAAGATGGCTGCAAACCTGCTGATGCACGTCGGGAACCGTGTCCGAAAAAACGGTAGCCACCACTACTAAGTACGCTTTTTTGCGTTTTTGTGCCATCAAAAGACGAGCAGTACTCTGCTACACTTGGACTGATAGCCTGCCGTTGAAGTTCTACTACCATGCTTTCCATCTGTAGGACTCGGCAGACTTGATGGGGAATTCCGTTAGCTGCTTTTACAGCTTTTTTTAGGCTGCCGTTCCCAGCTTCAAATGGGAACGCACTGTGTGCCCAAAGTGGTCCCCAGTGGCGCACACTCTTTGCTATATGAGTCAGTTGGTGCATGTTGAATGTCATGACTGACTTGCCAAACAGCAGTTCTGCACGCACATGAAACTCCAACAATAGCCCCTCGGCAATGGTGAGCTCAGTTGGGCTGATTGCACGCTGCAACATTATGTGCAAGGCTTCAACTAGGCAAGCCCAGTGTTGCATGTATGGCTTCTCAAGAATGCCATGCAAAACAGGGACACTGTAACAAAGTAGCCAGCTCTCAAGTTCCTTGGCCTTCCACCATTTCCGCTCTTTTGTCGGCCTCGGCAATCGCTTCACATCCATTGGTGGCTTAATAGACATAAGCCTGCGGTCCACTATGTGCTGATGTCGGCTTATTGAACAGGCACTATCAGAATTGAACCACAATTCTAGGAACTGGCGCGCTACCCCCAGCAAGACACAGTGCATATAGTCTGGCACAAAGCTCCACACTATGTTAAAATGGGGCAGGTTTATCAACGGTGACACTGTTTTGACTCCTTGCACAGGCACCCCCCCTTTCAAAGCAATCTCCATGTCATTTAGCATTTGGAGCTCACTTCTTTCTGTGGGTTCAACTTCCTCAACTGGGTATTTAGTTGCCCCGCCAGCTCTCTCACCTCTTTGGAGACACCAATTACATCCAAAATACCCATTAAATTGGGTTACACCTTGCATCGGTGCCCTAGCAACAGAATCTACACTTGAACAGATACAATAGACCTTATATTTTTCAACCCTTCCTTGACGTTGTAATTCAACGCCATTCTCACACAGCTCGTTCATTTTCTCAACAAAAGTACCTTGGAAAAGTGCCATGTTTGGCTTTTCTTTCCAGAACCACAATGCGGCCAGGACCAATTTGGACATTCTTTGCTGTGGAGGGAGCTCATTAACAATTAGCTGGATGGGCCAAATTGATGTCCCACTTGATTTGAAAAGCGGGGTCCCATCTGCATTCAACGAGAAACTGATTCTTGGTCCACAGTGTTGAGATTCGGCTACAAAAGTACGATACATTGTACCATCCCAGATGTCTGAAAATGTCCCATTCGTCGGAAGGGGCTTTGTTAAATCAAGAAGATCACAGTCCTTAAGTAGCCTTTGAAGTTGCGACTCCACATCGAGAGTGACAAAAAAGGGGGCATCCGAAAGGGAAGACACAAAAGTTGTGTGACTGCACTTCGAGCATTTCAAGTAAGAATTTGTCTCAAGACTGCCAATATGCGAAAAGCATCTCGGACAAAAAAAGAAAAAAGTCATAGTGGTGCCAGTTTCGCTAAAAAGTTTATGTAGGTGATACTGTGAGTGAGGTAATATAGGTTTATCAAAAATTCTGTTAATTAAATCTATTAAGCTAGTTAAACCCAAAAGAGTCAAATTATTCTTCACAGCATGCTTTAGTGCCATTAGGAGAATATCTCCCTTCGAAAGAACCACTTTCTCAGTGACAAGTTGTGTAAAAAGGTCTCCAAAGCGTGCCTTGCAAGATGGATCAGGCTCTGTCACTGGATCTGCAGCAGGCTGCTGAAAGTAAAAAAAAAAAAAGCTTTCGTCAATGAAGCTATCACAGAATTCAGTTATAGTGAACCGTGATAAGCCCAATGAATATGAGCAAACAACTCTGTTATTGATCAGTACAAAATATCATGCCTGCTAGGCTGATAACTTTTTACAGACCAACTGGTGAGATATTCTTTAAAATGAAAGAGCCAGTGATCTTGAAATGAATCATTCACCAAATCACCGCTACGTGTCCCTCTTAACAGTGCCCAATTTACACAGACATTTTCCAGTACATAAAAGAGCCTGTGAAAGTAGTGCCCTTAAAACCTGACCATAAATCTAGTTATTTCCAGTGAAAACAAACACACCATGTCATCATCTAATGTGAGAAAATCTCCAGGGAAACCTTGCTGTGAAGCATGGTCACTTGAAAAAGCTTCCTGTGAAGAAAAAAAAAAAGAAGCATTTAGTGCCACAGTAACCCAATCTGCCTATTCTAGTTAGCTGTGCTAGTTCACTCATAGCACGTAAATTACATGACAACAGACAGTGTTAAGAACATGGTCTGAAAACCTGTTGCAGGTTGTTCCCAGAGTTTATTGTCCCAAGTGATAACTCGTCTTGAACTGATTATGCAAGAGAAAACCACAGTGCCAATGCACTTGCTCAAGGCTATTCTAGTGGATGTGAATCTTCCAGCTGCACATATTTGTAGAGTGCAACTAGTGTGTAAAAGTTACCTCTTCATCCTTATCAAACAGTGACGAATCATCTGCGTCAGAAAGGCTTGCAATGCCGTCTTGAAGTGGAGAGTCCTAAAAAAAACCAACCAAAATTTATAATTTCCCATCGTAATACATAAGCATAAAATAGCATGTGTATGCTTACTAATTAACTGATAAGCCTTAGTAAAATAACTTCATCTGCTGGGGCGTGAGGCTCGCGTGCAGGAAATTTCTGTGACGGATCAGCGCTGTTCCTCTGCTCTTGTGCTTCAGGGGCTGCAGCAGGAGCTTCCATAGCACTGCCAGCTGACGAGCCTAACCGGCCTCCACTTGACGTTACCTGTGATAGAACAAGTGCGCCGATATAGTAAACGGTTTATCGTATAGAAACAATAGTTCTCGTAGCATTCTACTACCAGCTCAATTTACCGGCTCATTATCGGACTCGGGGAAATCTTCTTCACTTTCCGGACGTTCGGAGCCCGGACTAGCTATGTGACTATTCCGGCTCTTCAGTGATGTTGTTCGACTTGGTGGATCTGCCCTTTCAGTGTCGCTGTCTGCCTCATCACTCGAAGAAGGCATGCTAGGGCTGGCACCCTAGAAGAAAATAATGAGATTTGGACTTAAATTGCTGCGCTAAATTAATGAAAAAGAAAATGCACTGATAAAAAATAGCAATTTAACACGGCCGAGCACATTCGATCATTCGCGGGCAGAACTATAAAGGGTGGTAAAAAGGAAGACCGTAAAACACGGCGCAACGATCGAAGTCGTTGAGCAACATGCAGATTAATGTTGTGGACAACCGCTGATCTGATACCAGCAGGGCCCGGATCAAGCTAAAACCCCGATCGAAAGTGCCCATCCATGTTGAAAATGATCAGAACTTACGGTCGGCGGGCAAGCGCGTGCGGTGCTCCTTGGTAGCTGGAACTGAGACTTGGGATTTAAATAAGTCTTGTAGGGTCCTCTCTTTCTTTTCTTCGGACCGCGCTCCATCGCGAGGTCTTGAAGCAACAAGACGGCTTATTTCACTCCGGGACACGAAGTACAGAAACGGCGATGTAAGCGATAGGACAATGTGCACCGGCTGCCTGCGGCCACAGCGGCTGCCATATTGCATAGACACCCTGCAGCCAGCAGTCTGCATGTGAATTGATTGAAACAGCGTAGCGTTAAACAAACATTATAAAAGTAAAAAAATACTTTTAAAATTATTCTGATTTTTTGTTTACTTATAATGAAGAATAACATTTTCATTGACAAACTATCAGATCCGCAGCTGCGGTCGACCCTTGTTGCTTGCTGTGTGCGACCAGCGTTTGACCAGCTGTAGCGCACGTGTGTAGATGTTTTCTTCAGCATTGCAAGATGATTACCCACGTTCGAGTCCGGTACGAAGATGATAAAAAAATTGGAACGGTGCCAATAGAAGACGTTAAAGATTTCTTCCCCCGTCACCAGCAAGACTTCAAGTCCAAATCCCTCTATTTAGTCAAATGGACGGACGACAGTGGAGACAGCGATTACTATAGGGCCCGGATTCTGGCACTGGGAGGTAAGCCTGCTTTTGTTTGATATGTTGCCGGCGAAATGCATTCTCTTTGGCCTGGCTGACTGCTAAGCACTGTTCACCGTTAGTAACTACAAAGTATTTTATCGATAATCTCCACTAGCATAGTTCATTTTGTTAATTTACCGCGTGCAATCGCAAATAAGTATGGTGTCATTATTAATTTATGCATATACCTGAAAACTCTACGGAGATGACGCTGGTATTTACCTGGCCGCAGAGAGATACCAACAGCGTCGGGTATATCAGCCTGGAGTATATAAGGCCCTTTTGCGGTAGGACGCGCCTTTGTTTGTGGCACTGCAGCTTTTATACCTAATGACAAGGTCTATACGCTACTATTTCGCTCGCGGCATATGACGTTGTGTTACAACGGTACTTAAGCATTCACACGAGGTTCGATGGTTAATTTACAATGCAATAAAACTAATAAAAGTGCATGCTAGAGATCGTGAAATGTGCACGCGTCAGAGGATGATGTGACACTAACTCAGTAAATGTTAATGTTGCAATCCGCCCTCACGTTTTCCAGAATCGGAGGACTTCGCGGAGACAGAGGCCAGAGAGAGAACGCGTATTCCGAAGAGGGTTTATTCGCCGGCGTCTTCGGACTACGAGAATGAAGCGGAGGTAAATTATTATCTAAACCTCCTACAAAAGGTCCTGTCAACACTTGTGTAAACAGTGTGTAACAAGTTATTTTCTATTTTCGCCCAGAGCCCTATCAAAGAAAAAACGAAAAACAAAACAACAAGTGGTGCAGAGGCACGCCTGCTTCAGCTTTTAAAAAGCAAGAAAGAAAATATGAAGAGGCAGGCGAAAAATCAAGATGGGCCACATTCTAAAAAGCACCACAAAGAAGCAATGGACAGTGGGCGCCTTCAGGGGGCTCATGAAACCATTGATAACCTTGAAGAGCAGGTAGAGAAAAAATCTACCATCATTCGCCAACTGCGAAAACAAAATGAAGAAAAAGACAGGGAGATGGCTCAACTCAGAAGACTGAACATGGAGCTTCAGGACAAGGTTATTTCTGCACTGGAAGACATGAAAGGTATGAAGCAGAAAATGTCTTCATTGTACTGATTTTGTGCTGTGAAAGCATTAATGCCATTCTTCTGACATTTAGCAGTGTGTACAGCTTGTTACCATAAAACGTTCGGCAGTCTTTAAGTGAAGATATTTCGAGTTTAGACTGCAAATGGCTATTGTTTACAGCTGTTTGATGAAATTTAATGAAAATATTTTGTCAGCTCTTTTTCCTCTCTGGGCAATGCAAACAGCACGGCACCTCATGTATAAATGCAGGCTGCAGAATTATGAAAAGGATCATGGATGGCAGCCAGTCGAGCCCCTCCGTGTCTGAGGATCTACAAGACACCTTGACAGAGCGAGCCCTTCGCCCAGGTTCATCCAATCCGCAACCGAATGACAGTGAAACAATGGTATTCTATCTGGAATGTCAATAATGTGCAGCTGTCCAAATTACAAACAACTGTTCTTTTGAAAGCATGTTAAAATAATATAAAGCAAGATTGAGCATTATAGATTACTTGTCATAGAAGTTTGTCTCTGCACAGCTGAGCAAGACATTCCAAAAAGAGTTCAGTGATCATTATAGATATGTGTAAATTTTAAGCAGAACTTATGAACAACCAAAAAAAATGAATTTCGTTGTCAGCAACACAACTTACTAAAACAACTTCACTAACGTACTTGTTGGACAGAAATATTAAGGAATACACTTGGCCTTGTCTGCTGCTGTTTTAGCCATCTCGTGCTGCGCGGATTCAGCACAACCTCACTGAGAAGGTGCAGGCACTTTGTAAACTGGTCTTGCACAAAGGCTGCACTTTCTCTCAATGAATACTGTGGTGCTGACACCACCATGTGCAGTTCATAGAAAGAATGCTAGAGTGCAGCACCACAAAACTGGCTGACAAAGTGCTGGTGAAATGAATAGACCTTTGTTGTTTATGATATGCAATACAGGTTGCACTGCACATGGATGCCTTCAGAATGCATATGTTCCGTGCAGGTGGACATTGGACGAGGGCTTATGGTCAAGAAAGGTGCATGGGAACATGTGCAGTCCCATCATAAGGATTCCTTATTTGTCAAGGACCTGCTAGTCACCATCTGGTCGAAAGACAACCTTAAGGAGCGCTCCCTGCATGGTTGGTTATAATACAAAAGCATAGTGTGTGTCAGTTGGTAACGGGGGAATTCGTTGTTGTGGATATCTGTTATGCAGGAAAACATTGTCCACGGTACCCTAACCGTCCACGCAAGGCTCCCCTAACACCGTGGAAGTTGGACGTAATGCGTGGTAAGTGTGCAGACAGTCTCTTGGAATGCATATTGAACCAATCTTATTCTTAGTACATGAAATCACAGCAAAGCTCGGTTGCAATTGAGTCTATTTTGAAGCCACTACAAACTTTACTGTCTGCTTTGACTTCAGTTATGAACACAATTTTACATAAACTATGTAGTTGTAAAAATGTGACCCAACACCTTGCCTCTTACTTACTATTAAATTCATTTGTTTTAGTCAGGAGTGCAGGCAGGTGAAAGTCTTAAGTCTCTTAAATGCACTGGTAGTTCAAAAAGATAGTCGAAAAAAAGAAAAGCCAACAATAGAGCTAGTGTGTAGACTGCCAGCATTTTTTTCATCATAACTTATATCTCTTTCATAAAAAATGACAAAAAAAGAAATAGTGTTCTCTGCTTTCTTCCTGCACTATATAAATCCACACAGTTACATGGTGCGAGTGGAGAGCTGTGAAATGTTACTTTTTTAGATTATTTTTGTGCATGTGCACGCTAAGTTCGCAGTTTCCTTTTTCTAATAAATGCTGGAACGGAACACTTTTGCTAACTGGAGAATGCTTTCTGTATTGTTCAAGCCTGTGCTGCTAAGGCATATTCTAGGCCATTCAGCATATAACACTTCATTGCATCAAGAAATATGACTAAAAGTTCAATTTTGAACTTTTGTGTTCTTAAAGTAATATCGATGCTATTAGTTCTTTAAGCAGCTGGTTTCTTCAAGGCTATTTATTGATAATTTTTGTTGTTTCAGACTGCTACAGAGCACGTCTGGAGCATCAAGGCGTGCCTGCAGGAGTACTGCCGTTGGCAGTCAAACAGATGAACCACTTCATTGTTGAGAAGCTTTCAGATATTGAGAAGCTTGCCAAGCGGTAAGATAAGTGTGTTCTTTGTGTCAAAGGACTCCCCCCCCCCCCTTTTTTTAAGAGAAACTTGGCCATATTCATCTGCTTGCAACATGCATGTACAGAAAGAGACTGAGAAAATTTGGAGGCTCGTCTGGCATTTTGGCGCAGCGTGGCGCAATATGGTTTTGGCAGCTCGGCGCAAAAGCGGGGAATTGTATCAAATTCGCGTAATTGGCACAGCTGTTGTACCCCTTCAACATGCATAGCTATTTTTATGTTAATGTTTTTATGTTAAATCACATCTAGACTTGGAAGAATGTAAGCCATTGTGTGGCTGACTAAATGTATAAATTCTGCAAAACATTTGCAGGGCGAAGGACAACCAGGGCGTTGCGGAAGTTTAACAGAGGAGGACCATTGGTGCATTTTCTAAATAGTGTAAATATTATGGAATGTGTGAATAAATTTTCATTCTTTCATATTTTTTTTTTCTCTACCATTGTTTTTATCTTGTATGTGCATGCATTTGAGTGTGCATTAATGTCACATTCACACTAGGTAATCCAGCCTGTGCTGTTTCCACTGTGTTGTGAAATTGCAATTAATGAAGTGCAGTGTGATGACAGCCAGCCTTCTACAGGATTGTCATTTTCTACTTGCATCCGCAGAAATGTGATAATCATGTTTATAGGTCAGCCAAGAGACTGCAATTACTACACTACTACTTAGCTTCAGTTGGCTCTCTCTGTATACCAACCACTGGCTGGCTGAAATGCAGTTAGCAATTTAGCGTCAACCAAGTGCTTACCAGAAACTAATGGCCAGCCATATTAAATTGGCTTACCAGGTAGAATGGTGACTGGCTAAACACCAGCTTTTGTCACTGGGCCAATCATCTGGATACATGCAGTGCAGCTTGGTCGAAGACCAGAGAGTCACAACGCAGACGAGCGCTTGTCTGTGTTCTTTGTCTAAGTTCGCGCTGCATGTATCCAAGTATGTATCAACTAGCCCAACTCAACCTTTTATTGAAACATATGGAATCATTGGAGTCTCAATTACCATCAAAGTGCTGACCATTTGCAACAATGTGGGAAGTCATGTGGTTACCAGCCACATTGAATTTGCTTACCAACTAGAATGAATTGGGGGCTGTTTGGAATGCCAGTTACGATCAGTGGGCCAAACATCTGGAACCACAGGATTACCAGTTAGCTTCAACGGGTTAGTCTACTGAGACCTGCCGGGCAACCACGTGCCTACCATTAATTTTCAATGGGTTGACCATTTCAGGTCAACGGGTTTTCTATTCACCACCAGTTGGCTTCAACAGGTCAGCCTATTCACACCAAGTGGACAACCACCAGTATACCATTTAGTATAAATGGGTTGACCATTTTAGGTCAATGGGGTTTCCTATTGACCACCAGTTAGCTTCAACAGGTCAGCCAATTCACACCAGGTGGACAACCACCTGCATACCATTTAGTATTAATGGGTTGACCATTTGAGGTCAATGGGGTTTCCAATTGACCACCAGTTAGCTTCAACAGGTCAGCCAATTCACACCAGGTGGACAACCACCTGCGTACCATTTAGTCTTAATGGGTTGACCATTTGAAATCAACGGGATATTTAATTGACCACCAGTTAGATTCAACGGGTTAGCCAATTCACACCAATTGGACAACCACCAGCGTACCATTTCGTTTTCATGGGCTGGCCATGTGAGGCCAAAGGGGCTACCAGTTTGTCACCAACCAATTTCAAATGGTGCGCACCATTGCAACTAACTGGCAATTGCTCAGCACCAGCCACACTTAACTGGTAGCCAATGGGGTCCCCTGTTGAACCAGTTGCATTGAAGTGGTGAGCCACTTGGATCCCCCTTTGGAATATAAGGGTTTACCCATTGATTCGAACGGGATAATGTTCAATGGGTGGCGAAAATCCTACTGGTCCAACACCCATTGATTTTAAATGGAAATTTTCCAGTTGGACCCATTGAATATTTTTGACTGGGAAGGACAAGTCTGTGGCACATCTGGAAGCACCCCAGGTCGATCGTTTAGGCGCGAGGTGTCGCTTCTAGCCGTACGTCGAAAGCGTGGGCGTGTTTTTGGTAGCATTGCTGTAGGTTTGGTTTTTGACAGGCATTTGAGAAGCGTTTCGACGAGCGCACGTGTTCAGGTAACAGTCCGGCTCATAACGAACGTAGATCGATTATTCACGATACCCAGGTTGCCGCGACTTTGAAACGTGCGCTTGTCATAGCGGTGTACCACACCTATACCAAAATGTGCAAGTCGAAAAAGTGCTGGGTTTTTCAGAAAAAACGTCACGAGTGCGTTCCTGTGCCAAATAACGCTTACATATCATGTGGGCCTTTCTGTTGTATATCTTGGAAAGTGCTAACAATCTCGAAATTTCACACACTTGGATGGAACGTATTTCACTAGTCGAAGGCATCGCAAATAGTGTGCTGTTGCATGGGAATGAAAGGTGTTGACGGCGGCAGAACAAAGGAATTGCCGCGTTTTGCATCGTCTGGGGCGTGACACGTCAATGTGCTGCATTTTTTTCGAAAGTCTAGATTGTCAGACGAGAAAAGAGGTCGTACGGGTTACCGCTGCGATGTGTTTTGCTTGGACAGCAACTGGTTGTCGAGGCATACGTGGAGTGCGTCATGCTTCAAAATTACCGCGGCCATTAGGTCGCATGCCTCCCCGAACAAGTAGTGGGTTATATATGTGGTACCTGCACTTGTGGACATTTCTTAAACTCGTCACACCGGCTTGCGATTTTAACTTGAAACACCAACAGGTTCGCTTGTTCGGCCATGACGGGCTAAAGGGAAGATGCGACGAGCGCTTTCATTAACGCGTGCGTAGCGTCTGCCCTCTAGTGCCTGGAGTCCGGCAAACCAACAGCGCTATGAGTGGCTTTTACACTGACACTGGCATGCGTGCTTTTACACTGGGTGATAGTTATAGCGCGAGAACAGAACGACGGCAAAGGAATACGACGGAGACGGGTGCTAACTTCCAACTGATTTTATTGCGCAGAGCCGGGCTTTCAAGGCGCGCATGAAGACGCGAAATCAGGGGGGAGGCCGGAAGCTCCGCGAATGGAAAAGGAAAACAGAAACTACTTTTCCCATCGGTCGTACCTAACGGTCGCATCAGTATTTGTCGTGACATTCGTCCGCCGCTGTGTGTACCATGCGGTCAGTTGTATAATCCGCGCGCCCGCCAAAATTTAAGCTCCACATGTTACGCTAAAACAATGCTCATTACGCTGCTTGCGCCACCTATCGGATGCTTATTAAGCATACGATAGATGGCGCCATCGTCCCAGTTGGGGCACGTAAACCACGTAAACTATAATACGCTGTCCACAACAAACGTTTGCTGCACGGTAACGGCATTCTCTTAACCTCCGCTATTACGTTAACCGTAAACTATACCTGTCTTATACCGAAGATCTATGCGTAGCGCACGTAGTCTGAAGATACCTCCGACATTTTTTTTTTCGAACATTTTCAAGTGAAGACGCGCATCACATGCAGAATGTCGTCACGTTCAATGATGCCGCGCGTACGTGGCAGCGCTGCGAAATGCCGGTGCGCCCGAATTCCAAGAGACAAAAGAAAGTTATCGTTTACGGTTAACGTAATAGCGGAGGTTAAGGTAATGAACGTTACCGTGCAGCAAACGTTCATTGTGGATAGCGTCTTATAGTTTAGCAGGATAGCGTTTACGTGGTTTACGTGCCTTAGCTGGGATAGTGGCGGCTCCTATCGGATGGGTTATAAGTTAAATAGTTGATTGATATGTGGGATTTAACGTCCCAAAACCACCATATGATTATGAGAGACGCCGTAGTAGAGGGCCCAGGAAGTTTCGACCACCTGGGATTCTTTAACGTGCACCCGAATCAGAGCACACGGGCCTACAACATCTCCGCCTCCATCTATAATGCAGCCGCCGCAGCCGGGATTCGATCCCGCGACCTGCGGGTCAGCAGCCAAGTACCTTAGCCACTAGAGCACCGCGGCGGTGCAATGAGTTTATTAGATAGTTAAAAGGAAAAGAAAACGAGAATGTTTGCCTATGCCACCGCGCAAAGCATTGTTACAAGTTCATTTTACTAATAATAATCGCAAATAAATATGAACCACGCACCAAGCGCCAAAAAAATTGTGTTGCCGATTTGTGTACATCGATCTTGTAGTTAGGCCTAGACGCTTCCCAAATGGGAAGCTTTCTCAAAAATTACGCCAACTTATCCGTAGTACTCGGTCATCGAAGCTAACCGAAGGCAAGCGAAGCCACATTAAACACCCGTTTGCTGCGAGCAAGGTGAATCTTTCAACAACTACGCCAAGATCACATCGAAGCGGGCGTCCGAGAGCGCCGCCATGTTTGCGTACGCTACGTACACCTACGCTACCACCGTAACGTGAAATCCGAAAAATACCGCGAGTATGGTAAGCGGTACGGGTGACGTACGTATCTGCGCATGCGCACATCGATTCCGCTATCACGGTACACCCGGTGAACCCGTTATACCATAACTCTCTACGCCATGTATGCTGTAACTGTCTATTCCCTCCTATCCTGGCTCTTCCGGCCTCAGTGTGACGTCGCGAAGTTAAATCTGTGATACGTAGTGCATTTCAGCTGTAAGCGATCTCCTTCTTGGAGGCAAACACGGAAGATTAAAGTGGGAGGGGAGGGGGGCATTGGCTGGATGCTGTGAGCGTCTCCTTCGTAACGGGATGGTGACATGTGTACCACCACTGTCGTACAGGCTCGACAAAGATATTGACAAATTCCCCTTCCCCAATTTCTTTAAGGTAATTGGCCGAATGGCTGGTCTAGTTCGATTAAGTATAACTCACTATAGAAAAAAAAAAAAACGCAAGGTCCCAGCCCACTTCTTTGTTGCCAGGTGTTCGGTTGTGCAAGCTGCTCGTTTGGGAGATACACTTGCTGAAGCATTCCTAGCAAGCAGTGTTCACCGTACGTAACGCGTTAAAAGTAAATTCGCTTCCGGTAACGCGTTATTTTTGTCGCTAACTTAGCAACGTACTCGGTAAAATTTCAGAACTCTAACGGGTAATTAACTTACGTTAGCATTAACTACGAGTAACGTAACTTGCGTGTGCCGTTACGTTACTCGCTACTTTTTCATCTTGTAGGTGTCATTTGCCAGAGTTCGCCCCCAGTCAATATACCATTAGCAACAATCTGCAAGGTGGCTTTCCTTTTTCCAACCAAGAACTCTCCTACACAGACTGCTTCTTTTTTTTTTTTTCGCTGACTGTGCTTTTACCGTTCCTGTTCCACTAGAAGCACGCGACGAAGCCTCAGATCGCATGGTGGACGAGGCACCTGTCGTTCGTAAAGAGGTGGAGGGGGAGGAGGAGGCGACGGCAATAACAGATTGAATGAGAAAAAGCAGTCTGTGAACGATAGCTTTCGGTTGGATTTGCAAAAATCAGCAAGGTGGCTTTCCAGCAAGGTTGTTTTCCAACCAGAAGCTCCCGTGCATACACTGCTTTTCTCACTCTATTGTGTTCTGCTTTCCGCCCCCCACTGGCCAACCCCTTTTCTACGAACGGACTGCTCTCGTCCTACCAGGCATGAATATAGAAAGCGCGGCTGCAGTCGCTTGTGTTTTGCGGGAATCGCAGGTTGAAATTTCTTAAGACGCGTCGACGGCTGGTGGGGATGGTTGGGCCACACAAACATCGAAGAAAGCCACGAGATCGGCCTTGAGAAGACATACGGACATGCCTTTGTGGAAATAGACTGAAGCAGGTGCACTGCTGCCAGCACCTGTGCTTTTGTGTGCCCAAAAGACAAGCCAGCCGAAGGCAAAGCACACGGCGTGCATTAACTCCATGCCGCGCGCTAACTGTGTCACTTCGTACGGAGGGAGCACCTACCCGACAGGCTACACTGGCTGCGCATGAATTGGTTAAGGGCCACCGCACGGAATTTGGCGATTCCCGAGTTGCCGATTGTAAGCAGCTTTTTTGTGGAATGCCAGCTGATCCGGGAGAGGGCCGCAGGCAACTGAACCATGCATTCTGTAAGTGCACTGCCGGTGCAGTCTGCCTCAACGGAATTTCGCTCATCATGGATGGTCTTGACTTCACGACAGAAAAAAAAAAAGAATGCGAGTAGGAAGTGGACATTTTTTTGTTGTGACGCAAAAATACTCGCTTACTTTATTGGCGTCTCAGTTTCAGCCTAATGCCAATAATACCCCTGACGCACAAATAGCCTGAACCGTGATCAAGTTAACTACGGTTATATACTAAATTTATGTTTAAAATAAAACTTCCGACCCCCCCCCCCAAAAAAAAAAAAGTTGGTTATACTCAATATGTTTATTTAAGGAGCATTATTTGTACAGATGCATTGGGCCTTCTCGATGATATAGTGGCCTAATGTTGCTCGTTACGTTTGATGGCTTGTGGCTCGGTGGCACACGGTGAAGGTATTTTTTCTCAATGTGACATAACACACAATATCAAGATGCATGACCCCGTCCGCCATTAAGGCATTCGTCTTTCTACAGGCGCTTTTAGGACGAGCCCCGTAGAAGGCCTTTACGCGGAATTTAATTAATGGTCGTTTTATTCGCAGAGAGTGTATACATATCCTTCGTATATTTTTTGAAAGCCAATGCCAACAGTAAACATCCCGCAAACACCGTTTTGGATAATCTAACTATATATAGTTCTCGTCTCTTTCATAGCCGTCTAGCATTGAGAAAGCCCTAATCCTTAAGCATACGAAGTCTTGTCGGGAAATGAGGACCCCACCCCACTGCTTGAGCACCGACTCTTGGCTCCAGCGGTACAGCTGCCGCCGTGGCAGATCATGGACTGCGATGTATTCTTCATGGAAGTTACAGAACACGCTCCAGATATCCGCATGTACTTTCGCGAGCTACAGCAGGAATATCCTGTCAGTGTTTTTTTTTTTTTTTTTTATCACAGATGCTTCGAAGTCGCTCCATGGTGTGTCGTACGCCGCAACTGGTCCATTCTTCTCGGATGCTGGCGTGCTCCACGCTATAACAGAGGCATTTTCACCGCGGAGCCTTACGCGATGCTGGCCGCTGTCAAACGCATTAGAGACTTTCGATTCCATCACGCCGTCATATATACACGGATTCCTTAAGGGTCGTGAAAGCTTTGAGGACCTGCAAACAGCACAAATATCTTGTCATCGTCACGCTCTACTCGCTATACTAAGCACACTTTACGCAGATAATCATCACATTACGCTGGCTATACCAGGGCAAGGCGAGATGGAAAGAAATGTGTTAGCGGATGAGCTGACTGCAGGCTCCCTTCAAGGCACCTGCAGCACTGTGATGGATCTGCAGGTGCTGCTAAAGGAAACACTCGGGGATTACTGGCAGCAGTTATGGGACTGGGAAATACACAATAAACCACGCGTTATAAAACCTTGTCTTTGAAATTGGCGACCAGTGTCAAAATCACGACGCACAAAAGTCTCAGCAGATTACGAATCGGACACACACACACACCGCACGCACTCATACCTTTTGCTACATAATGATCCACCAATGTGAGACAGGTGTGGTGAACCACTTATTGGGCTTCTTGTTCTGATACATATATAAAGATGCTCTTAGAAGGAAACCCGTTCCACGACAACAAATGCCACTCCATCTATCCATGTTCGTCGGTCGGGAGCCGCTTTTTAAATACCAGGCACATTTAGGAGACGTGAATAGCGTTCACGTTATTTACCCCGGCATCCCGTAACACAACCTCTTAACTGGGGCTGTTTACGTGGCAGTTGAACTTGAAGACAACGCCTGTTTTGCGGTCCTTGGTCTCAAGGACGCCGAAAAAGCATCCACGCCCATATAACACGTCTCCATATAAATGCAACACATCGTCCTTCAGCAACTCTTTTTTTTTTCCCCGAGAACTATACAAGTCATTGGAATCGACTTCCTGCCACAGCTGTAGAAATTTCTTCTACAGATGCGTTCTTTTCTGCAATAAAAATGATTGAATCTTTCGACCGCCAAGCCCGGCTATAAACTAGAAGTGTGCGCCTGGCAGTCGCCATGATCTGTACGGTATCTTGGTTGTGAACTATGTTGTTTTGTTTTGGGGTTAATTTGCCCTTGGGCTAGTGTAATACTGCACATTGTTTTATTTATGGGGTTTTCATGAATTTTTGTGGTTTCTGCATTTTTTTCTCTCTTACACATAAGACTTTTCTGACGCAGCTGTGCTCGGTGCAGCTGTGTGTGTTTTGTGTCTTGCGAATCTACTACTTTTCTTTTTTTCTTTTTTTACACAAACTTATGTAAACCAGCAAATGTTCATTTTCCTTTCCTGTACCCCCCTCCCACTATAATGTGTGTATGGGCGCTGTGGGTATTAAATAAATAAATAATAAATACCGGGGTTGCCATTCGTTGTCTGTACACACTTTTCACGTCACCTTCAATTTTAATTAGTACGTGATTTTACCCTCTTTAGGCGAGAAGTGTGGCGGTTGTGGCTAGTTGGTATGACATGACAATAGTTATGGCGCGCGAACAGATTGACGACAAAGTATCCTTCTTCTCTCTTTGTCGTTGTTCTTTTCTCGCTCTATAACTATCGTTTAGGCGAGAGCAACATCAGGCTGGTGTAAAGTGACTTAACACAGCCAGTTCATATACAATATCATAATCTGGCGCTGTTTGGCCAATAAATGGCCGTTGCGCCATTCAACCACATATATCATCAAGGAATTCCTCATCAATTTACGGCTTGCAGACAGCATCGTATTATTCAGCAATCATGGCGACAGATAAGAAAAATGTATTGATAACTGATTAACAGAGAAAGCGTAATAGAACCCCCTCGCACACGGACAAAAGTAAAGCAAGAGATAGTCTGCGTCGAGGACAGACAGAACGGCGCTAAGATTCTGCAGACGGTGTGTAGTCTATAGTGCGTCTTCTACGAGGTCAGCTCCGATTCCTCAGATTAACGCCAGGAAAACGAAGGAAAACAGGTTCTGCACGTTAAGTTGCCAAGAGAGGATGCATTTCGAAAAAAAGCGCGTTGTTGGGGCTTTTGATGTGGGCACCCATTGTGCACAGCGAACCGTTTGAAGTCAGCTGGTTTCCTTGACACGTGTACCCCCTAACCCATACTACCTCTGATTATCCGTCATGTTTGAGTCGGGATCACGTCCCCCGCCATTTTCGCACGTGCTGGAAAAAAGCATTCGCGGGAATGTGGCTTCTGAAATCGAGGGTTATAGTTTCTAGAATATACCGGTTGTGCCGGGCAGTGTATAGCTACCCACCGAGATTCGAAGGTGGGCCTGCGAAACAAGTCGAATTAGGCTCCATAAGCATGCGTGACCGTACTCCCCCCCCCCCCCCTTCTCCTGAAGAATGCTCTCTGCCAAGCAGTAGGAACTGCTGTTTTTCTTTCACGCCGCTGTCCAAAAAGCGGTGGATCTTCTGTTCCGGCGGGCACGCGTCCACAGATCGCCTGCACAAAGGCGCAGAGGCACGCGCATTCCTCAGCGTTAGTCACACCTCTGACTCACTGCTTAACAATATTGGTTTTGTGACAAGATGACTGTTCCTCACCTCTTACCTTTGTTCGTTCCCCTTTCACACCTGCACAATATGCGCCTTTTGTGTGCACAGGCGCAGGGCCGCTCCCCCTACCGGGTTGCAAAAATTAGGCGCCTTTTTCTTCTGACCCCAACCGCTGTTAAACCACTACCAGCATCCATAGAGGTCGGTAGGCACTGTGTAGCCGCAGTGTCCAGTGTTCCCTAGGCGGCCTCAACGTTAGCAGCCTCGTACTCGTGATTAACTTTGTCAGTTGAAAAGTGGACACGTACCGGTGGCGTCGACCGACCGCCTCTTCAGAGCATACGAGTGTGGACATTCGGAGACTTGCGGTGGTGCTCAGGGAACATGGACATCAAGGAACGTGTCTTCGCAGACTGCTGGCTGAACTACAAGGCACCTTGCACAAGCAGCGAGGGCCGTCCCTGCAATATATTCGAAGACCTTCGAAAATGGAACGCATTCTTCTGGGCCGTCGGTTTTGAACTGAAGGAGCTTTCACCGGGCCAGCTATCTTTCGTGAAACTCCGAGAGACCTCCGTACCTTCGGTGATTAGCAAGGAAGATGTGAAGGATGCCGTGAAGCTCTTGCGATGCCTTTTGATGAACCACCACTGCGTCGTTTCGGTTGACCTGAACTGCGAACTCTTCAAGCACCACCACCAACCGATATGCGGTGCGTTAAGCAAACGGAACACGGTTACGAAGCTCAACCTGGGTATGCCGAGATACGCCTTGAAACGTTCGCTGATCTTCATTTTGAAGCTGCGACAACTGAAACATCTGCGCGACCTGGTGCTGTTTCGCGTGCCTTTCGACAGGAAGTCCGTCGAGTCCTTCTCGGCGTTTTTGGGAAGCACCCGGTCGTTGATGATGCTCGACATCACGGATGTGGATTTCGGGTACGACAACGCGATCGTCGTCATCCAGGGACTCCAGAAGAACGCGACAATCACGACTCTGTCGATAGACATGGCTCTGCTACCGAGAGGTTTGCCAAAATGCGGCGCAATGTTCTCCGATTATTTGAGCTCGAGCAAGACGCTGCGCACTCTAAACGTGACGTCGCTCTCCCGTGGTCCTTCGGCTAACCTTGCTCCGATTACCGGCCCGCTTCACCACAATGCGACCGTCTCTGTGCTGAACCTTATGGCGCTGAGCATAGATTTGGAGAACCACAAGCTCATCACTGACATGCTTAGGAGCAACCGCGCCCTGATAGAATTCCATATGACCGACTGTTTTTGGGACGACTACGACAGCCACATGACCTTCGACGAGGGTGAATTCGCGGGCGACTCAAGCCCGGTCCCCATGTGGTTGGTGGCGCTCGCAGAAAACGAGGTGCTGCGGCAGCTTACCTTGGACTTGTCGTGGATCGCGCCGGACGAATGCGACTCCCTGGTCAAGGCGCTCGCGCGCCACACGTCTTTGACGAAGGTCACCGTCCTGACCATCCGGGACAACTGTGCGGTCCAGATATGCCGGTCCATTCGGGACACAGGCGTGCCGCAGCGGTTCATCATCGCCACGTGCCAACTTTCGGAAGCCACTGTTCCGGAACTACCAGAGTGCACGGAGCTGTCCAGCGTCGAGATGGACTACTCTCAGAGCCCTCACGAACTGGTCATCCTGCTCAACAAACTGTCCTACCTGCCCAAAAACATCAGGTCGCTGCGCCTCAGGATGCGGGAGAGCAATTTACCCCACGTTTTGAGCTCATTGGTACACCTCATCGGGAACACGGCGTCGCTCAGGGAGCTGGATCTGAGATTCTTCCCCAAGTCGTGGACCTCCGAGGAGCGGCCCGAACGACAGCTGCTGCAAGCGCTGTCCAGCAACGAGGGGATACGGCGCGTGACACTGCACGGCATCAACTACGACGAGACCGATACCGACATGCTGGCGAAGCTGCTGTGTTCCAGCCGCACGCTGTGCTACCTGTCCTTCCGGCCGGAGGACGGCGAGTCGGTGCCCTTGCTGTTGCAGAAGCTGTCAACCGACGTCTCCGGCAACTTCACTCTCCTGGGCGTTCAAGTGGGCCACGTCTCCGAGGAGAGCATCGCCGACAAGTTCTTCGTCGACGACGCCACGCGTCGCAACAACGCGCTGGCGACGCGGGCGGCCCACTTCGTCTTGGGGACGAGGCACAAGTACTGTGCGGTCGCCGGCGAGCTTGCGCGACTCCACCCCGGACTGGTGATGAAAGTTCAGCAACTCGCCGCGGTGAACGAAGAGGAGGCCGTCTCGCGAATCAAGGACGCCCTGAAGAGCATCGTGGAGTTGGACGACTTCATGAGCCTGGCCGGAGTCGTCAAGCACTCCGTGAGTTGCGAAACGAGCGACGACGGTGAGAAGCAGTTGCTTGACCTTAATTTTGAGTGCTGGCTACATATCCGCCAATATTTAAAGTTTGAAGACATTCGCAATTGAATGTAGATGCTGTTGTTCTTGGTTGGTTTTTTTAAAGCCATGTCATTTTTTATTGGGGTACCGCATGTTTTCTGTTTTATTTCTTATTTGTGTGTGTAACACTCTTTAATTACAAGTAAACCGGCTGATATTTGTAATTTCCCCCCCGCGAATCGCCAACAAAAGCTTCATTCGTTTACTTTTTTCTTTTTTTTTTACTTTTTCATTACCGGGAATCGGGGTCTTCCAAATGAGTAGTTGCTTCAGCTTTCTCTGATGGATTTAGTGGTCACTTTGCAGATGTCTGCTGAGAGGCTTTTCTGCAACGTTTTTTTTTTCGTTTTTGTTTTGAGCCAAGCACTGTTGTCCACGGATCGTTTTTATCGCTCGTTGTGCCTTTGCCGCTCTCAGATCCAGTGGAAAGTGCGCCCCCCGAACGACATGTTTCTCGTGAGGCGTTATGATCCCTTAGTGTTTTCTTCTAAAATTCTTTTTGGCGTCTTGTACGTTCACAAGAAATAATAGCGTCAAAAAACACAGCGATCGAGAAAAATTAGCCTGTAGACGGGGGCGCCTGATATATTAAAAAAAATTGGTAGAATACCTGACTGCCATGCTCAAGTTTTATTCCGGCTGTAATCATTAATTTTTTTCTTTGCATTCGTCGGGTCGACGCTGCCGACGTTGGTTGCTCTCGCAAATAAATTACCAGTGCGTTCTCGCAGTTCCCGTGCAGATGTCAACTGATTATCACCCGTGGCACACACCTGCGTGTATCGCGACCTGCGATATACACGGGTATGTTGTGCCACACTGTCTGCACTGAAATGTTTAACGGCGTATGCGGCCGGGCTTTAAGCGTTATTCATGCCACGATCAGATAACCATAGTCGTCAGACCCAGCTACACCCTCTCATAAAATAGTGGCGTAGATATGCTCGAATTGCATATGGTTCTCTACAAGAGATCTTCGCATACAAAAAAAAAAAAAAACTTTGCAGGAAAGTCTGTCTTCTCCATTCTCCGACTTTTCATCTGGTCGTCAGAACATGAATTCTATAGCACATTTGCGTTCTCCTGTGATAGTCTTAAGACTGCGGGCATTCTTCTGGTATTTTATTATTGTGCACTGTAGTTTGGTTCAACTTTTTTTATTTCTGTCTTGAAAAGTTATGTGCTGTTTGTGAGGAAAGCGGTCTTCCCAATCCGCTGACTTTTAATCTAGTCGTGGAAACATGAATGATATAGTATTTTTGTGTTCTCCTGTGATAATAGTCTTATGACTGCGCGCATTCTGGCATTTCATTGTCGTGCACTGTGATTTAGGTAACTTTTTTGTTTTTGTATTGAGACGTTATGTGCTGTTTGTGTGTTAGTTAGAAAAGTCTGTCTGCCCAATTCTCTGACTTTCTTATCTAGTCATGGAAACAGGAATGCCAAAGCATACAGACCGGTATTCTGCATTTGTGTTCTGCTGTGATAATAGTCTTCCGACTGCGGGCTTTCTGCCATTTCATTGTTGTGCACTGTGATATAGGTCAACTTTTTTTGTTTTTGTCTTGAGAAGTTATGTGCTGTTTGTGTGTGTTCGTCTTAGGAAGCCATAACGACGTTTCTTTTTTATTTTTCTTGTACATGCGAAGTGAGCAATTACTGTCTTGTGTGTTTAGTTTGTATATTGTTTGTACCTTTCTTAATAATAAAATCACTCGAAGCAGCACCTCACGAAGAAGGTCTTACGTCTTCGCTTTCTGGTTCGTCAAGTTAGCTGACTTTTTTTTTCCTTGTAATATTTTTTTGGCCGTGCATAGACAATTTTTGTAAGATATGTGGACGCCACCATCTTCGGCTCTTAAAGCATTATAGGCACCATCTCGGCCGTTTTTATGCGTTTACAGTAACGCTGTTTGTTTAGTTGTTAAAGATGCAAAACTGGCGCAGAAGCGCCTCCTTAAGATAGTCTATGGCCCCTTTTAACGTAGAGGATCATCATCTTCTTTCTGGGCTGTTCGACGGGAGCACATAAGCTGACGTCATAGACTCGGAAGCGCACTTTTTTGGGGGGAGTGAAAAGGTCTAGTCTGATGGCAGCCGGGGAGAATTAATGCGAAGCACATCTCGAGGAAGTAACCGCCTACTGTCGATTACCTGACGAGCTGCCGGGACAAACTGCCTGCGGATGCTCATCAGAATAAATTTTTACCAAGATTAGCGTTAAAGAGCTCCTTTCGCAGAAATCGCGCCGTCGGCGTGGTTGGTTGTGAGCGAAAAATCATCTTACGCGTGACCAAAAAATCGAGAATGATGTAAACAATGTGATAAAAAAAATCCTGGAGCAGATAGGGGACTGAACCAGGGTTGTTTGGGGTTCAATTGGGGATCGAACCCGGGGAGTTTGCGTGGCAAGCGGATGTTCTACCACACGGTTTTTTTTTTGCATGGTATTTAATAAAATATTTGCCCAATAAAGACAAATCAAGCGAACAAAAGTACAATCAAATCGCGAAAATAAGCGCTTAAGCGTTACTCATAAACACTCAATGACTAACACAGCGTGAGTTCCTCACATGAAGATCTTCACATCGTGTTACGCAAAGAAAAAAAGGGGTGAGGTCAAACAGTTCTCTAAGACAGAGTATCAGTCCAGTCTAAAGTCTAGCTCGTCGTAAATGATTTTGAGGTGGATAGCCATTTGAATGAAGTGTGTGCTTGATGAGGTGGTGGGCTCTGCATTGCGGTCTTGCATTCGTATCTCCCACAAGCTGTGCATACCCATGAGGAAAAACATGTCATATGGCACTTCATCAAGCGCTGCTGGTAGAAGATAACGTATCGTGTGATAATTAATGGCAATTACGACGATGAACAAACTTTATTTAATTAGCAGGAAGATCCTTCTCCCCTTTCAGGTGCGAGAGGAGAAGGGAAGACCAAACCTAGCCGACGGCCACGATCCCATGGGCCCTGGCGAAACGTTTTTTTTTTTTTTTGGTGCTCGCTGAAGGACATCCCAAAACAGTATGACATCTTTGCAGCTAACAAAGCAATGCCACTACGCCTCTGCTTGTGAAATCAGTGAAAAGAATTTCCCCTGCTTGAAAAAGCAGGGAAAGTAGCTGCCGTGCTTCTCAAGCACGCGCGTCCTGTATACCAACGCCTGTAGAGAAAGGAATAACACAAATATTAATTTTTTTGAAAATAATATTGAGAAAGAAATAAATTATTTATTTCCTACTAAAACAGCAGTAAATTATTGATATCAAAGAATTTTCCTGTAGCCCTATCATTAAATAACTAAAACCTTTTAGTATTGAGGTATTTGGTTGAATGTCCTGGACTGTTCAACGAAATCTTGCACGGCCTCGTACGCCTTCCCGTTGCTGTGCCCAAGGGTATGTGCACCTAGGCATAGTAAAATTTCACGTTGTCAAAGCTCTAATTACCATAATGGCTCAGTGGTTAAAAGCCAGTACCCCGCTACAAGAGGCACACACGCCCCTATTCCTTTAGGGCCACGTAGTGGGTGCATAGCAAATTCAAAAAGGTTTCGTGCACCAAGTGTTTGATAGTACGCACTACGAACTGGGTCTTGCTGCCGCGCTCAACTCCCAAATGCGAAGCTTTAGGGCCCCCTACAGAGAGAGGGAAAAAAAGGAAGGCTGGGAGGTTAACCACATTCGGTGCGCTACCCAGCACACATAGCTCTGGCATAGTTGTATCTGAACCCCGACGCCCTTTTTCTTCCACATGTTTACGTAATGTTTGCACTGCTTATTTAAATATCTTGCTGCTTTGCTGGTATGAATTCGTCCTACTCTACTTCTTTTGTTCTTATTATCGCTGCAATACTTCATATGTTTTTATTGTAAGCCCCCCACCCCTTTTTTTTGTATTCACTTGTACCCACTCCTGCCTAAGGTCTGAAGATCAGACCGGCAGTATTGTAATAAATAAATAAATAAATAAATAAATAAATAAATAAATAAATAAATAAATAAATAAATAAATAAATAAATAAATAAATAAATAAATAGGAGCAAGAAAGAGGGGGTAGAGAGAGAGGAATACAGAAAAAACGCACGTCCACTCATGAAAAAAAAATGCACACGGGAAGATCGTTCTGGCTACAACCGTTCAGAAATACCGGTCGATCGCAAAAAAAAAAAAAAAAAAAAAACTCAGAAGCGCTTTTAGGGCCTTCTGTGAAGTTGCATCTTGTCGATAGTGGGAAATTCTCTCCTCCGACAGGGGTTGACTATCTAATTTGCTGAGTTACTTGCGAAGGCATAGTCGTTGTCCGCTATACTCTAGGCAGCCACAAAGGATATGTCAGATGGTTGCTTCTTTGCCACAGTGGTCACAGTCTGCGGTATCTGCCATACCAATGCAGAAAGCGTGTAGCCGTTGCTACACGCAACGCCCAACCACAGCCTGCATAAAAGCGTCTCGTCTTCTCGGCAAAGCCTCGACGGGACTTGAAGACTCAACATAGGGTGAAGCGAGTACAGTCCGGCATGCTTGAAGTTCGGCCGATTCCATTGTTACGTGGCCTGTTGGCAAGCAAGCCAGCGGAGCTTTCGTGCAGCATATGTCCTAAAAAGTGGTAGTAGCAGTTCATGGTCTTCTGCGCATGCTGAGCGGGCAGCTTGATTGGTCGGTTTATTTTCCGATGATTCCGCAGTCACTGGGCAACCACTGAAATATAATTTGGTGCCCTTTCTCAGTTTGGCGGTGTATAACCTCTGCTATCTCCAGTACAAGTTGCTCATGCGGTCCACGGCGTATAGAGACTGCAGTGCCGCCTATCGAGTCGCAGAAAATAGTCCCCATGCGAGTAGGTTGATCATTAATAAATTGTATCACGGTACGAAGGGCTGCCGATCCTGCTGTTGTTGATGTTGTTGCATGGGATGTCTTAAACTTAATCGTCGTTACCAACCTTGGTATCAAGACTGCTCCGGTTGACCTGTTCGGCCGAACCGATTCGTCAGTGTACGGAGTCTTCGTATTTTCCCCCCAAGAGAAGTCATGTGAGCTGCTTAAGAGCCGGCGACGACAAATCGGCTTTGTTTTTCTGGACGCCAGGTATGGTAATATTATTATTAACTAATCTCGTATCCTGCAACTATACGGCAAGTTGTGTTAAACGGCTGAGTTCATATTTTAGCAGCATGACTTGCGGAATTCCGTTGAGGTAGACGCTCCATTGGCTGCGCACCTGCGAACCGGTTGACGCTATCGAGTGTCACCTGGATGTGCGAGAACTCTACGAAAAGCGCGACTTGTCAAGTTCCATGAGGTGGTCGACCACCACGTTGTGTGCTGAGCCAGTGCCCTCGTCTCTGTCACGTGATCTTGCGGACGCCATTTCTTTCTTCTCTTTTTTTTATGCAGCCGAAGCCTTTAGGGGACGTGTGGCAGCTTGAATAGTTGGTATGGCATGACGATAGTTATAGCGCGAGAACAAAATGACGACACATCTTTCGTGTCCTTCTTGTCTCTGTGTCGTCGTTTTGTTCTCGCGCTATAACTATCGTCTTTAGGGGAAGCTCTTTGCTTCCACCACGAGTGAAGCGTCACAATTAGACCGTGGTACGGAGTAAACCAGCCCATGTGCTTTCTCTTCGGGTGGCCACTCGTTTGGGCACGGAAAGAAGGAGCAGGTGCCAGCAATGCACCTGCTACGATTCATTCCCACGAAAAGGAAGTACGTAGAGTTTCTCATAGCGGATACCACAGCTTTTCTTTTTCAGGATTTGTGTGGGGATTGACTAACCCCGTGCACATTGCGTCGACGCGTCCTATTACCACAGACGAAACATAGTCTTCGCATGCCGACAAAACTCCTTGAGAGATCCCTGGGAAAGGGGCATCTACAGGATGATAAAGTAACGAGTATCGTGAAACATCACGCTGCGTTACCCGTTAGAGTTTCTAAATTGTAACGATCGAGTACATTAGTAACCCCCCAAAAAGTTAACACGTTACCGGCAACGCCGTTAGTTGTAACGCTTCACCGCCAACACTGGCTTGTCATCAACCCACAAGCAACGATGTCACAAGGCAGAAAATGGTAGATAAAATATGTCAGTTTATTTACAGAATAATAAACTCAGAATGAATGCAAAAATATCGATAAATTACTGTGCGATGATCGATGTATGACGATCGGTACCGACGCGCCGGTGCCCCTGGGTCTTGCTTTATACAGGATGAGAGATACAAAGGCCGACACTTTGATGGCTCGGAACCCGGAAACACTGGCTATCGGCTGAACTTGGAATGGACGGAATGTAATGTGGATGGAAGAAATGTCACGACTAAGTAGCTAGCGTGGTTGCTTAGTCATGTGAATCATCACTAAGCTTACGCCAAATGACTAAAAACACCCCGTGTCTTGCACGGAGTCACTTAAGCTCGCGCAGTCGTCAATATCCGCATTCATCTTCAACGTGCTGATGCTTCCTCAATGTGCGTTTGAAAAAACAAAACAAAAAACGTCTGCACTTTGGCAAATTAGCACTGTTCTGGGCGCAATCTCCGGCCAACAGTTACGAATACGTGTGCTGACACTAGTGACGTCGTATTTACCTTTTTTTTTTGTCAGGTGATGTCTGTTATTACAATGTTAGCACAAAGTTAATGCCGACGGGTCACCTGCTGGTAAATAATCTAATCTTTTTTTCAGACTGCTTGACACTGATTTTAATGCCTTTTTCGGAAAAATGTTTGATTATATAGCAAAACATTTAATACCGACCTTCTGAGTTGTTCTTTAGTTCCAACGCTCATGGCTTAGTTTCCAGCGCTTATGGCTGCTGCAAAAGTATTCAGACCATGCTTAATTGTAGACAACCGCACAGAGGAAAATCATCGCAGCAATCAGACGACGCCCCGCGAGACCATCTGCGTATATAACCATGCCATGTTACGAACTTTTCACCGAGAGCGGAGCTCCACCACGTTGCCGTTTTGAAACAAGAAACAGGGGGCGCTTCTCCCTGCGCTTTAGGGCCAATCGGAAGAAGGCAACATGGCGGAATCCGCCGCCGTTGAAAATTGCGCATGCAGCAAGGTCATTCAGCGCAGACGTACGAGAAAGACTTAGGCGTTCTTCGCCAGAGTTAACCTCTCGCTTGTAAGGCGTTCGCTCTTGGGGTTGACGCGACGGTTGAGCTTGTTGGGCGGCCTCTTGGTGGTGGACTCCGCGGGCGGCCTCATGGACTTCCTCGTCTGGGAGTCGCGGCCTTTCTTGGAAGGCTTGCGGGTCGGTGGCGGTGCGACGCCCTTCTTGTTGTCCACCTCGAAGCAGTCGGGTTGGTTGTTGCCTCGGCGTCCGTGAACCTTGGGCTTCTTGGCTGGCGGGGTGTCCTCCGGGTCCGGTGGCGGGTTCTTGAACACGGGGGGCACTTCCTCGATGAACGGTGGTTGCATCGGAGGCTGGTTCGGGGGCGGATATGCGGGAAGCACGAGGACCACGGGAGGCTGCAGTTCAGGGCTGCATGGAACGTTCAGTTCAATTGAATTATCTTTATTTAGAATGTGGCAAAACCTCCGAGAACAAGAACGTCTTAACAAGAAGAACAGAACACAATCTGGATGGGCCCTTGGGCTAAAAGTCACAGAAGACGACTCGACGGGGCCTAGCACAGCAATTTGCAGGGCATCATGTGACGGAATACAAATGTTCATTAATGTACTCGTACGTATACTCGCTCCTAATCATACACGATCACGTTGTGCTGCTCAATAACCACGACTAAAGCAATAATCACAATTTGTTTGATAAAAGTAGGCACAGTAGATTCTATCCACTCAACGTACTCTGGCCGTCTCTGTGATAGGAGTTACCACTTCCTGGCGTAAGCCACTGACTCGATTGAGAAATACGTACCGACAAGAACATAGAACAGCCAATTACTCTGCGAAATGGCGTGCAAGTTCGCATCACCTGCATCTATACTCGCTAAATATTGGCTTAGTATAGAGTACGCGTACTCATCCGTTCTACGCGTTAAGTATAGCACAAGTCACACGCTATCGGCTGCAACACATAACCTTCAGCATTTTAGGACAGGCTGTCTTAGCAAAGTTATCGCAAGCGGAAAGCGTTATCTACAGGCTCCAAAATCTCTCCCGACCGCCCGAATCCCTGGAATGAATCTAATCTAAACTCCGGGTGCGTTATCTGCTGGGACATACGAATGTGAGATCTATGTCTCCGGTTCCGGAGTCCACCCTTGTTAACTCTGCTTGCCTTTCTCGAAAGGTGACAACGGTGGCCTAGCTGGTGGCTATAAGGCACTCGGCTGCTGGCTCGCGCGTCGCGGGATCGAGTCCCGGCCGCAACGGCCCCACATCCGATGGCCAATATGCTTGAGACCCGTGTGCTTACATTTAGGTCATGGTTTTGGTATGTTAAACCCCAAGAATTATTATTATTATTATTATTATTATTATTATTATTATTATTATTATTATTATTATTATTATTATTATTATTATTATTATTATTATTATTATTATTATTATTATTATTATTATTATTATTGGAAAGGCGACAAGGTCTGTGGATCCTGTACTGAATGCCCTTAATCGAGCGACGACTCGTGCCGAGATCTCACCTGACGCCTCCGGGACCGTAGTGGTAAATGACCGGCGGCTGTCCTCCCACGGGCACCAGGGGTTGCCCGTTGGGCGAGTGGTAGACCACCGGCGTCTGCGGCACGACGCCGAGCGGGTGAACGAGCACCAGGGCTGGACACAGACCCACGAGTGTGCTGACCAGCAGCTGCGAAGACGGGGAAGAAAGCGAGCGAAAGTTATATTAGGGGCGAAGCTCCTTAGGGCGTGGGCTGTGCGTCCCCTGTATGTAGCCACCTCTAGTTTAGTTCTTGCAGTGTTCACTAGATGGCGGTACCGTCCCCTGTATGTAGCCACCTCTAGTTTAGTTCTTGCAGTGTTCACTAGCTGGCGGTACCGTCCCCTGTATGTACGTGGCTTTTCTAGACATCACGGGGGCATACGACAACGTTAATCAGGAAATTTTGTGGGATATATTGAAAGGAATGGGCATGGGCGACGACTGTATACAGATATACCGAGAAAATACAGTTTGCATAGAGTGGGAAGGAATGCGTAGCAAAGAGAACGTTGAGGTTAGCAGGGGTCTGAGACAGGGATGTCCTTTGTCCCCGCTGTTATTCATGCTGTACATGGTGAGTATGGAAAAAGCGCTAGAAGGTAGCAACATTGGTTTTAATCTGTCACACAAACAGGGCGGCATGATGATTGAGCAGAAGCTTCCAGGTTTATTTTATGCGGACGATATCGTCTTATTTGCGGACAGTCGAGATGATATACAGCAGCTGGCGAATATATGCGGAAGGGAAGGTGAAGCTCTTGGACTAGGATTCAGTGTAACGAAGTGTGGATTGATGGTATTCAATGATCCCTGTGATCAGACGGTGTCCATACAAGGCCAAGAAATACCGAGGGTAAGTGAATACAAGTACCTTGGAGTATGGGTAAATGAGAGTGATAGATACATGGAGGTACAGGAAAAAGCCTCGGCAGCAAAAGGAAAGAGGAATGCGGCAATAATGAAGCACAGAGCGTTGTGGGGATACAATAGGTATGAGGTGCTTCGAGGTCTGTGGAAGGGTGTAATGGTTCCAGGGCTTACTTTTGGGAACTCAGTGGTGTGCATGAGGGCAGAGGTGCAAGCGGGAATGGATGTAAATCAAAGGACTGTGGGACGCCTCGCGTTGGGTGCTCACGGGAAGACGACAAACGAGGCTGTAAAGGGCGATATGGGGTGGGCAGGTTTTGAGGCGAGGGAAGCGCAGAGCAAAATAAGGTTCGAAGAAAGGCTAAGAAATATGAAGGAGAGTAGATGGGCAGAGAAGGTGTTCCGTTATTTGTATAGGAAGAGCGTGGACACACAGTGGAGAAAAAGAACTAGAAGACTCACTAGTAAGTATACGGCTGGTATTGTAAGCCGTATGTCAACAAAGAGCGTTAAGGGAAAAGTCAGGGAGGCGGAGAGGATTTACTGGATGGCAGCTATGGAGAAAAAACCGGCTTTGAGTAACTACCGAAAGGGCAAAAATGAAATAAGGAGGGAGGCATTTTACGATAATTCAAGGGGAAGCGCTTTACTGTTTGAAGCGAGATCGGGTTGCCTTAGAACGCGTAGTTATAAAGCAAGATTCAGTAAAGAAGAAGAACAATGCACATGCTGCGGGAAAGATAAGGAAACGGCGGAGCATGTTCTGATTGAATGTGGAGATATCCACCCAGGTGTACGTTTGGGCACGAGCCTACAGGAAGCCTTGGGTTTTAGGGACAACAATGGAAAGCTGAACACACCCGCGATTGAAATAAGTAAGAGACGGTTAGAGTATTGGTGGCAGAAAATTAGAGAGAAAGGACAAAAATAAATATTGGAAAAATAAAATATGGACAGTGTGCCGTAAATGGCAGAGAACTTAAGCTGAAAATTTACCTTTTTTTCTATTAAGATAGAATTTATCGAAGTAGAGGCATTAGGCCAACATAAAAAGAAAAAAAGGGTTTTTTTTTTTTTTTTGTCGAGCCTGGTGGCATACTTGTCACCACCCCGTTATAAAGGGGACGCTCATAGCATCCATCCATGTAGCCACCTCTAGTTTAGTTCTTGCAGTGTTCACTAGATGGTGGTACCTGTAGCTGATGATGAAAAGATGCAAGATGTTATAAACTAGAAAGCGGTACTTGTAGTTGATGAAAGACGCGAGATCCTATAAAATAGGAATAATGTCACATATGGCGCGTGTCATTGGTTGAAGGCAATCGTTCGATTTAGTGCGGCGACGTACGCTAGGGGGAGCGATGTAATAAAATCGAGTGGGCAAAATGTACAGAGGATTCGTGGTTTACCAGGTTTACCTCCAGAGCTTTTCGATTCGTCGTCTTTCAGGGCACGCTCAGAATGCACGTATACGTCACTCGCCGAGTGTATAGGAAGTGGCGTGAGCCGGTCGGGCTTACCGCGTAACATTCGCAAAGGTTATCCGCGCAACACACCTCGTGATCTGCACGCCACTATAGCGTCGACATGGCGAAGAGTTCAACCCCCCCCCCCCCACCCCAATTCTCTAATTTCGCTTGTGCACGCATAGATGCTCATATACCCGAAGAACGCTTGCGCTAACATAGACAAAAAATAAAGTTTCCGGTTAACAGAGAAATATTATTTTCTAATTACCCCCTGCTACACGAAGTGATCTGTCTAGTGCGCCACGCCGCCTTATTCGGGGAGGAAATATCGCATTTTGTTTGTTTGTTTGTTTTTTCTTTACAACGCTATGCTTGAGTCAAAGAACATTTAATTTTGGTCCAGGTATTCGCTCGATCAACAGGACCACTTATAAAATTAAGCGATTTACAGTGTACCACTACCTGTAAATTTTAATTACGCTGTCCTGGTCTCTTATAGACGTGTGACTGTCTGCAGTGTTTCGAGAAGCTGTCTCATCAGTTATGAGAAACGCTTGAACCGGAAGGATTACGGAAACAGGGAACTATGTTTCGACAAAAGACATAGAATTATGACTGCTCGTAACTCATGTAAATTGGGTTTAAATTAGTATTACGCAGACACTTGGGGCACCTTGTAGAACTTAATATGTTTATGTGTTTAGCCATAGTTGGGATTATGAATTAGACTAAACATGCGCAGGTAAACGTACGCATATCGTCAACCCGCACAGGAGTGATTCAGTATGTACAGCTACATTCTGTTTAAAGCTACAGAAGGGTGTCCTGCTGAGTGAGTTTAATAATTGTTCGCCCTACGTTTAATAATGGTTTAAAGCTAGTTACTAAGTCGCCGAATTTATTTCATTGCTCTTGAGTGTCGGGGGACATCATTGGTAAAAAAATATAAAATCTTCGTTGTAAACTTGCTTTAATTTTTTTCTCATCTTATTACTAATAGTAGTAATAGTAGCAACCGCAGAATTGTAGCTGCCGTCCATTTTACGAATCGGCTTTAATAGTTAGATTCGATTGCGCAATCGTGTTCATTTGCGGCAATTTTCGCGTAGTGCCTATAGGAAAACACGAAGTCGTCTACAATAAAAGGTATACACGCCACGTAACAGCTAAGGTATTGCCTATTGCCAATCGCATATGGGACAACGAGAGCTGCGCAAAAAAAAAAAAAAAGATCAACGATCCGTGTGCCAAGTTGGTGGCGCTGCTGTAAAAGCATCGTTTTTCGTCTCTGATTTGCATATCGCAGTTACAGAGGCCTTCTGTTAGACTTACCTATAAGAAGCTCCCCCCCTCCTCCCCTTTTATCGAGTTATATATGGAAGAACTACGTAGTCGACTATTCCGACATAATATTTTTCTTTAAGGTTATCTCCAAGGTAGATGGTACCTCCGCCTTTTTTCTTTTCTTTTACTAAGTTTGTGGCGTTATCAGACGCATCGCAAAAGCGAGCGAGTACATGGTCTCCTCCACTTTTTGGCAATGACACGTTATCTGCAGACGCGTTGCCGTAACATCAGCGTATACGCTTGACCTCCGACGTGGAGAAAAGCGCGAGATGAGATCGCGGCATGCATCGCCGTCAGGTCTGCAGATCATCGCGATAACCCGGTCTTCCCACCATGGCATCGGCTCCCAGCACATTTTGCACGAATGCCCGGCTTTGAACCATTTGGGTTGGATATTCCAAATGCATGGTCAACAAACGGCAAAGTGGCGTTTCATCTTAGCTATACGTTACGACGATAAATTATATACGGTCACGTGTTAGACAACTCTGCAATCACCTTTCGGCGCGCAGAAAAATTACTGCCTCGGAATGACCTGACTGATTGAGACAGGTTCTTGCTTCAGTGGCATTCTTGTTCGAAGATCTCTTATCACTGTCTTGATTGTTTGTTTCCCGCTTGGAGCTACTTGAGACGCTCGGAGCAGTAGGACGCACTGTACATCGTCTCCCGAGCCTTTCGGCATTTTCGCTGCGACGCGTGCTTACTGACCAATAATTTATGTATGAGTGGGTGCATGAGGTTATTGGGAACGCGCGGATATCACTCTCTGCACTGGATTTATCAAGATTCTCCCAGGAGCATCTGCTGACCCGACCAACGCCGCTCGCCGCCCTGAGCCTAGCTGGCTCAGCGCGCGTCCGGCTCCTTGCCTAAGCCTGGTGCAGCGTCTCACGCTACTCACATCGTCGTGCCCAGCCGCCCACCGGAATGGAGTGCGTCGTAGAAGGTCATACCATCTCTGAAGAGGAGTGGTCCGACGATTCCTGGCAATCGCCCGGCTATCGTGCCCAGGAACGACGCCGACGGGAACTTCAAAACCAAGGCAAGCCCGTTCTTCAACCGTGTACGTCGGAGAATGCCCGCGCCGCTGTGCCGGAACGCCAACCCCAGGTCAAGTCACGTCCGCCTCGGTTACGTCGGCGGGCACCACTCCCCCGATTGCCGCAAGACTCCATTCATATAGTAGGACGTCCAAGAACGCCCATCGACTTGACGAAAGTGCCGCCGTGGCAATTGCACGACGCCCTGCTCAAGGCAGCTTCACTGCCAGATCAGCCACCAGCAAGTCGGGATCGCCTTCGGACGCACCCCACCAATAATACCTTTACCTTGAGCGTGATCGACTCGCAACGCGCCCAAGCCTACCTTCGAGTGAAGTCGATTACCATCGGCGCTGCTACTATCGAGCTCCATGTCTACGCCCCCCCTCCAGACGACGCCATACGAGGCATCATGTTCCATGCATACGATGACTTCTCAGACGAAGAGATTTTGGCAGACCTACAAGCCAGCAACCCCACCATTCCTATCGTGAGTGGAAGACGCTTGGGCCAAACTAGGCACGTCGTGGTTGCACTAATGACGCCAAACCTTCCAAAGTGGATATTCTACCACGGAACCGACATCAGGCTGTACCCGTTCTACAACAGGGTGGAATCGTGTTTTAACTGCCGCAAGGTTGGTCACCGCACGGATGTTTGCCCGATGCCACGTAAGCAGCGGTGCCGCCGTTGCGGAGAGGAACACCCCACACCAGGACAGGGCGAAACACCCGCATGCACGCCACGCTGCATCGTCTGCAATGGTGCACACAACACCGGCAGCTCAAACTGCAAGTATCGCTTTATCAAGAAGGCGCCACCCACCCCGCAATCGAAGCAAGAAGCGCAAGAACCTTCGTCGAACATCCATCGCAACCCATCTCACAGTGGCTCCTCCAGCAGACGCTCACCATCATCTCGAGACCATTCTGCATCTTTCCCACCACTCGGGAACAGCAGCAACCAGCAGCAGCGCCGAGAGAGCAGGTCCCCATCCCACACCCGGCGCTCAGGGTCTCGTTCAGCTAAACGACGTGGCAGCAGGTGTCGATCCCACAGCAGGCGCCCGAGGTCACGCTCAGCCCAACGACGAGACAGCAGGCCCTCATCTCACTCAAGGTCCAAATCAGCCAGGCGCAGCCCATCGGTGTCTCGTTCATCCAGTCGAGGTCCCGGAGAAGCGTCCAAGTCGGTGGCCTGGCAGCGGGGCGCCCCGGCATCACTACTATTTTCCGATTCACAGGTGAGGGAGTTGGCAAAGGAGAATTCTGCCCTTAAGGCTCAAATCTCGGCCCAGCAGTCCCAGATAGCTAAATTGACTAGCTACATCCAGTCTCTAGAAGCCAAAATAGATAGAGCACTCAGTATCGACAAACAAACTACACCCACATCATCCGAAACACAAGACGCACATCCGAACCCCCTGGCACCAAACCCGGCGTTATCGCCAGTTCCTCAACTTCAGAACGCTAATAAACGCAAGGCAGCTACACCCACAGCTTCACTCCACGCAGACGCCGACATCACTACAAAAGTAACGACGGCAGTCACGGCAGCCATCTCAACGCTGAAATCCGATCTGAACGCTGAAATAGAAACGCGCTTTAATGCGATCCACCAAACCATCCGGGAAACAACCACCTCATTCGCCGTGTTAAAGAGCTCGACCGAAGCTGCACTGGCCGACTTCAGTGTGCAGTTGGCCATCCACCGCACACCATCCAATAGCCGGCAAACACCGGCCCCTACGCCAATAACATAGTCATGGCGGCTCTCCACACGCTCACCGTCTGGCAGTGGAACTGCAGGAGCTTCCGCAATAAGAAGGGCCATCTGCAGCAACATATCCAGCATATTCAAAACCATGCACCAAATGGGGAATGTTCGCCGGACATCATAGTTTTACAAGAAACGAACACTGCAGCTCAACTGCCCGGATACGCATCATATAATCAGAAAATAGACATATCCGCGAGCGCACAATGCCACACTGCCATCTTAGTACACAAGAATGTCACAGCCATTCAACATGAAATTGAGGGTACGAGTATTCATCACACACTGGTGGAAATTATACCAAAAAGACGAGGAGACAAGCCACTCTTCATTTTAAATATATACAGCCCTCCAAGAGATACAGCTGCGGATCTACCTTACATCTTTCGGAAAGCAACAAATCTGGCGAAGGATGCAAAGCTGCTCGTACTAGGCGATTTTAACGCAAAACATCCCGAATGGGGATACCCGAAATCCAACCCCAAGGGTCGCCGATTATGGAGCATCATACACGACCTAGGTTTCAGTATCCTCAATGATCCGGAGCAATCGACGCGAATCGGGAACAGCGTATGTCGAGATACTACCCCAGACCTCTCCCTTTGCAAAAACACGGAGGGTGCCCGTTGGCAAAACACAGGTCACACCGTAGGAAGTGACCATTTCATTCTAGCGGTAACCATTGAGTTAACCACAAGCAATGTAAAAAAACGAGCCACAGCTCGCATTACAGACTGGGATAAATTCCGCCAACTGCGCAAAGAAACGGCACCCGATTCGGTATTGGACTTGAACGAATGGATACTTTCTTTGAGTCGAGATGTGGACGCTACAACATACCAAGCAGACGTAACTCCGGAACAGCCATCAACAGATTCACGCCTTCTACATATGTGGGAGGCGCATGAGAGCCTCATGCGTAGGTGGCGGCGCCAACGTCACAACACAAGGCTCCGCCGCCGCATCTCGAGGCTCGAACGTGAATTAGAAGCCCACACCGCTGTGCTAACACGCCAACAGTGGGGCCAACTTTGCGGCAGCCTCAATGGCCAGATGGGCTGCAAGAAAACGTGGCATCTTCTGCGACACCTGCTGGACCCTGGTAGCTCCAAGTCGGCCGCACGCAAACAGCTCGCGCGAATTGTCCATCAATACCCGGGCACCAACGAAGAGCTGCTGGAGGAGCTCATCACCCGCTACATCAACACATCTCAGAAACAGAACAGCACAGAGCAGTTGCCTGAATACACTGGAACAGCCAACGAACAGTTGGACGCCGACATTTCGGAAAGTGAGGTTTGCATAGCGCTACATAAACTGCGTACAACATCGGCACCCGGTCCTGACGGGGTGACAAATAAGACGCTGCGCAACCTCGATCCAAAGTCGGTAGGGGCCATTACTGAATATATGAATGAGTGCTGGAGGTCCGGCCATTTGCCATCAGAATGGAAACACGCAAGGGTCGCGTTTATACCGAAACCGGGCAAGAAACTCGACCTGGAGAATCTTCGTCCAATCTCGTTGACCTCCTGCCTGGGCAAACTAATGGAGCATGTTGTCCTCTGTCGCTTGCAAAATTTCGCGGAAGAGCACCGCCTACTTCCCCCCACAATGCTGGGCTTCAGGGCCCATCTATCCACTCAGGATGCGCTCATCCAGTTGCATCACGATCTCCTACGACCTGAGAGTGGCACTAGTACCAAGGCTTTGCTCGGTCTGGACCTTCACAAAGCATTTGACAACGTGAAGCATAGTGCCATTTTAGGCAGTCTGTCCGAACTACGATCCGGGGAACGCATATTTAACTACGTCCGTGCTTTCTTATCTAATCGAACGGTTGAACTCTCAGTGGGTGACCTTCGTTCTAAGCTCATCACACTCGGTGATCGCGGCACCCCGCAGGGAGCTGTTTTGTCCCCTTTCCTTTTCAACCTCGCTATGAGGTCACTACCTCCCAAACTTGACACGATACCCGGCCTGCGATACACCCTCTACGCAGATGACATCACGCTCTGGACGACGGTGGGATCCGATGGTCAAATCGAGGAGACTCTTCAAAGAGCAACCGACGTAGTCGTTCAGCACGTGTCAGAAGCGGGTTTGGAGTGTTCCCAGAGCAAATCGGAGCTACTATTACTGCGACCTCCAGATCGCCGCAAAATTAAGACTCCACTTCCTAGTATTAACGTGTATGTCAATGACACGCCAATTAAGCAGGTGGCCCACATGAGAGTACTCGGACTCATTGTGCAAACAAACCACCACAACAACATTACGCTAGACCGTCTCACCGTAACCGTGAACCAGACGGCCCATCTTATATCTCGAGTGAGCGCTCGCAATCGAGGCATGAAGGAGAAAGAACTGCTACAGATAATTCAAGCCTTCGTTTTGTCGCGCTTCACGTACGCCCTCCCTTATTTGCACCTCCTTCAATCTGAGCGAGCCCAACTAAATCGGCTCTTACGCAAAGCGTATAAGGTGGCATTGGGTCTCCCCCGAAACACATCGACAGAGCACCTCCTCAGTCTTGGGCTGCATAACACCTTAGAAGAACTTCTTGAAGCGCATCTTACGGCGCAAATTCACCGATTACAAGGAAGCAGGACGGGGCGTTGGATCCTTGCTAACATTGACCATGTGGTATCTCCTACGGGTAACGATCCGGCTGTCATCCCCCCCAACATCAGAAAGAAATTCCTCATAAAACCACTGCCAAAGAACATGTTGGCCAGCCATCACGACGGTAGAAGGAAAGCGAGGGCCAAATTCTTGCAAAAAACGTACGCGTCCAACCCAACCGTTGCGTACGTTGACGCCGCCCAATACCGAGAGTTTACTAAAGCATATGCAATAAGCGTAATCACTCTCCCCGGCAACAACGCCAATTCACCTCAAATTAAAGCGGCTGCTTCTGTCCGTGTGCTTAATACGACAGAAGCTGAGGAAGCGGCGATAGCGCTAGCAGCAGCATCCGGATTCACCACTATACTCAGTGACTCAAAGGCTGCTATATCCAACTTCGCACGTGGCATTGTGGCCCCCACAACTCTGCGTTTACTATTGCCCAGTCTCCTTACAGATGCTGAGGAAGACGCACTATCCTCCATTGAGCTGGTATGGGTGCCGGCTCACGCGGGGAACCCAGGGAACGAGGCGGCCCACCTATATGCTCGAGGATTCGTCAGCCGAGCGGTGGTACCCGCCTCTGATTTGGAAAACCCTGGTGAAGCCTTGACATCCTACCATGACATCACACAATATTACCGTCTTTCGAGGCAGACAAAACCACCCCCGCACCATAAGCTAACTAAGCGCCAGGAGGTTATCTGGCGCCGCTTGCAAACACATTCATTTCCGTGCCCATACATTTATGCACGTATATACCCCGACTCGATTGATCCGCATTGCTCGCATTGTGGCTCAATAGCCACACTTAATCACATTCTCTGGGCCTGCAGGGAAGATCCCCCCTCTCTCGATCTCCTAGCCGCTCCCTCGCCAGAGGGGTGGGAGGCAGTTCTGACCTCCACCAGCCTGGCCGTTCAGCTCCAGGCCGTACAAAGGGCAGAGGAGGTGGCCATCAGGTTCAGCCTGGCGGGTCACCTACCTCCTTAAGTCTGACGACAATAAAGTTGTGTTCTCTCTCTATCACTGTCTTGTTTTCTTTGAGTATCTTTCACATCCTATTATAATGTAGTTCTCTTAGGTATTTAGAATGCGAAAATAAATTGCCGTATTTTAATAAAACATGCCCCTTTACTATCTCCAATCGTAGTGAAAGCCAAGGATGGGAGGTATGCGTACAGGCACACTTAAGACATCCCAGATCACTTTAGATAATTTATATTCCTGTTCGTTCGCCAGGGAGAGCAGTAACAGTGTCTTTTTCGTTCTTTCCTCTTTATTTATGAGCTAGGTGTAGAGCAGTTTATTACACCTGGCGTCTCCTGCTTGGCATTTGAAATAATTTACCTTGTTTCATTGCCAAAGCTGGGAAAATCCCGCGTATGCTCTAGGAAAATCAAGTGGCGTACAGTTAATGATAGTGATCAGCCTTGAGCCTAACAGCTGAAGGTTGAAGGTGTGTCTGCTACTATTACAATGCTAGCCAAGCATTTTTTATTACATCGGCTATTACTCCTAGCACTGCTATAATATTTTAAATTGGTGCGAATGCAATATAAAACAGGTATTATTGCAGAAGCTCGAAGAATATAACTTGTAATGGTACAAAGCTGTATAGGAATTTCGGTAGCACTGTGTGGCTTTTGAGCCTTGAGATATTTTTTTTTTCGTTGAGTTTCATATAAGCTATCCCAAGTATTGAAAGCTCTTCTGTTCTCTCGTGTAGGTGAGATTTACGATAGAATCTACGATAAGTTGAAGTGCGAGGCCACTCATATAAGTAACACAGAGACCTGTAGCGCTTGTCTAGATAGTGTTAAGCTCTATAGTCATGAAGCAGAACAAAAAAATGGAATTTCTTTTTTTTTTCTTGAAATACTTGTCCGATATTGTAAGGCCCAATGATCCTTTCACGTTTATAGCGAATCAACCCGTATTTATACACCATGATTAAAATCTCGAGCCATCAAATCTACTCTGTGTTCGCTTTCAATAATTTCCATTATGCACAATCAAAGATCGCACTTCTCATAGGAATGCATAGCCCCGCCACAGTGGTCTAGTGGCTAAGGTACTCGGCTGCTGACCCGCAGGTCGCGGGATCGAATCCCGGCTGTGATGGCTGCATTTTTGGTGGAGGCGGAAATGTTGTGGCCCCGTATGCTCAGATTTGGGTGCACGTTAAATAACCCCAGGTGATCGAAATTTTCCAAGCCCTCCACTACGGCGTCTCTCATAATCATATGGTGGTTTTGGGACGTTAAACCCCACAAATCAATCAAATCATAGGAATGCATTGCCAGCCTGCCTGTAGGACGTCCTTTACCGCAAGCGCACCTTACGAGTGCTAGTTTACAATCGCACCAAAGCGAACAAAAGGACTTTGCAAAGCATACGCACCTTCGTTGCTCAAAAATGGACATAAGAAAAAATCGCCGACGCTATGTTTTATTATGCGAACGTGTCGTCATTTGAATTTGCATTTAACTTGAACCTTACATTGCCGACCGTGGTGCACATAACAGAATCCAACCTTCAGATACCACCTTGTATTGCGATAGCTACTTTTATACGTGCGACCTGCATAGGAATAGACGACTTATAATCGAGACAACTATAGCCGGGCTAGTGTTTGCACCGGACGGAACCCTCTTTCTCCAAGTCTGAGTCTGCAAACGAGTGAACCAGTGCAAACAGTCCTCTAGTTTTGCAGGTCTCGGCTTTCCTATCCTGGTACACTTCCACGTACGCATCTTCTGAGGCTAAAGTCTTCACAGAGGTATACCCTACGATGTACATCATTACAGATCCCACACGCATGCCTCCACGCCTCGGAACGCCATGCAACGATTCTGTCACGCGGCGTATTGAATGTCCCGCGCTTGGCGTGGATGTCCTCATCCTACACGGCTCAATGGGGCACTTATACTCCAGGAACAACAGCGCTTACCATCATGGAAGCCGCCGTGGTCACTTGTTTCCAACAGGGTATCATGGTGCAGTCAAACGAGTACAAATAGTCCGAGTGAGTACGACGCACACACACGACTGAAGAAACTTTGCTTCGGTAGAGCTAACGTCTCGGTCCGCTGCAGCTGAGGATCTGAGCGAGTGTGTCTGTCCTCCTCAGCCGGCGCGGTGCCTTTTATGGTGAAGGTCTCCGGACGCTGCGTTGGGCTTTGCCGCAGCACGCGGCTGTCCCGTAACGCAGCTAGGTCCTGGACGGACGACGTCACCGCCGTAACACCCTCCCCCGCAAACCGTCGCCCGCCTGCACAACTCGAATCCTTTCCTGGCATGGCGCCGGTCATGGCCTGGTATCAAAGGAGCAAAAAAGTCTCCCCTTACGCGACGCTATGCGAAAACGTAGTTCCCTTCGTGATCTCACCCTCTCTTGCGCGGCGTACTCCCTCCGTTAGCGGCGGGAGAGTGCGTGAACGCTCTTTCTAGACGCTGCGCTCCCTGCCGCGCTAGCTTCGGCGTGCGTCTACGCTTTGTTGCTTGTCTTCCCGCGCTTTGGCGCCTGCCGCCGCCGGAAAACACAGACGCGGCGTCGGTAGCTTTCTCGCCGTCCTTCGAACCTCGTCTTCCTTCGTGCCGTCCAGGGGTAAACGCGATGGATTGGTCGTAAAGTACGCGAACTTCATTGAGTGACGTTTATGGATGAGGTTTTCCGGTCAAAGTAATGGGACTGAATGAGCGCGTCACATTAGAACGCTAAGCATGTGCCGCATTCACTTCGTCTCTTACAACGACAAAAAAGTCGGGCCAGTCGGTTCGGATTCCCGATAAAAAAAGGGGGATAGGTGTGCGAACATCGTCACTCTACAGGTGGAAAGTGTTTTGTCTCGTTCCTTTCCGAGATCGGTGCTCTTGTTTCGCTTTTGTGCGCTAGGCCAGAAGTGTCGTCTTACGTGCCCCGTCACGATTGTTCCCGTGTTTCCGGAACGCGCATCGCAATTACAAATTCCGATGCAGTTCCTTGGTATAAGATGTTGTGATGAGGTACCAACAACTCGTGGGAGAGGCTGTCGGGAAATTGTGGTAGCGGTGAATTCCCCAGATATTGCCTCATAATAGTGAATAGCTGCGCCTACTCTAAAATGCGCGTCGTAGCGTAAAAAAGCCTATCTATATGAAAAGCGTGCGCTGGTCTTCATGCCAGATATAACTTTTTTCTTCCCGTGTCCTCTTCGCGTAGCCCGCAAGCTTTGTAAGTGGCGCTGACAGCCATAAGGGGTGTTCAGTGCCTGCCTACCTTTTACATGAAACAGGACATTCAGCACCTGCGCAAAGGCAGCGCACGAAGTGCGAGACCGTTGTATAAAGCTTGCAGCGGGCGGGTATACCAGAAGAAAAGTCCGAATGATTTGAATTTGCGGGGGAATACCGAAGTTCTAGCCAACATTCAGACTCTTCCAGACTTTAAAAAAAACGGGAAATCTTGACTTAGCGGTTCACCTTTACCGGCTGCAGCCGTGAAATTGGAACGACAAAGTTTCACAAGTCCAACACAACTATAGTTGGCGGGAGAGTCATATAGATATAGGAAATGAAAGTGTTTCCTCAAAAGGGTAGCCTGTTATAGTAAGGCGCTAGGAAAAACAAATGCATAAATTTCACAAAATAAAAACGGTGCACTCGAATGAAAAAAAAAACAAACAAATATTGTCGCTGCATGTCAGAAACGTGCATAATCATTGTTTACGTTGCTATGTTAACCACAAAGTGTGTAAAAAGTGACATTAATATGCATATTAATCTTCAATTGATAATAAGCTACAAATGTACAGGATTCAGCACCATGCAACGTGTTTCTATACTTTTTTCAACGTATACGCGTTACAGTGTATCGTACAAAAAGACGAACTATCGATCCGTGAATATCGAAGTGTTATTCACCAAACGGCTCCTCAATAACACTCAAGTCCTCTGAAATGAGGAATTAATAATTGGCACACCATTGCACTCAATGCATGCAATGCTCCCACAGTCACCCTGTTTATCTTGAATGAAAAAATAATTTACGAAGGTGTTGACCAATGTGTGTTCCAGAACGTGTGACGACACGTGTTATTCAAATACGGCAGAAGTTCAGAGAAAATCGGCTTCTGCGACATATCCTGGTCAAGCATTTCTTTTTGCCGGTATACATGAGTTATAATGTAAAATGTGAATAAACGTAACATTCATGAGGTACTCTCAAATATAAGTCGTCGAATCTAGACATTGGCTACAGGAGCGTATACGCACGCGTTTTCTATTTATAGTGCTTGATGGTGGCCAAGCCCGAGTCCATTGCTTCAGGCAGGTTGCCGCTTGCGACGGCGTTCAAGGTAACAACGACACGAAAACCCCGCTTGTCTTGCGGAGAGGTTAACGGACACTGTGACCCTGAACAACGCAGCTAGCTAGGGTGGTGTAATAGTTTTTTTTGTTTGTTTAGAAAAAGTTGTTGACGATTTAGAGTGCGAGGTACTCGACTATAGGAGCGCAAACAAGCCGTCCCGTGGTGCTCACACTTGATGAGGCCGTGGCGACAAAAAATTGCTCCGTGAACGAGCACACCACTTGAAAAATTGAATTGCTGCACAAACTTGAAGAAAACAAGGGAGACAGGAAAGAGTGCAGTCTCCCTTGTTTCCCTTGTCTCCCTTCTTGTCTCCCTTGTTTTTCTTCAAGTTTTTGCAGCAATTCAATTTTTCAAGTATGAACCAACTAGTCTGCAAAAAAGTATTGCTTTAGCACACCACGATGCGTGAACGACACAGTGAACCTGTCGAGACACTGGCCGTGAAGTGACGTCACCGTACCGCTGTGTTCAGAAAGGAAAAACAAATGTTCGATGTTTACAGAGTACAAATCCACTCTACTATGGCACGGCCAAGTCGATCACAATCGCGACGGGCGAGAAAAAAAGAAAAAAAAGAACGCCAGGCCTGTGCGGAAGGTGCAGCACAGTCACAGCGAAGTCTAGAAGAGCGGCCTTTCAGAGCCTTTTCGAAACACTCGTAAGGCAACAAGGGCAAGCACACTTGCTTGATACCGGCTAGGGAATTAATAACAAATTTTTGGGGGTATATAGTATAGGCCGGCATTCGCTATGCTATATTTTGTCATTCTTCTGAGAAGCATGGTATCCGCTAAACACTTGCAGTGTTTTTCGCTGTCATTCTTCTGAGAAGCGTGGTATCCACTGAACACTTGCACTGCAGGTGTAAACACTTGCAGTGGTCAAGTAATTAAGCAAGTAAATTGCACAGGTGCTGGCCTAGATAACATTCATCCGTTTAAAATAAAACTCGTTGCCTCGAAGATTTTCATTCCTCTGGCCCACGTAATTAACTTAATGTTAAAGAATGGTGATTTTCCCGAGGAACCAAAAAAAAAAGGCAAAATAGTTCCAGTGTTCGAGAAAGGGGACCACACGCTAATCAACAACTATCGTCCGATAACTATGCTTCCTTTCTTTAGCAAAGTTATCGAGAAACTGCTGAGTACTCGACTGACACAAATTATCTGAACAATTTTAGTCTTCTGACACCTTATCAGTTCGGTTTCAGGCCCAACTTTTTCTTCAGAACTCGCATTAATCTAATTCACAGATTACCTTAAACGTTCCATCGACATGGGCTGATTCGCCGGGGCCGTATTTGTGGATCTTTCCAAAGCATTTGACACTATCAATCATGCCATCCTTTTCACAAAAATAGACTCTTATGGTATTTGCGGTCCGACACTAACGCTTATACGTAATTATCTGTTGAACAGATCTCAGCTTGTTCTAGTCGGCGATTCTTTTTCTAACTCTCATACCATAAATCAAGGTGTTCTTCAAGGTTCAATACTATAGGACCTCTCCTTTTTTATTGTACATCAATGACTTACCAAAATGTCTTAATTCATCTAGATGTACCCTATATGCCGATGACACCACCATATTTTCGTCTGATAGTAATTTAGATTGCTTACTTAGAGAAATAAATAAAGACGCAGCCAATATCGTACAGTGCCGTAATAATCAGCTCGTAATTAACCCAATTAAAACTACATTCATGCTATTTCACTCTCCACGTAAAACTATACCATTCGTGCCGCACCTAACCATAGACGCGCATGTTATTCTCCCGTCTCACTCAACCACGTTTCTTGGTGTTACCATTGATTCTCACCTAAAGTTTGATGAGCACATTGCCGCTATTTCGTCCAAAATTTCTTTTGGAATTCGAGTTCTGATTAAAACCCGCACTTACTTCCCTTTGCACATTCTTCGTTCACTATACTTCGCCTTCATTCATATTCACCTGACATACTGTTGTTCTTCCTGGGGAAACGCCTATGGGACTGATCTGTCCAAGATTACTCATTTACAGAGTAAAGCTTTGAGGATTATAACCTTTAGTCACTGGAATGACTCCGCTACGCCTATCCACAGTAATCTCGGAATTCTCCCTACCCATCGTTCCATATCTCTGAAATTATGTATGGTCATATTTCGCGCGCGTCAGCATGATATTGAAATAAACAGTATTCCATCCCGTTATCTTATAAATCCAAATTTGACCAGATTTTCCTTACAACATAGTTTACTTTGCCGGTGGTGCACTCAAACTATGGTAAACAGACAGCGTTGTTTTCTGGTATATACCTCTGGAATTCACTATACATACGTCCATTAAAATGTGCCGCAATATAGCATCATTTAAAGCAGAATTAAAGAAACATTCACTTCAACATCTTCGCTAACAGTTCATGGTACCATCTTTCACGTTTTCTTAACTCAAATTTGTTTCTCTTTGTTTCATTTTCATTTGTCTTTTTCATTCTTTTAGCAACTGTGTTTTCGCAATTGTGAATTGTTTTACGCCTTGTTAACTTAGAATTCACGTCGATTTGTCTCAGAGTGTACTAATGTATAGGGTTCTGTAGTATTGTTGCACTTCATGCTTTTGAATTATCTTTGTTTTTTCTTGTGTTTTTTATCACTTTCCGTGTTTCGAATATGCTTTTCTTTTGCTCGACATTTGCCTTTCCTGTATTCCAATCAACACATGATCGCTAGGAGGTCCCCCTGACAGTGTTTACTTCGGGACCTCCTTCTGTAATACTTATGAACCATGTCACTTGTATTTTCACGATGTCACAATAAACTTCAACTTCAAGGAATTTCGTGCCCATTGTTCATGCGGTGACTGACGACGATGACGAATTATGGCTGAAGTGGGTATGCGCCACAGTTAATAGGGGAACAAGCCTATGTAATGGGTTGGAGCATGGGACGGCCCACACGTTACGCTATTCGCATTGTGCGACGGCTGGTTGTTCTTTTTTTCGCTCTCTATATGCCATGGCGAAAAGAATTCAGGGGGGGGGGGGGGCACAGGACCGTTGTGCTACCCCCTGGCTACGCCCCTCGACGGGCCCACCAAGGAACGTTTCAGTGCACGGTATGGTGAAATTTCACTCTCCTGCAAACGCATAGTGGCTTAGATTTCCGTAAAGCTACCACTTATTGAATATTCATTGATTGATCCATGGAGTTTAACGTCCCCAAACCACCATGTGGTTATGGGAGACGCCGTGGTGGAGGGCTCCGGAAATTTTCACCATATGGGGTTATTTAAACGTGCACCCATATCTGAGCACATGGACCTACAGCGTTTTCGCCTGCATCGAAAATGCAGCCGCCGCAGCCGGGATTCGATCCCGCGACCTTCTGGTTGGCAGTGGAGTGCCGTAACCACAATACCACCGTGGCGGCGCCACTAGTTGAATCTGCGAACGGCTCAAGAGACAAGGACAGAGAAAGGTAACAACACACAGCGCTGCACGTTGTTACGTCTACCTGTCCTTGTTTTCTGCGCTGTTCGCATATTCAGTTATGTCCTTCCAACCTGTCCAAGTTTTCACGCTTTACCTTTAATTGACAGCCTTGACTTTCTTTGACATACCAGTGGTATGCGTGAACGAAACTGATTTGGTTTCGTGTTCGTAGACTTCTTACATTGTTACTAACTATTTTGCCTCCGTCTGTGCTGATGCTGATGCTGATGACCTCAGATGGATGGCGCTCACCCACAGAAAGGGATGGGCCAAGAACCGGGCGGCAGGATACTTAAATGAATCTAAAATGAAAAAAAAGCCAATCTGAAAAATTAGTTTAGAGAATACTGCCAATAAACAAGAATGTTTGCCGAGCAAGCGGTCAAACCATCTCTTGTTCCAGACAGACATAGTTGACTCACTTTGATCTTTGCCTTTCTCTTTCTTCTCTCATATCTTCATTTCTTCCCTGTTCTTCCTTCCTAAAGGAGTTGGGTATATAGGCGTTGCGCCCCTTCTGGCGGCAGTTTTGAGCCTGTACCTTTATTTATTCGGAATCATTGTGTATTTTTTGTATCCACACATATTAAGAATAGTGAACTCAATTGTGAGTGTTAGTTAATATAGTCAATTCTTCGCCGATCCCCTTGAGTAGGTGTGCGCCATATTAGAGGCGACAACAACAGCTGCACACTAAGTGTGTCGCTTACGCTGCGAATCGTGTCATCCCCCCCCCCCCCCAAAAAAAAAAGAAACGTTCGGCTAGGCTTGTCGTAGTCGTTCAGCGGCCGCACCATGCGAATTCTCTTTAAAGGGCGAAGCCCCTTGCACCGTGTGTCATATGTCCCGTGTCGTCGTAGTTGTCGTAGTTGTCGTAGTTGTCGTAGTTGTCGTCTTAGTCGTAGTAGTCACTCACATTGCATTCCATTTCAATAAAAACAGTGTCACAGCATACTATACGGAGTGAACGATGGTTGATGAGTGGGGCGAAGGGTCCGTGCGTCCGTCCGTCTGCTTCGCCCCACTCGTCACATCATTCACCTCGTGAATACGCTTTGATTTTTTTTTTTTCGTGGGAGCCAAACTTGCTGAGGCCGTGTCCACCATATATTACACAACCTCGCTGGTGGCTTTCTGAATTCTCGACGAAATATGAAACGAAGGGGAAATTTCTTTTTGGCCGATTCGAGACAACGGCGAAAAAAGGTTCCAAGGAAAATTTCTGACGAAATGCATGAGTTAGTATCGCTAGGACTGTACCGCGGAAATGGTCACGTAATAAACAGCGTTTTAGCTTGTTTTTCCTTCCTTCTAAAGCTTAAAAAACAACGACTCCAGTAAAAAAAAAAAACTAGACGTTCAGCAGTGCTCATGTTATATCCTAACTTGTCACAGAATGTTCAGGTACAGCAAATCATTCTTCTGTTGCTTCAGTTTGATTCCAAGTGCTTAATACATAAATTCTGGTGGACCGGCCCGTCGATGCAGCAGAATAACAGTGACACGAAGCTGTACATATTGCAAGGCATGATTACCGATGGTGACTGCCGTTCAGCGAATGCCGCAAAATCTACGCATCTAGTATAAACCGAGCTTCGATTAAATCAGGCCTTTCGGACAAGGCAACAACTGTTCCGATGAAATCAAATACTTTAAAACTACGTGCTCATACCTTGGTATGAAAAAAATTGAATAATTTTCCGCTTCCAAAGGTATAAAATAACACGGAAGAAGAAATGTGAGATTTTCTCTCTCTTCTGAGCGCACACACTGCTATATCAAAGTCCATGTTGTACTTTTCTGTAAAAGCCTTGGGTTTATGTCTTCTATGTTTGCGCTATATATATATATATATATATATATATATATATATATATATATATATATATATATATATATATATATATATATATATATATATATGCTTCGTCTTATGTAATGCCCCCGAGGTGTCCCTAAAAGCAAAATACGATAACGAAATCAGCTCTTGGTACAATATTAAAAAAAACATTAGTGCCATTTCGTTGTAATTTGGGCCTTCACACAGTCTGTGAGAACGTCCACAGTGGCTGTCTTGCTCGAAAACCTTAACTGTATCATAAAAGTTCGCACTTCATTTTATACTTTGAATATTTTTGTTCCACTAATGGAATATGTGATTACCGAGTTCATATTGTTTTCTTTCGAAAACGCAATCATATCGCACTTGTAGTTTAAATGTGGAATAACCTAGTATACTTACAAGGTAGGTAAGTAAACAATTTATTAATTCATGAAAGAATAATATTGGGGCGGGAGGAGAGAAAAAAAATTCGGCAGATTCCACGTATCTAGGAATCAAGGTTATTCGAAGCATGCGGAGGGAAGGTGACCATGTTTCATTTTTCGATTGAGTAACACGTCATGAAATGGCGCTAAATATATGTACAAATGTTGCACGTACAGACATATCTTGAAGATTTGCAGGTGTTTATATAACCATTTCTTGATATGTGGGGTTTAACGTCCCAAAACCACCATATGATTATAAGAGACGCCGTAGTGGAGGGCTCCGGAAATTTAGACCACCTAGAGTTCTTTAACGTGCACCCAAATCCAAGTACACGCGTCTACAACATTTCCGCCTCCATCGGAAATGCAGCCGCCGCAGCCGGGATTCGAACCCGCCCCCTGCGGGTCAGCAGCCGAGTACCTTAGCCACTAGACCACCGCGGCGGGGCATATAACCAGTTGTTGCACTTGCGCAACGATGCCAACTGGAACATGTGTATTAGCAACACCAGAAGCCGATATGAAGCGCAGATGCTCGCGGAGATGATGGCCTTGCGCACTGCTACAGAAGTCAACTTTAGCGCATGGCAACTAACCACAATTGGCGTTAACCCGACGTGACGGCTGCATCAAAACACTACATATGTAATGTTTATAAAAATGGGTAGGCAGCACTGCAACCACTATTCACGTTTCACGAAAATTAGCGTCTTTTTGAAAAGTAGTTCCGAGACCTGGCGTAGCTCTGTGGTAAAATGCATCATTGCCATGCAGAATGTTTGGGTTCGATTCCAGCTGGAACACTTACATTTATTCTTTGCATTCGTCGGGTGAATGCTACCGATGTCGGGCATTTCTTAACGCTCGCGCGTTAAGATTGCCCATGTGTGTTCCCGTCGTTCCTGGGTAGATACTAAGATCACTTGTGGCACATACCCGCATACAAGTGGCACATATCCGCCCGGGGGTATGTGCCACTGTCCGGAGCTGTAGGGTATGTGCCACTTTCCGGAGCTCATCCGGAGCTGTAGCTCCAGTTGCTAGCTGTGCAGAACGGCCTCCCATCGCTCCTGGTCTTTCTCTCCCTACCACGGGGCTGGGGAGCCTAGTGAACTTTCTTTACTGTAAACGAATGTGCGCCAGCGTAAACTGCGCCTGGAAGCAAGTAGCTCCGTTTTACAGTGTCCGTCACAACCATTGAACCCTCGCCCTTTTACCCCGTTACGAGGGCAGAATTGCGGAAAACGAGCCGTGAAGCCCCGCCCTTGAGTTGAGAACTGCCGTTGCGCGACGGGGACATTCGCGCCTATCGGTTTCAAGGTCTCTCTTCCGCGTTTTACGTACAGCTAGCTGGTGTCCGGCACGGTAATTACGCATCGGCGCACAATGCGTGGTACGAGGAACGCAAAATAAAAACCCGCTAAAAGCTCTTTTTTTTCTCTCTCTCTATTGGCTATAGGTCCGCAGTCTTGGCTCCGCGCCACGTAAATGTGTGTTGAGAAAGTGCGTGTGTACACGTCTCTGTGATTTGAGAAAGAAAAGCAAATAAGATAGCAGTGGATCTTGCCCCGGAGCAATCTTTCATCGCTGAGTTAGTTCACTAAGGTTGCACGGCGGGCTTGTTGGTTATTCACGTTGTTCGAGGTATAGCGCATCCAGGACGGGACAGAGAAGAAGTGTATGTGTTCTGTGTCTTCTTCTCTGTCCCGTCCTGAATGCGCTATATATACCTCGAACAACATGAATTAGTTCAGTTGTCTGGGTAAAAGCGTGGAGTGTGGCGTAAACTAGAGTCGCTTCAAGATGGCGCATGAGACCTGGTTTGCCGGTGCACTCCGCGTTCCTCCGCGGTGCTGTTCCATGTGTACACGTCCGCACCACGTCTGCTGCTCGCAACAGTGAACAGACGACGCTCTTTCAATAATGAGTAAGCGTGACGTTACAACGAGGAATATTTGAATGCACTGCATAGTTCGTACAGAAGAACGATGCACGCCGAGTTCTTACACCTGGCGCTGGCGAATGTATTCATCCGCGGCCATGTCGTCTGCTTCCGATAACGGTTGCCAGACGACAAAACGCCTAGAAGACTTGGAAACGATGTTCGGTGATTTGTTTTATTTTGTGCTTGGCAATTGTTTCCGGAGACCGGAAGTGACACGACGCGTTCGCGATACTTGGTGGACTTTCCATTCTTAAATTAATCGTGCGTGAAGATCAGCCATGGGTGTCTTCGAGCATTCCTGACGGCTGCGATAACGCTGCACGGTTTTAAGGTCGCAGCTGTTTTCTTCGTGCGTTCCGTTCGAAGTTGCGACGCGTCTTCGGAGTCGTTCGATCATGCGTGCCTCAAATGCGCCTGCGCGAAGCAAATGAAGCGAGCGTAAGACGCGCTTGGAGGAAAACCAAGCGACAGGGTGAACCCAGTGACGCCATTAGAGGGATAAAAAAAAATAGTGGACTGGTATTGTTGAGTCATCTCCCGCAGAAAGATTTCGGCCGGTCTAGCTTACGCGCTGGTGTAAATAAAGAAGGCATATTTTGTCGTCGTTCTGAGAGTGCGTGTGGAGTGACTTGGTGTGGGAAAACTTTCTCTATAAGGCAACCCGTAAACGTCAACGACCGGGGAACCACACAAGGGCGCACCCCACTCGTGCCGTCGGCGTTGTCGAGCGTTATGGTTCATCAACGACAATTTTGTTGGGTAGTTTTGAGAGCTCGCAGTAACTTTTCCGCCTTTCTCGAGCAGCTTAAAGTACATATTTTGTTTGCTATACATCCTAACGGGTGAGTAAGTTTAGAGGCATGCCAACGCAAACTTTACAAAACCAAGAAGATGCAGGAGATAGTGGTAACTCGAACAAACTGTTTGTTTTTGACTCAGTTTGCATATTTAGGAGAAAAAAAAAACATCAATATCGGAGAAGATGTCACCCCCTCACCCTCCTCACCCCCCAAATAGAGTGCAAGAACATGAAAGCGACCTTTCCGCAAACACTTCGGCCACTGCATCATCAACTCCAGCAACAGCATTCACCTACTATTTGTAATGCAAAACAATCACGTTATGTTCCTGGTATAGGAACAAAGTGCTAATGGATGATGAACCGGCGATTCGGTTTTCACGTCTGCGAAAGCAAACTCTGAGCTGGACAGTGGAGCTTCTTGTCGTGGTATTTTTAGATTCTGGCATTCTAAACAACAGAACTAAAAATTTTTTTGACTCAAGATTTTGTGATTACACTAACAAGACTTCGCATATGGCCCATCAAGCGCTTTATTTGGTTGTTGAACGTACTGTACTGCGAAGTAGGAAAGCCCTTAAAAAGGCAGTCAAAACATATCACGCGAGTATTTTAATAGAACCAGTTATCACTACTTCTGTAACATTTTTTTCCTTTCCTTTTTTTCTGATGAAAGTAATAGTTTGACGGAGACTGCGAAGACAGTGTGTTCCTGCTGTTCAACTCTGCTTCCTGGGGCGTGCTTAGTGAGGTTCAAATTCATTTTTTTTTGCCTGAATTCACGGCTTGAGTTCAGGCATAACGTGAAATGAACTCGTACAGGACAGAATAAAGTTGAGTTCATTAGAATAAACCCTCGTTTTGCAGTGTCCATAAATGCAGGCCGACGGTGATGATGGCTTGTGGAGTTGACAGCACGTATGTGTTTATGGCAGTAATCTTGCCTTAAAATTGTTGGCGTTATTTAAAAGAAATTCTACAATTGCTGCAATTGATTGATGTGAGGAGTTTAACGTCCCAAAACCACCATATGGTTATAAGAGACGTTGTAGTGGAGGGCTCCGGAAATTTCGACCACTTGGGGTTCTTTAACGTGCACCCAAATCTGCGCACACGGGCCTACAGCATTTTCGCCTCCATTGAAAATGCAGCCGCCGCAGGCCAGATTCGATCCCGCGACCTGCGGGTCAGCAGCCGAATACCTTAACCACTAGACTACCGCGGCGGGGCTACAATTGATGTCAGGTTGAGCATTTCAGTTCTGCACCCCGTTTACTCGGAAAACTATTGTTTTCGTCTTACCACCAATAATCGCCAAGGCAGAAGGCGATATTCGTGTTGAAGACAGGTCCTCTGGTCAAAACTTGGGCTCCAACGACATTACCATGTCTAAGGATTTGGTGATGCATATTTACCCGAACCCTAAGGATGCTTCTGCAATGGGTGTTGCTGAAGCCGGCGTTTCGACAAACTGACTTGTCTCGTGGCTGCACAAGACCACTTATCGACACGTCGGATTTACTAACAATCTTTTCCGTCTCTTCAAGCGCGCGCATCTCGTGCTGATAACTTTTGTTTTGTTTTCGCATAAACTTGCGAGTTCACGATATTTCGCGAAACACAACGGAGGTGCACCGTCGGCCACTAAGCTTTCAGTCTCGCCTCTTTTTCTGACGCCCCGAAGAACACCAGACGATGAATACTTTCTTCTTTGAATTTTCTTCCAATTGAAATCTAGACCAATCTACCTTCGTTTTATGACTCCTTTCTACTTTGCTTTTAGACTTATTTCAAACAGCAAGGCTCCTGTTGACCTTGGGTGCATCATATACACCCCGGTTTGCCGCTTTATCTCAATCTACACGTTTACATTGGATGATGCCCCAACTCTGTAGGCGCAAGAGTGCGGTTTTCTGGGCATGTTGGTGTGGCACCTGGAAAAGGGCAGTTCTAAACAGCATAAGCGAGGAATATTGCACTGTTTCTGCGTGCGTGAGAGAGAGAGAGAGAGTGTGTGTGTGGTTTGTGTGTGTGTGTGTTTTACTTTAACGTGATTTTAATTAGTACCATCTTATGGCGCCAATTATTATTATTATTATTATTATTATTATTATTATTATTATTATTATTATTATTATTATTATTATTATTATTATTATTATTATTAATTAAGGTATGGACACCTGGGGAGTGGGTCCACGCGAATCGTACGTGCGTGAGAGAGAGAGAGAGAGAGAGTGTGTGTGTGTCTTACTTTATCGTGGTTTTAATTAGTGCCACCTTCTTCAAGATATGGGCAAGCTGGTCGACACGAATCGTCAACAACTTATCCCCATCAACACGTTTCTCAAGGCTTTAGAACAACAGCCATCCTTCATGAGCGAGCTGTTCACTGAATAGCGTGGTTCGCAATAACATTCCTCTTGTTGTACCACTGCTAACTGTCTCTCGCGTTAGAAGAAACCATTTGTCACTTCTCGGCTATGTCACTGCCTTCTACGCGAAGGGGAAATCCAGGCACTTACCTCACCGGCACCGGCGCATCTCATCGCCTGTCAGCGAATGCAACCGGTGCGCCCTCTATCAGCCACGCGAGAAGGGTGCGGCATAGCTGAACCTTGAGAAGTCGAACTGAGTAGTAGTCGAAAGCAGATGGCAAAAGAAAAAAAAACACCATAAACAAGCTTGCGATCACAATGGATCCGAGCATTACAGTGTTGCTGATTATACAATGATAGCTGATTGCACGAAGTTGCAGTAGAAATATATGAATTCGGAAAAGTAACGGTGTAGTTTAATTAAATGCTTTGTTCGGCGGGTTGGTTCATTCTGGAATAGTTCTAAGCGCAAAAAGACAACGCATAAAAACAGAAGATGTCTGTATAAGAGTGCTCTGTATACAGTCGTCCTCTCTTTTTGTGTGTTGTTAATTTGCGCTCAAATCTATTCCAACAGTGTATTGTTTCTATGCAGTATTAGCCATTAGGACGCAAAATAAAGCAAGTAACAATGCAATGTTGTCAATTATAGATGTATCGCTAATAAATAATGAGCGCTACAATGATTTCAACGCCTTCTATGCGGAGGAACGTCTCGGCCAGTGTTTCGAGACTATTTCCTCTGACTTGGCAAGATCCTCACTGTATACATATCGTGATAAACAAGTAGACAGAAAATACTGTCACAATGTCGCGAGGCTTCATTTCTCTCATGTGCATATTTGACCGAAGTGCTACAGTATATATGCAGCTGCAGTATACTCAGGTTTCAGTAACTTCTTAGCTTTGTTTAAGGCAACACATTTCATGTCTGCGACAGTACAACGCTCTCCTCAACTGCGAAACTTCGCATGCCACTTTAAAGAAAACAAAAGTGTCGTCTGATATAGCACGGCGGTTGCTGAAAAACCTGAGTGATGTTGCGTGCGCGTGTCCCAACTTCCCCGCTTGTAAATCCTTAGGTCCCTTATGAACGGTTGTGTTCTATACGAATGCGCGAGAAAGAAAGGTTTCGAGGAAGCTATGCAAAAAGCACAGGGCTGCTCCTCTCTCTATCTCTGCACCTTTAATTCCTATCTTTTTTTAACATATCCTTACCCCCATCCCTCGTGAGCTACTGTTGAGGGGTCCTCCCCCTGAGAGACAGTTACGGGGCTCACTTTTCTCTTCTTTTCACTTAAGATTCACTCCCCTTCCCCCCCCCCCCCCCCAACTTTGACCTATATGTCAATATACTTAGAACGTATGCCCCTGCACAGCACTTGTTTTGAAACATGGGTTCTTAAACTAATTAGCCCACATTAACGTAATACCTATAAAAGAGCTCTTTGGACTCAGATATCATTCCGTCAATAAAATGCACTGTACTAAGATATTGATTGATTCGTAATCGATGCAGTGATAGGTTTAATTCTGCTATTTAAAGAGAGCTACAGCGTTATGATCATACATGGGGTCAGACTGTTCTGACCTTAATTTTGTAATTTCTAATGATGATGACGGCATATATATCCTTGAGATCAATACTACTGCTATAACTAGTTTAGGCAGCAGTAGAAATAATTTTATTATTAATATTATTCCTAATATGGTTATTAGCGTTCTAGTAAGGGTTCCAACAATTCAGTAACGGCTTGAAAATAACTTCGCGATTTTATCAGCGGAATGATTAGGTGGTGTGCACACAAGGTGTAAAGGGGCTGGATTTGCGCATGGTTATGTGAAAGAACAAAAGAATAAGAAGTAAATTTATTGTCAGACTACAAATAGATGTCGTAAAATACCATCAAATTCAGCCGAACCTGGATGACAAGCACTTACAGGGTAACTACAGCGAAAACCGTCGCATCTTCATCACACTGACTTCATGTGAAGTTCGGAACGAGTATACCACACGAGCTCTTATACCTCCGTGTGGATTGAACCCACCCAGGGGAGGTTACGTTACGGAGACTTCGTGTTGGGGTTGCGCTTGCGCCTGTGGATTGAACCCGCCCAGGGGAGGTTATGTTACGGAGACTTCGTGTTGGGGTTGCGCTTGCGCCATCCGTGACCACCCTCTGGGCGCGGAAGTACGGTATGACTCATCGTGCCCGTTTTGTGATGCCCCAATCCAGGATGTAACTGTGTCACGATAACTGTGCACCTGCACTCGGGTCTAAAATTGAGCCATGGTCGTCACCTCCGTGCAACAGTCCTCAGGCCTGGCCGACCTCAGGCCTGGCCGACCTCATGCCTGGCTGACCTCATGCCTGGCCGACCTCAGGCCTGGCTGACCTCAGGCCTGGCTGACTTTGACATCTGGATTCGTGGATTTCACCACCGTTCTCTACTGGAGTTGAAATACATGAAAAAAAAACAGTAAGTGTATTCTAGAATAAAAAAAGCAGACTTAAAAAAACTGTGTCTACGAGGGTTAAACTTTCTGTGAGGCCGCACCAACCACGACAGTTTTACTTGAAGTGTGAAACTCTTGGCTGTCACTATGCAGTGGAACCGCTTTCACGAGGAAACGTTGTATCACTATTGGGTGTACAATGTTTGTCACTAACGTTTCGCTAATCATCACAAATACCTTCGACGCCGCGTCCATATTAGTGCCACTTCCGTGCTTTGTGGTGCGTTTGACATTACCAACTGGGAGGCGATTTCATTTGCCTGTTTCAGTTTATTGAACGTATACACTTTGTTTGTGAAAATATACACATGAGAGATGCACGGAAAAAGGGACTGCCTGCATACCTCATGTCTTGTTAGTCTCGCATTTTTTACAATCTTTAGTTTTTTATATTGACACGGGGTCGTGACGTGACCGAAGACAGGAGACTTCGTGTTGGGATTTAACAGTTTATTTGGGTGAACCTGTGCCCGGTAAACGGAAGGTCCAATTAGAGCAGCAGTCTTGCACAGATAGCAGTGATAGCGGCGAACGCAGCGTCGGCCTTCGATCAACAACTGACAAGCGGCGAAGCGCGTCGGCATTTATACTCTTGCCGTCGAATGTTCTAGCGTTATCGCTAGTGGTGGCGTAGGTTCCAGAACAATCTGTACCGTTCGCACAGTGGGCGTGATCTTATCGAAATGATCTACTACAGTCCGGAACCTTTTCGAAAACTGCAGGCGCGGTTTGCGCTGAGAATCTTGTGGTGTTTTGGGACGATAACAAAAACTTGGGAAATGGAACGTGGCGATGTGTTATATATAGGGTATTTATGTTTCACTTAATATATTCTTGTGTTTAGAAAAAAAATTTTAACGATTTCAAGTATACTTCGTACTCAACTATGGGAGAGCACTGAGCAGTCCCGCTAAAAACGCCGAACACAAGGCTTGATCACGTGAGTTTCCTTGGCATTTATGTTCTTCATAACAGCAGCTGTCGGAAGTCTGCTGAGCAATGCGGAACAAAAAGAAGCCTTAAAGTGTATTTGCCAGGCAGTGGATCGCAGCGTTACTCCGTAGATTCAGAAACGTTCCATGTGGAAGACAGGGGAGAAGACATTTGGATAGGTTAACAATATTTTCTGTTTGATGTCCAAAGTTTTTATAACTTAGAAAAATCCAAAACAAAATAACAAGAATAGTTGCTAACACTGATCCTGATCATTCAGCTGAACCGTTACTTAAGAAGTACGGCCTAATTATATTCTTACTTAATTACCTGTACCGAATTCTAGCTGCATTGAACAGCCTTTCGCACAGCGTGCCACCCGCTGCACACCATAAGGCCTCGATTCGAGGTTTTATGATTACAAAAGGCCTCGATTCGAGGTCTTACAGTAAGTGCAATGAAGTCTGACTTGTGCCACGTAAAGTAAAGTATGATTGATATGTGGGGTTTAACGTCCCAACACCACCATATGATTATGAGAGACGTCGTAGTGGAGGGCTTCGGAAATTTCGACCACCTGGTGTTCTTTAATGTGCACCCAAATCTGAGCATACGGGCCCACAACATTTCCACCTCCGTTGGAAATGCAGCCGCCGCAGCCGGGATTCAATCCCGCGACATGTGGATAGCAGCCGAGTACCTTAGCCACTTGACTACCACGGCGGGGCTAAAGTAAAGTATGACGAATAAGCCTAGAAGTACTTTGATTCAGCGGCAGCTCTTTTCTTTTTGTCAACTTCACGGAAACAGTGACGAAAAACCCAACACTCTGCGGACTTTGTTCTGGGAATCGGCAGCATTTCTTTGCTTGTCATTGGTATGCCCACCGCGTCGAGCGTTTATTTATCGCTCTATAAGGTGAAAAAAAACGTAGTTTCTTTTTATATACACCACCGTTTGGCTTGACGCATTGAAATCACCTGCTTATTATGCTTATCGGATTCGTATCTGATTCTTTTGTCCGCAATGATTTGACATCCGTGTTCTGAAATCCCGAAATCGCGCTTTCCGTGACTATGCGATGTTGTTTTCCTAACCTAGCGCATCTTGTAAGCATTGTTCTTGATCTAGCACTCAGTTGTTGACCCGCAGGTTGCGAGATCGAATCCCGGCTGCGGCGGCTGCACTTTCGATGAAGGCGAGAATATTGGAGGCCCGTGTGCTCAGATTTGGGTGCACGCATGCTTTTTTAAAAAAATCCCAGGTGGTCGAAATTTCTGGAGCCCTCCACTTCGGCGCATCTCATAATTGTGTGGTGTTTTTGGGATGTTAAACTCACATATATCAATCAATCAGTTATTCTTGATCTGGTGCCTTGCTTGAGTACAACGCTTTTTATATGTTCTCGGCAATATTTGTTTCCTTATGCATGGCATTGCCCGCTCCTGCCCAAGGCCTTATGTGAGATGTGGGTAGTATTTTTCAAATGAATAGAAATCAAATGAAAGCATGAATATCTATCTATCTATCTATCTATCTATCTATCTATCTATCTATCTATCTATCTATCTATCTATCTATCTATCTATCTATCTATCTATCTATCTATCTATCTATCTATCTATCTATCTATCCATCTATCTATCTATCTATCTATCTATCTGTCTGTCTGTCTGTTTATCTATCTATCTATCTATCTATCTATCTATCTATCTATCTATCTATCTATCTATCTATCTGTCTGTCTGTCTCATCTGAAGTACATTTTGTATTACCTACAGAAGTCGGCAAAGTCAATATGTCGCGTTTTGCTTTATCATTTTACCTCCATCCTACCATAATGTTGAATTGTTATGTATTGCGAATGTTCGCGAATGGAGGCATATATAGCAATTTAGCAATCCGTATTAGACACGCTGTGTTGGTGAGCTCTCATTTTTCGGGCGTCAACAACATGTAGAATCGCTGAAGAGGCATTGTGCTACGTTTGCTGTTTGTCGTCGCCGTTGAAGTAGTAATACTCACAGTAATAATAAATGTTCGGGGTTTAGGCCCCGAAACCACGAAGTTATGGGAGACGCCCTAGGCTAAAGTTTCGTAACCTTCGATCTCCTAGAGTTCCTCAACGTATACACGCAAGTCTAAAAATACGGACCTCTGGCATTACTCTTCCATTTAAAGGTGGCTGCCACGGTCGAGATTCGATCCCACAACCCACGGGACAGAAGTCAAGTACCTTAGCCACTACGCCACCGCGGCGGGTATTGAAGGGTGGATGAAATGTGAGCTTGACGGTTCTGCACTAAACCTCCGGACTCTCTGACCATATATAGTTTTCTAAAGTTAACTCTAAAGGTGAGTTTGGCGCGGCGATCATTCAGCCACCATTGGAATGAGTGGTAGTACACAAATTTGTACAAATTTGTGTACTACCACTCATTCCAATGGTAGCTGAGCGATCGCAGCGCCAAACTCACCTTTATAGTTAACTTCAGAAAACTATATATGATCAGGGATTCCGGCACTTTTACTCGCGCTTGCGGGCTTCAAACGCACTTGTGGTCTTGTTGATTGTTGTGCTTTGGTTTCGTTTTGAATAAAAGAAAGGACCGCCGTAAATTTAGGGAGTTTTTTTTTTTAATTGGTGAGCCTAAAAAGGTTAAGGTGTGGCAACTGCTGAACACTTACGAATTGTCGTCTTGTGACTAAGCGGTTCCAAGCCAAGCGAAGCCAGACTGAGCCCCCCCAAAAAAAAACGAAGATTAGACAAATCCGTGCACTACACATCGTTCCAATTGTAACGGGGATTATTTATTAAGTTAACGCCAGTTGGGCTAACACTGCACACAGTGTGCAAGGATGCAGGACAACAGGGCAGTCCAAACAAAGCCCCGAAACAACATCGTCGTCTTTATTCCTTCTGCGTCATTTCTGCAACCTTGCCTGAGGTACTTTTCTGTACCCGTGACATTACAACGGGCGGCAAAGCACCGTCCCGGTGCTTGCTGTTATTATTTTTTTATTTATTTAAAAATACCTTACAGGCCTCCGTTAAGGCATTGTGTAAGGGGGGCAGTACAAAAAAGGTGGACTTCCGTAGTAGTTACAAAAACACAAAGTTCATGAACAGCGGTCACGTAGCAGATCACATAATAAGAAGAGCAGTATTAGACGGACGGGTCACTGTGATGGGGCTTCAGGCGAGACACATGCAAAATGTCACTTCTGGATGTAACAGTGGAGTTCGTAGTAGGAGATATTTCACAGGTGACAGGTATGACTTGGCGCAGAACTATAGGTAAGGGCCAACGCATTGCGATAAAAGTTTGTCGCACAGGCCAACGCGACGGGATGGGAGTAGCACGAGAGATCCCGGAGAAAAAATCGACACTATGCTCGCTGAATCGCCGTGCGTTGCAGCTCTTTCACACACCGGCGCCAGAGTTCCCTCTGTAGAGTATATGTTGGAAACTATGGCCCTGACAAATAAACGTCGGAAGACTGATGAAAAAATCGTGGTCTTTTCTGAGCTCCTCGTTATACCAAGTCGTGGTTCGGGCATTTCCTTCTGTCTCTGGAATACACGAGGGGAAACGGGACAGGAATTTCCATTTCCGGATCGTCCGCTTGTGCATTCCGGTTTTTTCCCGCCCTGACAGCGCGGAAGTTTCGCGTGAAGCGATGAGGCGCGCCCCTCCATCCTCTCGGATTGATTGTATACATCCTAGAAGCGGGGATACCGCAGAAGGCATAGAAGACGGATGATGCTGATCGGAGACGGAATAAAGAGAAACACGCGTGGAATCGTGGGGCACGCGACAGGGATAAGGAGGATACAACTTTATTAAAAGAGATTTCATGGGTTTCGAGATGGCCGCTTGTCTGCGGTGACCTCTTGTGCCCATGCAATGACTGCTTTCTGCAGTTTTTCGTCGGGGGACCGTATTAAGGTCTCCCATGTCGTTTCGGAGGGAACAGGCAGAATAAGAGACCGCGTCATTGCTGCCTATGTGTTATCGGCTGGTGTGCTTTGAGGCTACGTCCAAGTTAGTGGCTGACGAATATTCCGCATTTCACGGGGTACAAGCATCTTGCGTTATCTATGCTCTTCGAGAAGCTTCAAGAGATCAAAAGGTCGGGCGGGTTTCAACGAGCATCAAGTCAACGAATGGACTATGCAAAGTCTAAAACGGAAAACAAATCTGCCCCCCCCCAAAAAAAAAATCAAAAATAAAATCGATTGTCTTCAATACATTTCTTTCGTAACCAAGCAATACTGTTAACTGCTTCCCTACACGCATCGCACCTTCCCAGTAATATTCTTTGTTCCCGGCTTCAATTTACGAACTGTAATCTATCTATCTATCTATCTATCTATCTATCTATCTATCTATCTATCTATCTATCTATCTATCTGTCTGTCTGTCTGTCTGTCTGTCTGTCTGTCTGTCTGTCTGTCTGTCTGTCTGTCTGTCTGTCTGTCTATCTATCTATCTATCTATCTATCTATCTATCTATCTATCTATCTATCTATCTATCTATCTATCTATCTATCTATCTATCTATCTATCTGTCTGTCTGTCTGTCTATCTATCTATCTATCTATCTATCTATCTATCTATCTATCTATCTATCTATCTATCTGTCTGTCTGTCTGTCTGTCTGTCTATCTATCTGTCTGTCTGTCTGTCTGTCTGTCTGTCTGTCTGTCTGTCTGTCTGTCTGTCTATCTATCTATCTATCTATCTATCTATCTATCTATCTATCTATCTATCTATCTATCTATCTATCTATCTATCTATCTATCTATCTGTCTGTCTGTCTGTCTGTCTGTCTGTCTGTCTGTCTGTCTGTCTGTCTGTCTATCTATCTATCTATCTATCTATCTATCTATCTATCTATCTATCTATCTATCTATCTATCTATCTATCTATCTATCTATCTATCTATCTATCTATCTATCTATCTATCTATGTTTAAATAATGTCCTTTTTTTGTAACTTAAACGCCCCAACTTGGCTTCCTCGGTGTGTAGCCTAAGAAATGCCAACCAGCTATACGGTCGTCCACGCACTACTGCAGCCAAATTATGATGACAGTAAATTAACTGCTACCAACACGCAGCAACAATGCAGGTTAGCGAGGACGCGATTCCTCCACAAATTGCAGTGAAATAATATATGCTTATTGATTCTTTTTTATGTAGCGAGAAAAAGAAAGTAACAAAGCAAGATATTTTCAGCGCGATCAATGCCGTCGATTTGCATGGCAGTTCGACGTATCGACACTTGTGTCATTGGAATTCATTCAGCGAGAGGCACTCGTAATGTGTCCAAAGAATCTGCGGCTCACAAACCTTGATTGAGACGACTTCGGGAAATTACGACGTAATGACTTGCGTCAAGGAGCTTTTCCTTCTTTTCTTTTTTTTCTTCTTTTTTTGTGCCGCGCGCCAGCGGCAAGTTATATATTACTCGTTATCTTGACATTGTGCCGGCCGAAGGAATTCGCTGCTCCCTTCTTATGTTTTTCGAATCATCGTGCTTCTGCACTGCAGCTGTCGTTCCCTCGAAATGGCATTCAAACTAACCCGTCCAGTGTTATTAAATCTGCTATTTATGGGTTTCTTTCGTTTTGCACGATGGGGAAACTCGGGCAAATCCCAGTTGCTCGAGCCACGTAGCAGCCTGTTCGACGCCTCTACACCGCGACAGCCTTGAAGCAATACTTTTTTTGCAGACTAGTTGGTTCATACTTGAAAAATTGAATTGCTGCACGAACTTGAAGGAAAACAAGGGAGACAGGAAAGAGCGCAGACTACCAACTGTTTATATTACTTTCTTGAAGCCAATATATACGCATGCTACGCTGTGCTTCCACCATGCGCACAAAACCAAAGATGCCGCGAACAAAGCCAACCCAAAAGAAATCAAATCAAAATTGATTTGATTTGATTGAAAATAAACAGTTGGTAGTCCGCGCTCTTTCCTGTCTCCCTTGTTTTCCTTCAATTTTTTGCAGCAATTCAATTTTCCAAGCGACAGCCTTCACTGCTAAGTGCGTCAAGACCTTTCCTCATGTACAGAACGAAGCTATTTTTGCGCAATAATGAAAATTCCACGAATTTTTTCGCTGTTTACTATCGTACATACCACGCCAGGATTTTATTTTTTTGGGGGGGGGGGGGGTGGCACTGGTTGAAGGCTTCGCAAATAACCTATTTTCATTATTCTCGGTAAACCCCTACCACCACCCCAGTTTACGGGCCTGCTTCATTCTCTCCTTATTCTATTTTAGAAGTTGAATTCAATCGAACACATCTTTATTTGGCCCTGCGAAACGGGACTGTCAATTATTTGGATGGTGTTTAACTTAATCTGTTTTTACGTCTATCACTTGCATACATCTTGCATAATCACTTGCACACTTGCTTTTGCTTGTCTACGTCTATCGCTGGCATAGCCGAGCGATAAGGAGGGGGGAGGGGGTCAAAACACTTTCCCCCGATTCTCTTTTAGACTTTATATGCGTATGCATGCACGAACTAATACAAACGCATGCACTAACATACATAAATCATTGCTGAAGTCCGCCTTTCTCCCCCCCCCCCTTTCAAGTTGAAAAGAAGGTCTGACTACGCTACACTGACCCCCCCCCCCCCCCCCCCCGTATTCAGAAACGCTCGTCGACTTGAATTCCATCCTTCACTTGACTGAGTTGAGCACTGCGCCACTGCTCAACTGAAATTGACGCTGCGCTTCTCAAGAATCGCTGCAGAATATTTCCGATATGCAGTGACTTGGTCCGCCAAGAGACAGCGCTCCCTCGACTTCGACTTTTTCGAATCGAGGAGAGCCCTTGAGTGAAGGAGCGTATGTGAATACGGGGGTGACATCTGTCGAGAAAGGGAAATTAGACAACCAGTCGTTTGGTGACACGAAGCCACAAGGAAATTCGAATGGATTTCTCAGAAATAAAAGCCTCTGAGTTGCCTAAAAATTCGTCCTGGTCCAGTGATCGAACTCGGGACCAACGCTTTTCCGGGGTGGTCGCTCGGCCTATCGAGCTCACCAGGACAATTTTTTTGGCAACTACGAGGCTTTTTTTTTCTCTTCTGAGAAATCCATACTGATTTCCTTGTGGCTTTGTGCCACAAACGGGTGGTTGTCTAATTTCTCTTTCTTAACCCTTCCGCCACTTAGAAGTGTGGCAGTTTGGGCTAGCTGATATGACATAACGATAGTTATAGCGCAAGAACAGAACGACGACAAAGAGACAAGGTGGCCTTCGGCCACATTGCGGCTCTCCGCATCATCTCATTTGCGTGACATCTGTCGACTGTCTAGATGTGCTTCGAATAACTTCCTGCGATCTGGCTACCACCATGTTCCTGCGGCCACCACGCATTGCCATGCATACACTGGGAGCAAAGATCTTTACTCATGCAGCAAGGAGAGAGGATCTTATCGTTATAGCCTTTAGTTCCTGCGGTCCCATGCCGCCGTGGCGACATCAACTGCGGATTTTCCTGCGCAGCCTCCGCCTCGCTATCTTTAAGCTCGGCGTGACATGACTGCACGCTATCACCTTCCGATAAACAACGGTGCCACCGCAGTGCCAGCATAGATAAGCGTCGCCAGTGGCGGCAATTGAAACGGGCTGCCGAGACTGCAAGACCCTTCCTTACCCGAACGCGCGTAGCACCGGTATGCTCACCCGCTGCTGTTACTAAGAGATTGAACACTTGTTATGCTTTCATGTTGGGATTAGCCTTCCCGTCGACTGAACGTTCCCACACCGCCAATTGTGTTGGTGCCCTCCTAAGAGACTATATGAACTTCGTTCTGCCGAGCACCAGGCCGGAAGTGTCTTGTACTTGTTTCACCGGTAGGTACCAAATTCCCTACCTCTCACAACAACGGTGGATGCTTGGCCCCGCCGCAGTGGTCTAGTGGCTAAGGTACTCGGCTGCTGACCCGCAGGGCGCGGGTTCGAATCCCGGCTGCGGCGGCTGCATTTCCGATGGAGGCGAAAATGTTGTAGACCCGTGTAATCAGATTTGGGTGCACGTTAAAGAGCCCTAGGTGGTCTGAATTTCCGGAGCCCTCCACTACGGCGTCTCTCATAATCATATGGTGGTTTTGGGACGTTAAACCACACATATCAATCAACGGCGGATGCTTGCCAAATAGTATACTTTCACATGGCTCTGGTTGGGTAAAGTGCGCCCAGGGGCCTTTACAGAATTGTACGGGGCCACCTTTCAGAGACGAGTACCCAAGGACAAAACAGAGCCACGTCGGTGTACTCCTCCGCCCATTAGAAAAAACACTGCTGGGTTTTCGGTCGGTACTGCATGAGAATCGAACCCGCTACCTGCCGCATTGGAAGCGGACGCTCAACAGGGGCGTAGCCAGGGGATGGTGCACCGAATACGCGTCCCTCCCCCCCTCCGCATCTTTTTTTTATTTCGCAATGACATGAAGAGCGAGAAATGGCAATTTCAAACAGGTGCCCCCCTCCGAAAAAAAAAAAATTCTGGCTACATGCTTGACGCTCAAGCACGTAGCCAGCGCAGTCAAAAGCGCAAAACTTGAATTCATACGTGTCTGTCGATGTTTGGCCGAGACCGTCCTTCAACGCACTCGTAAACGCGAAGACCGTACGTGCTTCACCACTGTTTTTGTATTCTTACGTTTCCTTCTTGCGTGTCGCCTCTTCAATCTGACAACGCTTTGCCCAGGTTGTTTTTTTTTTTTTTTTTGCTCCACGGGCTGAGTATTTAGAATAAGAAAGGCTTAACGTTTGGTGGTGCGTGACGACCTATTTTCGTTTTCTTATAAATCTTATTCGACTAAAAGCACGCGCGTTTTTGAACACGCGTGACCACTGTCGCCCCACAACGTGTCGTGTCTTGTTAAATCTCTCGAGATAAAATCAAAAGTTGGCACGACGCAGCGGAATAAGGGCATCTGCCGATGCTCTTGCTTCGCACCGGCGCTCTGAAGAGCTGTAAGCGTGTGGCGAGTGTTTGAGAGCAGTATTCGATGTCTAGTGTTTCGATGAACTGTATTTGCTATAGGGTTTTTGGTAAGGGGGGTCACGAGCTCGAAGGGTGAGGCCCAAACTCTAGAGCTCCACTGGCTGCTGCGACGCCGATCTGGAGGAGAAGGAAGGGAAGAACTGAAAGGCAGGGAGGTCAACCCGACGCACGTTCGTTTTGCTACCCTGCACTGGGGTGAGAGGTGAAGGGATTAAGAGAGGAGAGAAGTGAAGGGCAACGTGTGGGTACATGAGACCTGGTTCATTGCACGCTTACATAAGCGGTCGCGTAGTCCGGTCGTCTTTAGAAAACCTAGCAATGCCCGAGTCGCTTTGCTGGCCTGCGACGCGTAGAGTCATGAACCGAGGATCTTCTCTTCGGAAAAAGGTCTACTATCTAGTGCCTCCTAACATTTCGCGTAGCAAGTTGAGTTAGCTCGCTAAACGATCACACGAACACAGTATATGTTCTATTGTCTCGTCAGTGTCGCACGATTCACATCGGGGAGCTATCCGCCATTCCTATGCGAAAGGAGTACGCCTTTATAAAAGCTACTCCTAACCACAGGCGGCACAGTAAAGTTGCATCCTGGCGGGAGAGGTCCGATAGAACTTGAAGCTTTCTCGATGGGTCCAATTTGTGTAGGTGGTGGTTCCTGACACTGGGGTCACTCAGCCAAGTTGGATATATTCTTACACCATGTATAGGACCCAAATAGTAGTAGTAGTAGTAGTAGTAGTAGTAGTAGTAGTAGTAGTATTAGTAGTAGTAGTAGTAGAAAAAGATAGGATGAACATATTGATAAGTGTTTGTGGCAAGGAGTGACGAGGTACCAAGTCCAGGGCTCATCGGGCTGCTGTAGCCCGCCTTAAATGAACATTGTGCTTACGTCAGTATACAGCACGTCTTAGAAGGATGCAAGATGAGACAGGTTAACGGGAGAGTGCGAGAAGTCTAGAGCTCACAACCATGGGCTCCAATCCAATGACGTGTAGGGCACGGACAGCGCACAGGGATATGGTGAATAGTGGAAAAGGCGGCAGCAGTCACCCCCCCCCCCTCCACTACCACCACATCTTTGTCAGTGGTGCGTCGATCTGTCCATATTTTTTCATTTCCGATGGAGGCGGAAATGTTGTAGGCCCGTGTGCTCAGATTTGGGTGCACGTTAAAGAACCCCAGGTGGTCAAAATTTCCGGAGCCCTCCACTACGGCGTCTCTCATAATCATATGGTGGTTTTGGGACGTTAAACCCCACAAATCAATCGATCTGTCCATATTTTCTCTCAGTAGGACCTGCCATGTCATTTACTAAAGTACAGGTACATAGCCACAAGTGACGTAGCCATAAATATTTTTTTCCAATAGGTGTTACATGACGCTGGTAAAAAAATAATCCTATTATTGGCTCCTAATAATACATGTCGGGGTTTAACGTTCCAAAAGCATGACATGACTATGATATACGCCGTATAGTAAATGGCTTGAGAAATTTAGACCTCCTGGGGGTTCATTAACGTGTGTCTGAATATAAGTGCACGGGCATAAAGTATTTGCGCTCATTTCGAAAATCGCACAGGCCGCGATTTGATCCCGCGCCCTGTGTTGTCGAGTGAACCACTATAGACCACAGTGACACGTTTTATTGCTTTCTCCTAATGGAAGAGCTTGCGTGTACCTATAACTCTCGATAACAGGAGCAATCACGGTCACGCACTCGTGTTTTTGCGTTGCTTGTGTTCGTTTTTTTTCATTGAGGCCATAGAGTTCGAAAAGCATTGCACAGCAGCACAGTGCGTTCAGCTCCCGTCTCGATGAAGGTTCCTATGAGATAAGCCTCAAGTTCCTACTCGACGCGCAACAGCGAACAGCCGGAAATATCTGCGAACAGTATGCGAGGCGCTTAAACGACCAAACCGCTCCACGGTGTCTGCATCTGCAGCGAACTGATTAAACCAGTCGGGAATGAGGAAGGCATAGTAACGACCGAACGCAAGCGTCCGGACCTTGGATTAGCCGGCAAGACTGCATGTGCGCCGTGGGAGAGGTCGTGTTATCGGCATGGAGAACGAAATACTCTAAAACGGGGTTTGACTCGACCTTCGTTCTTTGTCTGCGTAATCTCTTTGCAAAAGACACCCGCTTCTGCCAACGACGTATGAGCTGCAGCAGGCCATTGCAATACCGTATGTCTCTGCATTTGGGAACCTCATGCAGAGCTTGACTTCACAGGCTTAAGGCTGGTGCACACCGGCGACTAGCAGCGTTCGCGACCATTTGCGACTGGTCGCGAACGGTCTCAAACGGTCGCAAAGCGACTGTTTTCGCTAGTCGCTTCCTGATCGATTTTTCAGTCGCGCGACTGCAGTCGCAAAGCTGCTGGAACCAATCAGCGATGATCAATTTTTTTTTTTTTCAACGCTGTGCGAGAACGGACGAAAACAATAATTGCGGCGGCGCGCTCGGTTCGCTCCGTTCACCCAGCTGGCGGCGGTCAGCTGATCGGCGCCGGTCTCGAAAGTTCTCGCTGATAACGAGATCCGGACGTGACTCTCCACTTTTGCGACTTCCGGTCACTCGCATGCTGCTTCTGCGGGTGTGAACATCAGTCGCTTTTTAGTCGCCAGTCGCGAATTGTCGCGCGACCGCTGCAAGTCGCCGGTGTGCACCAGCCTTTAGGGCCATGCTGAAGAACCCGATTTCCAGAGCGCTCCACTATATACGGTGGCTCTACTAAACACATCATGGTTTTCGGACGCTAAACCGCTACAATTATTGCATCTCGCTTCAGTGACGACTTCATCGCCGTACCCCGAATTTCGCCGCGCAGTGTCCTCTTCGTTGGTCAAGGCACGTTGCCGGACTACTTGGTTGGGATTCATAATTTTGTGCGAGGGCAGAGGAAGAATTAACTTGCTGCGAGATCCGGTGAATATGGCAGGCGAGCAAAAATTTCGTAGTCTGAGGAGTCTGTGCGTGTAACCGTCACACGCACAGAGTGAATTTATTTATTTATTTATTTAGTGAATACTGCCGACTTCTATGCGAAGTCGCAGGCAGAAGTAGGTGACAGATACACTTGATTGGACATTTCCCAGGGCAAGAAAACAACAGAAGCTTAAAACAGAAAAAAATATGTCTGGGGAAATATAAAAGAAAAACAGGGATTTACAAACATTGAAGTCAATGCAGCGCTTCAGAATGAGCAAGCTTTGTTGACAAAAAAAAAGGCAAGAAAAACACATATCGACACAATCGACGAAGCGTGATACAATTGAGCTAGCGCTGAACATAGGAAAGTAATACAACTCAGACACACACGGGAGAGATTAAATGCGGTGACAATGAAATAAAAAGAAAGAAAGAAAAAAAGTTCAAAAGATAGCTGGCAGATTTGCTATCGCATTCATTAATTAAGCGACAGTTGTGGATGAAACGGCTTCATCGGGCAGGGCATTCCAACTACGTGCTGCTCGGGGCAATGGGGCATTCCCGATGGTTGCTGCCATAGTTTTTTATCGCCCTTTGGTGGTTTGGTGCAGCCTTATGTAAACGATAACTTCTATTTTGGCACTGGCGTTTATAGCAAGCATACATAATCCTGAGTTCAGTTGTCGGCCGTCCTCGCGGCTAGCGTAGGGGCTGTGGGCTTGGTTACGTCACAAGTGATAAACAGGAAACACTGGTGGCCAGCATGATGTGTAAGGTACAGGCAAGGTGCCACCGTACTGGTCCAATCCACCTAACCAGTTTCGGTGACGTCCGGTACCGAAACGTGGCCACGTCTCCAAAACGTTCGAAGTAGCCATTTGTGCGTCACCAAAATGGCCGCTCATATGAGTCGCTCAGTTCAGAGCGACGCAACGGTGTGGCCCTGAAAACGTCACGATGTCATGATGGTGCACGAGATGAGAAGCTCATGACGTTTCGTGACATAAGGGTGCGGTAAGGACCAAAATTAGCTTTAAAAATCATTATACTTAATTTTCTAGAGTACATGCGCGTTTGCCAGTACATGGTCTAAAGTTCTGGGCAGTGGCTGTTTCATTTCGCGAGAAATGAAAAGCGACAGCTGAAAATTTTGGTGTCCCTTTAACCCCCTTTAACCGTCAAACGCTCCACGGTGTCCACCTCTGCATTGGAATCGTTAAACTAATCGGGAATGAGGAAAGCATAACAATTGAACGAAAACATCCGGTGGCTCGAATGACCGTGGCTTTGCGTTAAAGCCGGTGGATCTGGACGCTATCGTTAGGCACGAAGCTATGACATCGAACGTATAAGCATGACAGTGATTGCGAGCAGCGGGGACAACTTGCTAGAAACGCGCACTTGAAAACTTGAATAAGAAACGGCGCACTTGGAGACCAAACAACAAGTAGTAATCTTTGATATGGCGTTATTTTTTTTAATTTTATAATGACGTAGAAGCTAGGGCATGGAAAAGTGGGCTTCATGCCAGAGACCATTGGCAGCGTGCAGCTGAAATCACGATACCAAGTTGTCGTTTTGAAGTTTATATCCATGGTTTCGCTAACGAATATCTGCGCACACAATTTGTATTTTTGCGTGTTTTCTTGCTTTGCTGCGAGCATGTGGTTTTGGGGTTAGATTGTGCGCGAATGGAGTAGTATCTTTGGCGCGCACACGCACACACAAAAACACACACAAATACACACACAGGAAGCCAATTACCTCACAGCTTCAGCCGCCCGTGTCGTCATCGTCCTCTTCATTTTTTTTGTGTGCGTGTTTTTTTTTAGCAGCAAACTATGCATTCAGTGACATTGAGCAGGTGCACAATGAGCTGACTGCGAAGTAGCGCAGGTGGAAGGCTGGTAAAATAATGCTCGGATATGTAAGCTCCGGCGTAAAGCTCCGGCGTAAAGGTGAATTTAAAAAGTGACAGCTGTAGAATTTCAATGAAAGCGATCTCATTAAAAATTGCTTGACATTGCTACTTAACTATGAATTTAAAAAATATTGGTCGCAATTTTTTCCGCGCGTTTGTCTGCGTTACCCTTTGTATTTCAAGCGTACCATATAGTGTATTATGCTAGGGCAAATGTAGGTATTGAAATAAGTAATAAAATACCTTTTATAATACTATTTAAATACTTAGTACGCTATTGAGATAAACATATAATTTGACATGATGTTAGGAACTATCTGTAATTAGTGTGAAATTAATCATTCAACAGTTGCAAAAGGATGAGCCTATTAATAACCAAAATAATCGCTAAAAATTACACAAGTGGAACTGCTGTTGTCCAAACTTTTTGCGTCGTAGGTAACCAAAAAAGACTGTTGTCTTTGAAGTATACTAAAAGCAAGTTTTAGTATATTCTTATTTCTCCCAAAATCCACGGTTTGAGTGTCACGGTCATCATTTCAAAATGACATTAGATTTGCCATGTGACAGAGGTATTAATTAAGGCTTATTATCTAGCCCATTTACGCTTCAGGAAGTCTATAAAGGCCTTTGTAGCAGTTTTTGTTGCCGACAGGTTGAGCATTGTGAACTATAGGCTAGTTGCACTGTGAATATTTGCACCGATGCCTGCCAAAGTTTGGACCAGCGTCTTCCGCTGGGACATGTACAGAGGGCAGTCGCACAAGTGCGCATGCGCAGATACGTACGTTACCCCGTACCGCTTACCGTACGCACGGTATTTTTCAGATTTGAGGTTACCGTGGTAGCGTAGGTGTACGTAGTGTATACGTAAACATGGTGGCGCTCTCGGACGCCCGCTTCGAAGTGTTTTTGGCGTAGTTGTTGAAAGATTCACCTTCTTCGCAGCAAACGACTGTTTAAAGTGGCTTCGCTTAATTGCTTTTAGTTAGATTCGATGACCGAGTATTACAGATAAGTTTGAGATAGCTTCCCATTTCGAGCGCGTTTAGGCCTAGCTGCAAGATCGATGTAAACAAATCGGCAACATGAATGCTTTCACATTTGATGCGTGGTTCATGTTTATTTACTTTTATTGTTACCAAAATAAACTTGTAACAATGCTATGCGCGGTAGCATAGGCAAACATTCTCGTTTTCTTTTTTTTTTCACTGTCTTCAACTTATTAACCATCCGATAGGTGTCGCCACCGTTCCAGCTGGGGCACGTAAACCGCGTAAACGCTATTCCACTAAAACTATAAGACGCTGACCACAACGAACGTTTGCTGCACGGTAACGTCATTCCCTTAACCTTCGCTATCATGTTAACAGTAAACTATAACTGTCTAATGTCTCAGCCACCTGCCAGTGCTCGCAGCTACGGCTGAGAAAATGGGCCATTATACGACTAGAAGAAAGATGTCTCGGTGTGGACTGCAACGGAATTCAAACTTTTTGAGATTTTCGACAGGCACCACCTTTACTTTTTTAGTCTGTGTTAGGTTTAATAAAGATATCTATGACGTTGAATTCCAACAATTATTCATTAGTGACGAATCACGCTAATTCACACCAAGCTACTTTTCCGAGCATACTGCGAGCCTCTTCCGGAGTTTCGGAACTTACGGTTGTTTCAACTCCGGTTTAACCCACACGGGGCGGCTGGACGTCACGCTCGTTCATTCGGAGGCAGACGAATCCATCCACATCCGCAACCTGTTTGCCCCGGCCGTTCTTTGTGCGATACTATCGCGTCCGTCATCTGTACGGCCTCGCCCGGTTTTCCAACGCCCATTCATCGTGCTCGTGCTTCCGGGTGCTTGAACCTTGAACTTGATATTAGGAAACCGGTGTCCGGACACTTAAGAGGTTTGCACTCCTGTCCGGCAATGTCGTCGCGTTGGGATTGGGACGGACACGATACATAACAGCGGAAATTTTAGAGAGGGACCTGAGGGCAAGAGCGAGACTTTGTTGAAAAAGCTAACCCTCGGAGCCAGGATATCCGTAGGAATATGCCAGCAGGTGGTCCCTAAGTTTGAAAATAACAAATTGAATATTGAATAAATGTTATGACAAGAGATCTTGTGTTTTTGCCAAAGTAAAAGACCTCAACCCAAGAAAGCTTTGCTAACATTCTAATGAAACCGAGCACTTTGTGTGTCTAGGTTTCGTTTAGCGAGAGAAGTGAGTCCTCGATAATCACCCCCCCCTCCCCCCAGCTTTTTTTTCTCGTCCGCTTGTTAACAATCTAACAGAACCTTCGTGAGCTGCTTATTTTTACCTTACTACGTCTTTGCTGTGGTGCTGCGGCCCTGAGCGTGAACGAAATCGGAATGAAATGGGTTTTCTTTGCTTAGCTCCACTTTAGCCGTTATATTGCGAAAAACATCTGGGGTGGCTGTGCAAGGCAGCTTTTTTCCTCTTGAGACCGCATGGATATATACTATATTCTAACGTCCCTGACACGTGATTGAATAAACTAAAAACTCGTACACATGTGGGACATTCATAGAGCCTCAGTATGTGTCAATGACACCTGCAGCCGTGAGCGAAAGTACGGGCTATTTTACGGTTGGCTCTGAGAGCCGCCTTGTTGGGCTGTGAGCCTTTGCGTATTTCACCTTCAACAACTAAACGAACAGTGTTACTGTTGGTAGTATGTGGTAGTAGTTACCGCATGCCAATCGGCCCGTACGTTGGGAAGCTGGCGTTCAAAACTTCTAATTACCATAAATACACCATTTCAATTACGCGTATCAATCCCGGCTGTGGCGGCTGCATTTCCGATGGAGGCGGAAATGTTGTAGGCCCGTGTGCACGTTAAAGAACCCCAGCTGGTCTACATTTCCGGATCCCTCCACTACGGCGTCTCTCATAATCATATGGTGGTTTTGGGACGTTAAAACCCCGCAAATCAATCAATCAATCAATTACGCGTATCAATAAGCTGAACAGTAAGTAAGGTGCGCGAGCAAGGTATGATTCAGTGATCAATCGAAGGACGCAATCTAGCGCTGTGAAGTGAGCCTGAACACTATAGCTGCTCATTTAGCATATCGCAAAAGTTTCACGTATATGTATATAGCGAAGAGGTCAGAGGTGTGTTGCGTGAAGTGAATGAACACATTCATTTCCGTACCGAGCGAACACAAGCGTGACACGAAACGACACTGGTGAAGCCACGAAGACCTTTAGCACATGACGACACTCGCCGCTCATTACATTTATAACCGCACCACTTACCGAGCCGTTCATCCAAAAACATTGATAATATTGTCTTGAAGAAACACATTCATTCCAGTTCCACCTGGAGCAACAAGGCATCGTGCTGTGAAATGAGCCTGAACAGCGACTGCACATTCAGCAGACGTGAATGTTAGCGCAAACGCGCAATTGCAAACGCGCCTAATGCAGAAGTGAATGGCGTCTTGCGTGAAGTCACCGAACACATACACCTCCGTTCCGAGTACACTCACCCATGACGAAACGAGAGTGATCAAATCGTGATGGCCATGAAGGGAGCACATGGTGACACTCGCCGCACATTACATTCACAATCACGCCGCTTACTGCGCAGTCCATTCATGACCGTCGATGACTCGAAATCACTTCTGGTATCCTCTTGAAGAAAATCGCACGCATATTCTAGTTCAGACGAGCGTAACCCGGCATCGAGGGGGAAATATAGGTCCGGCCTTTACCCACGCTAGCAATGCTACGGAGTCTCCGGACAGCCTGGAACAGAAATGGCCGCCGCTGCTCAATGTTGCCCGCGTGCAGTCTGCCTTTGCAATACTCTGAATTTTTTTCACAGTGACTCCATGTCAGTGTAGAGTTACTCTATATGCTACCTTTAGGTATGCTACCTAAAGGTAGCATATAGAGTAACTCTATGTCAGTGTTGCCGTCAGCGCCATCCAGTGGCGAGCCCATTTCTGTTGAGAGCATTGCTAGAGTGCACTAGAAGTGTAGTATTGCTATACGGGCTCGCTTTCGCCAGAGCTTTATGCTCTGGGTAGCAGACGACTCGCCACTAGACGGCGCTAATGGCAGTGTCTGCATGTGTTCTCGTGACCGGTGTACTTTTTGCTCGCTAGTGTACGTTCAATTGTCGTTTGGTCATCGTTCTTTAGTCCGTGCATCAACTGTAAGACGAAGCTCACATCAACTCGAGTGTGTTGATGGGTCGTTGATTCTCACAGCCGAAGAATTACCGTCTATCGAGTGAGTAAGTGCCACAGTTGCGAAGCCTTTGGCGACGTTCCGCCGCCTTGCAGAACTCTGTTCAAATTCGTGGCTCACTCAAGCACACGTGGACATTGTTGGGGGGGTGTCCTATGTACGGCTGACGCAGAAGCCTATAGCTAATGTTTCAGCCGCACACAGTCGTTCCGTGCACGGTTAACGTCCCCCAACCGTAGCTTGCCTCATTGCAGCTACTACTACGGGTTCGGGCGAATAAGGCAACTGGCCAGATCAACAACAAACACTTTATTGCTAAGCGTTAGCAATCGCGCGTCACTGTCGCGGGGAGATACTACAGATAACAAAGGTGTTGACGCTTACACCTCGGTCGTGGACGTCCTCGGCTCGCAGGAGGGGTTGCGGGTTCGTCCTCCTGGGATGGTCGCTGGTGTCAGAGAGCGAGCGCCCGTTTGCCCGCTCGTTTTGTTCCCCGACCCGATTTCCCTTTCCCTGACGAGAATGGCACCTTTCCTCGCTGAGGGAGAGGGGAACCTGTTCCTGGCGCCGGGAAAGGGGGGGGGAATCGCACGCGCCGGCCGTGGGGGAAGGGGTCCCCGCAACCAGGCGCGTGCGCTGCCCTAAAAGGGAAAGGGAGGCTGGGCGCACCTGCTCCCCACAACATTCTCTGCGAGGCTGCATGTTCTGTGCGCGCATTGCGACGTAAAGTTTACGACGTTGGCATTCAGCCGGGAATCGACTCCGACTTCAATGGGAGCCAACTTGGCATACCCACAGGGTCATACATACGTAACCTTTGACAACTTGTCAGTCGCGTGTGCTATGCGAATGGCATGCTAAACAAAAAACATTACGGCGATTCGTCAGCTGGCTCGCGCAATGTGCGTCCTTGTGTAGTCGTTACCTCATAGGGATTACAATATTTCTTCTAATAATTTATTTGACTTACTTTTTTCCTGTCCAGGATTACGATAATCACTTTGAACAACATGGCAGACCATTGCGGCCTTCTTTCGTCTTCACTCGATGATACTTATCTATCTTCCGTGCATTTCGTTTCTTTTAAGGTAGAACGCCCGGTCTTACTTCGAGATCATGAACAGATATGCATCCACGTTATCGGAGTCACGTGGTGCTTTTAGGAAAAAGTGGCGAAGTCAGGGTATTCATTGATTGATTTATATGTGGGGTTTAACGTCCCAAAACCACCATATGATTATGAGACACGCCGTTGTGGAGGGCTCCGGAAATTTCGACCACCTGGGGTTCTTTAGCGTACACCCAAATCTGAACACATGGGCCTACCACATTTCTGCCTCCATCGGAAATGCAGCCGCCGCAGCCGCGATTCGATCCCGCGACCTGCGGGTCAGCAGCCGAGTACCTTAGCCACTAGACCACCGCGGCGGGGTGAGTCAGGGTATTCAACCAACTGAAATAGAGGACTCGATATTGTTTAGGTATATTTAATGTAGGAGATGGCGTGAAGGTTGCTTTTTTTCTTTATGGTGTACCTGCACAAACCTTTACAGTACTGAAGTACTGAAAAGTATTCAGTACCATGCCCCAAAAGTGCGTAAATCTTCACATAATAGCCCCGCCGTGGTGGTCTAGTGGCTAAGGTACTCGGCTGCTGACCCGCAGGTCGCGGGATGGAATCCCGGCTGCGGCGGCTGCATTTCCGATGGAGGCCGAAATGTTGTAGGCCCGTGTGCTCAGATTTGGGTGCACGTTAAAGAAAAGAACCCCAGGTGGTCGAAATTTCCAGAGCCCTCCAGGACGGCGTCTCTCATAATCATATGGTGGTTTCGGGACGTTAAACCCCACATATCAATCAATCTTCACATAATAGATGTAGTAGTAGTAGTAGTAGTAGTAGTAGTAGTAGTAGTAGTAGTAGTAGTAGTAGTAGTAGTAGTAGTAATTGTAGTTGGTGGTGATAGTAGTAGAAGAAGTAGCGGTAATAGTTGCCGTAGTGTAGTAGTAAATGTAAGTACGGCATTGAAAGCATGTAGCAGTAACAGTGGCAGTAGCAACAACAGCTGTAGTAGTATGGTGGTAGTAGTGGTCAATAAACGCAACAGTGCAAGCAGGGGTGGCAGTAGCAGCAGCAGTGGTAGTAGTATGAAGGTAGTAGTAGTAGTAGTAGTAGTAGTAGTAGTACGAGGACAGAGGTTTGGGCTTTGCACAGCACACATACGCCAAGGTGTTATCGCACCTTGGTATATTCGCCTATAGTGGCACACGTGTCAACTCCTCTCTGTCAAGTGCACGGTCAAGGCTGCGAGAATGTCTGAAGCGGAAATTCCTTGATTCGTTTTCATTACGTTTTCTTTCTTTCTCTCTCGGCGTGTCGCATCGGCACGTGTCACCATCAAGCTTATCTTCGATTTAAGCTCCCTTTTTTGTATTCTGTCCCCGTAGCACGTCACTACTTCCCGATATACATGCAACTTCTAATTATAGAAGTCCATCAGCAGACGCATCGATAACACGCAGTTGTTACCTTAAAAATCGCATTTGCGGCTGGTGGGAGCACTAAATAGAGAGAGAGAGAGAGAGAGAAAGAGAGAGAGAGAGAGAAAGAGAGAGAGAGAGAGAAAGAGAGAGAGAGAGAGTAATAAAGAGCAAAGGCAGGGCGATAGATCAAGCTTGGCAAGAAACAGTATCAGTGTGTAAGGTTTCAAAACTCGCTTTTGCGATTGCAAGTGGAATGACGCTGGTAGCCCCGCAACAGGTTTCTTCTCCGACTGAATCATCTCTTAGTGGTGACTCCTACTCGGGAGTGCATGTTGCACAGGTGACGACATATGCTAACGCAACAAATTTCGTTAATGTTGGCCAAACGGAATAAGGGTTCGATTCACCGCTTGGCCATTTCTGAACATGTGACGTTTAAAGGTCTAAAACGCTCAATCTTGCAATAAATACAGAAAACACGAGATGCGTTCACGAATGGTGATGCGATATGAAAAATCGCCGCCCAAGCACTCCGTACAGATCGTTAACCAGAGTAACTGAATCGTGCGGTCCCCGTGTTTATCACTACGTTAATCCCGGTGGTTCAATAATGTCTCTTTAAATTATTGCTTTCGTCTGCACATAGGTCTTAGTTGGCAACCCAGACACTGAAAGTTGTAAAGGAATGTGTTTACGTAGGACAAATAGTAACTGGAGAAAGCCATGGTAATAAAATAACTAGAAGAATAAGAATGGGGTGGAGCACATTCGGCAAGCATTGTCAAATCATGACTGATAGATTGCCACTATCGCTGAAGAGGAAGGTATATAACAACTGCATCTTGCCGGTACTTACCTCTACGGAACAAGAACCTGGAGGCTTATGAAGAGTTCAAATTAAGCTGGGGGTGGCACAGCATGTGATGGAAAGGAAAATTATGGGCGTAACCTTAAAAGGCAGGAAGAGAGCAGAGTGGATCAGGGAACAAACCAAGGTTAAGGATATCTACAGTTGAAATCAAGAAGAAATGAACGTGAGCCGTGCACTTAGCACGTAGGCAGGATAACCGCTGGTCATTAAAGGCCAACTCCAGCGATTTTTTGTTAGGTCCATGGGTCTGAATGAAATTCGCTGGGTACATTCCTTTGAACATTTTCGTAATTTACGCCAAATGACATGCTTCAGAGATGCGCTGATTGTGTTTGCAAATGAATGTTGAAGGTTGCCTCTGAACGCTCACCTTGTTTGCCAGAATTGGCAACCTTGTGTGCGTGACGTCATGTTTGGCATATAAACGGATGTCACGCTGCCGATGGCATCGCTAACTTTGCCCGCTATAGCGTTTACTGCGCTGGCCACAAGGCGGCGACGGCGGCGGTGTTGGGCACCTTTCTTCATCTGTGGAGTTTTTCATCTGCGGCTCGGCGCGCTTCGCCTTTGCTCCGAGTGCCCGCTCGTCACGGCTTTCACAGTTTTCATACTCCGCGCCGGCGGGACCACTATGCGATTTTCAACTTTTACCAAATAGTTCGCCATACGTAGGCATTGAGCTCGGTTGGACTTTGGATTTGGTATTGCGGCTTTTTTGCTAATTAAAAATCATTTTCGAATTTTCTGCGCATTTCAGCTATCGGGCTCGGGACAAGAGCGTCTAAAGAGCAAAGAAGTACCATTGCCCTGGTCGGAAAATCGTCGGAGTTGCCCTATAAGGCCAACTGACTGGATTTAAAAAGAAGGCAAACGCGTAAAAGGGAGACAGAAAATTAGGTAGGCAGATCAGGTTAAGTTTGCAGGTATAACATGGCAGCAGAAAGCACAGGACGGCGTTGATTGGCGGAACACGGGAGAGGTCCTTGCCCTACAGTGGGCGTAGTTATAATAATGATGATGATACCGTTGCGTTCACTTCTTTGTTTCGAATGTGTGTTGCTGGATTTCTGTGGCTAGTATGTGCAGGAGGTTTTCCGTATACACAGCACGGATGAATTTCGATTTCGCGTATCCATACTTGGCTTCCGTATCACCATCGACGCGCTATGGGCATGTCCGTTTTTGGTGGCGAGCGACATGCCCATAGCGTGACGATGATCGGCATGCCTGGCGTGTCACCAACCAGCGATGAAGTCGAATGGGAATGAACAGTATCGATTCGAATACAAAATGTGACCCGAAACATCAACTTTTCCGCAATGCACAGTGGTTAGTAGCTTTTGGAAGATAGAGGCGCCACTCTCGAACAAAAAGGTGGCACCTGTCCCGTTACTCGAATTCTGCTCGTTTCGCGCTTTTAGTGTTCCCGGAAGCTATACGCAGAATCTGGCCGAATATGAAGTTTAGCGAAACTATACATAAAGCAACTCCCATTACTAATAAACCGCAGCGCCCTCTCACGTGCGGCATTTCAATGTCTTTCGTTAAACTTTGAGAAGTGCTTTGCGTCGAAGTTCATTAAATTGCATCTCCGTACTCCTAACCTTCACCATACGATTCCTCGCTGTCATCATATTTGGCTTAGTCGAAGAGTGGACAGTGATGGCAAGCAGACATCCAACTCTTAATAGAGTTTTAGTATTGCGTACGTGGCGGCGTTGCGTACGTAAGGACGCCACGCTCTGCGTAGTGCGCATGCGCAGACCGCGACGCGCACGTATCGCGTTACGCACGCATGAGATGCGTGCGTGCGTACGTATGAGGAGATCGCGCCGCTCTCGAACAAGTTCGCGACAGCGCGAGACTTCGTTTTGCAAAATGGCGGCATCGAAGGCAAGCACCGACCGGCTTTGTGGCTTAAAATATGGCCATAATCTGGCTATAACACTTGGATTGGCTCACATTGGCTGTCAACAACACGTGCTTGTATTTTGATATACCAGATGGCGCAACACGCTTCACGTTCGTTACGTACGCGGGTACTATGGCGTACTAAAAGCCGATTAGTGGCAAACGACGCCACGTAACGCAAGGCGCTTGCGTGATGCGTACGTAGCACCATTCCGCAGTACTAAAACTCTCTAATATCTGGGTCTTACGTCCCAAAATAACGACGTGGTCGTGAGGGACGCCTTCTAGTGGAGGGCTCCGGAAATTTCGACCATCTCCTTAAAGCGTGTTCCTTAATTTCGGTGTACGCTTCTTACCGGACACTGACATCACGCAGTATGCACGAACCTCGACCAATTAGCTTTTATCGAACTGTGACCTCCGCAGCCGGGATTCAACTCGCGACCTGCGGGCCGGACTCATCGTGGCGGACTCATGGAACGCTTGACCCGTAGGCAATACTTGACTTCTCGCCTTGCGGGGTACAGCAGGTCCTTCCCATCGCAGTTGAATGGCATGGCAACATTACTTTCAACCTCAAATACCCTCGGATTCAGCCCACATCGGCTTAAAACCCGTCGCATCCTTTGAAATTCTGAGGGGGTTTCCACGTGTCTACGTCATTCAACACTTAATGCGGCGGTCCGCAAAACAAACATGAAAACAAATGAAAGTAGACCAACTCGAAACACCATGGAGTCACCGTAGTATCTGGTCCATCTATCTTTGAACCCCTGTGAACTCATCTCACAATGTCCATCCCTTTCTTTTGGGCTGTTTTGTTTACCTCAGTTACGGCTGGTCTTTTTGGTTGTTTGTTTATTTTTGTAGCGGCGCTACGTCAGTATAGAAGCCAGTGACCTTGGGCGACGACCGCGTGCAGGTTTGTCCGGTTGCGTCTCTCCTCGCCTCTTCGTAAAAGAATCAAAGACATCGACACAAACAACCGACGCGCCACCTCCCTCCTGTGTGGGGGCCTCCACAAAACTGGATGACCAGGCCTCATCCGCCGGATAGAGACCCCGGCGACAAACCAAACTCATCGTATACGCAGCACTGTTGTTGGCCGTGACGGAAATTCGTACGGTGTCACGTAGTCCCGGCCGTGAGCTTCCGTCGACTCCTCGAAATTCCGACTGAGTCGGCCTCGTCGGCGAGCGACTTCTCCCACCACTGCGGCACCTGAAGTCAACCTTTCCGTCTACAAAGGACACCAGTGAAGACCTGCGACCTTGTTATTACACTCGCGATGCAGTCCCCGGTAAGCCTCCCTTCAACTGCGTCCCGAACAGTTCTCTCTTCTCACCTCAGGTTCGAGAAGGTCAGGGTCACAACGGCTTGCACGTTTTCGATTGCAACAGAGCTACTCACTACCGTTGCCATGCTATGATCCTGTGCTCATTTCGAACACTGTACATGGCGTTTCGCTTTTCTCTTTATAGAAAAAAAAGTACCAGTGAGTCCATGGCAACATAACGTGATTTCTTTTAGTTTTGTTTTCGTTTTGGATAGTTCTATACAAAAACAACCCTTGTCCTGTTGAAAGACCACCTGGCCTTCGCAAGAAGCAATTGGCGTTTCGGGAGTACAAAGTTGGAATATCCGCGTCCGGCCCATAAGTAAACTTTCGTTACCCCAGCAATCTTGTCCTGGTTGCCGTTCCTTCCGAATACTCTGCGACGCACGGCGTTTTCTTGTACACATTTTGCGAGATCGTGTCGTGGGAGTAGACGCATCGCCTGTTTAAAGATAAGGCTTTAACGTGGTCTCGCACGCTTGCGTCATCGATGACGCCTCCAAAGTTCACGGTCCCGAAGAGTGGCGCCTGGCTGTTGCGAGGTGTCCGCCGCCGTAACCCGTTCCTTATCGAACTCATTTCGAACAGTGCGAGTTTATAATGCTGAATTTGTTGCGAAACGAATTAGAACAGGGTTGTGCGCATACATTTTTTTTCCATGACGTTGTTTTGTGAGGTCCGTCTGAGATGCTATCTGCTAAGTTTGTACTGTATACGCCCATTCCTTTCCGCAGAGGCTGTTGCGTCTTGATGAATGGTATTTTTATTTTATTATATTCTAGTTCTACGATTTCTAGCCAGAGGACGTGTCAATCTTTCGGATGCTCGTTCAAGGCTGTTGATTGGCACCGCTTGTCGGTTATGATATCCTGGTCGCCCTTGACACTGAGCGTGACGTAATGGAGACTTTTGTATAACGCGCATTGCAAAGAAGCGCAACGAGACTTGTATTTTAAGCCGACCCTATCGTTTTCTTCGCAGCTACGTGAAATAAGCGTGTGGTGCCCCTGGGTCACTCGCATTTACAACTGGAATGTTCGCAGAAATGTCACTCGGCAGCGTGTGCATCTATGACGCGTCGGCGTCTTTTTTTATCTTTCTATTTTTATTTCTACGCACTGCAGCCTATCATGGCCTATAGCTGGACTGACGACATCACATGTCAATTGCAGTCAGAAAATAAATGAGTTATTGGTCATGCGTGTACGATTCCCGGCGATCAATTCTAACCCCCGTATTCTAGAACGCCCCTTCACTCAACGCTCCACCTTCACTTGAGAAAGTCGATGGGAGCGCCATCTTTAGGCAGTGCAAGTGACTGCATATCAGTGATAATTTGCTGCTATTCTTGAGTAGCGCAGCGTCATTTTCAGCCGAGGTGCGGCGCAGTGCTCGACTCTTTCAAGTGAAGGGTGAAGGTCGAGTCGAGGAGCGTTTGCGAATACGGGAGTTAAGCTCAGTTGTTGAAGGCAAGTATAGTCGAATACAAATTTAAGAGGCAGCGTCATTTTCCCTTAAAAGGCGGATGCGCACGAGCCTTTATACCAATAGGCGCGCACTTCAGATGACGTCATGAGTCGGACGACCGGTGACCTTGCCGACGGTGAACGTGCTGCCTTGGTTGTTTCCAGCTCATCGCGCAAACGACTGATCGTTGGAAGCGGTGTGATAAGATAGCTGAGAGTGCAGCTTCCAGAATGAACATTTTGAGCTCACGAATGATAATCAGGGGACAATAGTTTCAGTTCAGATATGCCATGCAGCATTGAAATGTGTTTATATGCCACTTCTTAAATCTAGCACAACGTGTCAGGGATGTTGCTTATGAGCATGTGCGAACCGGCATGAGCTGTATAGCATTTCCATCATTACAGTTTTGATTGATTGATTGATATGTGGGGTTCAAGGTTCCAAAACCACCATATGATTATGAGAGACGCCGTAGTGGAGGGCTCCGGAAATTTTGACCACCTGGGGTTCTTTAACGTGCACCCAAATCTGAGTACCATCATTACAGTTTTACCAAAGCACTCGTCACGATACACAAACCTTACTCATACCGACAAATAAGCGTTTTAGAAGCAGTCACAATTTTTTGAGCGGTACTATTTCCGATTGTGCGAGCTGCGCACAATTTCGTTTGGGCACGCCAATGACAGTCTTCCCTCTTCCTTGGACACGCCAATGACATAGAACGTCCGACGGCCCACTCAACAGGTGCTCGGTTCGTTAAGGATTCCCGTAGTACTCGTATAATGTGTAAGTTAAGAACACGGTGCTAGCCGTTATTATGCCGCACGGGTTCCAAAGCAAGATTGTCTGTACGTTGGTGTTGTCTTAGAGACATAAACCTCGTCCTTGAATCCATCCGGTCGTTCACCGGTGGCTTATCCTCTCCGCCTCCTTAATGACCTCTCCGCATCCTCAATGACCACTGCTGTACCTGCTGTAAGCCATCCCACAACTTCATTTACAGACAGAAAGAAAAGCGGCTTCTCGATTTTTAGGGGCCTGTGAGACGCCGAGGAATCAATTAGGAAATCCGGTGACGCTGACCTCTGCAGGGTTGTGGCGCAACATTTCCCGACTTTCGAAACGGGCAGCGGTAATCGCACATGAAAGCATCCAGACGCGCTGACACTTAAAGCAAAAAGATACCTTCATTTTTTATTTATTGTTGTAGGTTTTGTTTTCCCAAACAAACGTGACTCATCTTCGACGCTTGGTTTTATTTCTTCGTCTTTGCTGATTCAGACCACCGATTGACGAAAATACGTAGAGTAACAAATATAACGATGTGGTCGCTGACTTTTTTACTATGTTTGTTTATTTATTTGTTCAAGTTGTTTCGTTTGGAGTCACCGCAGTAAAGTTTTCATCTTTTCACTTCAGATGTTCGTACACGTATCACTTCGATCGCACGAGGCAGATAACATCGCTATTCTTTTTTAGCGGACAAATTATCGGATGAGTAATCGATGATCCTTTTATTTTAAAAGAAACTGGACAGGATTTGTTATCGCCCGTTATTGATGGGACCGTTACAGCTAGCCGTTAGTTGACACTCGGGATGTCACAACTGGAATGTCGAAAAGAGCGCTATATTTCAGCGTTTTGCAGCGACCTTACAACCTTGACTGCTGACCCAAAGGTCACGGGATCGAATCTCGGTCGGGGTGGTCGAATTTCGATGGAAGCGAAGTGCTCGAAGCCCGTGTGCTTTGATTTAGATGTACGTTAAAAAATACAAAAAAAAACGGCAGGATGGTCGAAATTTTCGGAGTCCTCTAATCAGGGCCGTAGCCGCAGAGGGTGTCCTACCCCATACCCCAGTGAAATTCGGGTGGAAAAGGGCGTTTTACAGAGAAAATATTAAAATGTGTGTTTTTCAAAGCGGTCAACAAGCCCCCCCCCCTCCCCCACCTCCCCGCTCTCGAAAAATATTCCTGGTGACGTGTCTGCCTCGAATATGGCGTCTCTCATAATTTGTATTGTAGTCCTGGGACGTACAGCCCCAACAATTGTTATTAGTTGCGTCACGAGATATACGAAGTCTCGCTTAAAACCGTGACAATTAAAACGTTACGGGTACATAAAAACCCTCCAGGATGGGTTAGCCAACTTTCGAGGGGAGGGGGCGGTTACATGACATTCGACCCCACCTCTTTTATGTACCACGGAACCTGCTCTAAATGTTCAGCACCCCCTTTTCAATCTCCTTCCCACACGTTTACATTCGGTACAACAAATGACCTTGTCGTCGACAAGAAATCATTACTCGGCGATGAGGAGAAAAAAAAAAGATGCGGCGGCTGCATTTCCGATGGAGGCGGGAATGTTGTAGGCCCGTGTGCTCAGATTTGGGTGCACGTTAAAGAACCCCAGGTGGGTGAAATTTCCGGAGCCCTCCACTACGGCGTCCCTCATAATCATGTGGTGATTTTGGGATGTTAAACTCCACATATCAATCAATTAACCAATTAATCAATCAATAAAATAAACAATAAATCAATTATCATTAAATCAACCAATTACTTACTACTTCATGTAATGAAATACTATGATTAGTTGTTCAATCAATCCAAAAATTAATTGATTGTTTATTTAATCAATTGAACAATTATTCAATCAATCAGTCATCTAATTTATTGTTAATCAATTATTTAATTATTTGGCAAACAATTACTGATCAAACAATCCATTATCAGTAAATCAATCAGTTGTCCAATTAATTAATCAGTGAGAAAAAGAAAAGATGCACAAAAAAAAACTACAAGCCGGCTTAAGCTATATACGAAACCAGAAGCAAGAGCGACGTATAGATTTCCGCGACACAGCTGACGATGCTGCGTGTTTCTCTCTACGTCACAGCCTTGCGCATTCAAGGACGCGGCATCCGTGTTACTGATTCGTTTTTTTTCTTCCTCTTTTTCTTCTTGTATTAGGTTTCATTCACATTGCTTTGACTGCGTGGATCGTTCAAATTCCTGAGCCAGCCACCGAAGAGACTCCCTGTCTTTCCTCATTTTAGTCGCCGATTCCTCGATCGATGCGATTGAAGGGCAGCAGACGGTATTCGTAACATAAGATGTAGTACTTTCAGGCTCTAAATAAAACGAAAAATACAATGTCGTACTCTTTCCGTTGACTGCTGGCACACCACACATGACTCCCGTTAAAGGGACACTCAAGAGCGGCAATGATCGACTTGGTTTAGATTGACAAAACTGCCCTACGAGTTCGTTATTAGAGGAGGGAATCAAGGTCTAAACTTCATTTTTAAATTTCGCGCCGTAATCTACGTGCGTGACGTCACTAATTGCAGTATGTACTTTTCGTATTTTCACGACACTGGCTCGATGACATTTTCCTAAACTTCGTATGCTAGGTCTGTCACCCAGAGGAAATGATGCACCTTTTTTATCGATTAGATTCTACGTGTATAACCCCGTAGATGGCTTCATAATCTCTCACGTCACGGTGTTTGCTGCGGGAATCTCAAAGGGGCGCCTCCACGCTCATTTTTTTTTCGTGTACTTTATCGCTTACCGAACGTCCTGTCACGGTAAGAGTGGTGTTTTCGGGATTGTATAATTGCACTTTACTAATACACGTACTCCACTGTACAATTCGTGTTTTACTAATACAATTTCGGACAAGTAATTGAATAATGACTGTACGATCCGACACTGTTTCACTTTTATTCCATACACCAGCATGCTTCATAATCGTTTAGATACCCTCTCTTCCGAAATGTTTTAGTATCTTTCTCCGTCCCTAAAGAGAGTAGCATGCCAGCGGTACATACACTATCTCATGAATGTGTTTGCGTACCTCGATATTGAGTTGTTAACCTTTGTTTTTTTTTACATCTGATTCGTACGGTACGTATGACGTTTGACGCCCTTAACAATTCACGTAACGATATAAAAATCAAGAAAACATTGGCTTAACAGCCCAAGATGACGACACGCGCGTGTCTTAGGTGAAATAGTCTATAGACGCCGGCAAAAATCTGTATTTCTAATAAAAAAGTCACTCTCTTTGCTTTAGTGGGCATGACGCTTACTCCCATATTCACGAACGCTCCTCGACTCGGCCTTCGCCTTTCACTTGACAGAGTTGTGAGCCCTGCGCCGCCACTCGGCTGAAAATGACACTGCGCTACTCAAGAATAGCCAGCAAAGCATCACCGATATGCAGTGACTTGCCCTGTCTCGAGGTGGCGCTCCCATCGGCTTTCTCAAGTGAAGGTGGACCGTTGAGTGAAGGGGCGTTCTAGAATACGGGGGTTAGGAGCATCTCGTCGAGTACATTTTGATTGTGTGCCGCCATCTCTCGGGACTGGGTGAGCTGAGCGCAAGTACTTAATCTGTTGCAAAGGAAGCGGCAGGTGCTTTATTAAGCACACGTGTAAAAGTATCGAAATGCAGCTCGTTATTTTTTTTTGTGTGCTTTCATTCCCAACGACTCACTCATTCTTCGATGCTGTTATGCATTGCGAGGCAATTCTGTACCCACTTTGTGCGAATGTTCATAAAGGATTTACTGAATTTTCGGGCTTCGAATAATTTTTTTTTCTATCCTATCTACGCACGTGGCGACCTTGACGTAACATATTTTACTTACTTTTTAGGCTAAATATTTTGCAACTCGCGCAATATGAACATTCATGTGACGACACAAATATAGAATAGTATTTACTAGTATTTATGGTTATTCAGTTTTTATTCTTTTATGCATTGCTTTGTTATGAATATTTTTGTATTTTAGAGTTGTGATTCTATTATTTGCTGTCATGGGCCACATGCGTGTTTCTTTTTGTATTGTCGCTTTCCGCTGCCTGTAATTTTTGTAATTTTTTGTAAATTTGTAGTTTAGATTTTTTTCTGAATGAAGGGGCCAGTCACGCTGTGAAATGCAGCTCTTTTTCCTTCGCACCAAACCACGTGACAGTGTATTTTCGTGTACTTGTCACGTGGTTGAATAAACTCAAACTCAACTCAAACATGAGTTTCGCTTTCTATGTTTTGCTTCGTTTTCATACAAGTCCCCTCATACATGTGTACGCAAGTCAATTAATGTTGCCTATAAAATTTCTTTTCGTTACTTCGGCGCAGATCACAGTGGCGCTGCTGCTCGGGCTGTTCTGCCTGTCTGTGACGTCACTGCCCACGAGCTACTTTGCGGGTAGCCCGTACTCCATGGTGTACCCCAACTACCCGCTCACGTACCACACCTCTTACGCCCAACCGTACCAAGCCACCTCCCAGACCGGCTACCAAACTGGCTATCAGCCGTCCAGTTACCAACATTCCGGGTACCAGGCCAGCTACCCAGATGGCTACCAGGCCGTAGTCGTCGGACTCGGGTACGTTGGAGCACTGGAGCAATGGAAGCCGTGATTTAGGCAATTAGATCACATCACCCATGGTATTCTGCGTTGGAAAATGCGTTAGAATTATGTCATGGGGATGCGCCACGTGCGTGTTTGAGCAACTCCAAGGCATTTTGTCTTTTTGAGCTTCCATTTCTGGTTTCTCTAATGCGACAGTATGCGCGGCTGTCCGGAACTATATTGATAAAACTAATAGGTTGACTAATTAACCAGTTTTATTATCCTAACATGTCCACATAATTATATACGTATAAAATCAGATTATTGCTCTATTCTAAGATTAAATTCGTTTATGTAAATATTTCTATGCATTACATTAGGCACCACACTTTCCTAGGCTATCGGTAATCTTTCTGTTATACCTCCATCGTTCCAAATCTGAACAGTAAGTTTTAAAACCACTCGATTCTTGGCCAATCCCCCACAGTGGGTTGCGCCACTAACAATAGAACAACAACAACAACAGATTTAGGAACGGTCAAGAGGGGTGCGCGATCTTGACCACATTTTAGGATAGAACGTTCTGTCACGCGGTTCCGTTGAGGCTCACCTGATGGTCAGACGTGAGAATAGCAACGGGAAAAGGCTGTGCTGTCAATCATTTCGTCGTTTGCCAGGTACAGCACGGACATAGAACGGACGGAAATGTCATTACGTCAGATAGGACAGACATAGAACTGTCTTCAGGCCACTTCGATTGGACGAAAGCGTAAGCGCTAGGCCATAAAATCGAACTAGGCTGCTTTTTGTTGGGCTTATACACCAACTAGCGTCGATGGTTTGCAAAAAATCACAACCAGTATTAAATAGTGCTCTAGCTTTCAAACACTAATAGGCATTGTGCAGGCTAGCTTATATCATTACAAGAAAATGTCGTAAAGTAAATGCCGCTCTTAAGGTTCATTGAAGAAAAGTACCTCGAATTGTGTCTAGAGTGTTGTCTATCCGTGGTAGAAGGTACACTTCCTCCAAATATTCAATTGCTTCTGTTAAAGCACGTTTTGCTTTCGTGTTATATAGGAATCAACCACGATTTTTTCCGTCATCATGACCTATACCACTGGCGCAGCCAAAGCGGGAGGTGGGGGGAGGGTAAGTTCCTTGTTTCCGAAATTGAATAAATTTTGCACACGCACAAACACACACACACACACATACGCACACACACACAACCGCATGCACCAACATACATAAACCATGGTTAAACTCCCCACCCCTTTGGAAAAAAAGGAGTTCTGACTGCGCCACTGCAACTACATACCAACTTACTGTTACCATTGAGTTGGATATTTCTTTAAAGGAAAGACTCTTAGCGCGATTCGGAGCTACATCTTCACAGTAGTGTCACGTTCAATCCAACTTGAATGACAATATACCGGCTTAAGTTCAGTCCATCATTCGGATCTCTACGCAGGTTTTTAGATACAACGGGCTAGAAAATGGATCACGTTGTTCCGTAGGCTTCAACGGCAACGTTAGTTTGATGTTGTCTGTTATACAGACGCTTGTCTCTTAGGTTTGTTGCGTCCCGTGAAAGAATAAACTTTTCTAAGCAGCAATGGCTTACTCGGGATGGCTCTAAGCTCTCCCATAGTAGAGTACCAAGTACTCTTAATCGTTACCCACATTTTCTAAACCCCCCCCCCCCCCAATGGCTTACTGCTCTCCCATAGTAGAGTACCTGGTACTCTAAATCGTTACCCACTTTTTCTAAACACATCGAAGCATATGATGTAGGCCCACTGGATGGCTTTCAGCTCTCCCATAGTACAGTACCGAGTACTTTAAATCGTTAACCACTTTTTCTAAACACACATAGTCATTAGTGTCAGTTTTGTAGTGTTTTGCTTAGAAATAGTAATGGGCTTTTAGCGGGATGGCTCAGTGCTCTTTCATAGTTGAGTACGAAGTACTCGAAATCGTTACATTTTTTCTAAACACATTGAGTGTCGGGACGGCATTATGCTCTCCCATAGCAGAGTATACTATGTACTCTAAATCGTTACACCTTTTCAAAATTTTTTTAAATTTTTTTCTTCTCTGTATAAAACCGCTTTCAAAGGGCCACATTTATGGTCAAAGTATGGAGTATGTCGTGACAACTGAGCCGTTACTGACGAAGCCCGGCGTAGCCCACGACGTCACAAAGAGAATTAAATTGGGGGCAGCTCAGCTGCGCACAGTCCAAACTAAGAAGGTGCGGAACTGGTGGCGTTGATCTCCTTCTTTTGCCCTCCTCACCATCGACTCCCTCTTCCACACCTTACAATACTATTACCATGCTATTACTATATTTTTATTTATTAACGAGGTTTAACGTCGTAAAACCACCATATGATTCTCCGCAAATTTCGACTACCTAGGGTCTTCAATGTGCACCTGTGTTTAGCAAGAATATTCAACTATTTTGAGTACTTGGTACTCAACTGTGGGAGAGCAGTAAGCCGTCCAACTATTAAGCAATTATCATTTTTATTGCGTAACCTGTGTGTTTAGAGGGAGTGGTTAACGATTCACAGTACTAGGTGCATTGCGTAACCTGCACCCAGAAGGAGGTTTCAAGTACTACATTTTTATCCTCTTCGTGCGTTGATGTATTTCTTGCGCGCCATGATCTAAAACCTCTACAACAGGCCAAACAAGGATGCAACTTATGCATGCAAATAGTCTTTCCAACTTCATTCAGTGTCAAACCACTGCGAATGTTCAGCCACGGTAATTTCAAATCGCGTGGCCTTTAACAAGACAGATACGATGGAGACAAAACAAAATAGTATAATTCTATGTTACTGAACAAAAAAAAAAAGGCAGATCCCACGTACAGTGGGAATCGATGATATGCGAAGCACAAGTGAGAAATGTTGATGTGTCACTTTCAAATCAACTCAACGTTACGAGGTGGAGGTAAATGATGCCGTACATGACTTCCGTGTCACGATTATCCTGTTTGGATGTGTCGTTTGCCTTCGTCATCTATCCACGTCACGTGATACCAAATTTAGTGTATGTGGAGCTAGCAAAACTGCCGCAAGCCCATCATGAAGGGTCCAATATACTACAATGTAGCGTTGACGCGCGCGCACGCTGGGCACAGCGACGCAGCGTTAGCAAAACGCGAGAACTCTTTAGTGGAATTCCAGGCGCGACCAGCGTCCGTCGACGCGGCCCTACGGCAACCGGTGCGAAATGCTCCATGCTGCATTTCGCGCCGATGCGTTACCCAGACAGCACCGCGTCTCCCTCTTTTCGTGACGTAGGGACGCTGGATGCGCTGAAGCGCGCATGCGTCAAAACAGCGCAGCGCACAGCGCGCCAGCGAGTATATCAATCAATCAATCAATCAATCAATCAATCAATATGATTTTTATTGACAAACCAAAGAAAAAATTACACGATATCTGGACCGTTAGCCTACATTCGCTAGTGATCGGTCCATATCGGAGTACATAAAAGCAATAAACACATATATACACAATTATTTATACATAGAACTATTCACATATGCACATACATACAACATACATAAGCGCGTGTACATATATGCATTTTCACAACATACCCAAATATAGTTTGTTTCATCATCATCGTCATATATAATAAGTGACTGGGTAAAAGCACTAATTAGCGCAGGAAAAAGTGAGGGGAAAAAAAAAAAAGATGGCAGGACCGGCGCCTGGCGTGGCAACACCGGCGTGACGCGACGAAATGAACGCCGGCGAGCACGCGCACCGCGTCACGTCGAAATGTATTGGCGCCTTGACTGTGGCATGTAGCCATGTTCTCACATGACACGCATCTCCTGATTATCATGTTTGCACCAGTCACATACTTTGTTATCCATTCACGGACCGTATTACCAAATTTGGTATATGTGACGCTAGCGAAACGGCCGCGAGTGCATCATGAGCGTGGCATGTAGTCATGTTGTTACATGACACGCGTGTCAGGATTTTCAAGTTAGGCTCTGTCGCTTGTGTTCGGCATGCAATCACGTCCTACCATACCAGTTTTGCAACATGCCATGTCAACGAAACCACCGCAACAGTTGCAGGACCATGAAATGTAAATCATGACATTCATGACATACATGTCATGATTTTCATGTACTGGCTAGTCAAATATGTTCTTCATACAGTCATGTTATGCCATACCAAGTTTGGTATCGATACCATTATCGAAACAGCCAGGAGAGCTAAAAGTCGTAGGCGGCTAGATTGATAGATACGCCCAAAATCGCCGAAGTTCGCTAAGCAATGCTTCCCATTTAAAAAGTACTTTGATTCATTTATTATTTTTTTTTGTTGCGCGCCATCTATGAGTAGGGAGAAACTTCTCGCAACATCATCAGGTACACAGGTTAGGCAATACCTATAGCTTCAGTTGAACATTGTTCGTACCATATTGAATGCCTTCACGAGAAGACAAGACAGCCTCCAACTAACGTGTGCCTATGAAGCTTTGCCGTGGCGCGCCTCTTTTTCCTGGTAATTACCACTATAGACATATGCAGGAGGAAAGGCCCCGGTGGAGGGACACTGCCAGTTGCGTTTCAATGAGCCTGCGATTGACCCGTCGAAGATGTATCTACGCGTGCGACGCTGCTTTGCTCGTTAAATTGTACGTGCCACCCTTCCTAACGCTTACAGAAAGAAAAAAGAATGGCTTGTCGAGTCTGGCTTGTTTACTTCCTTTTAAAAGCTCGACGGTCTTCGTGCTTTGAAAGTCGGGTGCGCGCCTATGGGCTTGACCCTTCGACCCAGTGACTCACCCTGCTAGTAATTATTACCGTTAGAAACGGGCTACGTCAGTAGGTTGACGTCATTGTTAGAAGGTGATTGGTTTGCAGAGCGCCGTGTGGAGGCTTGAGCTGAACTTTCCTGAGAAGCCGAGTCGGGCCGGTCCTTATTGGCCTCAGACGAACTTCATTTCGTGGCCCGAGCGTTATTTTTTGACAGTGTGGCCTCATCAAGTGTGAGGCCTGAGGGACGGCTTTCAGCTCTACAATAATAGAGTGACCTAGTATTCCTAACCGTTAACCGCTTTTTCTAAACACACAGTTGGGTCGATGAATTGGCCTATTTTATTTATTGGCCTTCCTGCATGTCGGCATGGCTTGATTCTCTCCCATAAGAGAGTACCATGTACTCTAAATCGTTACACTTTTTTACTACGTGCCCTTATTACTGGATTGTTAGTGAAATGTTGTGATAGTTAGTGGAATGTCTATCTATCTATCTATCTATCTATTTATCTATTTATCTATTTATCTATCTATCTATTTATCTATTTATCTATCTATCTATCTATCTATTTATTTATCTATCTATCTATCTATCTATCTATCTATCTATCTATTTATCTATCTATCTATTTATCTATCTATTTATCTATCTATTTATCTATCTATCTATTTATCTATCTATCTATTTATCTATCTATATCTATCTCTATTTATCTATCTCTATCTATCTATCTCTATTTATCTATCTCTATTTATTTATCTCTATTTATCTATTTATTTATCTATTTATTTATCTATCTCTATTTATCTATTTATTTATCTATTTATTTATCTATCTCTGTCACAATCCCGTCGCGTACGTCGTCAAACACTTTCCGCCAGGCAGGGGCACATAACCACGTGTGGATATGTGCTACTGGTATGCAGGCACGTGCGACAGGTGATTAACACTTAGTATCTACACAGCAATGTCGAGAACACATATGGGTAATTTTTGACGCTTGAGCGTTAAAAAAAAACTGACATCAGCTGCGTTGACCCGGCGAACGCAAAGAATGAATGTCGGGGTCCCAGCAGGTTTCGAACCCCAGCATTCTGCGTGACAATCAAGTATTCTACCACCGAGCCATGCCTGGTCTCGTAACTACTTTTAAAATAGACCCTAATGTTCGTGAAACATCAATTGTGGTTGCAGTGGTAGCTACCCAACTTAATAAACCTCACATATGTACTCCTATGATACAGTGGTCACATTGGGTTTACGTCGATTGTTTTTAGGTGCCATCCGCTGAAGTTGTTTTATGTAGCAATGTCTAGGGCTACCATACTCGCACCAGCTCTTCCTCTCAGCTTATCGCTTGTGATATCGCTAATACTCATGTTCCTGTTCGGATCGTTGCGCAGGTGTGAACGACAAGTTATATAAACATCTGCGACTGTTGAATATATGTCTGTGCGTGCAACATTTGTATGTATATTTATCTTCATTTCTTAACACGTCTATCAGTACAAGAATAACAACATGGTCACCTTCCCTCCTCATGCTTCGCATAACGTCGATTCCCAAGGCACGTGGAATCTGCCGAATTTCGTTTTTTTTTTAACAGAATGGTTTGAAGGTGCAATGATGAATAGAAAGCTTTAAGGCATAAAACAACAACAAAATAGACAGTCTCGTTAAACACGAACATATATACTCTTCACTCTCTCAGGACCTCAAACATGAGTCCAACTGTGCCTTGCGTTACCTCCGCAGTCGATTGCATTGATTCTCCTCCCCGTCAAAGTTATCAGCACGTAAAGTTTTGTGCCCGGCCTCTGTGATTGGGGGCTTGCAAGTGTTGTGCGCCTCGCGTGGTGTGGAAGTGCATACCTTCGGGATCGGCTCCCCTTTAACGACAATCGCACGTAACGTGCCATTATTTCAGTCGCGTTACGTGGCCTCACAGTGGCGTCTTGACGATCTTATATATAAAAAAATTGTCATCATGAACAGCCTGTACGCGGCATCTTCCGTATAGCAGTGCTTTCCTTTCTGCGAGCAAGTAAGGTTTCTCGCTTGCGTTAAAGAATAGATTGCCGCGTATTAATTCGTAACTTTTCCGTATATTCTTCAGCCGGCGTCCTCGTGGCTCCTCCAGTGGTCGTGGCGATGGTTTATATTCGCCACTGCCGTCGTCATCCATCACGTTTTCCAGCGGCGTTTGTTTGCTCTGTTGAGCGTGTCTTCGCGTGCAGGAAAAAACCGGAACGAGAGAGAGAGAGAGAAAAAAAAAAAAAAAAGAGAGAGAGAGAGAGAGAGAGAGAGAGAGAGAGAGAGAGAGAGAGAGCACGCGGCTAACTGTTCCTATAGTCTGCGAGCGAAAACGTGCTGTCGCTTGTTTACGCGTGCTCCGTTAAAAGGATCGATTGGTCAATTCATAGGAGACCGTAAGACTTTTTTTTCTTATGTTATTCTTAAATGAGAAGAAGATAAAAGTGAGCCCCTTAACTGTCTCTCAGGGGACGGACACCTCAACAGTGGCTCACTAGGGATGGGGGTAAAGAGGGATTAAAATTAAGGGTAGGGTTAAAAGGTATAGAGATAAGGAAAGGGAGAAGGAGAGAGCGTGGCGCAGGGACAGCGACATCCAGAAGTAACTAGAAGATATCAAAGATAAACACGGTCACAGGAGCCTGAGAACGGGGCACCACTTGGTGAAAGCTCTAGTCGGCGTCAGAAGATGGCGTAAGACGAGCCCAGTCAGCCAATGCTGCGCTGTCGTCGGAGATCGCGGGGGCACAACCTGTCGTCAAGAAATCCAGCGAGCGAGTCTGAGACCGTAAGACCAACACGCTCGATTCTATTGTCCTTTAAGTTTAAGGCGTACCGCAAAGCCAGGGATGGAGCGAGGACTTTTTCCCAGGGGGGAAGGGGGGCGGCAATTCTGAGAGGGCTCACTTCAGCGACCCCCCCCCCCCCCATATCTGGCGCTGCCCTATAGGCAGAGCTCGCATGACACGATTCTTCAAGATTTGTTAAAGTGGGAATTTCAGTCTGCTTGCATTCATTAGCGCATGTAGACGCGAAACGAGACCTTTCAACTTTTACGGTTACGCAAAACGAAAGAACAAACTTGTACTTTTGAGGAAGCGTGGACCGTGCGCCCAAGTTGGGTGGCCTCCTTGACCCAGGCAGTTTCGCGCTATATACGATTATAGTGCGAAGCTGAGCTGCCTGAGCTGGGCTTCAGGCGGTGTAGCTCACTTCAGCCCAGCTACGCTGCCTGAAGCGGCAGCGGATCTGGGCGGCCTTCATCTTTTCTCTCCCTTTCTCGTTCTCTGTTTTCTTTTCTTTGTGTCTGTCTCAGTTCTCTAACCTCCTTCCATCTTTCGTGCATTTAAAGCTTCCTCGTTCCTTCTATCTCTCTAGCTGCATTTGTTTCTTTCTATCTGTCTCTGTCTTGCAATCTATTTTTCTATTTTTCCCTTTCTTTGGTTCTTTTCTCTTTCTCTCCATTCCCTTCTCTTTCTCTGTCTGTACTCGTTGTTTCGCCCATCCGAGTTGTTGAACCCCACGCCGGACAGATCGGCGCCGCGGGAAGACGCGCGTAGATGGCGCGCGTGTTCTGGGAGCGAGGCAGAAAGCGGCACTTGATAGGCGCAGCTGTGTCACGTGCTAGCGACATCAGCTGCCATATAAGGTATAAGGTCGTTCTTGATGATGATAGTGTACGTGATACGGAAGGTTAAACGGTTCTCAATTATTATTTGCCGGCTCTGACGCAGTTTTTTTCTCGCGAGCTTTCTGTTGTTTCCTCGTTCATGCCTTCGTTGATTAATTGATTGATTGATCGATCGAGACTAAAGGCTTATATTCACTGTTTGAACACGTTATGGCCCACCATTTGCCTTGAAGACCGCTGTACCACGCCTATGGGTATAAACCTGCTGAACTTATACGTACCATTTTAATGAATTGGATTTGATGTCTCGCGCATGTGATTAAATCGCAATTTTGTACAGATGTTCACTTGGGTCAGTCGCTTAGTGTCTGTTGCAGACGAGCTGCCATTGAGTGAGTGAAGAGTGAGTGAGCGGATAGACGTGTTGTGGTGCCCGTGATTGAAACCTCTGATTATTTACGTGTAGGAGCCGCGGCATTATTGTGAGGAATGCCGTCGAGGCAGATACTGTGTCTGTTTAATCAGTTCTAGCCCTCGAACACGCACCTAAATCTTAGCGCACCTGGAAACAACCTTACGTGCATTTCGCGCCTTTGAAAATGGAGCCGTCAGCCCTTTTAAGCTAAATCAAGATCGTCTAAAATACGTATAGATACGAATGAACACAGCAGCTCTAAACTTAAAGGTGACAACCAGAAACAAGAATTATCAAGATGGAAACGACTCACCAAATAAGACTCTGCGTCTTGTAAGTAAACTATCTTATTGACAGGTAGATTGCCACTATCCCTCAAGACGAAGGTATATAAGAGCTGCATCTCGCCGGTACTTAGCTACGGAGCAGAAACCTGGAGACTTACAAAGAGGGTTCAGCTTAAATTGGGGAAGACTCAGCGAGCGATAGAAAGGAAAGTAGTAGGTGTGACCTTAAGAGACAAGAAGAGAGCAGAGTGGATTAGGGAACAAACCGGGGTTAAGGATATCATGGTTGAAATCAAGAAGAGGAAATGAACATGGGCCGGGCATGTAGCGCGTAGACAGGATAACCGCTGGTCATTAAGGGTAACTAACTGGATTCCCAGAGAAGGCAAGCGGGTTATGGGAAGACAGAAGGTTAGGTGGGCAGATGAGATTAAGAATTTTGCGGGTATAGATTGGCAGCAGCGAGCACAGGACCGAGCTGACTGGCGGAACATGGGAGAGGCCTCTGTGCTGCAGTGGACGTAGTGATGATGACGACGATGATGATGATGATGATCTTATTGATATTGTGCTGTTGCAGTTCACCCACGAGCCACGTCCAACTTCTTCCGACCACGGTGACTGACTCGCACCCCGTGCTGGTTCCGCTGGTGCCGGTGGTTGAACAGCCCCAGAGGCAGCCCCTGCCAGCTCCGAGGCACAGGCAGCCGGTCGTGGTTCACCCGACACAGGTGAGCGACGGGGTGCTCCAGCAGCGCCAGCTCGGCTGATCGTCCAATGGTCGTCGCAACGCATCAGAAAGTGTTTGTCCTTTGCCGGCAAATCGAGGGCTGTGGCATAGCGGGTGAACGGTGTCTTCTTCGGTGCCGCAGACTTCGCGTGACTCACTGTCGGTCACTCCAGTTAAATGTTTTATATGCGTCTCTCATATGGTGGTTTTGGGACGTGAGACCCCAAATATGAATCAATCAATGTTTTATAAGCACCCACGATAGACTAGGAGGCATCGCAGTAAAGTTGAGGGGAGACAGGTCCAGGATGTTTAGATAATGTCCAGGATGTTTAGATAATGTTCTTTTGAGAATGAAGAAAAAGATGACGCCTTGATGGATTCACACAACTGGTTCGCTGTAGCGTACGCAGGCGGCACAAAAAAAGGCACGTTCGACAAACGTTAACGAAAAAAGTATCGCTGTTACACAAACTGTGTAAACGCCGCCGCAGAGTTGGGCAGCGTCCCTTCTGGGAGACCGGGAGCACCGGCGCATTCGTAAGAGTGGCCGAACAATGGCAGAGTGGAGGCTAACCAGCTTGCTGGTGGGGACTGTCGTTGTAGGTTTGTGCGTTGAACTGGTGGATTATGACGTTTCCTGTTAATGAAACTTTCTTACCCTCGCGAGGTTCCGTGGCACCAGTTTGTCATTGAGTGAACTGGTCTATACCATGACTTCGTTGAAGGCGATTCACTCCAGAGACCAGTTCTTTGAAGGACGAGTACCTCACAGAGAGTGGCTGAATTGGTAATGATTTTTTCTGTAGCGTATTCAAAATACAACGCTCCCCTCTTGCACGATGTATTTAATGTGTCAGTGGCACTATGTCTACAAAACCCCTCCACTCTGTCTCTACAATGCTACATATGCACCGTACTCGCCCTCGCGTACAGTCAACAGCAAACGTGTACGGAATGTTCATTGCACAGCCAATGCGAATTTATCCTCTCCTTGCGAGCGTCTTGTAACCAAACGGAAGGTCCCCATAGGTAGGAACACCAGCTTCAAGCTGGTGCACTTGTTTGTAGAGGCTATGGCCACAAAGTGAGAATACAGCTTTTTTCGAACATTCCGCTACCAGCGAATGTTCGACGTTCGGTGAACGTTTAACCTTTGCGACATCGATCTATCTATACGCTCCCATAAAAATGCAAACGCCAGCACGCCCAAGTGAGTCACGCTTGATGAGTTTACCGTTAAGGAAAGCCACTGGTCATCGCTGATGCAAATGCTGGGGCGTCTCTGACGCAAGCCTTACCGGCCCTCCTAAACATAGGCATTCCTGTCTACTCCGATCGTTGAGGGGGAAAAAAATAAGAAACGAAGGCATAAAGACGTGAAAGAATCCAACGCGAGTCGGTGTACGTGTGCGTCACTACTGGAGTCTGTGTGCGTAAGAGATAAGGAGATGCAATCATTCGACCGGCCCTTGCTGGACGTCGCACATACGCTTTGCTGAAACTGGCAGTACTCAGGCAATAAACTGGTTTCTACGTGTGCCTGAAGCGATGTAAGCAACATTGTAGGTGTTAAAGCGAGTATCTTTCACGCGCAAGCCAGCCCGTAACCTTTCTTCTAGAAGCTACGGCGACACCTAATTTACGAGCCTTGCACGAACGCGAGCTCATAAAAACGTCCCGAAAATGCCATTCATGTTTACCAGAATCTTAACTCCCCTGCCTCACTCGGTGAATGCGGGATAAATATTCTTTCGATTTCCTCGTCCGCTCTCCCGAAATTTCTTTTCTTCTACTTTTTGCTTCTTTTTTTTTGCCTCTATTAGCATTTGCCACCGCCGTGACGCGAGTGTGTCATCGAGTATAGGAAAAGCGTGCGCACCATCTGATGAATGGTACAAGATTCCGCAAGGATAATCCGTGGGCGATGATGTAATACAACTCGTCTCAGCCCCCCCCCCCCCCCCTTCCCCGAGTTCTGCTATCAAGATATACGACACACTAGGCCAGGAAGTTCAGGCTCCAGCGCGAAGCATTTGCTTGCTGAAAGGTAGCAGGGGCTTTCTGATGTTTCCTGATGTTTTGCTTTCTGGTGTTTTCTGATGTTTTCAGAAACTTCGGACATCTTTCTTGAAATGAAGCAAAAAATTGACATGCTGCAGGATGTGCACGCCAAAAAAAAAGGGGGGGGGGCATGCGGCATGATGGCAAGACAACCGCTGGGACTGGTCATCGAGAGTAATAGGCTAGATTTCATATTAAAAGGAAGACAGAGTAGGCGAACGCTAAGGCATGCTATTGATACTGGTGTAGCAAGCTTCGTTTTTGGTTAAAGCGCTGGGGCAGCCGAAGGGATCTTGTTCAGAATGCTCCTGCAGCTCCTGGGCAAGGACCAAGACCTGGAACTAGAACCACGTCTGAATTAGTCCTCGAAAACTTTTTTTTTTTTTTGTCGCGGGCGATGGTGTCTTGGATCCCCTAAGGCGCCTCTGCGGAACCCCATTTGAGAACCACTGTCATAGGAGATACGGAACCGGAACAGACTCTGTCTGCTTTGTTTTTACCATCTACGCGTTGTTAATACCTGCTTAGTGGAGTAAGGGTTATGAAAATGAAAAGTGGTTTGCACCTTGTGGAATTCAGCCGAACTAATTTGCCATATGGGAGGCCTGCTACGCGGGACCTCTCTGCTCTAGATATTTGACATTGAATTGACTGTGATCGAACGTTATTCGATCACCCTGAGAACTAAAGACATGCGTATTCCCGTGTTTGTAAAAACGATTCGCAGGTCATCCGTCCAGAAGAGAGATTCTGGAACCCTCGCCGTGGCCCAGTGCGTAACGGACCGGAAGAAGTTATTGACCTCGTCGTGGACCGGAAACCCGTGGCCGCAGAGTAGACGGTGCTGCTCCTTGCGGCCGAAACAAACTACAGTAATAAGGAGAATCGGAACATTAAAAAATCTGGCGAAACAATTAAAAATGCGCTGTCCCTTCAATTCCAGGTAAAAGCGTCATCGCATGGCGTCGGCGTCAACTAAGTGACGTAAAAATTATCACTTGATGACGTTTTCACATGACGTCATCGTGATGTCACAAACCACCAACGTTTGTGGCGTATCTATGACGTAATCGCCAAGTCATTGTAACGTCACGTACCATGGCGTTACAAATTGTCATCACACGACATCTTTGCTTGGTAAAAAAGATCCCGCAAATCATATGAAGACCCGACGTTATCATATGAAGACCCGAAGTTATAGGATCGATTGTGTATACACGTATATATATATATATGTACATATTGATAAAATTATCTATACAGTGCTTACAAAGCTGTGGGGCTCGTTTTTCTTGGAAGATTACGATTTTGTGGTCTGTGAAGTACGTGGCGAGAGGACTCGGACGAAAGGTTGTAGTTGAAATTCGGGTAAGGCAATGCCGATGCAGGTGCATATTATGGTGGTGAGACGCTTGTGGTCACACGAGCTGCACCAAGAAACAGTAACGGGGCATCATGTGCGAGGCTATATACAGCAGCCATCAACCGCCGTGATATCTGCGTTGAAGTCTCCGACGAGCAAGAATGAGCAGTTTGAATGGCTGTGTTTCATTGTGTATACCGATGCAAAGCCTTCTCGATGTAAGTGAAGACGTCTCTCGTCAATAGGTTCGGCAAGGCATTGGTTCGGCGCGAGGTAAACGGGCATAATGACAATCCCATCAGAGACGACAGTTATAGCGCGAGAACAAAACGACGACACAGAGACAAGGACACGAAAGACGCGAAAGTCCTTCTTGTCTCTGTCTCGTCGTTTTGTTCTCGTGCTATAGCTGTCGTCATTCCATACCAACTAGCCCAAGCTGCCGCACTTGTAAGTCCCATTAGAAAGCTTCACGGCAGCTAGCATATTCCCCGTTGCAGTTCTGGTTGGTAAAGAGTAAGGGTGGTTTTACGTATGCGCATTCCGACGCCTCCCGCTGGACGTTCTGCATCATCGGTGCACACGATCGCTTGACCGTTGCTTCCCACTCCGATTCGACGTTTTCTTGCCGCCTCTGATTCGCGGGCTGTCACTTCGGCATCCACTTGTCGTCAACGAACTCGCTTATCTTCGGCTACGCGAGTCCTCACCGCCGTCGCCACCTGCAGATCGATGCTGGTGCTGGCTCGCTATTGCTGCCAACGCTGGCGTCCTTTTCGGACTCGCGAGCTCTCACCGCGGAGTCTGGTGGGTGGTGGGTCCGTATTGCAGCCGCGTTGCGAAGTCTCTGCGCTGCGGACTTCGCTTTAAAAGCGTTCATGATGAGTAGCTGCGTGTAGATGTGCACTCACGGGTCTCCTGGTGGCGAGAAACGAAGCGTGCCAAAAGCGTTCGTGCTCGCCTCGAGAACTAGCGGACACGACGCACCAAGGGACTTGCCCCGAGCGAGAGGTGCTTCGCCCCTAAAAGTGCGCCGATCGCGGAGCCAACGCAAAAGTCAAGTGAGGTGTGGACCTGCGCCAACCCGGCGGGCAGGACAGATGTGGCACAGAGATCCACTCCTGACCTTTAATGAAGTCTGTCAGCACTAGCAACTTAGTGAGGACAATTTCCAGCCGCCACATGTGGAGACTCCGAAGCCATCGTCCGTCACGCTCAGGATGCTCCAAACCTAATCGTACCGATCTCCTTTAATACTTATCAAATTTATATGTAACATTAAGCCAAACTGCCCTGACTGCATGGAACGACGGGGCACTGTGAGCGTCAAGTTAAACCTGAGCGGCGGCAAGCCTTCGCGGTGGTACAGTGCGCGCCATCCACTTATCACTACAGACACGCATGCAGATATTTGAGCAGAGCTGCCGAATAGGATGCGCGCGCCTCTCAACGCTGATAACTGGATAACGTGTACCATACCATTGCGAAGGCTTGCCGCTATTCCGGTTTCATTTGACGCTGATAGTACACTTCTTGCACATGCTCTGACCATGTTCGGCACTGTATGGTGCCTCTCTTAACTCTCCCGAGGCCTGGTAATCAGCGCTCACCTACACTCAGTGTACTGTGGTACAAGCACGGACTAAGACGTCAAACTTCGAGCCGTCCAGAGGGCCCACGACTCGGCGGCCGGGCTCATCCTGCCCCTCCCACATGGGAGCGGCCCGCGGCCGAATGTCCTTCTTGAGTGGAATTGGCCTCTCAAAACATCAGTAAAGTTCTTTGACTGCCTGAAGTGCGAGAAGCTTGCAGTGCCCAGGGCACTGCAAGCTTCTCGCACTTCAGTGAATGTTTATTTTTGAAACAGTGCCCCGAGCAATGCCCGGTGTCACCCTGAGGTGGGAGGGCTCCTTAGTCCAGGAACCCTCTGACTTCTACTGCCCTCTTGGCCCTGGCGACGAGTTGTCGTTGGTCGTCCAGGTCCTCGAGGGCGAGCTTCGCCTCCCACGTTTCGGTTTGGTCTTCGTTCGTCCATCATGCTTCATTATGAGTCGTGTGTTGCAGATTACGTCTGGCAATACACTGACATTGACTAGAAAGAAAAAAAAATTACAAGACTGCTTTCGCCTTCTGGTTATCTTAGGCGATCGCGTAAAGGGTCCTGTTAATTTCTTGAGATATTTTGTCTTTTTTATTAGGCAAGTTCATTTGGCCTCGGTACAACGGTGGCTTGTACTGCATGGATACGTCATATCGCGCGGAGCCGCAGTTACCGACGAACATTTCGTGGCGTGACGCGCCAGCGCTGTGGATGCCGAGTGCGGTTGGTATCCGCCGGCCAACACAGCTCTACGCACTGAAATGGCTGATACACCGGCCTGCGACGAATGCGAATGGGAAGAGACTGTCGATTAGCTCGAGTGGTAAGTCACTTCCCATCACTCTCTCGTCACTGCGGTTCCCTCAGCTCAGTTTGTTGTAAGTGCTGTACCCGAGTTTGCATTGCTGGACTTTGCAGGATTCATTTGCGAAATGTAATGGATATTATCTCCTTTCTTTCATAATAATGTAATTGATCTATCCATCTTCAGTCTGCTCTTTTCTAACCCTTTTCTAAAGGTTTATATCTGTTATTTTTCAATTTCTACGCGTTCTCGTTTTGAACAGGCACCGCAGAGGCAGCCAAGGAGCGTCCGGAGCGGGAAGTCGTCGTGAATGTTGAATCTGGGTCAGCCCGTACTCTTCACCCGAATGTTACGAAAAGAAAAAGTTTTGAACAATACATTTACAAGGTTTACGCGCACAGAGACTCGGAACCCGGCACACAGGACAGAGTCAAGTCATGTCGGTCTTTATTTCGCATCAAGTTGTTCGTCTTACAAAGAAAGGAGAGAAATGCTCGGCCAGGAACAGAAAGCAGCAACAAGGTAGCCTGACGACGTTCCCGCCCACCTGTTGGCACAGGGTAAAATAGTGAGAAAGATTGCAATTAAACATTCAACACAATGCAAGCAGGTGAGCATGGCATGTAAAAAACCCAATCGAAATTGTTTGTTTGTTTGTTTGTTTGTTTGTTTGTTTGTTTGTCTGTTTGTTTGTTTGTTTGTTTGTTTGTTTGTTTGTTTGTTTGTTTGTTTGTTTGACACTATCGGACACATTCTCTCCAGATAACGTCGTAGAGGTTTAGTATGAGTCTGAAACACGTGTTTATGTGTGTTTTTTTTTTCTCTGTGTGGTCGTTCATTCGGCGCGACGTTGACTATTTAGCCCCGCCTTTGTGGTCTAGTGGCTAAGGCACTCAGCTGCATGCTGACCCGCAGGTCGCGGGATTGAATCCCGGCTGCGGCGGCTGCATTTTCGATCGAGGCGAAAATGTTGTATGCTCGTGTGCTCATATTTGGATGCACGTTAAAGAACCCCAGGTGGTTGGAATTTCCGGAGCCCTCCATTACGGCGTCTCTGATCATCATATGGTAGTTTTCGGACATTAATCCTCACATACCAATCAATCAATATTTCATGTTTCCTTTGTCGTTGTTCACCTATTGCCAGTTGCGCATACCCACAGTAGGGGAAATGGCCAAGAACTGAGGCGCACGAACTATTAATTGTTAGTTTATTCCCAATCAACTTTATTTTCCTGACTTGTTCTCACCAATTTGATAGTATGGCATACTAAAATTCAATTATATATAATCCTTAGACAACCTATTGATTCATTGTCCTTCATGTAAACGTTAAATTTTTCTGTTATCTTAACTGCCTGTTGAAATGCCCATTTCTCCGTGGTGGGTACGAGCCACATGTAAAGGGTCAAACGCGCAAGATGTTCGAGCTGCCCTATGCCCCGCCCCTGATGGAGACATCTCTCGTGGTGCTGGTCAGTTTGGTACAGTGACTCCTGTTTCTTCATTCTTAGCGTCTGAAGGAGGTGACGCCGTGGTTGCGTCTTGCTGTACACTTAGACAACACTCACCAAGCGCTCCTCTTCTAATGGACCAAAATTTGCTGATCAGAGGAAAAAGATGTAAGCTCCGCTCGCAGAATGGAGGTGCATCCTGCTTTTCAACTACTTAAGACAATTGTATTAGCTGGTTTGCGCGTGAGTACTTTCTTCTACTGTAAACACTACACGTATTAGGAGTTGCAGTCTCGTCGTTACTGCCTGAACTTTACGTTTGGCTTAGCAGTGATGCCAGAATCCTAAAGGAAATCTACCGGAGCTACAAGGGCTAAAGTAGATGCTAGTTGGTTGCGCTTGGTTGACGCTTGCGCTGTTTGAACGCGAAGAACGCACACACACACAAAAAATTAAACCACCTCCTACTAAAAGGAACCATGTGTAGTAGTAGTAGTAATAGACTTTTATTCAGCCAAATTTACAGGCCGAGCATTTCGACCGCCTGTGCGATCAGTCGACGCTGTTCTTCCCCTTCGGCGCCGATCCAGTCGAGCCAGGAGGTGATGGAAAGGGATGGGGGAGGGTAATAGCTGGATTGCTGAGCAGTTGGGCAGTAAAACAGGCAGTGTGACAGGTCAGCGTATGGGGAGGGACAATTAGGACAGCAGGGGTTAGGCCTATATTTATGAAGAAAAAGGCAAGATGGGGTTATCAGGCAGTTCATTTGGATGTGCCGTAGAGTTCGAGCCTCGAGCGCAGTGAGTGATGGATGAGGGGGAGGGTAAAGACGCTTGTCGAGCCGGAGCTGGAGATATACCTCCTTGATATTGTGACGCAAGGAGATCTGCCCATCGTTATTCGCGGAGCTCTCACTGTCTTCCGAAGGTGTGGGCCAGGGAATGAACGGTGCCCGGTGCAATATATCGCGGGCAAGCTGATGAGCTAGCTCATTGCCGTTAATACCCGAATGCCCAGGAACCCAGCGGAGGAAGACAGTGGAGAGTTGAAGAGCTGAGGCCGCTCGCTTGACCTCCTGTTGAAGAGCAGGGGGCAGCGTGTTGTTCTGTTTGTGACGGATGGCGGAGTGAGGGAGTAAATCGTGTACTCGGGGAGAGAAGGGAGGGAGGAAAATGACTGCATGGCGTGGACCATGGAAAGGACCTCGAGTGAAAGTACATTTGGCGGGTGTAAGTATGGCCCGCTGGTGTGCGTGTCAGGTGCCGAAAGGTGTGGATGGTAGGTAACGTAGCCACACGAGCCCCGAGGAGTCATGTATGAGGCATCCTTGTAGGCAACTCCCTGTGTAGAGAGAGGAGGAGAATGATGCTGTGCTGCCGCATGACGCCGGCCGGCGTGAAGAACGGGAGACATATTGGATGGGAGGGGAAGGATGCGAAGGTTAGAAGCAGCGGTGCTTGCGGCAGAAGGCAAGGTGGGAACGAAAACGGGAATGTGAGGGATACCGGCTTGGGCTAATAGCCATTGGCCTTGACGAGTGAGAGAAAGACGGGCAATCTGAGAGTCGTGGTGCAGAGAAATAAGAGAACGTAATGGATGGAAGAGGCCTGTGGCAAAGAGCTTAGTGGTAGAGGTAGTGAGAGGGAGGTTTAGAGCTGCCTTGTATAGGCCTAATAAAGCGCTTTCGAGTGTGTTGAGTTGCGTTTCGGTGAAATGAACGTATGGCACAAAGTACAAGAACTTGTTAAGGGCAAGCGCATGTGCAACCCGGCACGCATGAGCCTCGTGGAGCCCCGACTGCCGAGTGACAAGGCGTCGCAGGAGGTGGGTCAACGAGTGGCAAGTCCTCACGGCGTGATGTAGGGCCTGCGCGTTCTTTGTCACGTGCAAAGAGAAGCCAAGAACTTTGCATTGCTAAACAGTGGGGATGAGAGAGCTAGAAAGATGTAGGGAGATGAGGGCAACCATGTGTATATGTGAAGCAGCGGGCGCTATAACGCTTACACTTACGGCGACGTTGACGCTGGCGCTAGTGGCACCGTCGCGGGGGAGAGAAACCTGGAGAGGTGGAAAGCAGGCAGTGATGGACCGGTGTTTCCTGCTGGAGCATGCCAATCGCTGCTAATGGGGCAATGAGAAAGAGCAGACTCCAATTGGATAGAGAGACCCGTAGTTCCCTTTTAGTTAACGCGCGCTCTGCGAGTTTTTATTGTTCAACAACGCACAGGAGAAATATCCCACCAGTACTGCATGCCTTGGAGGTCAACATCCAATGCCTATAGTATACACGGGGTGGCCAGTGAGCGGTTGTCCAGCGCAAGCAGCCGTACGTCGTTTGACTTGAAAACGTCGATTGGATTGGATAAACTTTTTATTTGGTCCTCCAAAACATAGATCACTGTGTATCGGGCAGCTCCCACGTGGGGACTGAGATGCCGAGCTCCTCAGCCGCCTCGCGGGCTTGGTGGACAGCCCAGAGCTGATCTGCCAAGGACGAACTGCGGATTGCCGCCTCCCATCTGGCAGAGGTGATGTTCGATAAATGAGCGAATCGTTTAGTAATTGGGACGGCTCATCGCTCTCCCATAGTTGAGTACGAAGTACTTGAAACACTTTTTCTGAACACAAATAAACTCTCTAGCAGACTCTGCCTGCGTCGGCGTTGCGAGAAAGGGGGGAGCGTATAGGAGAGAAAAGAGAGGGGGAGGGGACGCGCATGCTCAGTGGGGTGCGGACGCCACCGGATCTAGCTCGCTCATAAGATGCTTCGCATCTGAAAAACGCACACGTAGCACACAACTCCTGTTTTTTTTTTTTCGTTCGTGTTCGTTTTCAAACAGCACGTACGTCGCAAATCTCAACAATTACCCGGGTGTTCAAGCTTCCTACCTCGAACCAGCGACACGAACGATGTCTGTATGGGAAAGGTCTATTATCTGAAACACTCGACAACTGCTTGACGTCACACAAATGGGTAAATTTGATTGGACGGAACATTCATGCAACGTTTCCGTATAGGAGGAACGACGATGACTGCGGGTGGAGCTGGCAATTTTTCCTTAGGTTGTAACGGAGTGTAGTTAACGATCACCAAAATCAGTTAATCGTTTCAATCTTTCGATTACTCCTTTAAGGGAACCTCAAATCCTTCGCAAGTTTTGTTAACCTCGAAGTGTTTGTTCTATGCCATGTGTTGGTATCTGAGGAACTTATACGCGGTCTTCTACACACCGACAACTGTGCAATATTCGTAACAATACAAAACACAGTGTATACGTATTTATATACTGTGAAATCCGTTACCTCACGTCACCACCTCGCTATGTTGAAGGGTGGGCACTGACGGACGCAGGTATGCCTTGCCTGCCTGACGACCATCTCTGCGGCCGTGTTGCTTCAGCCATTGGCCAGCATCGCTCACGGCGGGAATTCGCGATGGGTCGCGGATTTCGGAGTCGCGTTCTCGACTCGCAGGATGGCTCCGGTTCGCTTCAGGTATACACCGTTTTGCAAACGCGCTCAAGCGCCGCCATTTTGAACTGATAACGTTGATGTTTATAGTATTCGCACCAAATAAACAAACAGTGCTACAGTGAGCTCACACGCACGAAAGTGCTTTGCCGGTACATTCAACGCAATCATTTCATATTGTGACACGTGAAATTTAGAAAACAAACGCTTATCAGTCCAAGATGGAGGCGCCCTTGAGTCGAAAAGAAAATCGTGTACATAAATGTCGTTACAAGCCGTCCAAAAAGGGCGTAAACTAAGGTTACTCTATATGCTACCTTTAGGTAGCATATAGGGTAGCATATAGGTAGCATATAGAATAACTCTAGCGTAAACTATACCGAAGGGAGCGATGAACTCGTCCTTCGCAACCGAACTTGATATGCCGCAAGCACCGTGGTGTTTTCTTTATCAAGTAGACAGCCAGAACACTTGACCACGCCACGTTCAACACACATCGTTGTCTATATACCACTGCTGCATAATTGTAATAATGATGACAATGGCTATGGTGCAGTGCTGAGCATTCATTCATTCATTCATTCATTCATTCATTCATTCACAAAACATTATTTGAGTCCTGAAGCCCGGTCTTTTCAGACCGAGGCGGACCACGTCCACGTCGGTACCATCAGGCTGAGCCTTGTGGCGTCATCGTCCATGGACCTTCTGGACTGCAAGTAGTTGGTGCTGATAAGACGCGTATTTTCTACACAAAATTCTCCCTGACAGTGAAATTCGAGACAAGTGTGACGCGTGCGATGGCATCTTTGGGATCAGACACATGCTGGCGGGCTGTCCCGCTACTCTCGCCGACCCCGAAGAACGATGGCTTTACTGGCAGACGATGGTGCGAACTGCTGAGCATCGAATACTAAAAAAAAAAAAAAAAAACTGTAGTTAGCCGCCACAGTAAACTGGTGGTTCTGGTGGTTGAATGCTGAAATGAAGGTCATTGAAAGGCTGTGACGGCCACCTTTCAATGGCGGGAAAACGCCACAAGCGCGATCGCTCATGTTTAGGAGAGCAACAGATGGTCGAAACTTACGCAGACATCTAATAAGGCGTCTCTCGTAGTCGCATCGTGGTTCTGGTTCGTGAATTAAATGCCAAAAATCATTATTTATTGTAATTATCTCATAGAGGAACACAAAACATGCGCTTTTAGATGCTTAGGCATTCGTTGTGTATAGCGCTGCGCCTCACCATCTTGTGTACCCAGAACAGTTTGCCCTGGCACTCCGTTATTAGTGCCTGCGCAGTTCGCGGAAGGTTTTAATTGACGTTCTGTCACTGAAGGTGGGCTTCGCAAACCACCCCAGCAGGGGCGTGGCCAGAGAGTGGCACCGCGCCCCCCACCCCCAAAAAATATTTCTGGCTACGCGCCTGCACCCTAGCGATTATAAACAAAATATTTTATTGAATCGAGTTAAACTGTGTCACTTCCATGTCTTCACGCATGTTTTTTTGTTATTGCGGGCACTCTAAACTCGAATGTTCATGCATTTTTTTGTGTGATGACGTGTTTTTCATGTGTATGTTATTTGTTAAATGCATTGCGACTGTTCGCCGCTACTTTTCTGTTGGGGAGGGGAAGGAAGGCCACTGTTAATTACGCCGAAATTAATCCTCTCTGCATGCTACGTCTACGTTACGCAGCCATCATGACAGCATACCGCATCTATGAAAAATTGAATTGCTGCACAAACTTGAAGAAAAAAACAAGAGAGACAGGAAAGAGCACAGTGCTGCGGTCTTTCCTGTCTCTCTTGTTTTTTTCTTCAAGTTTGTGCAGCAATTCAATTTTTCAAGTATGAACCAACTAGTCTGCAAAAAAGTATTGATACCGCATCTAGGTTTTCTTTGGACATTACTGAACCTCGCGCCAGAAAGTATCTATCTATCTATCTATCTATCTATCTATCTATCTATCTATCTATCTATCTATCTATCTATCTATCTATCTATCTATCTATCTATCTATCTATCTATCTATCTATCTATCTATCATCTATCTATCATCTATCTATCTGTCTGTCTGTCTGTCTGTCTGTCTGTCTGTCTGTCTGTCTGTCTGTCTATCTATCTATCTATCTATCTATCTATCTATCTATCTATCTATCTATCTATCTATCTATCTATCTATCTATCTATCTATCTATCTATCTATCTATCATCTATCTATCATCTATCTATCTGTCTGTCTGTCTGTCTGTCTGTCTGTCTGTCTGTCTGTCTGTCTGTCTGTCTGTCTGTCTGTCTGTCTGTCTATCTATCTATCTATCTATCTATCTATCTATCTATCTATCTATCTATCTATCTATCTATCTATCTATCTATCTATCTATCTATCTATCTATCTATCTATCTATCTATCTATCTATCTATCTATCTATCTAACCTTATTTTTGCATTGTTTGCAGCCACCTTGGAGGCGACGTTGGTTCGGCCCTCGAGCTTGCACCACTCAAGGGTGATCCGTCGACAGACGCTGGCTATCTAGTTGAAGCCGAGTCAGACAGTGACTGACAAACAAGCTTTCAGCGGGGCTCCTATGCGGAGCGATTGAAGTGAATTTTTGTGCGTGTGACACCGCTCCCGATCCAAGTAACATTGAAACCCGCGCTTGTCGTGCCGTTCGCCTGTTCGCTCATTGAATCCGTGTTCGATGTTTCGTTAAACGCTTTCGGTAGTTCTGTTTTGTCATTAGTTATTCAAACACATACAGTTAGGGGAAGCGTTCGTTTGTTTGGAAATTTCATAATATCACAGGCCGTTCACGTCAATAACAATTCAACGTTATATCATGATTCATGCCATTTGCTTGCTAGACATACGTTTACGAGAATGCCAAAACAGAGTTCAGTTACATGGACACAAAACATGAAATGACGTGAAGGCAAAACACAAAAGTACACACACGCACACACAAACATACGTACAAATATGTCACAAAAAGGTAAGTATATATGAACCTTACGTGAAGACGGTACATTTTGCGTATTTGCATGGCATTTCTGCCGGTACCGAACGAGGGATCAGCCTACCAAAACTAGGTGGGCCGAAAGACAAAGTTCACACGTCTGTCACAAACACAAAAGGGCAGGACCAGTGCCGATGGAACTATTGTGGGGCTAAAACAAAAATCACAGCATGTGCACGGAGTGAATGATGATGTGTGGGGCGACGCGTCTGTCTGTCCTTCCATCCGTCCGTCCATCTGTCTGTCACTCCGCTCTTTCACACTAGAGTACGCATCGGATGAACGGATGCTTCGGCCCACTCATCATCATTCACTTCACTTCACTTTATTACCTTAGAGACCGCCTAGAGGGGGTATTACATAATGGGTGGGAAACATACAACAAATGTAATACATATGCAGGATGGGTATAAGTATGAACAGGGGTAACCAATACAGAAATAAAATAATACAGTTGCGCGATCAGTATACATATTAACAGGCGTAACACCTTGCCAAAAAAAGAAGACAAAACGAGTGACATTTTGTGTAAATGTTGAGTGGAACATTATGGTGGCAAGATCAGTGGAAAGGCCATTCCAGTCGGAAGCTGCACGAAAAAAGAAGGAGGCAGAAAATGTCGTGGTACGGGCACGTGGCCGGCCGCCATGAAAGGAATGAGTGGTGCGGTGAGATGTGCGGGCAGGAGGAAAGATATAGGGCGGGTGGCCAAGTTGACTGTGATAAGCTATATGCTGTGAACTCCGTCTATATGCTGGGAATTTCTTATAACATCGCCACCTATCCTCTTTAATCGTCAACTATACGAAAACTACTAATGCCATCTAGTAATATTATTTCCAAGGATAAATACACACATCGCCATCTAGTGAGCAATTCTTAAAAGTAACTAGAAGTGGCTACTACAAGATACTGCGAGGGAGTTTCGCCGGCCCTTAAAAAAAGATGGCCGTATATCGGCGCACTTCGCTTCAAATGTCGTCGTGAGACGATAATTTTCTGCTGGCAGTCGTTTTCGAGCATAGATTCGCATTTTGAGCGCAGCGTAAGAAACACTAGGGGCTTTAGAATTACGTATCTATACGTATCTTCTAGTAGAGGAACACTTGGCCCAATACTTACGTATTGATGTTGCGCCTCAGATATGCGTAATATTTGCTTTTTGATCGACAATGTTCACAAGTATGAAGGCAGCCACCAGTTCAAGATGGTTGGGCATTCAGCATCAGCTTAAACTTTGACCAGGTGGCTTAATCACAAGGAAGCAGGTGTGCTTGCGGGCGGTTGCTCGATCGTGGGCTGATCGTGGTCGCGACCAATGGCAATATGATATTTTGTCGAGGTGATCTTATTATTTCACACCACTGCATTTTACTGTTTGCTGGGTATGAACGCACGCTGTGGTTGTAAGCCTGCAGCATATGAATTGCTGCTGCGCCATCGAGCACGTGGATGAAGATCCCGTGTTCGGCAAGAAGGAGTAAGGGCACATGCGCAATGCGAAAGGAAGAAAGAGAAAGAAAGAAAGAAAGAAAGGTAGTACGCCAAGCACGTGGACTCGTACCTTGTTCTCTTTCCAATACTCAATGGCTTCTGCCGCTTGTTCGTGGTGCGGTGGTTTGCCAACATTGTAGCACGTCTCTTGGGAGAGTGGCCGAAAGCCAGAACACTTGAAATCATTTTTAGGCAAGGAAATTGCTAGCAGTTGAAAACGGCGGGAGGCACAACTTGCCAAATCGGACCCAAAAGTTCACTTAGCGTTTCTTAGTCATGTTAGGCGAGCGGTGGGGTGCAAGCCGGTGGGGCCCTGGACTTAGGCGATACCAATCAACGTGCTCCTTTTCTACTTTCTACTAGTTTACCCTTTTCCACTCCTTCTCTTAAAATAAAGTTTTATTTTTTTTTTTGCTTCTGAATTTTACATTTCCTTTACTGAGTTCTGTTTCCATGGGGTGCCATTCAAGGGAAGTCAAGTGTTGCCTTATATTTATTTGGCTGGGGCATATCCTTTTTAGAAGTGGGAGCCAGGTGGGCTAGTACAGTGTGTCATTTTGTGATCTGTGTCCAATGGTAGAAAAAGAAATTTCGGAGAGAGGGGAGGGGGGAGCACATTTCCGGTGTGGTATACTCTCTGGCTAGGCCACTAAAGAAGCTCTGTCAGTTCAGGTCTCTCTACACACACACACACACAAAAAAAAAATTGACTATGCCTGTGATGAAAGGCTGCGCTTGTCCTTGTCTTTTTCTTGTCCGTGTTTTCTACCGCGTAGCACTCTTAGATCATGTATCACCAACTGGCCCAATCGTCCACCTTGATTAGATATATACAACCCCCGCTATATTCTCCGCTAAGCATCATCGATTTTGTTCGCATAAAATTACAGGTTAATACAGAAGTCGCCTGCTCCGCGTTTTCCGATCTATGCTTATAGTTATGTGTTGTCAAGCACAAAGTGTCATTTATCTGTGGAATGACTTTCGTGATCCGTGAGAAGTAAAAGCGTTCCAACCTAAAACAAAAAGAGAATTTTGTTTTCGATCAAACGCTCGTTACAAAATCCACTGGTGTACTCAAAAACAACAAATTGTTTTGTTTTTTTTTACGACTTGAGCGAACGTGTTAGTGGCCGAATGCGGAAGGGCTTCCTGCTACGCAGTCCACGATTCACGCGCAACGCCTCGCGCCTAGTCACGAGATCTACCGGGGGTGTTTCCCCAAGGACGCATAACTAATGCCGATGTGTTTACTCAATTGATCCTCGCATCTGATTGCCGAAATCATTTATGTTTTTGCAAAAATCTGCGTTGTTTACGCGTTCAATTCATACGTACGTCTTAGCCGATTATACAAACTCGCGCATGCTGGTAGCTCCCTTTTGTGACGTTTTCATGTAGCGCTTGTGATGATACAAGGAAGACCCACATTGAATTCTCGTTTTTCAATTTTTGACTAAAAGAAGGTCGCGCAGCACGCCGAGAGCGATGATAAATGGATGATCATGGAGGAAGCCGCTAGAAATGGATACCCCGGCCGTCTTTCACACGTTAAGAACGCATCAAAACGGAAATGTTTGTTTTTACCGTCTAAGTTGTCGTGGTAGTAATGGTAGTGGTAGTGGTGGTAGTGGTAGTGGTGGCAGTGGAGGTGGTAGTGGTGGTAGTGGTGGTTGTGGTAGTGGTAGTCGTGGTAGTGGTAGTGGTGGTGGTAGTGGTGGTAGTGGTGGTGGTAGTGGTAGTAGTAGTAGTAGTAGTAGCAGTAGTAGTTAGTAGTATTATTAGTAGTATCACAGCACAGTAGTGGTAGAAATTGTCTTGCTAATAGCAGCACTGAGTAGCAGCAATAGAAGTTCGGCGTAGTAGAAGGTTATGTGCAGTGGTAGCATAAGTACTGGAGCATTAGTAGTACTAATTAAGGGTTGTCACCGTCCCTTTTGTTGATGTCACTGTCGTTGGGTTAAAACATCGATGCGGTCTTTGAAGCTGACCAATGATTTACACATAGAATGTGTGAATGAGGGCTGTCAATGTGCTTACTTGGTGGTGTGAATGCTACCAAGCAAAGCTGCTGGTTTACTATGAAGGGCACATCTCTTTACTTACCACTCCCAACAAGACTTCGCCGAATTTGTGTATTGGTATAATCAGCTAAAGGAATGTGTTGTCAGATATTTGTGTGCTTAATTTTCATCCACAAGCTTAGAGCTTTGGTAAGGTCAGGGCGATCTCTGTAAAAGTCCACTAAGTGAACTGTCTGTCAATTGGATACGGCTGGCCAGCTGTGGTTCTGACTGACACCGGTCCGTCAGCCTTATAGCTATATGCAAAACGGCAGCGCACTGGAGGGAACAATCCTCTTGGTGGACGTTTACGGAGTAGTCATCCCGATGTTAAGCGCTCGTCCAGCGCCATACATTTAACGTCACAGACTATACATAAAATTCTGGCAACACTTTCGCAGCGTGAGGAACATGAATGTTCCGCATGTCGGTTTCAGCTGGACATCCTCCGTTCCTGTCGTTCCAGTATAAGCTACTGGAGACACGGAGTATATGAAGACCACGTGAGTGAGTGAGAACAACTTTATTACGGTCCAGTGCAGACGCTGAGGTTGCCACGCGTCACCCGGCTACCCCCACGTGGGGACCGGTAGGTCTAGCCTGACGGGCCTGTCCCTCCCCGAAATCTCCGCGAAGCGTACTCATGAGTGACGTCATCTTTTCCCGCTTCTGTTGTGAGATCTTAAACGGACACGTCATGGCTTGTCTGGTTTACCACAGACAGGGCACGTTTTCACACGTCGTCTGCGAAGCGGCTTACTTTCTCGTTGCGCAATGCCTGCGACATGGCAGCGATGTTCACGACGTGTTCCAGTACTATTACTCAAAAATAATATACGCCCCTATCCCCTCCCTTCGGCGAGGTTCGCTTCTGGTACAGTCGACGCCAAGCTTACGAAAAGCGCATCACAGCACGCCGCGTAGTATTCGAAAGACCATATAAGTCACAAGACGTGCGACGAAAGGATTTCCTTGTTACACGATCTTCCCATCGTGCCAAACAACTCCCACCGTCTGGCGTTTGCAGGCGGACACCGACCGCTCGGAATTTACTCAACCACGTTCACACTTGGCGTTTCCGATCACGTCTTTGTCGAGTGGACTCTTCAGAGGCACGCGCTTCCATGGTTGTTTTTTTGCGCGCCCTCGCGAAAAGATCATGTGCTTCCGCGGTAGGGAAGATTGGCGCGGGCTCTTGCGATCGTTTCTCTAATGCACGTGCAGCCAGCGGCCTTTCGTCCGATCAATACCCCCGATTGCCGGATTCGCTTATCGCGCATACAAAAGGTTTCGAACTTGTGGTTGAAGTCAGGACGCCGTAGAATTTTGTTTTGTTTCACTTTGGCAGCGTTTTCCTCGGAGATGGCGCAAGGCTTATTTGCGCTTGCTTGCTTCTGGTTATTGTACATTAGCTAAACTTTCCTTTCGATCGACGGACAAGGAAACTGCGTTTAACTTCCCTTTTGCGTTTTGCTTCACTCGCTTCGTATCCACCTAACTTGATGACGCCGTTGTTGACGGAATGTCCCTTTACGAAAACCGCACATTTATTTTAAAGCAAGACAGAGAAGGTGACACGATTAATTGTCTGGGGTTTATGACGGACGTCCCAGTCGAGGGCTCACAGAATTTCGACCATCAAGTGTGTTCTTTAACTTGCACCTATAGATCTGAGCAGTCGGACCTCTGGCATGCCGCCACTATCGAAATACGAGCGCCACTGCGGGAATTCGAAACCCACTACCTACGGATCAGTATAGTCGAGCGTCATGAACACTGGGCGGATAGCAGAGAAGTTCAGATCAGCAGCGGTACATAGCGCAGTTCAATAACGAGAGTCGGGAGTTTTGGGACAGTTGGAGGAATAGGACCGCGCGTCTATCCCTTCCGCATTTACTCCAAAGATGTTATCGAATGATTCATGAAGTGGTGAGGCTAACAAACAAATTGCATGAATTGTAAGTACCCTTACGAAAAAAAATCAGAACTGCAGGGGAAAGTGAAGGCTAGACTAAACCGATGAGACCATCGGCGTGCGGAGGACTCCTCCTTTCGGGGGCCAGGATTAACCACTGTCCCTCAACCCCACCCCCGCCCCTCGTTGGCAAAGTCCTTGCACTAGATGCGCTTTCCATTGACGGACAAGCTTTGCATTCGAGCGCGAAAATGACAGTGAAGCGACGACATGCTTCTCACAAAGGCTTCCCAATGGTCCCCCTGCTTTCCAGTGCAAAGATGGAAAGTCAAGAGTTCTTTAAATCAGGGGTTCTTGATCACCATTATCGTAAAAAAGAAGAAACGAAAATCGTGCATTAGCGTTCAGGAGAGTTGATTGTTGGGCAAGTTGATACACGCTTAGTCAACTACAAAAGAAGCCACTATACGTCGAAATCAGAAAAATCAGACTGGCAGAAGCATGCAGAGTCTCTGCTTTCTGTCTGCTTCTGCTGCTCTGCTTTCTTTGGTTTCGACGTTTTGTGGCTTCTTTTGCAGTTAACTAAGTGCAATAGCGTCACAATACACATTAAAGATAGCGTGAAAAGTGCCCCTGACGAAAGTTATGGGTAGAATTACTCTATAAGCTGCCTTGAGCTGGATAGCACACATGCGCAGTAACTTTACTTAAGGGGCAGAATCGGCGTCCCGTTTTGCACAAATACGAGAGGCAGGCAAACCCTTGCTTCCCCTATTCAGGCTTGCCCTCGGACGAGACATAGTCGAACAGTGAATGTCGCCAGGGCCAAAGCATCGTCAAAGCCAGTATGTCTGAGGCAGGGCAAAAACAAGACATGCCCGCTTGTCAATACGTTGGCATTGGTACTCCGACGACTATTTTACGTGACATCCTCTTTTTGGCACAGGCGCAGCGTTTTTTGGTATGCATGCCAGAAACTTGGGCTGCTGCGTACGCTTACGCTTGCGCTGAAAGTCAGAGCGACCCTTTCGCTATAGTGAATGCTTTGACTCACTCTCGATCTATTAAAGTGTAGCCATATAGCCCATTTCTTGAGCCATTTCGAGTCACATTTTAACGTTTCTAACTCCGCGTCGTTCGGTTAAAATGTAATTCAAGTGTCCTATATAGGGACAAATTTCTTTCTCGACACAAATATCCTATTCTGTTCATTGGGCCAAAATTGCATTTTTTTCTTGGCTAAGTTGATATTCGATTCAGGCATATACATAACGCTACAATGCACCGTTCCCGCACGAGTTGAAAAGAAATTCGACAGAAAACAGCACAGATTCTCTCATGCACATAAGCTGTTCAAGCATAGCAGACAACGCTTCGTTTTCAGTTCTCGAAGTTGCAACATCTAGGACCTACACAGTTGAGGAAGTAGCAGTTCATTGGCCATCACCAGATTTGCGGGACCATATGTCATTACCCACAACAGAATACTTCGTTGGCCCAACCAGATTATCATTTCAAATGCCATGCATTTTGAAACATTTATGCAGATTTCTTTTTAAAAAGCTCGTACGTGTTATCGAGAGTATCATTTCAAATGCCATGCATTTTGAAACATTTATGCAGGTTTCTTTTTAAAAAGCTCGTACGTGTTATCGAGAGTATAATTTCAAATGCCATGCATTTTGAAACATTTATGCAGGTTTCTTCTTTAAAAGCACGTACGTGTTATCGAGAGTGTTTAGAAAAAAATGTTTAACGATTTGGATTACGATGTATTCTACCATGGGAAAGCAATAGGCTGTCCCAGATTTTACAGACCTTCACGACTGCGTGTTTAAAAAAGTGCTTAACGATTTCGAGTACTTGTTTAGATCAAATCTTCGATGATTTATAGTACGATGTACTATAAATCAACTATGGGATTGCATAAAACTACTATGGGATAGCAAATGAGCTATCCCAGTACAAATAACTCGTTTACACTCTACAGGGTTTAATGATTTAGAGTAGATGGTACTCTATATAGGATAGTATAGCCCGCCCGTCCAGGTGATGTTTAGAATAAATGCATGGCATTTTAGAGTACCATATACTCTACTACGGGAGGGCAATATCCTGTCCTATTATGGCATAGGCCCAGCTGTGCTTAGAAAAAAAATTACGATTCAGAGTACTAAGTACTATACCACGGGACTAACCCGTCCTGCTAAAAGCTCAGTAACAAACGAACTGGTTTAAGAGAATTTTATTTCCAGGTATATCTTACATAGCTTATGCACACACAGAAAGATGGACAAGGATGATCATGCTTATGTACCGCGCAAGCTGTTATAGACAGCGAAAATAACTTATTTGCGTATGCAGTGATATGCAATGCAGAAATTGTACAACACAGACAGGACATTTGTGACCATCGAAATGATTAAGCTTAAATAAACAGTAAGGCTATATGAACAAACAAGGGCGTCATTCACAGTGTAAGGTGATGTTTTTGCATTCACCTGTGAAGACAGCTTGCTCTCGTGCTCAAGAACAATATTGCACAAAAAAGACAAATTTCTATGAAGAAAAGAAGAATATGCACTGTAATTTCACAGTGGTACAAGCTCTAGCCCACCTCCTCAATAGGGCTGGAAAGGCATGGACACTCTGTTGTTGTTTACAATAATAAATCGCGTAGACCAGCGTCGGAGGAAAGCCACCTCTCCCAGCATAACTAGTTGTTCATTGAGATGCATTGACATTACGCTTCTTAAACGATGTAGCAGAGGAAACATGGCTCTTTGAGGGCGTCCCCTCAGGTGGGCCATTCCCCTCCGCTTCCATAAAACCAAGACTCTCATAGCCATTAAGAGTTCGACAAAGTTACCCTGTGGTGGGACTTCCACTGCATACTTATTTCGAACATAGTGGTAACTAGTTCTTGTGGTAACGTTGTGGTAACGTTGTGGTAACATTGTGGTGATCTAGTGGTAACGGAGAACTAGTGGTAACGTTGTGTTGATCTTAAAGTGACACATCAACCTTCCTCATTCGTGCTTCGCATATCATCGATTCCCACTGTACGTGCATGGGATCTGTCAATATTTTTTTAGTTATCCAAGAAAAGAATACCCATAATGTGACACTAAAGTGTACACCGAAGAATCAAAATGTTTCTCCCATTCGCATTTTGCGTGCACGTAATTTTCTAAACGCGTTAAAGGGGTCAAGAAAAGGTCACTCCAAGAACGGCAAAGCGGAACCACGGCGGCAGTCACACGCGCTGACTGGGTGACGTCAGACTTGAGTAGATTAGACGTGCATGCATGGACGCTCATCGAGGCAAAGCGTCCGTACAGGTCTACTCTACTTCGTCTTACGTCACCTCGTGGGGCTGCCAGTGGTCCCGCGTTTTTGTTTTAGGAGCGACGTTTTCACGACCCTTTCGGCGACGCGAGCTAGCAAAACCGAAATCAGCCACAGTCTGCCACAATATGTAGTTTCGGGGTAACACGATTTGACGGAAGCCCCGCCTCCGTTAAACTTCACTCCAATGTCAAGATAAGTTGTCCACTAGTACAGGCTGCTATTATTGGGTTATACGAAAAAAATTTGCAAAAATAAGCACAAGGTACGCTGCCTACAAAACACAATGCACGTGGTTGTCGTCATTAAAGAGCTCATCGTCATTATGATTGTCGTCATCATCATCGTCACTGAGAGATACTGCCGGTGTCCTGCTATCGGTAATCTTTCTGTTATACCTCCATTATTCCAAATCTGAACAGTGATTTTTAAAACCACTCGATTCTTGGCCAATCCCCAATAGTGGGTATGCGCCACTAACAATAGGTGAACAACAACAACAACAACAACAACAACGTCCTGCTATTTCTGCACCGGCACGCTTGCAGCATCGCTGACGTCAACATCGTCGTGGAAACGAATCTAGTACTCTTGCTCCGCTAAACGATCTGCGTGAAGTATCAATCATCGGTCGGTATAATGCCGCAAATCACGGTGTTCTAGGCTTGTAAATAGTCCTTCATTGCATCCGCTCAATATCGATTACGCGCGCACGTCTTAAGCATTACGAGCCAAGCAAGTCTTGATCGAGTGCCGAAACCTCGCCATCAGTGCCAAGTGGCGCGAGCATTGTCCGTCTTACGCAGGTGTTAGGCCAGAACTGTAGGGCGATTACGGAAGACGCCATTCGTATAAGCCTACGACTTCGATATGCACTAGCAGATTACGTCACCCGATTGGCGCGATGCATTAGGATAATAAAGTGGCGATTGTATATACGGCGCCAGCGGCAGTCAATTTGATTGATCCGTGAATCGAGCGTCTATCCTTTATCCACAAGCGTGCCCAGAGCTACTCATTCATCTGTTCGTTTTGTGCTTTTCCACCATTCGTTCGGCCAATCGTTCCGATAAGCGAGGGTCATTTTCTTCGAGGACGGGTGACAGTAATGTCTTTTTTTTAATGGTCTCAGGTTTTTTATTAGGGCCTTCGATTAACTTTCTTCAAGAAAAAAGCCGTCCGTTTCAGCCTTTGAGCATATGTATTATGCGTGACCACTTTGAGAATTCGCAAGATATCCAAATGACTTAAAGTCTGACTTTGCAGACTGGTCAAGTCACGGCAGCCCGTGCCAATGACGAAGACGCGCCCTTATTCCTGGTTATAACCGATGATATTGCAGCAATGTTGAAGGGACTCGGGGGTATATTAAAACGTATTTATTAAAAGGGCGAACCCGTGCCCAACTAGCTTGCTTGCTTGCTTGATCCTTTCTTGTGTAGCTCTCACCCACCAAGGGGGATTGGCCAAGAAGCCGGTGGTTAATGCAAGTCAATATCTTTAGCTTTTCCAGACTAGGGGAATAGGATTACTTTGTTTTGACTGTGAAATTAATTTGGCGCAATGTAAAAAAAAAAAAGGGGGGGAGAGAAATAATAGAATTTGTTGAATATATCTGAGGTGTAATGGTTATATGAAATTCTTTTGAAGGTTCAATCATTGCAGTATAACAGTTAAATAATAAATGGTAGATTGACTAGTAAAAGTCGAGAGCTGATCAATGGCTCAGCAAGGTAATCTTCTTGTGTTATATAGGAATTCGCAGAGAGCCCCGCAGATGTTCCTGTCGCTGTGTCCCAATGAAGCGGCCCCAAAGGAGAAAATATTAGGAGTAGTAAGTGATATTCCTAGTTTTTTAATAAAGAAGCAATTTTTTTCTTTGGTTTTCGAAACGGTGACATGTGATAAGGAAATGGTCGATGTGTTCAGGTTCGTTACAGTTTGATCACAGAGGGGATGGCACCAGACCAGACCTGTTTAAGTAGAAATTAAGAGGTGGTACACGGCAAAGTAATTTTGTCATAGAGACGTCCAATTTACGCGTGGGACACCATTTATTATTCCATGCGAAGTGCAGATGCGAGAAATCTGGATTCGCTATCGTAATTTTTGATGAGTCTTCAAGGAGGGAAAGTTTCCTAAACGTCACTGCTGTTGCATAAGCTGTAGGAGGCATGACTGGCACAATCGGAAGATCAAGGGATGTTCGTGCGAGTGTGTCAGCCATCTCATCTATAAATGCCCAACTTGAACTCACTACGCGTCAGTGTTCTTCTTCTCCTTCTCCTCATCTCATGGCTCTTACCCAATGAAAAGAATTGGCCGAGTGTTATATGAATTTGTTTTTTTTTGTCTTCGCAATACTACTCGTATATGCGAGGGATAGGTTTCACAACAAATAATTACTGAATAATAGTATTTAAAAGTTTAAGGGAGTGAACAATTTAGCTCTATATTCTTTTAGTCTGATTGATAAATTCCTCTATTGCGTAGTAAACATCCCTGTGACTGTAGCCCAGAGTTGAGGCGCCGAATGATAGAACAGCTGATTCTGATATTTCTAGATCCAAGTTTCGAAGAGGTGGTGTTATGAATTTTCTTCTCAATGATGTATAGCGGCCACGTAGACGCCCGCTACGCGCTAAGCGCGTCCTGCAGGACTGAAATAATAGCGAATTTACTGCTAAGCGCATCCTGCAGAACTGAAATAAACTTTTTTCATTCCATTGCATTCCATGTACAGCGGCAACAGGATATAAAGTAATGACTGATTGTTTCCTCCTCCTTACAAAAGAGACACATAGGAGACAGCGCTTGACATGCTCTATGCAGGTAAAAGTTGAGGGAGGTAACCCAGCAGCGAAGTTTGGTTATGACGCGTCAGTCGAACACCAAAGATGTCTTGTCTTGTCTTGTCTCCTAGGAGATCTTGGCTCACCAAAGATGTCCTTCAGCTGCCTTCTTCTTCCTTCCCGCGAGATGTCCCTAGAGCGTGGCGCCCATCAGCCAGGTCCAGCTGGGTGCTCGTGCCATCATCGTCTCTGCGCGACACAAGATGTCGCGGCATAATCCCCCTGCTCATACGCATCGTGCCGATGCGTCAGGCAATTAATAGACTCCTGGTATACGCATCACTGGTTTTCCGATGATCTTTCATAGTATAAGGCTTCATCCGGACTACATGTACAGCCTCTGCAGGGCTGCGGCGTTTTGGGCTCCCGTGTACAGTGGACTCGGCTGTATAACGTAACAGATATCTGACGGCTATTCAAATAAATTTGGTTGCCTGAAATGTCCAAGATATACATCTTCGTTATGCAAACATGACCTATAGAGGATGTCGTCTGATGTCACTGTTTACTTGCGAACAGATTGTTCAAAATTTGTATCTAAATACATTTCGTGCACACTCGTGAAACTTTCTAGAGAAGTTTCTATTTGTTACTTTCTGAAAACGTTCTGTACAAACACCATGACACGTTTAGTTTTTGTGGACTTTTCGCGCCTTCAGTATTTTTTCTTAGTTCCTATTGCTTTCCCGCTTCTTTCTGATTGTGCTACGGAATGTTGTGTTTATATCTTGTGCTAATTCTTCATACACTTGCTTACTATAAGTTTTCTCTTTTGCTGCGCAGTTTGGCGGTATGCTTAAATTTTATGTTTCTTTCTACCTTTTCTTGCTTTCAATGGCGTTTTTGTTAGGAGGCATCTCAACTTTGCCCAGTAAAATTTAGATCTGTGTTTTCTCTAGTTTCAGAGGTGTTTTAATATCCTTTCTGTGTAGTGCAGGTGAAAATTACGTATAAACTATACTTTTTCCTGCTGTCTATTTCGTGCCGCGGTGGTCTAGTGGCTAAGGTACTCGGCTGCTGACCCGCAGGTCGCGGGTTCGATTCCCGGCTGCGGCGACTGCATTTCCGATGGAGGCGGAAATGTTGTAGGCTCGTGTACTCAGATTTGGGTGCACGTTAGAGAACCCCAGGTGTTCAAAATTTCCGGAGCCCTCCACTACGGCGCCTCTCATAATCAAATGGTGGTTTTGGGACGTTAAACCCCACAAATCATGCTTTCAGCGGGCGAGTCCGTACTTCAAAGTGAGAGCGCACTGGAGTGACCAGAGAGTGAGGAGGAAGGAAGCGAAGATGGGAAAGGGTAAAGCGAAGGGGTTGGGAAACAGAAGTGATGGTGAGACGGGCAGTACTCAGATACAACTGACTATATATATGCTGTATCTGATCTAATCAAAAAACTTTTTTTATTATTTTATTAGTTTATTTTTAACATACTGCAGCCCACAAGGCCTGTCGCAGGAGTGGGTTAAACAAAACATAAAAAAGCAACACTGGAGTGGGCAAATAAAATACATAAACGAGCATAACCGAATTCGCTGACCATAATTGGTTAGTAATGTACAATGAGGAGGCGATGACCATTTCATTAATCATCTTATACCAATGCCAGATGTTTGCCGACGTCCGACACGGATTTTAGACGTTGTCATCTCCAATGAATCAATCAATCAATCAGTCAATCAAATATTTATTCACAATCAAGTATACATACACATGGGCGCACGTAACTCTATGGGCAGTTCCGTAGCGCATGTTTCAACAGAGAAGTGATTCAAAGCTAACGAGCTTAAACGTACCACTTTCATGGGCTGAGACCAGTGATAATTGAATTTACTGCTGGGAAACGGCTGAGCCTTTTTTTTTTTTTTTTTTTTTTTGTAGAATCGACGAACTAATGAAAGCAGGATGCGCATCTTTGGTACGTGTTCTGTAAACTTCCTTTCCAGTGACCTGCGTTTGGAACTAACAGTGCGTCCTCTAACGTCCGCCTCTGTAAAGAAGCCCGTAGTGGCTCTTGGGCAAGTCAGTAGGTGGCGCTAGACACACAAAACTACTAGGGCCCCTGTATTTTTCAATACAGGGGCCTTAAAAACTACTAGGGAGCCCACATGAACGGTAAAAACGGCCGTTCATGTAGGCTCCCTAAAAACTACAGCAACGTGCTTTTTTAATGATTATAGACTGCAAGATTGCAAATGCTTCAGTTTAATCTTGGAGGCTCAATCCGCACTGCGCTCTTTCTTTTATTCTTCGGTAGATGGCGCTAAAATGTAGAGCTGGGTTAAACAGCGGGTTTTTAGCCGTATTTAAACGAATTTCAATGCTGCTCAATACCACACACATGCGTATGTGTTACAGTAGCCGAGCGGTGAATCAAACGTGGTTATAGTGAAGGTTTATAAAGGTCATAAAGGTAATAAAGGTTTATAATCACTTGCAATCAAGCAGGTATTTAATATGACCACACTTCATGCGTAGGCACTACCGAACCCGCCGCAGCATGTTGGCTGTAACACTCCGCAATGCGCCGGTGGTGATGTTTGCAGTTTTCCTCGATATGTTGTTTCTTGTTTATTATTTTTATTCGGTATTACACATTCAAAAACATTACGAACCATAAATTGTCGTCTTACCGGAGTCTTGCCTCAAACCGCATTCAAATCAGGTAGGTGGTAACAATACTACAGTTTAATGAAATAGGTCATTTCTGAAATAATCACGCTACAGTATAGTATAATCCCGTACGAGAAGTTGGACATGCCACATAAAAAGCGAAGTGTTCCTAGACATATTGTGGCAAATCTCGCATACATGATTATATTAAAATGTGCCGTAGATACCGTGCATGGGGGAGGGGGAGGGGAGGGGGCTACAAACATCTTGCAGACTACAATCGAGTGAACACATCCACTTAGGACGAATTTTGTGTAAGGCACGGGTTTCTATCAAAAGACGCGCCGTGGAGGAAGCACTAAAATTTGTTCCACATGTTTCTTTTTTTTAATTTAGACAGTTACACCAAAACACTAAAACACAAACTAAACTAAAAAGTGGTACACTAAAACACAAACATTCCTGGGACGTCCGTGCCCATTTTTTTCTACACTTTGAGGATGACTATCTCGAAAGAGGTGTAAACCTGAAAATTCCTTCCTAACAGATGTCATCTTGCGAATTGACTGGCTACGATTCGTAAATTTCGGCAGTGTAACGCTGTTATTTCCAAGGGAATTAGTGACTGCTTCTTAACTACTCTGTCCTGCATGTTTCTTTATCTCGTACAAGTATTGTCCACCGCTTCGATCAGTCGGCCCAGAGTTAGCGCATCCTTCACGTCGCCACCCATCGGATGCCGGCGTCGGTGTGAGATCCTCCTCAAACCATCTAGTCATCGAAACTCAAGCTTTGCCGCCGTAGAAAGTTGTCCAGTTCTACATTTGAACAATCGGTCACAATTTAAGCACTCGTGAAGAACCCACTCAAGTGAAGAAAATTCACCTAACGCGCATTCTCGCTTGACCAATCAACATGCTTGACGTTCCTTCTATGGCTTCTGGCGATATATCTTTCTGGAACGAGTTTTCGTGGTTAACGTGTTGTGCAGTGGGATATCTTTGTCACGCTACCTTTCCCATTCATTGCGTACGATCCCGTTGTGGTTCTTCTTATTTGATTTATCTCTTATTGATCTTGGCTAATAAGTGCACTAACTTAGACCCTCTATTTACACAGGACAGGACAAACAACTTTATTTGGTCCTGAGAGGCAAGGCAGCGGGCCAACTATGTAGGTCCCCACCCAGCCGTTGGCTAGTCCCATGTCGGAACAGAGAGGCCATGCCTCTCCGCTCGTTCACGGGCCCTCTGGACAGCCTGAAGCTGGACGTCTTGTCTGGGGTCTGTGATTGCCGTCGTCCAGTCTTCTTCTGTTTTAAAATCCTGTAACGCAGGGCACTGCCAGAGCATGTGACTCAAAGAGCGAAATTCACCACAATCTGGGCAAAGTGGATCAATATCCGGATGAAGCATGCTCAGAAAGCCCCTAGAGGAGTAAGACCCCGTCTGGAGCATGCGGAGCGTGCTTGCTTGTGATCTGTGGAGCTTATGATGGGGAAAGGGAAAAGTCTGCCGCTCTCCTCTGTAATGAGATGTTATCTCGTGAAAAGTAACGAGAGGATCACTGTGGACGAGCTCTCCCGAACTCACCCGAGAGACCACCTCTATTTACACAGTTTATTTTTTGCGCGGACTAACAAGCACTTGTCATGGCGGCCGGGCGAAACATGCAGGCATACATGTGTGCGTAATGTGAATTTGCTGAAAATTTTCGATATTAACACAAACAAGTCTAGAAAGTTACTGTAATGAAGCCTTTGACAAAACGTTGTCCCACACACTTATATTTTCATTCGGATCGCTCAAACTTTCAGCGCACAAAACGCGTGCCCATCAAATCGATTACAGTCACATCCATCCGCAGTGGAATCCCGAGCGATATTTATCCTCCGATACAAGCGCGCGCCGGGAATTACAGATGTGCGGTGAGTATGACTCGGTGCGCTACATACTGAGATAAAGACGTAGCAAGTCATAACATAAGTCATCGCACTAGTCGCAGGGCGGCATTTATTCGCACACCAACCATAGGACCCACTACTTGTCCTCTGTTATTACGGCGCGACGTGTCAAAGGAGCGTATTAAGAAATTATTCCAATGGCCGTGGCGACCTGCTGACTGCCTCTCTTTTCCCCCCCGCTTCGGTACTTGAGCTGCTTTTGTGAGAAATGCGAGCCTATTTATTTCGGCGCGCGACTGTCCCCGTGAAACGACTGGAGGAAAAAAAGAGAAAAAAAACAGCTCCGACTTCTAACTGGTTCCTAACGATCTCTGGAGTCGGCATGATAGATTACCTGCCTTGCACTTCGCCGTCTCGAAATGCAGCGTCTCTCTTGTAGTACCGCGCAGCATGGACCAACTGGAGTAGGACAGGTAGGGGTTAGAAGCTCGAGACCTCCCCCCAAAAATTTTCAATTTCGCATCTGTGTATACACGGCTCCACGTACAAACCAATGCAAGAACACCCTCTTCCCCACCCTCTCAAGAAAAAAAAATCTGGCTGCGCTACTAGGGCCTGAGTTGTTATGGGTGTACCACTGTCCTATTCATGGCCATGGGATTTTGTTCTGGTGGGTTCAAACGCGTGTTGCTTCAAGTAACGGCAGGGTGA